>NC_060216.1:13872119-14502619 GCF_907164935.1 Osmia bicornis bicornis | reverse complement strand
ATTCATGACTCTGAATTTAAAGAGTACACTACAGACGCTCCATCGCCTCCCGCTGTAATATTAGGTGTAACTAATCCGTTTTTCGCTAAAACTCTCCAGCATTGGCCTCACATTATAAGAATAAGCAATGGAACTAATAATGGTAAGTTCTATGAAACAATGTACAAGTAGAGCGTTGAAATTCCTTATGTTTTAGAAAATCAAAGGTACAAAATAAAGAAATCCGAGAATCTCAAGGTGCTGGATTCAAAGCCAGGAGTTTATACGCAATATAAACCTTTCCTTCAGAAAGATAAAGCTATATTAAAAAAGTTATTTAGAGGTATACAGACGAAAAGGCCAGGCGAAGTGCAGACAGCTCTTTTAAAACGTCATTTAATAGAACTTACTGAAAGTTTTATGATACCTCTTGAAAGATATATTGCCAGTCTTATGCCATTACAAAAAGACATATCACCATTCAAAGTAATTATTTGCTTTCTTGTATTTCATGTAACGGGGAGTTTAAATGATATTGTATGAATCATACTTATTTTAGGCTACGCCCATACCTGAATTATTTAATCCAGACGATTTTTTAGCTACTCTAAGTAGCGCCGGACCGCAACTGACTACCGGCATAAAAGGAGATTGGGTTGGATTGTACAGACGATTTTTTCGATCCCCTAATTTCTCCGGATGGTTTCATAGTAGATATACTGAGCTATCGCAGAAGCTACAAGTTATACAACTCGAAGCATTGTCGCAAGCGGTTAGTTTCTCTAACCTGTAACTTATTTTTTTCATCTAATTTGATTGTGGTTAATTACAGGATTTAAAAACTTGGGTGCAAGGAAAGGAAGAGGTAGAGTTGGTAGATATGATTCTTCGAATTCGACAAAAATTAGAAAAGACTTATATCGATGAAGTACCTATAGGCAATTCTGTGCGAGAAAAGCTGCAAGAAAGAATAGACGATATTACTCATACGTTGCCGGACGATTTGAAAGATATTTTGAATCGCGAATCTTGACACTATGATTACTTTATTAGTTTTGAAGCTTGCTAAGTAATTCTACAATCATCGGTACATAATAAAGAGAATTCAATTGAAGATATCTCTAAACATCGCTCTCTTCGTTAATAAATGTAAAATGATGCGAAGGGAAAATAGTACTGAGAGAAGTATTTAAACTACGTGTAAGATATGAAAGTGTACGAAGATCGACTGGATGTACTTTGGAAAGAATAATTCAATTTCATTTGTAATTTGTTTAATTTACGTTTGAATACTCGAAGATAGATGTGAGCCAGGACTACTTTTCCTTTTTATATGAAACGTAACATAAAACGTGATACAAGAGTCAATAATGATGTGTGAAATATTTCCTAGGTGCGACTAAAGACTTACGAGCTCACGTTAATATTCCTACATTAACAAAATCTTATATGTATTTGTTTCAATATTCTTTTCTAACTAAATATTATTTTTTGATATTTTACAATTCATAGCCATGTTATGTAATCAAATTTCTTCCTAACATCATTTATTTAAGTAATTTATTAATCATTTTGGATGGTTTTTTCTGTTAATATTAAGTGGAATAATGTTTATTCCAAAGGTAATTATAAACTCTAGTTACATGTGAATGTAATAGAAAAAGAGAATATTACCTGTTAAATGTACATATATGTTTAACTTGAGATCTGTAAATACTGATATGAATCATGAATGTAATAAAGATTTATTTTAATAATATCATTGTGTTGCTTATTATCATAAAATAAAAATCGTGTACTGTAAGATTTATGAACAAAAAATATGAGATATAGTACAAACTTTCATAGGGATTTAGAATTTGTTATGGTGTCTGTCATCGTTTATTGGCTGGAGGGACGCATATTGATTCTCACAGGTTAAATTCAAGCGCGGTAGTAATAAAATTCACCACATATTCCACCAATCCATACAAAGCATTCTTGCAGTAGAAATTCAAAATAAAATACTAACCGTTCATGGTTGAGCTTCTCGAGAAAGAAATGTGCGTGATTTGGTATTTTGATTTATCTCTAAAAGCTGGCACGTAGTACACTGAGATCGTTACAACATTATTAAATAGTTTGTAAGAAAGTATTTTATATTGAAAACATAAGGTACGTGTTTCAAGTATTAACAGGTTAATTTATATCTGTAACTGTCCCCAACACTCAAAAACAACTCTTTATTTTTTAGGAGCATGCAATAATAAATGATGATTTAGTTCGCGACGCTTGTGTTTTCCAAAATTTATTTTAATAATTCGTACAATTATTTTGTTTTTTATATGAAGATTAGTTATTGATATTTTTATTTAAAGAACGACGTTTTGATGTTAAGAAGGTAAACTAGGTTTTCTACTTCTATAAAGTGTAATGGAATAATGGACCTATTTTAATTTCTAGATGGATGATACATTAGATTCTATTAGACCTTCTTATGATGTTCATCCTCGAGAAGAGATGTCATATTTGTTTGGCAGAGATCCAAGCATACTGGCTTATGGACAAAGACCTGCACCCTCTAAATATACTAAAAAGAATTTGCTTTCTGTTTATGAGATTGAGGAAAGTAATTCTAGTAGTGAAACTGGTGTCTTTAATTTGGAATCACACAGCTTACAAACTGCTAAAGTATATTTACGAATGAAACCATTTCCTAAGAAGTTGAAATTAACAGAGGAGCAGACAAATGCCTATAAAATACTCAATTCAACTACTTTATTCACAAGATTGCCTACTTTAGAAAATAACAGTAGTTGTCTAAAGAGATCCAATAGCACCGATATTGTGTGCAGAAAATTCACATTCACTAAAACATTCGGGCCTGAAACTACTCAGTTAGAATTATTTGAACAAGCAGTGAAACAACACATGGTAGATTTTTTAGCTGGTCAAAATTCTACCATCATGACATATGGTAAAAATATTTTAAATTGAATTTGTTTTTAATTAAATGATGAGTATAATTTATGGCAAATAATTATTTTAAAGGTACAACAAATTCAGGGAAATCTTATACCTTACAAGGAACTACTACATCCCCTGGAATTATACCAAGATGTTTGGAATTTGTCTTCTCTAATATCACACCAAAATCCACTCCTTCTTACAAGCCTATGAATCATTGTGATGTTGTTTCTCTGAACCCTCTTGAGCGTGCTCAAGAATTAGAGATAAAAACCAAGTTACTGACATTTGCTTCAGTGGATAAACATCAATATATGAATGCTTATAAAGAGATGCAGAAATTGTTACAAGAAGAATCACCGATCCGACCTAGTCAATGCATCGATTCTCATTATTCTGTTTGGGTATCATTTGCTGAAATTTACAACGAAATTGTATATGATCTTTTATCGAACGAATGTCAGAAAAAAAGAACAGCTCTTAAGTTAGCAACAGATTCTCAAGGAAGAGCATTTATAAAAGGTCTGAAGACTGTATGTGTGAACTCTGGTTCTGAAGCGTATCAAGTATTAATGGCTGGCCAGTATAATTTAAAGGTAGCTGCAACAGCTCTGAATGCTAGAAGCTCCAGATCTCATTGTATATTTACTATTAAATTACTGAAATATTATATTGAAAATGATCCCAATTCTGTTGAAGTTAGCACGTATGTACATCATATTTTTCTTACAGAGTTCTTGTTCTAATCGTTTAAGTTATATGATTTTTATTTTACCAACAGGTTCGCGTTTTGTGATTTGGCTGGTTCAGAGCGATTGAAGAAGACGTTGAATATCGGAGAGAGATTAAAAGAAGCTCAAAATATTAATACAAGCTTACTAGTGTTGGGAAGATGCTTAAAAACTATTCACGAAGTACAGATATCGAAACAGAAAATAGAACATACTGGACCGTTTAGAGAATCGAAATTAACGAGGCTGTTTCAAAAAGCCCTATCTGGCAAGGAGCATATAGCTCTTATAGTAAATATCAATCCGGTACCAAATTTATACATAGAAACGCAGAATGTTCTGAATTTTTCTGCTATTGCAAAGAAGATAGTTATAGAACAGAAGGAGAAAGAATATAAGAAAAATAAATCAAGATTTTCACAGTTAGTTACTCAAAGTATAAAAACAGTAACTGATTGGGATTCTACACAAATAGTAGAAAATGAAGGTGATATATAATACTTTCAAAGTAAAAATTAGGCTTGTAACTTTTATTCTTTTGTAGATTGGCAAAATACTGTTGAAAACGATAGTACACCTGATTATATTAATACCGAAGATTATGAGGAATTGTTATATGAAAATGCAAAATTAAAGAAAGAAATTGGTGCTTTAAAGAGTTCTGTATTATCCCGTGATTTACAAATACGTCAAGAAATGGCTGATACTTATACGGCTATGATGAAAGAGCTTGAAACAGAATGGAAGTATGTATCTACATTGTTTGATTTTTTTTTCATATAATTTATTTGACTAATATACCGTTAAATACAATTTAGAAATCGTATAAAAGATGTGGAAGAACAACAGGAAGATGCACTTCAATGGTCTGTGAAACAGGTTGAAGACTTTTACAAGCAGAAATTAGACCAAATGAGTACCCGGAAGAGAAAGAAGTATTTGACCGATCCTGAAAATAATTTCGATGACGATGTTAATGATATAAAAAAGATTAACGAGTTAGAAATAGAGAATTCACGTTTGACAACGAAAATCGTGCTATTAAAAAATAATTTGAAGGAGATCAAAGAAACAAATCAAGCGTTAACGGTAGAAAAAAATAAAGTAACATTCGAACTGGGTTTGACAAAGGAAGATTTAAAAAGTATGACAAATCTATTGAACGCAGCCCAACAAGAAATTAATTTTGATGAGGAGTCAAAAAGTTACCTCGAAGAATTAAAATCCCAGTTGTTTGCTAAGCAAGAACAAGTTAAGGTACATATATCAGATTCGAAGTATTACATTAAGTATATTATTTTTAATCTTTTACGTATTATTTTAGAAATTAAAAGTATTCTTGAATGAAGCAAAAGAAGAGTATATTTCAATCACTACCGAAGTAAGAGAAAAAGAATATACGATTAAAGAACAGGATGAAGAACTGTTTGAGAAACAAGAAACTATAAAAGAATTAGAACATGAGTTGACGGATCTTAATATTTGTTTGATGGAACAGACCAAAACAATGGAAATGTTAGAAGAAAAATTGGAGGCTCAGACAAAGAAAATTCTAGATGACGAAAATAAAATACAAATTATGCAAGAACAAATAGATAAATTAATAAATGAAAAATTATTATTGCAAGACGGGGTTGAATTATTGAAAAAAGCAGGTCTTACTGAGAACAGTATAAAGGAAATAAGCTGTAAAATTGATGTATGTCTCAATTGTTGGGTCGTATTTTTTTATTTAAATGTAATATTACAAATTTTTATTTAACAGGGCTCCGAAACATCTTCTGATTGCTTGGAAAATGAAGAGCAACCGTCTTCTACAATCGAACCAGAAATAGTAAATGATACACTTGAGAATGATAAAAAGGATATTGAAACAGTAGGGGAAGAGGAAATAGATACGCAGATGCAAGACAAAATAATTGCTATAAACGAAGAGAACTTGAGATTGAAACAAAAATTAACTCAGAGTACAATTGAAATACAAAGTCTAAAAGAAGAGTTGGAACATACCAAAGTTAAGCAAAACGACATAGCTGAACAAATACGCAATTTGCAAATTAATAATATAAAGGCTAAAGCTGAAACTGATGATGCTAAACATAAAGTAGCAATAGAAACAGTAGAGATAGGTACCCAAATAAGTGTGAAATCTGAAGAGCAAGGTACAAACACTATTAAAATTGATTTAGACGATAAAAGTAGCCAGATCTCTGAAGATCTAATAAAAGAAGAAGATGAACACATAATAAAGGAAGAAATTAATGAGATAAATTCCGTTGAAGAAAACGATGATCAGGATGTTATATTAGATGAATTAACAAAATTAATGGTAAAATACGATGATGTTAAGACACTGTACAAAGAGAAATGTCTGGTATGTAAGAGATTGTTACGGTAGGCAAAACAATCGTATTTTCTTACTATTGCTAATTATTTTATCATTTTCTAGATAGTGGAAGAAACATACGAAGAAATATTGTTTTTAGAACGAAAAATAAAAGAACTTTCAGCAGAAAGTAGTACAAATAAAGTTGTTGCCGAAGAATACAAACAGTCAATTGAGTTGCTACGACAGGAGCTTTCTACTATGAAAGAAGATAAGGATCAAATTAAAGAGACGTTACAATCCACTGATAACATTAAAGTTAGTTTGGAAACTAAGATTAATGATTATGAACAGCGACTTTACGATACCGAACAACAGCTCATACTTGCTAAGAACAATTACAATCAGTGTATGGAGGTATATTGCTTGGTTTTATTTGAATATATTTTATATTTTCTTTTTAAACATTTGTCTAATATTTACAGAAATTGAATACCTTACAGGCAAGTTTTGATTCTCTTACCACGAAGGTATGTATTGATTATAATATTATTATTTTCTATGTATTTAATCTGCTGATTTTCTTACAGTGCAAAAATGAACACGAAGAAAAAATAAGTAACTTAGAAAAGGAACTTTCTGTTACAATAGAAAAAACTAATTTAAAATCACAGGTATTTAAGAAAAATCATAACAAAATTTGACAAATTTTCAGTTTTTATTCTCTTTTTTTTTTGCTTAGTGTTTGGATGTTCATGCTGCAAAAATTATGGAACTAGAACAAAATCTTGAGGGTGTAACGGAGCTTAAACAAAAGATTGATGAATTAAACAAAAAATTAGAAATATGTCAAACTGAGAAAGATAATTTGCAAAAATTATTGGATGAGAACAATGATAGGCTTTCAGAACTTGAGGAGCGCTTAGTATCCGCGCAGGAAAAAGAACAAGAAAAGGATGATGAGATAAATTCGCTTCAAAGAGGTTGGTCAAACGATAGTACCAGACATTATTTTAAGTATATAATTACGTTTTGAAAATTTTTATATTTTATATTGCTGTAGAAATGAAGCACATGATACAAAAAACTGAGAATGACGATAAAAGTGATAAATTAATGGAAGTAGAAATGAAGAATACGATTAAAAATTTAACAGAAATGAAAGAGAAGCTTTCCCGAAAACAAGAATACATAGATCAATTAGAATTGCAGGTTAAAGATAGCGAACAAAATGCGAAAATTTTAGAACTTTTACAGCTAAGCAGCCAGGAAAGACAAGCAGAGAATGAAAGATTAAGAGTTATGAATGAAAAATTAAAAAATAATTTGATCGAGAAGGAACGTGAAATGGAATCGTTTATGAAGAATAGGGACGAAATGGTGGTAAAATACGAATGTTTAGTGAAGAATCAGCAAGAAGAATTAGAAAAACAGAAACAAGAGGTACTTAGAGGTTTATTTAATAAAATTATTATTCGATGAATTTTCCTTAATAATGGCTTTTTCTCAGTTAATTAAAAATCATCCTAAAGAAGTGGGTTATTGCGAAAATACATCCGAAGATGAAGTGGTGCACAAAGAGCGTCGAACTCGACGACCACCTAAAAAATTCACCCCCACGTCAAAAGTGGATAATCATGACATTCCAACGATCGACCTTTCAACTTCTGATTCTAAGTAAATTACATAAAAATTATGTAAGTTTTATAAACTAAATGACAGATTGAAACATATTATTTTGACGTTTCAGACGAAGCACGAAACGTAATATTTTGCCACCCCCACCGCAGGTGGAAACACTTTCAGAGACAAAGAGAAGTACTCGTAAAAAGAAGCTGTACATAAAAGGAGATGAATCTTTTCACGATATCGAGCCTCTGGAGGTAAATTTTTTAAATTTCAATTAATATTTGATAAAGTACATATACATATTTTTATTCATTTTAGAGTACAGTAATAATCACGCCATCGACGAAAACACGCAATTTAAGGAGTAAGCGAAAGAATGTGTAAATAAAACGTATCATTTAAAATTAAATTATAAAATAAAACTGAGGAAAACAAACAAGAAATCACAGTGCCAACTAATAGCGTTTACTAGGTATAATGTTGTTAAGTTGGTCGTGCCTTTTTTGTGATATTTCTAATACAACGTTAATGTTCTATATTATAAGGCGTATTATCAGAGTAAATAATGGAACTTTGTACTTTTCAATGATATACTTCGTATTAAAATATATAGTTTTTTAAAATATTTCGTTCTTTTATTGATTGCCCAAATCATAGATCTACAACTTCCGGTGAAGATATGGCAGGCAGCGCCACTTGTACAACGCGTGTGGGTGTCCGGCACCCGAATTGAGTAAGAGTGATCAATGTCCTCGATATCATCGATATCCGCAAAGTCCAACTCCATTACGTATTTTTTTAAAAATAATTTACTACAATTAATCAAAATAAATTGTTCAACACTGAACAATACCATCTTCAAACGCGTGCTTAAGTCCTGAATATCGTCGACTTAAAAATATAACCTCAATGAAGCCAAATAAGAACTCGTTTTCTACAAATAAAGCGGACTTATTCGACTATGAATTCGTAAGAGCTTAAGACTTTCTTAAGCATCGACTGTGAATCAACATCGATAAGCAAATGTTTAAGACCAGCTTAGAAATAAGTTGCGACTGTAAATACCGCCCTTACAATTAATTAACTGTATATCAGAGATCTTTATTCTCGCCTTCTAACAACAGGCCGCTCCGACTTGAATGTCGGTGCGAATGTAACATGGCGCTAGCTTCGTGTTTGTTCTCTACCCCCACTCTAGCTGAGTCCGTTCTGCGCAGGCGTGTCCCCATACGCGCCGTTATGGCGGCGCATTTTCAAGATACGAAAATTTTGATAAATCTTCAACATCGATTTATTCAAAAATAAAGCCTCTTCCGAAAAAATGTTATTTTACACTTTCGACTTACTTTTTCACGCAGAATCATCTCCTTTCCGGCTGTGCCAACCTGTATATTATGAATACACATTCAAGAGAAATTGTTGGTAGTCCACCTTAACTTCAGGCCAATATTTTATTTTTTTTCTTCACATAAAAAGCATTAATATATCGAGAGGAACAGATTGATGGGTAATCACGTATCAGTCTATATTATTATATTTTTTTGTTGTCAGTTTATTTCTCACGAGGTACACGACCTTTATTGTTTACATTCCGCACTTATATTAATTATTCTCTTAAATAATTCCGTAATTAATGCTTCATCTCCTTATACTCTCAATAATATTCATAATATATTATCATACTTTCAATGGAGTCAACAACATATATATATATTTTTTTATTTATTTATTTTCATATGTATATCATGTATATTTATTTATGTGTGTATATATATATATACGTATCGGATGTATGTTCATTCTTACGATTGAATGCACTGTACCATAGGATAGCTTGTTTGTTTTTTAATACACAATTCACAGAGTTGTTTTGAAATAAGAGGGGCTGCCGAAGTACACCATGAAAAATCTGCTATTTGTTCATTTTTTTTTCTCTTTCTTTTGTTGGCCATTGAAGTGTGTGTATGTGTGTGTGTGTGTGTGTGTGTGTGTCTGTTAACGTTGAATTTTTTTTTCTTTTTTTCTTTTTTTTTATTACAGAGGGAAAGACGTTCGCTTATCAAGTCTTACATAAATTTACTTTCCTGATCCATCGGTTTCGCCCGTTCAAAAGATGAAGGGCTCTCCTCGTCGCGATATATAATGTACGTTTTCTAACCTCTCGGTCGGTGCCAAGAGGGAAATATATAACAATGAATCAATAGAATATAAACGTATAACACCCAACAGATTCGTCTTAACGAAAAAAAGAAAAAAAAACATGGCTAGATAGTGGAATTATATCACTTATTCTGAGGGGGGAAGGGGGGGAGCTTCGTGTTAATGAAATTTCACGATTATCGACTCTGTGGAACTTCGACGTAACTTAGGCCCGAATTAATTACACACCTTAACATTAATATACATTTAATACAGTATACGTATCCATATATGACCTAACGACTAGCGCGAATGAAAAAACCTCGCAGCGAGTTGAATGAAACACGCGCACGCGGTGAACCAGCGTTGAGCTCAGAATTTTAAGTCTTTCTTTTTTTTTTTTCATCTCTACCCTTAACCCTTCCGCTACAGCCATCGTCGATACAAAACGCTTCCATATTAAATTGTTTTTTAAACCGCAAGTGTTTTTTAGATAATACTCAATTGTTATTCAAAAATTTACACCCTTTGGGCGACTATAGTTACCTGTAGCAGCGAAAGGGTTAAAGGATCAGGGAGTCCTCTAGGCTAGTGAGTTTTTTTTTTCATCATACATCGAATCAGTCGGTCGATGAACGATAGAGAGAATATAGAAAATCTCTGGGGAAGAATTGACGAAAGATCTGGACTCAACATAGCGGCGCACGCAAAACGAACGTCTCGACGGGAAGTGCAAGGATTTCCTTTTACAGCCTTCCTTTTCTTCCTACGAATCACATGTTCCATTTTTCATGGTTGGTAACGAAAATTCCCTTTTTCTCGTCGATCGAGATTGGTCCACGTGAAAAGCTAATCTCTTTAATCTCGATGTTATATAATGCTATCATTTCTGTCCAGAAATGCTTTCCGTTGGACGGTACAGCGCGGAAAATCATTCTTTCCTCTTTCTAGTATCTTCTATTTGCTTTCACGTGGACACAGCAGTTTAAATATTAAACATATACTCAACGTCAGCGTAATTAACAATCAATTTAATGGAACAAGTAGACTCTCGCCAACATAACCTTAATATATGCTCTGAAACCATGTTAGCCAACGATTTTTCTTTCGTACACGTGGTACAATTAACGGAGGCAGAGTATGTTTAATCGAATTGAATTCATCTTTGGCATGCAACATCCACGATCGACGAATAACGATAAAGGATCGTTGTAGGATGCTTGATCTCCGATAGATTAACACGTTGATTGCCGTGGTGGTGATGGACGCCTCAAATTTTGCGTAATTGGATAATTAGGGGCAAGTTTGGGTGACGTTAGCGTTATACTAATAATGCAATTAGTATGTTAATGGAAATTAATTATTACACTGATTAAAGGCACCTATGATCGATGCTTTAAATAATTTAAAAAAAAAGGAATAAGTATTACTATATTAATAACCTAAAACTGGAAATTTAAAAATTAGCTATTTGCAGAAAAATTATTTCCCAATTTTAATTCAAAGTAAATAATTAAAAAATGAAGCGACTTTTTCCACTATGGCATTAAACGTGTCAATTTGATAAAATTAAAAAAAAAAAAAAAAAGAGAAGCTGATTCGTCGATCCGTTCGAAACGGTGTCCTTCGGCACACGGCAGTGTAAAGTGTGTGATCCTGGATAGTCCTCGATCCTTCGAACCCGATGAAGAATATTCAATCGTATTTAATTTATTATTCACACGAGATACACATATATATTTCTTAGCACAGTGCATATCGAGTAAACATTAAGAAGTACATTGATTTATCTTCTTTTTTTTTTCTTTCTTTAAATATGTTTAACGATCAATATTACAAACGAGAAAATGCATGAAGAAATCTTACACATTCGCCCGTGTAGTAATCGACGGCGAGTCTAACAATTGACATAAGTGTGGCGTTCAAGTACATAGAATCGTGTCCCGTGTGCACACCCGTCCACCGTCTATGGATCATCGATGGATGGAATCGACGGAGAAGCTAGATCGTCGAAAAATAATTAACCCATCACCCTCGGGTCACCCTATCGTCTTCATCGTGCTCGAGGATCGTAAACGTACACGCTGTCGAGAGAAAACATACCCCTGTAAGAAGAGGAAAACTTGTTTCCTCTTCCAACCCTCCTTCCTCCCCTTCCATCTTCTACCTCCTCTATCAACAACAATCATTCATTTCTCTCTCCATCTTTATTAAATTAAACGATCAAGTCCCGAACACTAATTACCCAATTAAAAATAAGGAATTTTTCGAAAAGAGAGACAGAGCAAGATTCTTTCTTTCGGTTTTCCTTTTTTTATTTTTAGAAAACCGGAGGAAGATCGATGGAAGAAAAGAAGAAGCCGAATCTCTCCTGGCAGGATCTCAATTGAAACGCGACGAGATCTTCTCTGTATCCGGTCACAAAGAGGATCCCTTCGGCTCACTTGAGGTCCTCCTCTTCCTCGTTGGCCAGTAACTCGTCGATCTGCTTCTCCCAATCGTCTTTATTCGCGTCGGTGTCTTTGGTGGTTGCGACGCCATTCTTCGTCTCGCTTCCGGTTACAACAACCTCGTAATCCTTCAGCTCCGCTTCCAATTCGCGTTCCCAATCTTCTTCTGCGGAGATTGACAAGTAGCTAGTTTCATGCAGGCCACGCGGGGTCTTGTACGGCCAATGTGTGTACGCGTGGGTGTATTATTTTTCTGTGTATATATATATGTGTGTGTCGCAATCGAGCGTCCCAGCCTCGCGTCCCTATTTCTTCGCATTGATCTCGCGACTCGCGTGTCTCCGTGTGCCAGTGTCGGAATTAAATCGTGTATTTGTGTTAGTGTTAGTAGTACGGGTGGGAGGGTAAGCGGGAAAGAGAAGGTGGAGAGCAAAAACTCAAACCACACAAGGAGAGAGAAAAAAAAAAGGGGGTGAAACGGAACCGAGGAGACGGCTTTCCGGCGTCACCCTTCCCTTTTTTACCGATCTATAACTGAAACCTTTCGCATTCCAGCTACATTTCCGCCTCGATTCCCGCCACCATACTTCAATTACTTATTTCATGAAAAATTATCTTAATTCCTCCGTTGCATAATTTTCGTTTTAATTTTCTACAGGAAAAATGGTATAATATCGAAATTTTTATATAACGCAACGAAGGGGTTGAAGTGAAATTAAATTCCACCGAATTTACCGATCGGAAAAATTTCACCTGAAACCGCATTACCATTTTCGTTCGATCGATGAATTATTTCGCGTGTCGAGATTGAGGCAACGAACGAGCACCGAATTTTTCGCCAGTAGTTCATCCCTCCTCTCCCTACAACCCTTGCGTATATCGATTTGTCTTTACATGCGCTCTCCATGTCGAGTCGACGTTCGATAGCCCCGCGAACACCTATCTATATCGACACACTCGATACCGTGTCGTTCTATTATTTTCACTTTCTTCCCTTACTTCTATTTTACCACCCCTCCCCTGTTTTTCTGCATCGAAATAGGGTGCACCGGTGCACGTGCTCGTTTTTAACCCCCTTGCAGTCGTGTATCTACTAGCACTAAATAAAATTAAATAAATTAATTATTTAACCCTCACGGGTACAATAACGCAATGGGCGTCCAATGTTCGCAAATTCAACTTATTTATTTATTAAAAGTAAGGATTTATATGTTATTAATAATTTAATAAAAATTGATATATTATCGAACTTATCGTCATGCAGTATTTACTGCTGAATTATGAAATTCAGTAGTAGTGCTCAACGCATGGTCAGACCCAGCTGGTAATACTACTTAGCTGGGTCACTATAGAAATAAACGAATTTAATTTATAATTATCAACCATTTGGAATTAAAATTTCGAATGAATGAAAGAACCAGTGTGTTTCGGTTTAAATTAAAAAAATTAATTAAGCTCCATTCTATAGGGGGTATAATTGATTTGGAAGGTTTACTAGCGGTACAAATACGACCGCAAAGGATTAACGCCGCTTAAGCGTCGGTCCGTACAGAAAGCTCGTTTTCTCGTTCGATTCGTACGTTTCCCGTCGTTCTTTTTTCACCCCCGCGATTTTCGCGTTCACATTTCGGATAGACGGGCGGGTAAACGGATCGCCTCCGGCCGGCCGTTTTTCTCTCTCCTGAATATGCGTTTCTCTGGTTTACGGGGTAACTCGTTATGCGTTTTAGGTTTGAATTGAATCGGAAGGAAAATCACTACGAGGACTACACCCACAAGAGACGAGACATAAAGGTTACACCTCGATCCCCGATTGTTATTATTTTTTATTTTTTCCATTAAAACACGTATTGTCATTCAACGAATTTTTATATGTTACTTCTTTTTTTTTTTTTGGTTATTTTGTCTTAATTCTTTATGTAACACTTAGTAGATTCTCTTCTATCTTTCCATTTAATCCCTTAATCAAACACGAAGAGAATCGACAAGAGACGATATTTATTGATTAAGAACGAAGACAGACAGACAAACAGACAAACGGACAGACATACAGACATTTAGTCGAGTTTTATTCTTTGTTGCTCGTTATATATTTTTTTTTTTTAATCATCGATTTGTGTATATCTTTTCTTCTCTCTCTTTTCTAAAAGGATACCCCCTTTTTTTCCCCTAGAATATCTCGTACTTTCCCTTAAACACCGCGCGTACTTTCATTTTCTCACGCATTCTGCCCCTTTCTCTCTCTCTCAATCGCTCTCTCCCTTTCTCTCCCTTCAGCAAATGTCGATCCCAAAACCGCGTGCGTCTATGGCCGCTAATTCCATCGGTTTTCTCTTTTATATCACCGTTTCGAATCCGACCGTGTACATACTTCAACGCTGTATCCATTTACGATTTGCATATATCGAGCCGTCTGATCTTCACCCCTCCTCTGTCTTTCTTTCGCCTCGGTATCTCTCTATCTCTCTCGAACATCAGAAATGAGAAAATCGCTAACAACGAGGACGATAAGGAATAGCCATCGCGACGAAAAAGCAACCCCCTGAATCGTCGATCGGTTCGCCATGGATGGGGTGAAAAAAAGAAACGAAAAGGAAGAAAGAAGGAAACGAGGGGTTGAAAACGTAACGAGGGTGACGAGAGGATCGTTCCCTGTCCCGTATTCATCCAGCGGCCTTTGCTTGACCACACTTGAGAGAGAGAAAGAAAAAGGAAAAAGAAAAAAGAAGGGAGCTGGGTGGTTCGAGGAGACAGGGGACGAAAAGCGAAAAACTCAACGTCGGTTTTCGAGACGGGGAAAGAAGCTTGTATTATTAATTTTTTTTTCTTTTTCTGAGGGGTGTGCTTTGGATAATGCTTTTTTTTATCGGGGTCAAATTCTCTCCTCTTCTTTAGGCTGTTGACAGAATAGAATGGAAAGCGGTCGTTTAGTCACATGAAGCAATCATCAATAGTCAGAGATGAGAGACGGTCTACGGGTATGATTGCGAAATAAGGAATAACGTAACACAGTTGTTATCATACAATGGTCGAGAGCAATTCTCGCTACTAAAAAGCACACTGATTAGGAACCTTGGATGAAGCTGCTCGCACATGAATGAAATACACAAAACTACGAAATGAATAAACGGCTCGCTAAAAACGCTGGTGAAAAGAAGGTGGAACACAGAGAGATCGAGTGTCACGATTACGTTGATTCTCGTATTATACTCACGAGGGACGGTGTTTCGTGGACACCTTGTGTCTTGGGCATTGATCGTTCGATCGGAGGAGCTTCTCTTATCAACCCCCTGTACTTAAGGGAAACTTTGAAAATTCAGAAATTTAAAAGTAGAGAAATTTGGAAATTTAAAACTCATACAAATTCCAAATTCTCATATATAAAATTTCCCCCTACAAATACAGAAGGTTAAAAAGAAGAGTTCCTCTTCGAATGTATCTTCTAATTAAAAATTTCGTTGGTGGTCGTAACAGAACGTCTCTTCGAAGATCGAGTGTCTTCGTGTGAAAAAAAAACAATTTTTCGATCAGAGTGCACCAAAGACTCCTCCTTTTTCTCTTTCTCTCAAAAATTAAAAGAAGAGGGAACCGTGGCAGGAGTTAAGGTCCGTCTATCATTCGACGAGCTAAGCAGGGTTTTTCTTCAATTATCGCGACGTTCTATGCAATGATCCCAATTGAATTCATTAGGGTGTTAGCGACGACCAACGATCACTAACCTTTAGGTGGTTGCATCCCAAGTTTTTTCATGCCCTCGCGGACCTCTTCGAGGTCCGTGTCCGAGACCCTCATGCTATCGGACACGAATTCGTGGCCCGGGGAATCGGCGTTGTTACTGCTGGTGGTCACAGTTCCGCCGCTTTCCTGGCCGGTGGTCACTTGAACTGTTCGCAATACAACACTCACGGCTAAACTAGAAGGATCGGGGAGCAACTGTTGCCTAACGCTAAAGCTTTCTATTCCATTCGTATTTCGCTGCGTGTATTGTTGAAATTTCATCGCGGTCCGACTGGCTGCACTACCACGATATCGTTATTCGTCGGTGAAAGATATTCATTTTTTAAAACGAACCGTGTAAACGGATATTTCCTGCTTCTAATAATGAACCGCGAAACGGATAGGTTTCATGGAAGCCGTTCCAAAGGTAAAAACGAACCGGAACACGCTGATGGAGAGTGAAATTTCAGTGACCGGACTTTCGAGAAGTAAACGGAAGTTTCGCGGAGTGCAGCAGTCGCCGGGATCAAATTCTTGTTCTGAAGAAAGTGGTTCAATGCTCGGAGAGAGCGGACGGAATGCAGAAAGGTGAATAACCTCTGGTGGAAGATTATTTCTTAACTCGATAACGGGCGGAGAAAAAATGTAGGAAATATGGGATACATAAATTTGATAATTAGGAAATTTTCTAATTTCATTGGTACGCGAGTGATGTGCGGCCCGACTATTCGGGTCGGTTCGGGAAACATCGGGCGGGTGTCCGATATATATGTGCAGTTGGGTAGCCCGACTGCTTCGGGTCAGGTTGGGTACGAGCTCCCGCGGGCCATTCAAAATCTATCGGACATCCGGCCGATGTTTTCCGGTAATATCGGTTACCTTCAAAGAGGTTAATTTCATTAAACTTCCATCGTCTAAAAATGTTGATATCGAACCACCGTGTGTCTCTCGACCCTTTCTGCTTCCGTTTCTGCCTCCAATTCCGGAAAAGCCGAGTTGTTTTCCCAGCGTGCTGGCGTGCAGCAATTTTCCGAGCGGCGCGTTCGAAATTTCATCAGAAATGATCGTTTCACTCGAATTAACGTCGCATTCGTAATTTCGACGGACCGATAACAATGCAATTTTAATCGTTTCCCACTCGATTATTCCCAGCGTGTTCGAAGAAGGAAAATATTTTGACACGCCAGCACGTTGAATAAATAGAAATCTACACGACGCATCGAACTCTGAATCGTGCCATGCAAAGAAAGATTCTAAGAAAACGTCGCGCGACGCTCGTAAAACGTCTCCGCCGTCTTTTCCCGTCGACGCCTCGCGTCCTCGGACGTACGGGCTAAATCTGTCCGCCCCGACGAGAGGAAATTAACTGTGCTACTTTCGGGCAACAAAGGTATGTCGAGTCAAGCAACTCGGTACTGCAAATGCAAACTAACAGCGGATACTATGTAATGAATGAAAAATAAAAATAAAAGAGCACGCGTGTAGCACGCTCGATCGACCCTCTCTTCGAAAATCATGTCGATGGCTGACTTTTATCGCACCTTTTAAAGTAACGAGTTTCATACGACGAACAAAGCCGACGGATATTCGAAGCGGTCAATGCCACCGCTTCCCAACCATTCACCTATCAATCCCCCTCGTCTATTTGTTATTAAGTCATCTAACAAACAAACTTTTAACGGGATTGTCGGATACAGAGTGTTGGGTTTATTGTCTCTTCGATATTGAAACATCATTTTTGTTTTTACTGCGTTATTCCAGAAGTCTGTGTGGTTTTTGGATCGATGTTTCGATTGAAGCATTGAATGTCGTGAATAAAGATTTTCTTTTGACAACTTTTTTATTCGTTTGTTTGTTAAATATATATTTTATCAGTAAATGGTTTTGGAGTTTTTTTTTTATTCAAATATCCTTCGGCTGAGATGAATTTATTTATCTTTTTAATTAGATAATAAATGCTTATCCGATATTCGAGCATCAATTTGTAGAATAAATATCAGGTGGTCTGAAGAGACTGCCATCGACTATGCAAAGCGTTTTGTTTAAAATATCCTCGACGATATGATCAAATATTCATTCTTTTACTTTTGCAAACATCCCGTATGATGCATAAGTAAATCTGTTATCCATTTAATTCTCTGGGGATGGTGTATCATCGAATGCTTTAAATTAATATTTCAATCCTTTCAGATAAATATTGCAAATTAGTAACATTTGTATTTATTCTAATCAGGGGTCGTCAATGATCAACATCAAAAATTGAATAATTAATTTTTTAATATTTCAAAGGGTAGAAAATCAGAAAATTTCGAAGGGTAGAAAATACAGAAAATTTCAATTAGAAAATGAAACAATCCTGAAAGGGTTGAAATGGAAATAGGTAGAATGTTTCAATTTTTCAATTTACAAAACGCAATGTAGCTGATCGAGAGGGTCGAGTGTTATATCGAATATTGCATGGCAAATGCATCGAACCAAGAATAATAATGTCTAACGATGAGAAAGTGGAGGGTCTAAATGGAATTACCTTCAGGTTGATTCACGTTTCCGGCGGAGGTCAGATTCTGGTTGTTTTCAGCCTGACTGGCCATCGCGTTCAGTTCGTGGCTCTGACGGAGAACCGAGACCCGGTAGAAGTAGTTCCGCCAGAAATTCTCTTCGGATATTCTGCATGACACGGGGAATTAGTCTCGATGTGAACCCGATACAGAGCCCTGCCCTTCCGATCAACCCGTAAACGGACAACGTTTTGGAAATTGCCAATTAACGCGACCCACCGTAGACTGATTTCGTTTACAACCGGTAAATAATCGATTCGTAGTTAAGTACATACGCTTTGTACCTCGGTGTACGTCGATTAATCAGACACGTCCCAAGATAATTTCTAATTAGAAATTCTCTTGGGTTATTTTCGAAAAGCCCCTGCATCGATTTTCTTTTGAAAAATTTTCAGACTTTTCTGTAAGAAAAATATTTTCCAAATAATTCTGTCCAACTTACACTTTCGGTACCAGCTGGAATCGCATGTCCTTCAGATTCGGGTCCAAAGCAAGGGTGGCTTCCGCCATCGGCTGCACAACCTCGAAGTCCCATGGAAAATCAACTCCCTCGGGTGGGGGCCTCAAGAAGTTGCGTTTGTCCTGAAATCAGTGCTCGATTGTGGAAAGGACGAATTCAACTATTTCCCTGGAGTCGACGACTCTACACTCTGTTCATTGCCATCAAACTCGGTGAAATTATTCTTGAATACATTAACCCCATAGTACCGTGTCTGATATCTATTTCAAACGATCAAAGGAGGAACGATCACCGACTATCTCATAATCTTTGCTCATTACCAACCGCTATGAACACCGCAGGAATGGTATCAAGTATCTTTGTGACATACGAGCACTTTGTACACCATATTCCCCTCTCTCTCTGTGTATATACAAAGCCTATCTAGCAAACGGAATTCAATTGCGCCCCTGTGTCTCTCTAAGCTTCGTTTTCCCGGTACAGAACAGTTGTCGAACAAGAACAAACGTGTATACTGGAAAGGAATTACTCACCGTTGAGAGAGATAAGCATTCTTCGCGTAATACGTCCTCGTTCGGTGCACCGACCCACGGTGCAACGGCCTCTCCCTTTTCGGTGTGCTTGTTGGCAATGAAAGCCTCCTGTTCTTTGTTCAGTTCCGCGACCAATCTCTGAAATACCATTAAATCCCGTGATTAGAGAGGGTACAGATGTTGAGGGGAGGACGAGAGTGTCGTCGGACTGCGAGACAGAGCGCAATTAACGGTGTCATCAACTGACGGGCAGATCAAGTGCCCGCTCGAGAGTTCGCGGGCACCGGAGTGCACGGGACAGCTGCGAAGAATAGGAAATATTTCATTTCAAAGTTTTTCAATTTTTTAATTATCTAACGTTTAAATTTTGCATTTTAGTCATTTGGAAATTTGAGACTTTGAAAATGAATCATTCTTATAGCAGATAACCTTCTCATTTTCTGCCCTGGTGTTTTCATTTTCAAAAGCAAAGATATCAAAGACTTCCACGTCAATTATGAATTATTCATGGCGCATAATAAGAAAATGAGGAGAGCCATGGAAAAACTTTATTGCAGGCTATTAAAAGGTAGCTTGTTGAATTTTAAGTGAAATTCTTTTTGACGTTTTTAATAACGAGCCACTGTTTAAGAAAAACATGCCATGGGATCGAATAGATGAAATGGAGAAAAATTGCGTTAAGGGCGAAGAAAAATTGATGGCTAACGATCGTGGAACAAACGAAAGGATTAAAGAGAACGCGTTCCTTCATACCGAGGCTAAAGCTCGGGGAGCTAACCTTCTGATTATCGTGATTGTATTTAGGTCAACAAAGTTCTTAACAATCTCTGACTCGATGGGACTTGATACTAAAGCTCTAGATACATCGATAGCCAAGTTTAAAGGAACCGATACCAATGTGGTTGCTTCGGATTCAGTTAGACTTCCCTAATTTGGATTAACCAAGTATTTAGATTAAGCAAGTTCTCGACTTGTACGAGCCAGGTAACTCGAAACTATTCAATTTTCCTTCGACGAAGCTGATTGCGGAGTATTGTGATTCTGCAGGGGTCAAGAGTAACGATTTGACTTTGGAATATTTTCAGGGTGAATTTATCAAATTAAAATGTTTCATTTAGCACTTTGAGTGCTACGTTATCCATATGAATTTTGATAATTTGGAATTTAAGAATTTTTAAAATTTGAAATTCTTGAATTCTAAAAATGTGAAATTCTTGAATTCTGAAAATTTGAAATTCCTGAATTCTAGAGTTCTAAAAATGTGAAATTCCTGAATTCTTGAATTCTAAAAATGTGAAATTCTTGAATTCTGAAAATTTGGAATTATTGAACTCTGAAAATCTGAAATACTTGAATTCTGAAAATTTGACATTCTTGAATTCTGAAAAGTTGAAATTCCTGAATTCTGAAAAGTTGAAATTCTTGAATTCTGAAACTTTGAAATGAAATAAAATCGATTGGAATTAATACCTAAACAATTGTACCATCGAACTTTCATTCATATAATAGATTTCAGTGAACTCCAGAAGTAATTCAATTCAGTCGTTCTCTGAAGTGAACTTTAACTAACCAGCTACTCAATTCGTGAGCCAAGTGACCGTGTACGTAGGATTTTCAACCGGATGACTTTCAAGACCAGTAAACTCTGACTCTGCAAAGACCTTGAAGAAATATATCCTAATGTATTAAAGATAGAACCACCCTGTGGCGGCGAGGCTCACGCTCGGCTAAGCCAGCTACCTTATTATCGCTTGTATTTGGGTCAACAAAGTTCTCCACTTCTCGCAGACAGTGCATCGTCGCGACGATAACATTCTTCGTCAAACCACTGATCAATATTTTTTTTTTTCCTTCCTCGCCAAGTTAACCAACAGCAATCTGTATAAACGACCCGTGCCAACGACAGAAATGGCAGTACCATTTTTCTCCCACGCAATCCGTGAAACCCTGCTTGTTTATTTCTTGTAACTCGTCCGTGATACCAGTGATTGCTGCAAATTTTTCACTGCAGAAATGTAAAAAGAAAAACGAAACTTTATGAGATTCGTTGATTGGAAAAAATGAAAAATAGAGGCTGGTTTGTAATGTTTGCTCAGAGATGAATGTAACCAAACGAAATTGTTCATTCGTTGTTTTATTTCGGTTGAAAGATTCTTGTTTGCACTTTAAACGAGAATTTTTTTATTAACACTTTACCATTGTTATTCTTTCATATTTTACTAGAATTTTGGAAAAAATTCTAAGTAGAAGAAGAAATAGGGAAAAAATTATTAAATGAGTTCCTGGAATTTTCTATTTATAATCAGGATGTTAATAAAGCAGAATTCAGTGATGCGAAAAAAATTGCAAATGAATGCTTCGTTAACGGAACATTGGTCATTAAAAGTTTCGTTTTGAATGTATTTTTCGGTTTATTCCGGATTGTAGAATTAGTGCAACGTTGGCCCAGAAAACTCGGTTTATTTTTAATCCAGCAAGTCGATGGGTGTACGTCACACTTTTACAATTGTGTGTACACGTCCCCGGCGAATTTTTACTACCGTTGGTCACGCGAATATACAGCTACGACTCATTTTCCACGTGTAAAACAGCAATTTTACTTTCACGGTGCGGAAACTGTAACAGGACAATACATGGTTCAGCGCTTCGATCAATAGCAGAAATTCTAACTAGACGACGTAATATTCATAAATCAAGCAAATGAGCTTCGTGTGTCGAGGCAAGGATCAACAAGGAGTGAACTGTGCCTCGTTTCGTTATGGATCTCTCTAATGATATATAGCACCTGGGTTGGCAATTTGAAATAGGAGATCATTTTGTGTCGTGATAGTAATGTCGTATAGGTGGTTGATCGATGCTCATTATCTTTCGTGGAGACAGGATTTTTTGGGGGTCGACCAAATCCTTTAGAAATTTGGAAAACTTGGAATTTTGGCAATTTGAAATTTTAGAATTATAGAATTTGGAACTTTGGAATTTGGGAATCTTAGAATTTTAGAATTATAGAATCTTGAAACTTTGGAATTTGGGAATCTTAGAATCTTAGAATTATAGAATCTTGAAACTTTGAAATTTGGGAATCTTAGAATTTTAGAATTATAGAATTTGGAACTTTGGAATTTGGCAATTTAGAATTTTAAAATTATAGAATCTCGAAACTTTGGAATTTGGGAATCTTGGAATTTTAGAATTATAAAATCTTGAAACTTTGGAATTCGGAAATTTTAGAATTTTGGCAATTTAAAATTTTAGAATTATAGAATCTTGAAATCCTAAAATTTAAAAATTTTAAAAAACCTAGAATTCTTGAATGAAAAAATTCTGAAATCCACGATTTCATTCAGAAACGCCTTAAGCTTTCTGTTCGAGGCTAATGCCTTCTCAGCCACTATACCAGGACACTACGAATTTGATTCAGCTGACCGTGTTACTGTATCAAGAGGATCCTGACCTCCGGAAGAGGCGAGCATTACACGAAAAGGCTGGAAAAATAGCTTCCGGCTTGACGGATCGGATTCAGTGAATCGATCTGGGTTGGACAACCCGGAGAAATGAAATACCGTCTGCTGAAGGATTCAATAGCATTCTTCGAGCAGACACTTCGGATCCGCATGGAACGTGGAATGTATAACTTTCTTTCCACGCCCATGATCTTATCGAAGGACAAAAGAAATCATAAAGCGAATATTTCTTTATTTATTCAAGAATATCGATGCTAAGAAAACCTTTGTCTCGAGGAATGCAATTTTGTTCACTCAGAAAATTATTAAAGACGCTTTAAAAATGTAAGATGTGTCATTTTTGTAACTATCCTCTTCCTTACACTTTCTAGCGAAATTCTGAAATAGAATAAAATAAAAATATCTACGAATTTCCTGGTCTAATTTTCCCAGCATTACATAGAAATGCACTCGAATGAATAAAAATTTCATTTTACATTTCAACGTGGATTTTCCACGCGATGCTACGTCTTTAACGAAAAATGATTTTAATCGCGCATCCGGCCGACTGTGAGAAAACCTGCACATCTTCCTCGACAGGAGTCCTGTATTACAGTCACGTGGAAGCACGAAACGTGGGCCGAATGCGACAGGATCTTTGCTACTGCCAAGTCCTCTTCAAGGTATGGAATTACCACCCAGGGATTAAAGCTATGGGAAAATAAAAAGAAGCCGGAAAACAGGACGTCGTTTCAATTTTTGATTGCAGTCTTTCAATATCCGATCGGTAAATAAAATATTGAATAATGGAAATTACAGTGGTTACTTAAAATTTTTTATTTTTATTTTATATGCTTTAGAATTTTAGAATTATAGAATCTTGAAATTTGGGAATTTGGGAATCTTAGAATTTTGGCAATTTAGAATTTTAAAACTTTGGAATTTGGGAATCTTAAACAGTGGATTAGGGAAAATTTAATTTTAATTTCAGACTTCTTTAATGGTCCATAATGTGATGCTTGTAGAATTGTTAATTATGCCTGAATATAATTACTGGAAACTTTATGTAATCCCTTGTTATCTCAAAATGATATTAGAAACTTGGAGAAAATGAATGGCGTGTAGGATAATAATGATTCTCTGATATTGCTTTCCAGCGAGTTGAGCGTTGGATTTCACGGTCTGGAGTGTTTGAGATCAGCTCGTATGATTTTGCAACCTTAGTATCGGATCCTAGAACCCGCCTCGAGGTTTTGATAACAGTTCCGGTAACCCTAAGGTGCTCGATATTGAAGTGTTGGATGTGAGAGGAGTTCGAAATTACTGATATGGTACATATTAAATTTCAATCTCCTCCGTATTAAATTTTTAAACACTTTAGATCCCTCAAATCAAATATTTAGTGAGTTAGATACTATACTTCGAGCACTGACGTAACTAGGTACGGGGCAGGCTGGGCCCTCAAAAATGTGAATTCATCCCCTTACAATTTTAGGATTCTCAGGTTCTAAATTCCAAAATTTAAAAATTCTAAAATTACAAAATTCTAAAATTCTAAAATTCTAAAATTCTAAAATTCTAAGATTCTAAAATTCTAAGATTCTAAAATTCTAAGATTCTAAAATTCTAAGATTCTAAAATTCTAAGATTCTAAAATTCTAAGATTCTAAAATTCTAAAATTCTAAGATTCTAACATTCTAAGATTCTAAAATTCTAAAATTCTAAAATTCTAAAATTCTAAAATTCTAAAATTCTAAAATTCTAAAATTCTAAAATTCTAAAATTCTAAAATTCTAAAATTACAAAGTTTCTAAAAATCTCCTCCACCCCCAAAAATCCTAATTACGCCAATAGTTAAAACAGTATAATAACAACCCCAAAGCATTAAATCATGGTTTCACAAAAACATGCCATGGCCAGTAAAATGACCGCAACAGGTAAGAGAAAGCCATCAAAGCAGGCAACTATCTATGGAAGCACATTTCCTATCTTATATCCGGTCATCAGGGGATTAAACACCGTGGTTCTATCAGAACGGGCCACTTTTATTTATTACGTCGAAAGCCCTTATTTCGATAAGACTGCCATTCATCGACAAGCTTTCAATCGAGCAACGTTCTCTTCGAAGAACGATCGGTTGTCTACCACGACAGCTGTCAATTGGCACGTGTTATTACCGCGAAGAGGATCGTTAAAAAACGAATGCTCATTGACGAGCATCCGTCGTTTGCAGACCGACCCAATTTCCAATGGAACAAGGCGACGAGGACGAAACAAGGCATTCGTCGAACAAAGATTCTTTCAACGAGACCACGTTAAATCGTCGTCGAAGTTATTATTGGTTGGAATTCGGGTTGCATCTTTGCTTGATAAATAATTCTTCGACTTCTTAAAAAAATACTAAACTTTTAAGAATTTCATGTCAAATTTTCCTCGAGGAAAATACCTCCATATTTTCCTCGCAAAGAAGATTATTACGATTGAAATTTAAAGGATCTCCAGGAGATCAAGGGAGACCCAGACGGTCATAAATAATCCCTATTCTCTCAGTGGTGTGTAAACGTTGAAAGGATCAGAATAACACAGGTGCGGCGGGTTACGAGGGAGATTGATAAGAGGATGATTACAGTTAATTCTAATTGCCCTGGGTAGAATTATGTTATGATAGAATGCAAGGGCTCGAACAATCCCTCCGACCTTGACCTGAAAGCTTTCGCCTATTGACTTCTCTTACAGATGTGTTACGACCTATTTCCCATTTTCGACGATTAATCTACCGCAGAAGCACCCTTTACGTAACTATTGTTTCAAAGTGAATATTAATAGAATAACTATTTTTGTTTTAAAATTCTACCCCTTTTATCATTCCAAGTGTATTCGAAATCAAGTTCAAATACGGATAGAAGTGAATGACAGGAGGAAACGAGGAGCTTTTGTAGTCAAAGGACAATGCATCAAGGATCTCTTACTCGACAGTTTCTAAATATTGATCTAAGTTAACAGGGATACGTAAAACAAGCAAAGGATTCGAAAGAAAGAGAAATTCTTTTTGTCGATTCTGGATTGAAATCGTTTGGAAACGACCCATCGATTTGCAGAGGACTAAATTGCCAGCCAGGGTAATTGCGCGTCGCATGAAATATTGAAACACGATTCCATAGAAATATTTGTCTATCTTTGCCGAGATAGATTGCCTTTCCTGTTGATAGAGTTTATCAATGGATGTATACAACCGCTTTGAATAATGTTTTCCTTCCATCTGCTCTAGATAGAGATTTGAGTACCAAAATTTTAATTTTAATTTTAATTTTAATTTTGGGAAGCAGATATTTTTCAAATAAATTTCCCAGGCTTGCAAATTTCATTTTTGGAAAGAAAAATTTGATAATTAATTTAACATGGTGTATTTCGAAAGTAGTCAAAAGATTTTCAAATAAATTTCCCACGCTTGCAAATTTCATTTTTCGAAAGAAAAATTTGATAATTAATTTAACACGGTGTATTTCGAAAGCAGCCAAAAGAAGAAGAACATCACCCCCCCGCATCTTTCTTACTTTAAAAGTCTGTAAGAAAAGCATCGTAACGAAAGGTCGATAAGGTGCCAGGAACACGGCTGGTCCGAGTGATTTTCAAGCACAACAAAATGTTTTCACGAAGCGATTAACAGGGAAAGACTTTCACGAGCAAGAACCATCATCGATCCATAGCCAAGCCTTGACAGTAATGGGCTCGCCACATTACCGAGCTACATTTAATCATTTTACGTCCGGTTTTTTCTTCTCTATAAGTAGAAAAAAAGAAAACAGTTTGGTGGTAAAACGCGTGAATAAATATTCAGAGGTGCAACAAAAGCTTCTCCGAGCAACTTATTGATCCATGACTCCGTTCCAGACTTCTGCTGCTGGCTTAAATTTTCAAAACGTTCCGCTGCAATTCCTCACGAATTTTTCTCTTGAAAATATAAAGAGATTCAAATTTATAGAATCCAAGTCGAGGAATTAAATAAATAAATATTTAAATTTAGTTACTATCGAGTCGATAGGTCACCAGATGAATTTCATGGAATTCAACCAGAAGTGTCGAAAGGAATTTCACGATCTCTGGAAGTTTGAAACGTACATCGAGTACAAGTCACGTGCGAATTTCCGGAGAGTGTACAGAGTTCCATCTGAGAGTAGAATCTTGAAGGACTTCACTCAACTCGGGAATGGCTGAACGAAAGCAGACAGCGATCAGTGACTAGAACGGTTTCCGAGAAGAACAGGCCTATCGATCCATGGAACAAGTGCCAAAGAGGATGACGCTGGCTGGTCCCTGACGTAATATCCGTAGCTGATAAAGAAAGCTCCATTTACGATTTTCTGCTCGTCCCAGAGGACAGCGAGGGTAGCGATGTTTCTTATCTATCCCCTTCCGTAACTGCACTCTTTTATTCCTCCTCTGAACGCGACACGAGATGTCTTAGCTCTCTCGTAATCCGCTTGGATAATTTTCTTACCGTCCCTCAACGTTTCCAGCTGAGCGTTCCAGATGATTATTACGCGAGCACAGCTGCGGTTCGGATAAAATTCACGCTCCATAGGAGGATCGTTAACGGAAGATTCGATTAAACGGTTCTTTCGTGAAACAGCATTAGCGCGGTTGTTAACGAGCCGCCTAATGAAACACGAGAAATCACTCGTCGTTGCCCTAGATCGCGAAGTTAACGCGGTCACGTGCGAGGCAAATTAGAATTTGTCGAACACGTGGGCTTTAGCAACGTTCCAATTGCATTGTCAGCTTGACGACAACTTCTGTAATCAACAACCGGCCAGGTGAAACGGAGCGAACAATGTTGCGTAATTATGGAGAAATCGGATGAACCCGTTTCTGGAAAGACGTCCGAGCGGTCGGCGACGAACGGTGCCGGCAGTGGTATAGGTCCGTCGATGGTCAGACGCAGGTGGAAAAATCAACGACTGACCCGATGGTATAACGCCCCGTCACTTCCACGTATGACAGGCTGGCATTTATGTTTGCAAACCGACGTCGAACTTTGTTTCAATTCGATAAAGTGGATCTCTCTGTTTGAACTCTTTTGAAACTAGGGAAAACTTTATTGACACAGACTTTATACGCGTGTATGTACTTTAGATATTTCTTTCGCTTATCGGTTGAATCAGGTATTTTCGAAGGGGCTTTAAAACTGGAACAATGAATTCTTTAGTACCAAAAGTATTTATTTATTTCATTCATCAATTTCTAAGGGGGTGATTATGATATCTCAAATTTACATACTCGAATAAATGGTCCTAATTAAATAAAGATCGTATCATCGCGACTTCAATTAAGGCGTGACAGTAATAAGGAACAGTGGTACAGCCATGAAATTAGTCAGACATATGCTACAGGACGTTATTTATTTAATTCTTCAATGATATTTCAAATTTAAATACTCGAATAAATGCTCCTAATTAAATAAAGATCGTATCATCGCGTCTTCAATTAACGCATGACAGTAATAAGGAGAGAAACAAGAGTGACAGTGGTCCAGCCACGAAATTAGTCAGACACGCGCTACAGGACGTTATTTAATTCTTCAATTTCTAAGCAGGGTGAATATGATATCTCAAATTTAAATACTCGAAAAAATGCTTCTAATTAAATAAAGATCGTATCATCGCGTCTTCAATTAGCACATAACAGTAATAAAGAGAGAAACAAGAGTGACAGTGGTACAGCCAGGAAATTAGTCAGACATGCGCTAAAGAACATTATTTAATTCCTCTATTTTTAAGCGGGGTGAATATACCTCAAATTTAAATACTCGAAAAAATGTACCTAAGGAAATGAAGATATCATCGCGCCTTCAACTACCACATGACAGTAATAAGGAGAGGAACACGAGTGACAGTGGTACAGCGACGAATATAGTCGGACATACGTTACAGGATGCTAGCAGACGGTAACATGAACGATAGGGACAAAACGTTTGCGGTCCGGCATAGTTTCCCACCGATGTAGGTCGTTTAGCAAAGACACGGTACACTCTGCAGGCTCGTAAAGCGGGCAACAAAGGAGCTTTTGATAAAATAATCGTATCACCATAGACGGGCCAGCATACAAACTACATTTTGAACGTGCTCTCAGAAACTAACAGAAAATTGATATTCCGCTATTATCTCTTCGAGTGAAAATAAATGATGTTTGAAAAATTTTTCAACCGACGAAAACATATTTTTAATATTTGGAAATTAGTCTTTATTAAAGGGCCATCGGAGACCCTGCAATTAAGTGCTCAATTTCGTCCGTGACACTTGGGTGGCCGCGATTCGCCGGATGCAGCCAGGCATTCTTAGAGCCACGAACTCGTTATTGGTCCGAGTTCCATGCGGTCCACGGGATCATCGATTACTGACGATCCGCGGTTTGACTCGAAACCCCCCCAGAGTTTAACCCAGTTCGAAGCACCGTCGTCGATGTGATCGAAGAAACGGCAGCGGGGCGGAAAAACGAGGGACGAAAGGCGAGGCCGTCGCCTGGGGGGAAGCAAAAAAAGACGCAGAGCGGACAATGAACGGGAAACGACAAGCGACGAGACGCCACGAGTTTCCCCGTGACCCTGGATCGAAAGTCGAACACCTGCGCTTTTCTATCGGAATTTCCACCCTGCTCCTTTATTTCCCACGCCCTTTCGACTGAACGATAGAAAATATCAAAATAAAATAATTGATAAGGCTGTTTATAATTTTTTGATAGACCTAATATTTTTTTCTATCAAAAAAATTAAATTTTGGTAACGATGAGACGCCACGAGTTTCCCCGTGACCCTGGATCGAAAGTCGGACACCTGCGCTTTTCTATCGGAATTTCCACCCTGCTCCTTTATTTCCCACGCCCTTTCGACTGAACGATATAAAATATCAAAATAAAATAATTGATAAGGCTGTTTATAATTTTTTGATAGACCTAATATTTTTTTCTATCAAAAAAATTAAATTTTCATAACAACGAGACGCTTTCGAACGTCGAGTTAATTCTGTCCGGCGGCGCAGAATGCGCCAGAGAAATTGCATCGGTCGCCATCGTTAGCGGTATGGACGAGCCATTATCCAAGCACGGAAACTCGATTACTCTTCCAATTCAACGGAACTTTCGACGGTGTATCCTGTGACAAGTTCGCCGACGAGAACCAACCGCTCGATACACCGGAACTTGGACCGTGTCCTTCATCCCTTCCGGCGTCAATGATCTCCAACTTCTTGGAAGTACCATCAGTCGAAGGTCAATAGAAAAGCTGATCGATAGTACTTCGTCATTAGTTTTAATTATTAATTAAACGGAAGAGGAAAATAATTTTGTGATCAAGTAGTTCAACTGTGAAATAAATCAGACACCCTGGCATATTCTATTCTTATTCAAATTTCAAAATCATTTCTAAAATTTTAAGTATTATAATATTGATATCAGAAGTGTAATAGAGAATCTCAAGTAATCCAGAGAAAAGGAAGCTCCCAAAGTCTATTTATAAAATTGGAAGAATTCTATTTTAAAGCGTTTCAGAGGGATTAATTAAGAGACATCTAGAATACCCTAGCTAGAGATAAAACTTCTCAGAGTTTTAATATAAATCCAAGGAAAATATAGTGGAGTAGTGAATTTATCCCTGACAGACGAGGGAGAAAAAAGGAACCTCCAATTTTTCTATTTTCTTTAACATTCATTTACTCTATTTGAAGAAACGCGCAGGCAAAAGTCCTGCGTCCTGAGAAATTGATAACAAACGACCTACTTTGATTTCATACCTGAACCGAGCATACGTGGAAAGAATCTTATCTAAAATGGTACAACAATATCGTTCGTTTGGTCCGCATAAATCGACAGTGCAATCGAACGTGTTTATTCCCGAGTCTACGAGGGTCTATTCAGAATTTCTAAGTGAATTTCTACGTTTCGATTCGTAGCCTCTCGTGTCAAGGCCGCACCGCAAGCTGGCAACTTCCGTTTCCGAGTCTGACTCGGAGAGAAAAGCTTATTAGTGCTGCTGGCAAGAGCCAAGCCCTATCTGTAAGAGGCGAGGACACGCAGTTTCCGGCTTGTAATTATAACCGCGAGTCGAGCGAGTGGCTGCTTAAGGTGGAAGACGCTACTTTCGTGGCTCGTTTACGACGAAACTTTCGCCTAGACAGATATAATCCCGCGGCTGTCTCATTTTCCTGAGAAACTTATGTGCCGTTTCTTCGGGAAACATCAACAACGACTTTCCTCTGGCACGCTTTACTACCAAAACTTGGAAATATTGCTATGAAATAGCTGTTTCGAATGATCGATAGATCCTTCCTTTTTCATTTTTTATTTGAATTTCAGTTTGACACTTTTATGGGTTGTAAAATTATATGTCGCTGAATGACTAATTTATTTAAAATGAAAATTACGAATTTCCTTTTTACTATGAAAAGCGCTAATTTCGCGATTGAAACGTTAACATGAATTCTAAATAAAGATAAAATTGAGATTAGCATAGCGTCGAATTAATTCACAGAAGGAAATCAACATTTGCTAATTATACATGGGGAGGAAATACGTGATGAGAATTAATTCCCATGAAGAACATTAATTATTTGCAGAAAGTCGAGCTTCGTTACGTCTACATTTCGCGTCTCTGTACTGGATACGAAACTGAACTGAATTTCCCCTTGCAGCTATGCTATAAATATTCGAAAATTCAACTAAATCGTGTGCAGAGGAATATTTACCGATCTTTCCGTTATTGATCCAGCACTGGATCAAAAGGAGGTCTAAGGGGTGGTACAAGGGTGGTAGAATCTCCTGAAATTCTAAAATTCCAAAGTTCTAAAATTCTAAAATTACAAAGTTCTAAATTTCTAAAATTCCAAAGTTCTAAAATTCTAAAATTCTGAAATTCTAAAGTTCTAAAATTCTGAAAGTCTAAAATTCTAAAATTCTAAGATTCCAAAATTCTAAAATTCCAAAGTTCTAAATTTCTAAAATTCCAAAGTTCTAAAATTCTAAAATTCAGAAATTCTGAAATTCTAAAGTTCTAAAATTCTAAGATTCTAAAATTCTGAAATTCTGAAAGTCTAAAGTTCTAAAATTCTAAGATTCCAAAATTCTAAAATTCTGAAATTCCAAAATTCCAAAATTCTGAAATTCTAAAGAGATCGCGTTTCGAGGATTACAACATCCTGAAATTTCAGACTGCCCAGAGCTGACACGCCTCCCCCCCTAGTTGGAACGTTTAATGAGCGGCTGGAAAGAAACGCGGGAAAAGCAACGGCATAATTAACAGAATTCTAGCCCGCGGGGCTAATTGGCGACGCGAGCTACATTTTAATGAACACACCGGTTAGAAGAAACCCAACTTCCAGCCGATAGGTGAGTTTCAAACGAACCAACTTCGGATATCTGTTTTATTCGAACCGGAGAACTGCTGCATTAAAGTGAGAAGAGAAAGAAACGTAAAACTTTGGACAGTTCGGGAATTCATTTAAACGAGGGTAACCCTTGCTCTTGATTCGAAAGGAAAGCGAACGGATGATTCAACGGTGCTCTTCTTCAACGAGGACGTAGAAAAGCAAAGGTTTAAAAAGGAACTACAGGGTAGGAAGGGTGTTGAAAAGAAAATAGTACTTTTAATGCAGGAAAAACCTTTGACATTATTCAGAATCTTCACTTACATCCATTGCACCTGAAGACTTATTTGCTGCGTGTGAATAGGTGCATTCTAATCAAAGTTCTCAGGTGAATGGTTATTGATGTATTATAGGATCGGGACCTTTAGACCCCGATAATAAAAGGAACCGTAGGGGTGATATAGAAGACCGGGTACAATACAGATAACTTAGCTCCTATTCACCTTTCCGGAAATCCCTATTTTCCAGGATTCTTACAGTATCGTGACCTACTACCTATACAACCCTTAAGTTTCCCACTAATGGTACCTCGGGCCATGCTCGCTATAATAACTCTTTCTAATGGAAAATGTTCCTTAGCTCTAGTTAATTATGCAGCTGCAATTTTGCCCCTGAAAGGATCTTGTGATTTTTAAAAGGGTTAAATTAGGTCTATTCCTTGTTTTTCGGATTGTAAAAAGAAGAATTTTATAATAAACTTATAAAGAAATTATAATAAACTAAACTAAACGTTATGAAATGTGGAAGTCTCTATCTAAACAACACTTGTATTCATAATAAGATGTCTCTCTGAAAATAGAGTTAAGTTCTATTCCGAGGCACAAGATGTGCCATTATTTTTGTACATCACGAAGAGGTCATTATCCTTCTTTAAATTTAACTCATTCCAGCTCGGCCCTCATTTAAAGTCACTGCATCTGAAGTCCCATTTATTAGAATAATTAACTGCAATCTAAAGAGGATAAAATGAAAATAGTAATTTTAATGTAATTAAGAATTTTCAAATAACTTGACTGAAATAGGATTATTTATATCTGTGATATTTTAAGAAATTAAATTTTATTTCAAATAAATTTCAATTCTTCAAGTTTTAATTTTATTTAAAATAAATTTCAATTCTTCAAGTTTAAATTTTATTTGAAATAAATTTCAATTCTTCAATTTTAAATTGTATTTAAAATAAATTTCAATTTTTGAACAAGGAAGATATCTCAAAGCTTTTCCCAGCCAATGGAATTTTCTTTCTCTCGCATAGAAATCCTACTATTTCGCGGAAACATTCAAACGAACGGAGAGAAACTCCATTTCCCAGCAGCAAATTTTGTTTCGCGAGTAAAAAAGGGTTCGAGTCCATCGACAAAGGTAGAGAGAGGAATATTTTCGGAACCGCGTCGATGTTTTACAGCCACCGGGCAATCAGCGAACAAAATCGAGGTGAAAAGCAATTATCTGGTCGTCAAACACGGGCTATTAAACGTACGCGCGATAAATTGCACGGGGAACGCAACGAAACACCTCGATGGCATGGCACGGTATTCCAAGTGAATTCCATGGATTGAAGTTGAAATTTTGAAAAATTTCAGGTTACTCGAAGAGCAACTATGTGTTGCATCGGAAAGCTAGAACGGCATGCAAAATTTGCGTACGTGTGTAACCGTGCTTTCGGTTTGGCCTGTAACTAGGTCGCAGCCGGTCCTGACCCAGATGAATGTTGGGTGACGTCACGCAAACCCCTTGATCTTCTCTTCGTCAAGGTGCCGACTAAGAGTATCTTGCCGTCCCTCTTTTCCTCAACCCTTTTCGACCACCCACCTACTCGATAGCCAGAACCCTAGTAGATCCTTGGAAACGAATTACAGTATCCTCTCGATAATTTCCTATTTTCAGAATTCCGTGTCTTTCTAATAAACGAGGAATTATTCTTCAGGATTTCTAATAAACGAGGATTCTTCATAATAATTTTGGCAAGGAATTAGCGAACACCTATTGAACACACTCGACGACAAATGTGAAACATACGTGCGGACGTGTGTAGAATTTGGTAACGGTGTTTCGCCTCTGGCCACAGAGAACAGGACCATGTTTAAAATGTAGCCTTCGTGTGTTTCTTTGTTCGTTTTGTTTGCCAGCCTTTTTCGCGAACCGCCGTTTTTACGGTGAGAGGTTATTGTGAGGCAGCGGTAAATATTTGTACCCCTACAGGCATATTGGCTGCGAATTTTCGTGGATTCTCCCGGCGAAGATATTTCGAGTTAAATTGAATGATGGAGAGTTGTCTTTTCAGAATTATCTCGTGAAACTGTGTTTGCTAAAATTTAATTTTTGTGACTAATGTTCGGAGTTTTTTAATTCTAAAATTCTAATATTCTAATATTCTAATATTCTAATATTCTAATATTCTAAAATTCTAATATTCTAAAATTCTAATATTCTAAAATTCTAATATTCTAAAATTCTAATATTCTAAAATTCTAATATTCTAATATTCTAATATTCTAATATTCTAATATTCTAAAATTCTAAAAGTCTAAAATTCTAAAGTTCTAAAATTCTAAAATTCTAAAGTTCTAATATTCTAAAATTCTAATATTCTAATATTCTAATATTCTAATATTCTAATATTCTAAAATTCTAAAATTCTAAAGTTCTAAAATTCTAATATTCTAATATTCTAATATTCTAATATTCTAAAATTCTAAAATTCTAAAATTCTAAAATTCTAAAGTTCTAAAGTTCTAAAATTCTAAAATTCTAAAATTCTAAAATTCTAAAATTCTAAAATTCCAAAATTCTAAAATTCTAAAATTCTAAAATTCTAAAGTTCTAAAATTCTAAAATTCTAAAATTCTAAAATCTAAAATTCTAAAGTTCTAAAATTCTAAAATCATTTTTTGCCACCACTGTGTCAAACGACAAGACTATCAAAGAAACTTGGCATGATTTCGAGAATGAACTGACGGGGCGATAGCGGTTAAAGTGGTCCATAGAACCGCGTTGATGTTTGCACCAGTCATCCGGTGAATATTTGTAGGAAACCTATTGCTCACAGTTCTTCCTCAGCTTTATTTCATCGCCGAACGAATCAGACAACTCTATCTATATTTCTACAGTCCCATTTCTTCGTTTTCCCCGAATTTCCGGTGCAATTTTATTAGTCGGAATAGCGCGCCACTAACGTCGATGAAATTTTTTTTCACGAAGCCGTTCAATGGCTGTGCGAATTCGTTACGATATCAAGTTTAGATTGGTGGTGCACATTTCCCTTCTGTTCGATTGCAATTTCTCAAGAAGTGAAAATTCCAGGCACGATTCCGACTGGTATGCTAAGTTCGTTCCACGGTTCGTTGGGACTGGTACAGATTGAAAGAAAAGAAAGTGGGGGTGGATATTAAAAAAAAAACATTGCTGATTGTTTCAATTGAAAGAAACAATAGAATAGGTTGGTGCATTTTGCGAAATTATAAGCTGTGAAAATTGACGAGGAAAATGAAATATCTAATTAATTTTCAGAAAATAAAATAAATTAAATTTACTATTTTGTATAGAAATATTTATACACCCCAGGTTTAGGATCACTATTCTGTAACTAAATTATAAACTGTGAAAATTGATGAGGGAAAATGAAATATCTAATTAATTTTCAGAAAATAAAACAAATGAAATTTGCTATTTTGTATAGAAATATTTGTACACCCCATATTGGAAACCACTAATCTATAAAATAAAAAGCAGACTAATTTTCCAGGAAAATCTGAATTTCCCCCGTACACAGTAGCAGCGAGCAGCGAGAAGAAGGTCGTCGCGTAATTCCACTCTAGCAGTGCTTTAATCAATTAAGCTATCCAATTACCTAGGAAATTTTATTCCGACTAATCGTATCTAGTGGAAAGCACCGAAAAAGAGTCGTCCTTGTGCTTGTTTCACCCTCTCTAATTCCTCTCTCTCTCTCGCCATCTCACCCTACTATCGTTCCCTCTTGGTTAGTAGTACGTTCATCCTCCAGTAAACAGAGTTCCGAGCGGAAACGTTTCATCGAAATCCTGTTAGCACGGTTTCAAGGTGAAACTCGATGCACTGGGCTGGCTGATATACTTTTGCGTCGCTTGACGCGACCTCGGAGGGGGGGCAAAGTTTCGCCGAAGCAAAATTCTCACCGTGTTCGAATTCAAATCCGACCTGCGTCACACCGGCGTCGTAGTTTCGAGAGATTTAATTAACGCCAAACGAAGTGCGATAACGAGCATCGCAGTGCACAATAACTAGACTAAACGGGAACTCAGCTGCAACCAGTTTCAAGTTCAAGGCGAACTGTTTTCGAAGGCCAGACACCTGTCACCCTGCTGGACACGAAAGCTGTGAGAATTTACTAAATTCCTCTCTCGGTAACACGGATTTTCACATAAAATAGTGAAATTCTACCTCGTAAAAGGAGCTTTTCCGATGTTCTCGATTCTAAGAATTTTCCGTTCCATATAAATGGCAGCTAATATAGAAAATTTATTGTATTTGCAAGTGTCTCATTTATATTACAACAAAAAGAATCTGCTGTAATTGTAATTCTTGTTACAACGCTGACGGAAAACTGGGACATGCTTGTATTTGCTTTGAACGAACGGGGGTGAGAAAGAAGGGAGAAGACCTTGTGGCACGCTTCTGTCACTATTTTTTACACTCTCTTAACGTTTCTCTAGGAAATGGACATCCGGTGAATTAAACATGACACTCGATGAATTCTACAACGACAGAAGGGTGAGAAGAAAACAGAGGGTGAAACTCATAAATACAATCGCGGAGAAGAGATTTCTCATCGCGAACGACCATGGAGAATCGAAACCTTTTTCCATTTATTTATACATAATTCATAAAACAATCGATGATTTTCCTTATCCTGTCGACGAAGAAAACGACTAACCGAATTTTCGAATGCAAATCATTCGAGGGTGACCTTTGCAGAGACTTGGCTCGTAGATATACCCGAGCCTCCGGCTTGCAGTCTATTGATCGACTACTACGGATATACGATTAACCGCTAATCGGGAATTAATTAAGTTCACACTTTGCAATCGGAAGATAGCCACCGACTCCGTCCCTGATAACGTTATCAATAATATTGAAAATCTATCGATAATATGGTCAAGATATTGTAGCATCGTAGTTTAGAACTTAGGGTAGTTTTCATTTCTAAAAACAAGAAAAGGGCCATAAAAGAAAAAGGCGATGACGAAAACCAGGCCCAAGGGTCGGCGAGGGTCTTTCTGTGCAAGGGTTTTTCCCGCGAGGGTCTTTCCCGGCGAGGGTCTTACCGGGCGAGGGTCTTTCCGTGCGAGGGTCTTTCCGGGCGAGGGTCTTTCCGGGCGAGGGTCTTTCCAGGTGAGGGTCTTACCGGGCGAGGGTCTTTCCGGGCGAGGGTTTTTCCTGGCGAGGGTCTTACCGGGCGAGAGTCTTTCCGGGCGAGGGTCTTTCCGGGCGAGGGTTTTTCCTGGCAAGGGTCTTACCGGGCGAGAGTCTTTCCGGGCGAGGGTTATTCCGGGCAAGGCCTTGGGCTCTAGCGAGTGGTACGAATGCCTTTTGACTTTCGACGAGTGTAGAACGTTTAGCCTGCGAGACACCTTATTGTCAATTTCGTACCTTATTCAACACTATCTTTCATTATTAAGTCTATTAAACAATATTCATTCATTCAACCACAATATTAAAGTTCCGCCGAGAAGCGACTTACTCGCTCTGCGTTTGGAATGGTAAAAGTATTTCCGACCGAAAAGGTTACAGCGTCGACTGAAAGGAAGAGGAATGGGGCCGGAAACGTTGCAACTACACCCGTTCCTTGTTATCTTCCGTTAAAAAGGTGCTAACGATAAATCAGCCAGCCTGTCGCGTGATCGTTCGAGTTTACCCTGGAAAAGGGTCGTTTCATGCATCGTCCAACCAGAATGCCATCTTTCACCCCGTGTATTTTATTCCGATTCAAGCTTTTCACACCCTTTTACCCAACACGGCGTAAAATTGGGAGGATGGAAATAATATAAGAGATAGGGATTTAAATTAAAATTCGGGTCTCTCTCCGCGGTCCGCCGTCCGAAGGTTGATCAGTCTGCTCGAAGTAAACTTGAGAAGCGATAACGAGAACGTCTTTGAATCGAATAAAACGAGAAGCGGAGGTGTAGAAAGGAGGGTGGAAAGGGTAAGATCAGGGTGGAAAGATTCGAACGACTTTCAGATTGTCTCCAAGGTAACGAGAAAACTTTCAATCTCGATTAACGGTCGGATAGGCGAGAGAAACGAAGCTACCGTTGCTTCGGGATGCATAATTGAAGTTACGCTAATCCTCGAGCTTTCGTTTCCCTCTCGTTTACCAATATACGTACAAGCTTGCAACGAGCCGTGACCTTGGAACATTCAGAGAGACCATGTTTCTTCGTTAACGAGGAAACTTCGACGCGTGAAACGACATACGCGGCACTAATTATGGGCTTAATTAACGCGTCTCCTGCTACAGTTTCGAATTTCATGTTCTATTTTTTTTTTTCACTCCTCCTTCGATGTTTGCGAAGCGCAGATTTGCCGAGCGAGCAACAGTTTAACCGCTTTTCATCGTTCCATCGCGATAACGTGCCTGCTCGACTGATTTTGTATTCAACGGGTACATCGTGGCCTCAGCACGTGACTCTCATTCATTATAGCGACAGAACGTTTAATTAAGGACAGCGTGTTTTGCTAATCGCTTTAAATTAAACGAGGGATCGATTATCGAATCGATGAGAAATTATCTGTTAACCGATTTAAAAAATCGCGATAAAAATCCAGGGTAGTAATATTACACTCGGCTACAAAAAGGGACGTTAAGTTAAGAAAAACTGGAGTAAAGATCAATCGTCTCGGAACAACGCGTAGCAGCCGTAATTACGAGTCGTTGAAAGAGCACAAAGGTAACGAGGGAAAGAAGAATCCTAGTCTTGAAAAAATAAAAAAAAAGGAAAAGTCAAAGATGGAGCCTGTTGCATCGGAAAACGCTCGAAGGAAAAGAGAAATTTTCCACGGTGAAATTTAATACCAGACTCGACGTAATGTTCCTCTTTGTTCCAATTAAACGCGACGATCCATGTTACGATGAAAATAAACTGATTAGTCGTACGCGTGTAAGCTGTAGGCGATATTTATAAATCGGAACGTGTTATCGAATGATACAGTTGATATATCATGAATTTGTTTTGCGACGCGTTTATCGCGTACCTAGTGAATTTTCAAACGAGCGGAGGAAGATAAATGACGACGATAAAACAGAAGAAAATCATGGAAAGAAATATTAGATTTAGTGTAGGAGGAATGAAAGTACGCTCGACGTAAGAAAAACAATTTTGTGTACTCGCTTTAGCATTCATTTCCATATCAAAGTCAATCAAATGCAGAGGGAAAATAAATGAGAATAAAAATGGAGAAGAAAAAACCAAGGACTACCTACACAAGTTGCATACATAAATCCATTAACTCTGAAACATCGCTTAAAAAGTATATTAATTTCATTTTTATTGCAAATAAAATTAATTTGTTTATATTTCAATATAATAATTCCCAGCAAGAATGCTTGTAGTTAATTTTCAGACGATTCTATATTTCATATTACCTTCATTTCTCTAAGAATTATTCTTCCAATACATGAAATCAACATTTTATTCTCAAATTAGATAACTGGAAATAATTTCCAATAGAAATAACCATGTCCAAAGGGTGAATTTTTCTTAAAGTGTCGTTTTTGTACTCGGTACATCAGAGTAATCCAGAAAAAGGATCGGATTTGGATGCAGAATCTCTCGGTGGATATTAATCCGCGAGATTTGTGCGGAACAGGGTGCCTTGAGCGATGCACCGGGCTGGCCCTACGAAGGTCAAGGCTCGTTATCGATTAGTCGCCCCCAAGTGTCTGCAGGGCTGGCACGTACGTCCCTGGCACCAAGGGGTAAAATTTCCAACCATATTCCACGAGCCTTGAAAATCGATTTACATCATGATTGCGACTAACCCTCTACTATTACCATACGATTGTCAGAGGCCCCAAATTCAATATCGTATGCCGTTAAATTGGTGTCTCCTTGCAACATGCATCCTGGCATAACCGCTCCTTTGAACAAGGAGTCGCCTTTGTTCACCCAGAACAGCACTCGTGTTTCGTTGGGTGGGATCGAATAGAATATCGGTGGACAGTTATTGGTCCTTGACGAAAGGTTATTTCGAGGGGAAGTGAAAATGACGAGAAGAAATGATATGTTTGAATAATTTAATTGGAAAAATGAAGGTTCGACAATATGGATAAAATCGTTCTTTGATTGGAATATAGAGGTTGTTTCCCTACGATCGGGTTCGATGATCGAATAACGGAAATTGTGAAAGTGTAAATATTTGCCTGGTTAATGCAAACATTTCATCCGAATCCATAGCGAGTTAAAGCGAAGTATTTACCCTGGTCAGTGTACCATTCCAATTTTTCCATCAGGCAAGCATGAATTCTACCGCTGAAATTAATTAATAATCTGAAATAACAAATCCGATGATTGAATGGAGTACCGTATGGAAAAGGCATCTTTTTTTTTTTTTTATTTCTTTTTCACCATTTAGTAATTTGTAAAACCAATCGACGAAGGAAAGCTCGGTCTCTGAACCCATAAAAACATTGAGGATGGTCAGACAAAACATACAATTCGGATGAAATTGTTTCGCTAATATAATTGCCAGCTTTCCGCGCATCGGAGGACAAAAACAGCAATTCAATTTCCCGGTGATCGCATTCTCTTTGACCCCGGCCAGGAGATTATGCGGCAGGGTTACGCGTTACGTTCGAAGGGGTCAAAGCACCCATCGATGTCATTCAATTTCCCAGAGTAGCACGATCGTGACCGGGTAGCCCTGTGTTGCGGCAAGCCCCCGGGTCATCGACAGTGTGAAAATTCCATAGTCCTCAAGTAGCCTAGCCGCGATGCGGTCGCATCGATATCGAAAATAGGATTTCCGGAAGATCAAAGAGACTCTGATGTACCGTGCCCTGTAACGGTGTACGGGAAATTCTCGATCAGGGATCGTTGTACCGAGCCAGGAACTGATTGATTATCGGATCCTGTTTCATTGTTTCCTCGGTGTCTTTGATTAGACGAGCTCCCTCGCTTATTGTTAGATGTGGAACACTCGATAATTCCCTACCATGTGCATAAATAGTAATTCTCTGAAGAATTAAAATCTGCTATTAAACGTTTCATAATTTCCCATTTCTCAAAATGGCCTTCCTTTGAATTCCAAAAATGAGGAATTATCAAACTGTTTACTCTCGCAATTGTCCATCCCTCAGACTGATGGTCCCAGAGAAATAATATTAATTGTAATTATACGAAACGTCCAAATGACAATCATTTAATTTTCAAACAACAGTTGACCTTCAGTCCGGTGACGAGTGTGAGAGACATAGGCAGCACAGCTGGTGCTGGTGGACAAAAAGCGGAGAGTTGCGAGGGACGGGCAATGCCAGCGGGGGCTAACGAAAATCGATAATACGCTGCGCAAATGGCAAGCTTTTATGACGCTATGCCCGATAAATTCGGCGATAATGACAGAGGAGGGAAGGCTCGGTTTCGCGGATCGTCCCGGGGAGAATCAGCTGTTCGGTGCAAACCTTGGGCTGCCAGAACCGTTTGAAATTCACAGTTCGATGCGATCGACGTTACGCAAAACGAAATCGGAATGATGCAAGGGGGGATTGGAAGGATGAAACTTGCGATAGAGAGAGAATTATGGATAGATAGCTTGCTGTGCGTAGAACTGTGAGCGACAGGCCGGAGAAAGTTCAAGGCTCAAGGCATCGATTCTCGCCGGTGAGACGCGGAAACGCGGGTGGAAAACACGAGCAAACACAGAGACAGAGACACGGTGACGAGTAAACGAGTTCTAGAAAGTTGAGATAGAAGAAAAAGAAAGCAGACAAGATAAATAGCCTGCTAGATTATAACGGATAAAATAAAGTATAAAAATGTTCATTTGTTTAGAAACTAAATTGAGTACAACATTGTTTTCTAGATATTGATCATGGAGTAAAAAAGAAACTATTAAACTATAAATCAAACTTCCCCGGGAAACTCCCATCCGTCCCCGGAGGCATCCCGGGGGCAACTGACGATTCAGACGAGAAGGCCCCGTATATATAGGCCCGTGGCGGACCTCCAATCGCGTGCAACTGCATACGCGGGAAAATTTGAACTGATTTAAAGATTCGAACGAAATTTTCCAATACTTAATAATTAAAAATTATATTATTTTGTTTCTAAATCACTTTCAATATTAATATTATCAAAATTAATATCTTTTTTTTATAAATTCAAAATAAATCTGTGAAAGATACCAGTGAAGTTTTGTTTCTTTATACACCTTGTACATGAATAAAAAGCTAGGTGTCCTACAGAAAGGCCTTCAAAAAGAAGCAATTTTACAGACCATAACGTAGGCGTTATTGCTATTTTTTGAAAAAAGAAAAAACGATGCAGAAACTGGAAGACGTTGAACGGTGCCAGTTTGGCCCGTGCTTCTGTAGTTGGGTCTCGAATGAAAAGGGTGGCGCTTGGATCAATACCAACTGCCCCTATTCTTTGCCCGCGTATGCACGAGTCGTAGTTTCGTTACTGGACGTACAAATACACAGGAGAGACTTTGTGTATGCACCGTTGTACGTGTGGCTTCGAAACTGTAACCACAGCGGTACCCGGGCCGCTGGTTAATCATTTCTGCGCTGAAGCGCGTCTGACCATACAACGGGCCCGACTACTGTGGCCGCATTCGAAGCCCGACGCGTACGGATCCACTTGTTGGATGATATGACCGATCGTTATTCTTGCATTATCGCTATTCAACGACTCGCAGGTGTAAATCAAAATTTTCAGAAAATAGAATTTAGCACCTGGACATTTTTATTTTTATTTTGCAATATAATTAAAATTATGCAAATTACGATAATTGAATGACTTATTCATGCTATCAAACATATTTTTTTCTATTTTTTATTACACGCAATGAAAATTTTCAGAAAGGGCAATTTTACACCTGGACATTTTTATTTTTATTTTGCAATATAATTAAGATTATTCAAAATAAAATAGTTCAATGACTTATTCAAGCTATCAAATATATCTTTTTCTATTTTTTCTCCTCAGGTATTTTTTGTTACACGCAATGGACTCGATGTTTAAACCGAACGTGTCGGCCGTGATTTTTCTAACGGTGTTCAATTTGTTCCAGTTTAATTATTATTCCTCCCCGGGCGTCACGAACGGCACGGATTACCTCGCGCACGCAATTCTCGAAAAATACGAAACCCAACACGTGGTCGGATATTTCTGCTAGAGGGATGAAGCGTAAACGCGTGGTACGTGATGAGACGGTTTTGTAAACTATATTCAACCGTTCAGATTACCGAGATTCATCCGGTAATCGAGCTAATCATTCACCGATATTTAATATCACCGATGGAATCGTAGCTCGCCACTTGCCCGGAAGAAGGTTTTCACGTGATCCGACACCGTACCAAGTACCGGCTGCATTAATTCAACCTTTCTATTCTGGTGTTGATAGATATCGCCGGGTCGTTGGCCATATATCAGCGGGAGAAAGGTGGGCGCGCAGACGGTGGAGAAGTCTGCAGATAATACGATGCGCGCACCTCGTTCACCGTTATTAGGGATGACGCTCGTCAAACGGTCAAAGCAGACGCCGAGTCATGGATTTCCAGAGAATTTCTTATGCGGAAAGTAGCGTATCTATTCGTGGTTTCCAGGGTGAAAATTTGTCTTCCAAAAATTTCATTTTCACCACGGCTATTTTAACGACAGCGAATTTCAATTAAAAAATTCAACACGTCGACACGTTTCACCTTTGATTATTAAGATTAATTAATTTTTCAATCTGAAATTTTAATTATTCCAGCGTATCAAGTTTCAAACGGAACTGTTCGCCCACCTACGCCCTCGATAAGTTTACTCGTTTGCCATCAGAATTTTACGCGACGTTCAATCTCCTTTGAAGTCAAACGAGAATTTTCATTTTCCCGGTGAAAAGGTCGAATTTTTCTCGCGCAACAAACGTTCAACACCCCGTAACTTCGTTATGCGCTCGACGGATCAACGCCCACCCTTAACCGACAACGTGGAAATGTAATTCATTCGATCGGGGAAAGTGGCACGTTCGAATTTACCTGCCGCAACGTGAGAATCTAATTTTGATCTGCATCACGCGTTAACCATCCCTCGTATTAATAACGAATCGCTAACTATGTGCGGCCGAGGGATGCAAAATTTCTCCCCGATATATTAAAAGTGTTAAATTAATAATTCGGTGTGATTTTCATTTTCTTAACCAGTAATCGAATTTCTGTTAATATTGCCAATTTGCAAATTTGCAAACCACCCCTATTTAATTTTCCTATAATTGAAAACGATAACATTCCAAGTTCTCAAAGCTGAATGAAATAAACTTTAAAATAATTTACACTCTCTCAACTTTCTTTTTCTATCCAAGAATTTTACTACCCAGGAGGAAAACTTAAGGAACGCTAAACTTCTCCCAGACAGTTTCTAAATCGAAGATCTCTTAAAATCCAAAGCACCCAGGGACTGTCGCGCACATTAAGCGTACACTCGACGTAGCTTCTGAGAAATTACACGTCATGTGCATACACGGCATGTGTCCCGCTAGGAAAGACGGTAAACCACCAGGAACGCCGCTGAAACTACGCGAGAAACGGAAAGTTCTATGCTTTTGAAAGCACGAACACCGCTGGAAATTTTGTGGTGATCAACGATGAGAACATGAAATTTAATATACCTTTGAAATCATTAATAATTGTCAGTGGTTTTTTGTTCCCTGGATGGGTATATCTACCCTCGTATAAAATTTGGGTTAAACTGACCAGCTATGGAAGATCAATGTTTATTAATTTTTTTCTTTTTTAAATGAAATATTTCTAGGGTAATGAGTTTCAACGACCTACATTTTAACTTCTATTTATTCGATGCTCCACTTGATCAGAATTGCAATATCGGTCCATAGACTCATATGGAAACGAAGCATCTTTCAGCTACAAATTGCTTCGACAGCATCAATCGTGGTCTGATCGACACCCAAATCGAATAAATTGCACAGCAGTTTCCGATGCTCTTTCATTTTATCAGAATTTTCGACGGTAATACCGATAATCTTTCCATGCATCGCAGTGGTTCGAATGCGTCGTTGACAATCGCTACGTTAAAATCAAAATCGTTATCTATAGAATAAGCGTCCTTTTCATAAGAGCTAATTATACGATGCGCGCATCTGGCTCGAGGACTTTGTTTAAAAACGAAGCTTTATGAATTTCGACATTCTATAAACACGTTACGAGCATTCCGCGTCGCATTTCCATGGAAAATTCGGTCGCGTTTTATTAAAGAGGCGACCTTCGCATCGGTGTCCGTGAAAATATTCCTTTTTGAAAAATTATGAAGCGCGATATTGCGAGGAAAAATTCAATTCCAATCAAAAAGACAAAGGGGAATATTGTTTCTCGTTGAACGGAGAAAAATCGTATAAGAAAAATGTCAACATTTAATCGAACAAAGGAAATATTAATTTTCAGAAAACATAACGTTGATCAACGCGTTAAATATTTGATCGAGTCTAATTAAATCTTAAGTGTTCCACTTCGCTTCAGATTCCTAATTAACTTGAAGATTATTTTTGAACCAGCTCTCGAGGCTCTATTTGCTGATCAATAACATTCGTTTCAACAAACGTGGAGAAACAAGTTTGATATTTTTATAGTGCGAACAAACATCCGATTTTTCCATCTGTATTTTTCTATCGTCAGCTTTTCGATAGGGAAAAAATTTGTTTGCTGGAAATATGTATTTGAACGCGAGTTGAAAAATGTTAAGAACGAAGAGTTTAATGCCCTCTCTAGAAGTCGAGGAGAATTGGATCCGTGGAATACGATACGAAGGCAGAGATTGCTGCGATTCAAAGAATCCCATTCAACTTTCGTCTGCCCGTGAACCCCGCTATAGGTGAACGGCAGGGTGATAACCGAACAAGCAGAAATCGCGAAAAACGATATAAAAGTCGAGAACGCGTGTAACGCGGAAAATTCGTTGATATATCGAAGAGGGAGAGGGAGGCTACGCTTAGGAAAATGTGTTCAATAACTTTTCTTCCTCTGCAAAGAATGGTCCTCGACTCGTCGGGTGCATTACACCCGATGAAACGACATTTCTATTCGCGACTGGAATTCCAGTCGTATTTAATAGAGAGGAATCGAGCGAGAGGGTGAAAGGGGGGGTGAATTCTTACCGGGGAATGCTCGATGAAACGCATAACTGATGAATTTCGGTCAGTGAAGATTATAATTATATCTCGTCGCGTTTATTACTGTTCTTACTACTGAAAATTTCAATACGTTTCACATCTTTTTACCTGGTGTTAATTTTAGGTCTTAGATTGATATTGGAGATTGCTTTATGGAACGTAGATATTAAAATAAAATTGGAAGTGTCTTGGAAATTAAATTTCTATCGACTCAAATGGCGGACCATGGAGAGAGGCCATAATTAAACCTTTTCATTTTTCTTCTAAACATTAAATTATTCTTTTTTGGGGTTTCTGAGTATTATACTGTAACAATGTTAATATTACAATAACTATTACTAGAACCACGAATATTTGAAGTAATTAATTATCGAGCTTAACATTCCAACAACCGCAGAATAAGCACTCGAGTTTGATACAACAACCGAATTAATTTTGTGTATCATTGAATAGATTATTGTTGACTCCGCAATGAAATATACGTACATGTAACAATAAATAACAGTATCTGAATTCACCCTTGTTTGCAAGGGGTTGCAACTGAATATGAGAGCAGAAGAAACCATTTTCCACTCGATTGGAAGGGAACTTCACCGAACGGAAATAAGGAAACACTTTTCCCTATCAGCGCGGAAAACGCGAACCGTAAGAATTTTCTGAATTGATTCATGGAAATGATTTTAAACCGCGACAATAGGGTGAACAAAATTCGCACCGCGTCGATGAAAGTGAATTGGTCACTCGAGTAATTAAATGCCACCGATTTGCATTTTCCCTCTAAAGCGACCACCATCAACCGCGTGTTCTGTTGTGTATTTTTTTGTACATAAAATAACGTTCCATTCGATTAATTTCGACGAGAAACAGAGGGTTGAAATTTTGCGTTAGTTATTGAAATCGGACCAGGCGTCGAATCAAAGGGTCCAGTAAATTGTAATCAAAAAAGGATTTTAATATAAAAGTTGGACGATACGCGTCACGATGGTTCGTCATCGAAAATCAATAACGTACAATTTATTAAAATCCTGTTTTACCTTTGATACGCTTCCACGTAGGTATAATACAGTACTTCAATACAATAAAGAAAAATATAAAGTGCACATATCAGTAATAGCGATAGTTATCAGTGATAGTTATCAAAATTCTACCATAAATAATAAAAGAATAATCATCGTGTTACTCACGTTCTCCTCGACGGTTTTCTTGATCTTCACACCAGCCTCAACCACGGTTTTACCAGCCTTGTTCACAGCGCTGTATAAAAACCCGCCCAGAGTCTTGGCACCTGCCAGAGCCTTCGTGGAAACTGCAACGGAGAAGAAAAATATAATGAGCCGTGGAAAAGGAAAGAGGTTCAGCTATGGGACTAGTTTTCAACGCGACAATCCGTTCCAGATACGTCAGCGACACGTTGAAGCATCTCTCGCGGGTATTTTACCATTCATCGGCCGACCAGGAACGTTCGACTAAGCTGCGTTCGCGTTTCAACGGAAAACGACTTGATCACGTGACGTTACTTGCCTCGCGGAACGACGATAAAACGGTAATACCCTGTTCCCGGCGCGGGCTGGCTCCAACGGGAATAAAAATCCTGATGTTTCGCCAACAGCGCAGTCTGTTTTATTAAGAGGTCAATGGACACTGATATTTTTATATCACGTGTTTATTATGACACAGATTTTAGGGCTGGTTAAATAATCATAGATTGTGGATTTTATTCTGATTCGGAGGGATTATCAGATTTTGATATTAATAGTATAGTAGGAGATTTAGTAAATACATAATATTTTTGATAATTATAATATTAACCCTTTTAATATGGAAATTGGTTATAATTATAGTCTGTGTATGTAAAATTCCCCAGGAAAAATGGGGGATGTCCCCGGTCCTCGTCCTTCCCCTTCGGCGGTCCCGAGGAGACTGACAGCGCGGCGATAGGGGCCTCATATATATAGGCCTATGGCGGACCACCCCGCGAGTCTACACGAATACGCGCGAAAATTTGAATTGATATTTATTTATTATATATATTTCTCGGTTATACACTACATTTTATGGTACTTAATAATTAAAAATTGTATTATTTAAGGAAAAAAATTATAATTAATTTCTGTAAATGATACAGAAACAAAATAGAATCGAAATGTGCATTTAACCATTAAATTCTCTTCCCTCTGGATTAAACGAAGCTTTTAAGCTTGGACCACGGTAACGTATCCACTGTTTCGTGTTAATTGATTCGTGTATCGAGTATCGTCGAAAATTAACCAATTTATCGTGCGAATTAATTCTAGTTATGATTTATTATCAATATTAGATTTCAAGCCGATCGGCAATTTTGGTTGTTCGAATATTAATAAAAAAGAATGTGTATCCAATATCAGATAAGGAACGCAAGGGAATAAATTTTGATGACTTTGACAGAATATTTAAAATTTTTACACAATTTCTATTATCTTTTTTACACGTTATTAATAATATCAGTAACTACCGTTTAAGTCGTTCAGTTCAATTTGAAATAATTATTTCATTTAAGACTGCGTCTGAATATTAACGAGAATAACTGTCGATCGTTAATTAGTAATCAGCGAATAATGCTCGACAGATTTGAATTCGGAGATCAAATGACCCTTTGTGTTCAACTCAAAGGATATACCTTCGAATATTAACGCCTATTATGTATACCATGTTGATTCACAGAACAAGGTGAATAATATTTCATAATCCACACAAACGATTATTTTCACCTGCAGATTCAATTAACATTCTGAACAAATATAATTTTAAACCGAGAATAATGAACAAAATACCTTTTCCTATAGCCTTCGAACGAAACTTCCCCTCATTAGGTATAATCACCTGGCATCCAAGTTGCCATCTGACGGAATAATTAACGCTACGTAGTATCATATTATCCTAATTCCAAATCGAATTTCGAAACGCCAGAGAATCGATCCCTTTTTTCAACAAGTCACTGCCAGATCAACGAAGCTCCTATTTATTCGATCTACAAGCATTCTACGATTTACACCCAATTTACACCCAAAATTCTATTTAAAGAAATAATATGAAAACGAACCGTGACTCGCGAAGAAGATGCGCCTCGACGCGCAGAAATCGTGAACACTGGTCGAAGAGTGCTCGATGACTCGACGTAAGCCGAGGCCAATTTAATCAAACAAATTGAACCAGTTCGATTCGCGTGTCTCTCTCTCTAATACTGCCCATTGAATTCTTTCGTCAAGATCGAGTCAGAAAATTCAGGATCGAAGTCGTTCGATGATTATTGATTCCTGATCGAGAAGTTAGAGAAGGGGATGTGAAATGCAGTAACAGAAGGTTGCTACAGGCTGGCAGGGTACCAAGGGAAGTGGTACAGGTGCCAAATATCGTACGAGCCTAGCATCGTGTCAGGGCTTCAACGGTAATTTGTTGCCGGACACGATCGCCACGAGAAATTTACCCTGTTTCCACGATGTATACCCGTAGTAATAAGAGATATTACGCTGTGACTCGCTGGTAGCCGATAAATCAATAGAATGCGACGATTTTAGGTGGAAAATGAGGATTCAGTTTAATTCGCATAGATATCTTCACTAATTTCACGGTAAAATTTTTTTCAAAATAAATCACCCACTATGTTATAATTAGAAAAATAAATTGACACAGAATCTATGAATTGCTGGTAGCTGATAAATCAATAGAATGCGACGATTTTAGATCTAAAATGAGGACTGAGTCGAATTCACGTAGATATTGTAACTTTGCACTAATTTCACGCTAAATTTTTTTCAAAATGAATTTCTAATGGAATTCACCCACTATGTTATAATTAGGAAAATAAATTGACACAGAATCTATGATTTGTTGGTGGTCGATAAATCAATAGAATGCGACGATTTTAGGTGGAAAATGAAGATTAAATTGAATTCACGTAAATATTGTAACTGCACTAATTTCACGCTAAATTTTTTTCAAAATGAATCTAATGAAATTCACCCACTATGTTATAATTAGAAAAATAAATTGACATGGAATCTATGAATTGCTGGTGACCGATAAATCAATAGAATGCGACGATTTTAGATCTAAAATGAGGACTGAATCGAATTCACGTAAATATTGTAACTCTGCACTAATTTCAAGCTAAATTTTTTTCAAAATGAATCTCTGTGTTATAATTAGAAACTCGGGCTATATTTTGAAAATAAATTGACATGGAATCTATCGATTTTGAAATCAGCTCCACCAGCAATACTCCACAGAGATTCGTCTAATACGTTAATGCCCTCCTGGCGTTTATCGTAACACATGTTCACGATTCCACTGATATTTCGGCTCGATCTATTCGTCGTAATAAAGCCACAAGGGAGATTTGCGGTCGTGCACGTTCGAAACGGCAGCTCGTAAAAGATTTTTCAAGAAGAAACCACAGAGAGACGTGACCACCAGCTATCTTCGACGATGCAATTCCACTGCACTGTTCGCTGAACAGCGAAAATGCATAATCGGTTCGCGATAACTCGCGTCATTGCCGATTAAGCTAATAACCGGGCACGTGCTCGATAAAGATGCTATTAGCGGCCAATGAATGCCTTTGATAAAAAGTGTCTCTGGAGGTCAGGAAAATTTGAAGAAAAATAATTCAGATTAGAAAAATTATAGTGCGAGTAAAATTGAAAAATTTTCATTTTAATTAATAGAATTTTTGATAAGAATTTTCTATTCAGAAAAATTTTCCAGCTTTTCTTATTTTTCTTATGAAAGCCTGATTTAATCACAAATATACATAAATGATTAATTAAGCCGTAATGAATCATGTAATAAAATAATTACGGTATTCACTCAGTTCGTTGCCCTGAAAGAAAGTTGATGTTTAATTAAAAATATTCCTTCGCGAGGAGAAAGTTTTCAGTACCCTCAGCATTAAACATAAATACGAAAATCAGACTAACGATCTTAGCTTTTACTTGGAAGAACTTACAAGATAACTATCCCCGTTGCTTTACAATTTCCCTTTGAACTTCTGTCTGACCTATTCGACTTTCTACACGCCGATCGTTACGCGACTTTCATTTATAGAATATCGAGCGTGCGATTCTTTTCTTAACGGAGCAATCGAAAGGATATATCCTGGCCGCTACGAGAAAACATGGCCACTTCGAAAATTATATGACGTGCCAACCGGCGTTTAATCAAACATCGACCTTGCACCTCCATCGCGTTAACCTCGTGCTAGTTTCGCGGCAAGAAGGCGAACATTGAGAAGAGAAAAAAAAAAAATACAAAAGAAAAGGTGCAGGAAGGGCGTGGAGGAAATACGTCCGATTCAGGCACGTGCGACCCTTCATTGCCACGTTGGAAATTTTATTTTTATTTTCTATCATTTCAAATGCGAATATTTCTAATCAAGTTAATTAAAAAATTTCTATCGTTTTGGGTGCTGGGTTGCTGTGAAAATTCAGAGGCAACGCAAATATTTAAAAAAAATAGAAGATTTTTAATTAAATAAATGTGGGGGTTGTGGCGTTTCCGGTACCTAGGCATTTCCTATGATGGCCCTAAGGCAGGCATGGTCACGAAACCAGCTCAAAGAGCGCGTCTGACATCGACACTGTTTGAAAGCACGCTTCACTCTACTTCTTAGCTCTTTACGAATGTGTGGCGTTCGACACAACTAGTTTATTACTAGCTGCCTGTGCCTGCCGTAAGGTGTCGCGCGTGTAACTCCATCCTTTCTCGCAAGTGGTCCATCACGAGCCTTACCAAAATAAGATCTGTGAATATAGAACCCAGGCGTCTAGGGCAGAGACCGCTTATTGAGTTCTATTGGACGGTCCCCGAGACGAAACACCATAATTTCCCCCGACATCCTCCATAAAACGGTTGATGGCTTTCTATGGAACTTCAGATGTCATATATAAGCGAAGTAGCAATAACGATGTTAAAAATAAGGCAGACTTCCTTGCTGTTCCGTAAAGAAATATCCGTCGATAAATAAAGTTAGTCGGTACTTCCCGTTTCCGAATGATTTAATAATCCTATCCAGAAGTCTAGTCGAGCAGAAATGCATTTGACCCCGTGGAAACGCAGCTTCAATCTGATTTTCTCTATCTATTTCTGCATCCTTCGTTCGCGCTATCTCCGATTTATTACCGGAGCAGTGCCCTGTCTGTACGGTGCATTGAACTCCGTCGATAGAAAATCTCGAAAGCATTTCTCCTGAAGAGAAGGTAATAGGAGGAGGTATTAGTTCCCGCGTATACTTGCGAGGATTCGACTGGAATGGAACACCCGGAAAACCGGAAACACGATACAAGAAGTTAGCGATTCTCAAATTTCAATTACTACCCCGGTTTGCTCTTGAAGCGCATCGTGGCCTCGCATAAACTTTCGTGTCATCGAACCCTCGCGTTCTTCCGGAACGACGGTCAAAGAGGCATCCTCGTCCTACCCTTTGCTATACCGGGACTTTCCCCAAGAGCCCCAAGTAACGAGAGCGAAATTCTTTCCCTCTTTGTTCGAGGGAGTTCGACGATCTCCTGTATCGGTCTTTCTCGTTTTCTTCTTCATTCCTTATCTATAGAATTTTTAGAAAGCAACCCTGACTAGAAGGGATGAAACTGTTGGCTGTCGGTCTGTTTGAACAGCCGTGGAAACCAAGGGGACTTACAGGCTTCACGAGCAGGCCTGTAATTAATTCTAGTAGCAGCTCGAACCTACTCATTAGCATCTTCGATCTGACCCCGCTGGAGCTGCGGTAACCTCTCAAGCCGGATCGTCGAGAAGGCTCGAAAAGTGAGAAATTTGGAGGAGAAAAGAAGAGTAATTTGTCGGGGACAGGTAGATTTGGAAAGTTTTCCCTGGTTCCATTTCGAGTACCCAAGGGTGAGTCCGGAGAGTCGGCGACGCACGGACCTTCGACCCCTAGGCTATGGCATTCGAAATTCCCATTACTCCGTTTGCCAGATTACCGTAATAGGAGCTTATTAATGATCTATAAACACCGAGGACCCTCGTGTTATGATTCCCTAACACCTAGATGCCAAGGGTGCGTCCGGAGAGTCGGCGACGCATGGACCTTAAGCTTAAAGCTTATGGGATTTCAAATCTCCCACGCCTCTGTTTGGCAAATTAGCGAAGTAGCAAGTGGAAACTTAACTTCTCCAATAAATACCAGGTATTTCTCCTCATCCCGAATACTTTGAATCCACCTACCCGCCATTTACGACGATACCGAGAATAATTACCGCGAATAATTAGCCGGCAAGTATAGTCAATGAAATCTGCACGATATAACGATTGTTTGTCGGAAGCCAACACAATTTCCCGGATCCGGGATTAACGTCTCTCTGGGGATCTCGTTGAAGAATGCAAGCTCCACTATAGGGGAGGATCGATGGCGAGTCGTAGAGCTTGGCCTGGTTAAAAACGCATAAAATTTTCCTCGGAATCACAGGGAGAATCTTTTCTCGAATTACACAAGGGCGTTCTATAAACATCCTGAATACCTCCGATAGATACTCTTGAGGATTACCGCGTAACGCCATCGACGAGCAAAGCTAAGCAAAAGAAATATAATCCGATCAGGGTTTTGTGAAAAACGAGAATGGAAAAAAGAGAAACGGTCTCGTCGAGTGACCGACAGAAAGGCGCGGACGTGGTCGGTTATATTTCAAACGTCGCATCATTCAACCTAGATTCCCGTTGAGACACAGTGGTCGTGTAACCTTGACCCGTGGAAGAGCACCGGTGGAAAAATCCGCGAAAACCGCTCTGATTTCTCTGACCTTACCGGACAACTGCGTAGCTCGGGAATTATTTTCCTGTGGTTCCCGGTAAATGCGTACGAACGTTTCAGAAACATGATGCCAGCCTCCAGCTGTACCTGCCATCCCGACTGACACGTGGAGGATTTGAATTTCATCGGTGAAATTCACTCGTTTTTCAAACGTGTCTCTTTGACCGCCGACAAAACATAGCCTTGACCGTTTCGCCGACCACGTTTCTCTATGGTTGAATTTATGGAAAAATCCAGCTAACGTGGACGCCGGTGTCGACTGTTTTAATCGGGATCGTTTAAATTAAATTCTGACGTTTACCTAGATCTCTCTACAGATTTTTATTTTTTTCATTAACCGTTGAAAAGCTCAGCCATGTTTTTTATGTCAGTGGAAAATCATTTTTAAAAAGGAAGATTTAAAAAATGAAAATAATACGAAATACAAGATTAAATTTAAATTGGAGCTCCGAGGATTATCTGTCACGGTATATGTACAGGAAAATATTTTCAAGCTTTTTCAAATGAAAATAATAATCCTTTTGATTTTAATTCTAAATATTTGTAATGCAACTTCCTACGATACACATTTGCTAATTTAAATGAAACTTTGTGCAAACGTGGAATTATGTCAGCGTTGTACGGAGGTTCCTATTCTACTTGCTAAACTATACGCCGTCTCTCTTCCTCCCACTACTCGTCTGACTACGTGCTGACACGTACTACTTATTACTGTTCGATCACGCTGCGTTCTATACTACTTCCCTGTCCGACTAGTTACCCGTTTAGTAACATAGTAACGTTACAATGAACGCATACACTGCATTCAGTGTATAGTTACTAAATGCATCTGCTCAAAGTTCTATATTGCTTCCAGTGTAACTAGATTTAATTAAAACTTCAATATAAATTATTAAATATTATTCCTGCAAAAATCATAATATTTTTATCTTTAATTCCTATTAACTGATCGAACAGTTTAATTACGCTCTTTCGACTGTCCAACTAGTTACCGTTTAGTAACATAGTAACATTACAATGAACGCATACACTGCATTCAGTGTATAGTTACTAAATGCATCTGCTCAAAGTTCTATATTGCTTCCAGTGTAACTAGATTCAATTAAAACTTCAATATAAATTATTAAATATTATTCCTGCAAAAATCACAATATTTTCATCTTTAATTCCTAACGATTCCTAACGAACAGTTTAATTACGCGCTTTCGAAAACAATTAAGCAGCAAATAGGAGGCGCAAATGGTACCAAAGATAAGTTTACATCTCCGCAAAGTTTCTCAGTTAATTTCTACCTTCTATATACCAATTCCCTGTCATCAGTTGAACAAGCAAATCTTGGGAAGAACAAACAGGAAAGAAGGCAAGAAGAAAGTCGAGGAGCAACAGCGAGTCTAGTCGCGTGCTCGGCTTGACTTTCGAGAGAGAAGAGCCAGAAGCTCTCTCGGACGGTCGTATTGATCGGCGAAGATGGGGGTCCAACCCCTCGACACGAAGGACGGCTACTTGCTGACTGGATCTGGTTATACTCGTGGAAATTCGTGGCGAACGGTTTCACCGAGAGGATCCACCCAGTCCACCCACGCGAGACCCCCGAGTGTCCTAACGATTTATACGGATGCGGTCATCGAGGAGCCCGGAGCGACGCACAGGGTGTTTCAACGACGCTTTATCACGGATCGAGGATGTCCAGTTACGTATCTAGGTGTTCCACGCCCGAGGCCAAGGACGAATACCTCGACCCCTCTATTTCAACGACGGCTACCACTTCTTTTTCACGGACTCCACTTCAGCTCCTTTAATCCTCGCCGAGCTATTCCGCAGCTTAACGATTATAATCCAGCTGAGGGGAGGAGAGAAAAAAAAAAAAGCGCGGACCCGTCGGAATTGAAGCTCGTTATTGACGTTGTACCGTGCTTTCTTTTTCTTCGTTCGAGGTACTCGCTAACGGTATACATAAACCGTAACTTCTTGATTGTGTCCCATGAAGATGGGACAGGAACGGGGTACGAATCGAATGCTCGAGGAACGACATTATGCAACGGGTTGTTTCGTTTCACCGACCAACTTTCCTTTCGAGGCTAATGACGTTAGGGAGATTGCTTCCGCTCCATCGCGTCGACCAGAATCTCCGACGAGCAGGAAACGAGAGCAACGTGTCCTGCTTAACCAGCCGAACAATATGTCTGACCGATAGCGATGCCACGACCTTCTCCATTCTCCACGATTAAATATGCCCTATTAACCCTTTCCCTCTGTCGCAGGCCGAAACCGATCATACGGTTCACTACCATGGGCCATTGATTCACAAATATTACCGTGTGCACTTAGGGGTTGTACAGGTATTTATGGAGTGAATTCAAGTTGCCTTTGGCAATTTTGAAATTTTGCAATTTTTTTTTCTATGAGTGGAGGTTTCTTGAAGAATAAAAATAAAATTTCGATTTTTGAAAATCGGAAGCTTAATATACCAGGGGTGGGTTAGACCCCTTTCTAAGAAATAGAAGTTTCTTAACAAATAAAAATAAAATTTCAATTTTTGAAAATCGGAAGCTTAATAATCAGGGGTGGGTTAGGCCCCTTTCTAAAGAATGGAGATTTCTTATGAAATAAAAATAAAATTTCGATTTTCGAAAACCGAAAGGCCCCTTGAAAATTTTTCAATTATGAAGTGTGGGAATTAAAAAATTTTAGAATAGCAAGAAGACCAACCTAATACTACAAAAATTACAAAATAACAATAAATAATAAATATCATTAAAGAGTACAGGAAATCTCTGTGCCATCAATGGCTACACTCTACCCACAGGTCGTTCCACAGAAGACTACAGTCGGTGATAATAACAAGACGACTAAACACTGAAAGGTATCATCTTAACACGTGTATACAACAACAGACGGAGAAAAGGTTCCCACGAAAACACCACCTGGGACACGGCTATACGATGACCTACTCTTTGTTCATTCAGAGCCTGACACCGTTGTATATATCCAGCAGAATGTTTTTCTCTATACATGTTATGACCGAGCCAAGAAAGAGCAACTCTAATATTAATTATCCTATGTCGCTTCACGTTCCAGGAAATTTATTTGCTAGGTGAATTGCTACTTTTGCGCACCGTTGTCACAAAGTGGATGAAAATCCACAATTTATTATTCTTTTGTATTGCACCGGTCGCTAAATTAGCAGTAGATCTACCAACCTTTGATGCACATTTGTTTTTATCATAATAAAGGATGAAAGCTAAATTGATATTTGCAATTATTAAAAAAATTCAAAGTCAGTCGTTTCTGATTAAACAAGAAATTCATACTGTAAATAAAAATTGGATCGAATAACCCGTTTCCTTCGCTCGCCTTAGTCCAGATAAATTTCCAATATGATATTTCAACGGTATCAGTTTTAAAACAAATAACAGAAGCGGATCTCGCTTTAATCCATTTTACAGTTTATTCACCCACGCTTCGCGAATCTTTGAAAAATCCTTTCACCCTTAAAAATATTCGCAAAAAATTCTACACTCTTTGCACTTTTCCAGCAATCTACTCAAACAAAGAGAGAAACGTTTAGGGGCTATCGATTCGCGGGGGAGGAGATTCCCTCGAAGGAGCTGGTATACAAAGCGCGTTATAATTTCAAAGTTTCGTTACGGAAAGGACCCGAGAGAAAAGGATCTCTAAAGCTTGGTCCTCGGGAAAATTTGCACAGCTTGCATCGTTTAACGCGACAACTTTGTTAGCCGCGAAAAACGAGAAGACTCGTTGTAAACGAGGATCGATTTACAATGGAATTTTTCGAGGACGTTCGACGGACAAAAATTCCAGCGTTCCATTTTTCCTTTTTCCATTCGCCACAACGCGTTTCGATTTTCATCAACCCGCAGTTTTCTCTCGAACGGAATTGTTACATACCATCGCGAGATTTTTCCAACTTTTATGCAGATGATCCATTATTCAAGACCATATTCATTCGTTCGAAATGCAACAGCTTTGTTGCATTTTTCAAACTGCAATCCAGATGCAATCGTAAAACGTGCACGCACGATTTCATTTCGAAAAAGAGAGAGGTCTTGTTTTGAAAATATAATTTCATTCAACCCGTTCAAGGTACAGATTATTCCAGTTTAATTTCACAGAGTTGAAAATACTGGGAACAAAGGCAACGAACCTTTTCCATTTCGCGGTGCACGGTACACGTGGAAAATATCGAAAGAAAAATTCTCATTTCCTGCCTAACAGCCCCGTAAATACCCGGTGCTGAACTGGCAAAACAAACAAATTAATTACTTATGAAACACGAACGAACGCGTTTCCGCCCGTTATTGTAAACACGAGGAAATTAAGAGGGGTTCGTTTGCGAAACGCGGAGAAAGATCAAATTGATTATCGAATGAACGGATGAATTATATTTGCGAATCGAACTAGGGCGGTGAAAAATATCGGAATATCGGGGAGGGGCTGGTGAATTCCGGACGAGTATTATTTTCGCACGTGTTAGCTCGAACAAGTGTTTTTTCGCCAGGAAAAATATGTTATCGATGGGATCGACGTCCGCGAGGAGTTCAACGTTATCCGTACATCCGGGCAGGGAATGAAAAAAAAATATATAATTTTCACGAAATATACGAATCGTCGGATTGGTTGTTTCCACCGTGGAATAAAACACGAGCGCGCTTTGAAAGAGGGACGAGATGGAATAATGAAACAGACGGGAATCCTCTGACGAGGAATCCTCGCAGGAAGTGGAAGGAGAAAATAGAAGTGAACCATGAAAGTCAATCGAATAACACCGATAGCGATTCCGATATCAGTTCGTTAAACTTGATCGACATCGAGCTGCATCGTTAATCAGGCCAGTTGGACGTGGCGAGTCGAGAAAACCCGATAAGTTTCTCGTTGAATCTTTTATCGAATTGCCTAGCCACTATTCCCGTCTAGCATTCTGAATATGCGCCTCGAAATACTGGCATTTGAGAAAATCAAATCCCCGTGGTACGTGTAACACCATCATTTCTGCATCTTTCATGCGGACACTCCAAAAGCTTTCTCCTTCATAAAGATTTCAGGACGCAACAATGGCAATTGCGAGGAAATAAATCCAGAGTGGATATGGAGTTTAAAACAGTTTCAAAATAAATGGGGAAAATTAAATGTAAATTAATGATTTTACTCATTTGGATTTTTATGAAGCTTACTTAATTACGAATAATATATACGTCTAGAAGTGTATTAAATAATAAACTAGATACTGCGCTACTGCTATAATAAAAAGGTTCAAGAGCCTTTTAATTTCCCAGGGATGAGGATGAACAGGTATCCTTTAGCCTCCTCTTATTGCATGAAAGATGCTTCGTCACAAGCAACGAATATCACTGGTAAGAAGAGTCAGTTTCTTTGAGAGTCCTTCGAACTCTTTCATTTCCCCAACGGGGGGTCTAATTAAAAGTTTCCTTTGCAATTTTCAAGGAAATTGATTAACAGCGACGATGTAAGGACAATTTACGTTGAAGAGAAAATATTTTAGAGAAAATTCTTAGATACAAATTTAATTTTGATCATCTTGGTACCAGTTATATTCGTTAACGAGTGTCGTAATCAACACCTCTGCTGCCGGACGCGAATTATATTGTCTTCAAGTTAAAACGTTAATAATTAAAACGCGATTTCGCGTGGATCGGCAACAAAAGCGTTAATTTAACAGTTATAAACACTCACCACCTCCAAATGCTTGTTGTCCCTCTTCTTTGTCGTCGATCGGTGATCCCTCTAAGCTTCCAGGACCGCTGTCAGCACCCCCAGTAGCGCTGTAACAAAAATGAATAGAAAAATGTTAGAAGAAGTGAATTGCAAGAATGCCGTTTGTTCGAGATCGAAAATATATGCATGGAAACACAAACTCTTGCCTGCTTGCGTCATCTTCCTTCTGGGCCGGCTCGCTTTGGGTGTTTTGCGCCACTTGGGTGCCATTCGCCGGCGGTTGGGACTCGCCTTCATTTCCATGTGCACCGCCACGGGTTAATCCCGGTATTCCACCGCTAAACCAGCCCGTCATTTGAGACTTTACACCGGCCAACATTTCCAATTTGCTACTACCTTTGGTAGGGCTGCAACAGAAAGAATAAACCACCGTTTAATTAACGGGAAACGCTGTGAATTTCCACGATCGTGGAAGGGGAGAAAATATTCGTTAGCTTTTGCTAATTATTCAATTATACAAAATCTAAAGGGTTATTTGCCAATGATCCTCGCTCTTAGAGCAATGGCCTGGAAGACGGAAGATCCGGTTTCCAATCTTGCTCGATTTATAATTCCATATCAATGAAATATTAACGCGTTGATTGCTAAACCGAATACTAAGGATGCGCTGGTACCGCGGATTACCAGTTCGGTTCGGATCGAAAGATTATCTGCTCACCCTCGCATCCTTTAATTAATAACCACGCCTGTTATTAAAATTATCCAGGCTTCGAATTACTAGTATATTTTATTTTTCAACTGTTCAATCAAATTAACACTAGAACTACCAAAGGGGTAAAAATAACTGGTTTCCAGTTTCTTATTTTAAATTATAAATTTTTCAAGATAAAGAAATTATGTTTCATATTCTGTATTATTTTCAACTTAAAAATTAGAGTGGATCAAAGGTCGGTAGTTCTAGTGTTAAAGTAATAACGTCGATGATGGCAATAATAATCAAGCCGTATATGCCATAACTGGATATGGGTCGTTTTCACGGTGGCGATCAATGCGTTAAGCAATCGTATATATAGCACGGTTGAAGGGAAGTAAAAATTCCCTGGTTTGTACAACTGGGCCACCAAAAGCGTATATTTCATCTGGATTATTTGCTCGGCTTTTTTTATTGCGATCGTTACCTAACGTTCGAGCGAAACGAGCCATCGGAGAATGTCCTCTGAAGTGTGCTACCAACTCCTGCCTATTCGCTATAAATATGTTAGGAACAAAAACAGGTCAACGTAACCGAGACGAGGGAGGAGGAAACATTGTTTTCATCAAGTATAACTCGTTTAATAGCAGCATGGCTTTGTAAATGATTTACCGAGGTTAGAAGCGTGGCTAATTAAAAAGGGGGTCCTCGCCCCCTTTAGTATTGTGAAAGATTTCGTTTCGACTGGGCCGGCCCTGAGATTTCGGGGGTCCGAGGCGAGCTCCCAAAAAGGGCCGAGCTCTCAAATAAAATTTATAAAATTAATATTCAAGTAAACCGTCTTATGGGGGCCCTGGACCTTGGGGGCCCCTAGGCGGCCTACTCTGCCAAGGCCCAGAGCCGGCCCTGCGCTTCGACTCTTATTATTTCATCTTTTTCCCTATAAATAACCTACGATTCGATTCTCTGCTTTTGTAATACCTGCCATTACACGTGAATAGTGAATTATGTGATTCCTGATACAGGACTTAACCTATAACATACAACAATGATACTTCGTTAATAACCGGTATTAGATTTGCATCAAACAGCCACAATTATTCGAATTACTCGGTTCGAACGGTAGCCTGTTTGTTAGTAATTTATTGTTCCTCTAATGAAGATTACCAGGAAACGTGGAAACACCATCTATTGTGTGATACTTAAAATTTTATGGAATCTGCTTGTGCTTTGGTAAGCGTTCGAACCACCACAGGCTTCCATTACAATTATACGAATTAACAGTACAGGGAGTGGGTAAACGCAATGCTATTGATTGCAACCTATATAAACGAACATACTTTCCAGTTTTTATAGACGTTTCAAATTACATCAATTTTTCTATGCATCTAAATATTGTAATAATTTTTTATTTCTTACACCTATGGCTTGATAAAAAATTCCTTTATGATTTCATACAGAACCGAACGCATTGTTCTCGGTTAATTGAAATTTTAACATTTAAAGCATATCGGAAACGCTAATGTACACGTATTTAACATAAAGTGCATTAACCTCTTGCATACCAAATGTGCCTTCCAGGCATCTGAAGTATTTAATATTCCGAGCCAAGTACATTGCACTGATTTTCATCCAGTTCATTAGATTTTAATATTAATTATAATACGAATAAATTTACAGGTCATGTCAAATATTGGTATAATTGGGGAATATGCAAATACATGTAAAATCGAGAAACAGTATCGTTAATAATACCTGATTAATTTAAATAAATAAATACCCTTCCCGAGTCAGCTAATTTTACTTTGGAAAAGAAATCAATGTTCGTTCAATGTGCGGTGAAATATTTATTCCTTGGGATCTCCCGATAAGCATCCAAATAGAACAGTCTAGGCAGTTGACCCGAGAATTACTAAATTATGCGGCACCTTTACTCACGGGCATACTAGTGGAAATTGTTTCGGTAACGCGAAGGGTAAAGCACCCCTCGAGCATTTTGCATCCCTCTTTTTTTTTCCATTCCTTCGTTTCCTTTGTAGAGGATAAACCGCGAGAATTAACGCGTTGACTAACGCCAGGAATTTAATTTAATTACTAAAAATAAAACAACGACGGTATTCTGAATGAAAGTAAAACAATCTCCTTCTAGTCGATAAAAGCTATTCCGACTCCAGTTACGTGTAAGGTTGGTACGCCTGTGTGGCCACGCTTCTCTTCCGTCACTCGTATAAATATAAAAATACCGAGAATAAAGGGAATTAAATGAACGGGAGTTAAATCACCGCTCTCTTTGAAACGAAAAAGAAAACTTCCAAGTCTTTTATGATACACAAAAGAACGTTCAAGTTGAGAAAAAAAAGAGACGAATAAAAATTGAATATCCCTAGGGAAGAAAAGGTGACCGCTTTTTTATGAATTATTTTCAGCAACATCAGAAGACTAAAACTTAAGAATACCCCTTCGCTTGGAATAATGGGGTAAACTGGGTTTGAATGATTATATATTTGTACAGCAATTTATAATCTTTCAAAGAGTTCAGTTTAACGCTACATTAATTTCAAGGGGAGTTCGAGCACGTATCTATAAATTCGCGACAGTATTCTGCATATCGCGATGGCGTTCTCTGGAAATCCTATTTCCGAAATCCATTACGTATGACGTAACTTTTCGAGAATGGCCGTATAAATGTCGTATTTCGTGCAGAGCCTTCCCGATAACGCTAGTATAAGCTGGCGTACGTCTCGCGTCTTCGAAGCGGAAAATACGAAATGTCTGACTCGTGACTAGGGGAATCCACGAGAGCTAGGAACGTGAGGTAGCGTTTAGACGCTTGTAATATTTAACAGAACTAAAATGTTAAATATATTGCAATCGTATTTTGTATATTTCATCGTATTGCAATCATATTTTGTATAATTAAAATTTTTAAATAAATGATCGATTAATTGAAAGGGCAATAATATAGACTGCATTAGTCATTAATGGTCTTATTGTGTATATGTATAATCTTGATAAGCATAGATAAAGCTTTATCTGCCAACTGTCACGCTAACTGACAATCGTGAAAACAATGCAGAAAAAGGTTAGGTGCACCATTACTTCGGATGCACGTTAACCTGATTTCAATTTATGAAAGGTTGTAACGGTGTCGTATAAGTAGTACTTTACGTAAGAACAGGGACGTCTGTTATCGATCTAATCCCAAAAATGCATTCAAGATTGAATTTAAAATTTTCAACGTATCGCGCAGATGCGTAAAATCGCCGTGAATTCGTCCGACGTTTGAACGCAAGTACGTAAAAGCAATTGTTTCCAATTAAAACAATCGCTTCTAGGTAACAAACAAGAAATGTTGATACGTAGTGCATTCTGTACAACGCATATAAGATACTGTTGGCGTAGCACAAACAAGATTACCCTCTCCCATGACTATAAGTAAAACACTTATGTCAAACGAGTTACAATGTTCAAGTGATTGTGTAGATTATTAAAGTGACACTAACCTGTCTTTTTTCTCTGCATCGACATCGCCTGGTTCAGTAACCGGAGTAATTTTTTCTTCTGCCGGCATTTCTGTATTGCTTTCTTCGCCTTTCTTTCCCATCCATGTAGACATCTGATTCGTTAGCCCCGTGAACATTTTGAATTATGTCAATTGCTCTAACACTGGAATGTGCGTGATGGATACTATGTATCTTCTTTCTGACCTATTCTCTACGCTAGCAGAAACGTCACTGAAACCCGCTCGGGACCGAGTGACGGTAAAAGCTTGTCCGCTTAGCTGGTCGCGCAACCACGAACTGCGCGAAGTCTGTCCGTGATCGCGCATATCATACTGCGCAGCCTAATAGCCGACTACTGCGCCGCTACCCTCCAACGAAAACTAATGCAAGTACGATTGATTTTCGAACAATGGCGCGAAATATAAATTAAATTTACAGAATATGAAGTATAATCTTTTAAAAATAAATATTAAAATTAATATTTAATTATTAGCGGTAGATATCTCAAGATATACACTATAACGTTCTGAAGAAATTTTTCTTTTTCGTTCAATTCCAGAACAATATAGTTACTAAATTTGTACAGTTTTATTGCAAAATAGGTAATGTAATAAGCTGAGAATATTACCTGTGCATTATATTTCCATACTTCTTCCTTTTACAATAACGTGCACTTTGAAATAATACCATAGCACCATCTCCCTACGAACTGATATACCAACGGAATCGGAAGTTGTTTATTTGACGGTGGTTTACCGGAACTATAGGGTGCTGTAATCACGGTGGTCTTTTTGAAATATCAACAGAGAGCCTTTTGTCCTAAAATGATTAATGAACTTGTCAGTAAAACTTTTTAGCAGATTTCTGTATTGAACGCACAATAATAGGAATTCGAAAAAGAATTGGATCTACTTACTTACATAAAAAAATATGATCGATTCCAATATCATTTTATCCTGCTATCCTATAGATGTCATACTGAATCGAAACGATATTGCCATCTACCAGTCGGTCACCGGAATCAACGAGACTAAATCTTGAATATTTTCCTTATACTTAACTTTTTCAACTTATTAGAACTCGTAAGACATTCTTTGTCAGCCAAATAATACTCGTAAATGTAATAAATTACTAGTTCCTAATTCTGCGCTATCACTGTTGTCAGAAGATTAATGTATAATTATTTCACATTAAAGTTCTTTCAATTATTATTTTCAACAAATAGCATCAATGATCTACGAAGAAACCTCGAATTACATTATAGTTTGTAAACGAACAATAAAATAAAAAAACACGTCCCTGAATACATGATCGCGCGCCTGCTTAATCTTGGCGGCTGTCACGTTCTGTCAAGTCTCCTCGTTAGCCTATGCTCATCAGCCATGCTGTATATAACTGTAAAAAGTATAAATTCGAACAATTAAGTATCCCTCGGTGTGGTTCCGAGCTATTGCAAAAAACAACGGCCTGCAATCGTGATCAAACATGTACCGTATCTTTTCCGATCTAACAACTGATACGGGTGTGTCTACGCGCGTGTTCCAATACGTGACCAAGTATGTCAGTCAGTTTGTAAAAGTGCGAGTGCCCCGTAACCGAAGCAAGCATTAAATTACCAAATAGTTAGTAATTTTCCAACGATGTCAGCTGACATCCTGCAGGATAAGAGCGTGGCCTTGAACGGCAAGAATGACGTACCGGTCGTCTCGCAGCCCACCATCAGGAGTGGACTAAGGGTTTATAAGATCGTTGTTTTGGGCGATGGTGGTGTTGGTAAATCAGGTAATGCAATTTTTATTGTACATCCGAGAAATCTGTTGAGTTACATGTACATAATACACATTGTGAAATGTATTTTTTTAGCTGTCACTCTACAGTTTGTCAGTCACAGCTTCCTTGATTACCATGATCCAACTATAGGTAAGGAGTTTCTATCATACAGTGTATTTCAATGTAAAGCATTTGAAAATATTTCTTTTCTTAGTATTTCTTAGCTTTCAGGGTAATATATTTAATATTCTTTGTTATTGACAGAGGATTCGTATCAACAACAAGCAGTTATAGATGGTGAGGCTGCACTTTTAGACATATTGGATACTGCTGGGCAGGTCAGGATCTATTACTGCAAGACAAAATTCTGCAAAAATTAAAAATTGTTTAATGTATGCATTGTATCTTTTATATACAGGTGGAATTCACGGCTATGCGTGACCAATATATGAGATGTGGAGAGGGATTTATGATATGTTACTCTGTAACTGATAGGCACAGCTTTCAGGAAGCTCTGGAGTATAGGAAATTAATAACAAGAGTAAGAGCTAATGAAGATATACCACTGGTGTTAGTTGGCAACAAATTTGATCTGCAACATCAAAGAAAGGTAAAATGTTAGTTATTTAAGTAATTAGAACTCGTTCACTTTTGCTCATGTGATCATTATACTGTAGGTAACCACAGAAGAGGGAAAGGCACTTGCTGAACAGCTTGGTTGCCCTTTTTATGAAACATCCGCTGCACTTAGACAATTCATAGACGATGCATTTTACTCGTTAGTTAGACAAATTCGAGCTAAAGAGAGATCACGAAATTCAGTACGTAAACATAGTCGTTGGTGGCGACTTCGTTCGATTTTCGCGTTTATTTTTAGAAGAAAGCAAAGACACGTGAACAACCATCACTATTCTCCTTAAATGTAGCCATTTTAAAAATATATTTTTTTTGATAGCATAATTTTTCATTGATATAACATGGCAGCATAAATAGTTTGAAGTTTTATAGATTACAACGAAAAACAATTTTTCGATGATTTTTTTTTATACTTTATGGTAGTCCTCCTCTTTAGGGACTAATTCACTAACATCTCACTGCCTTATCTCTAACCCCATTATACTTTGAGCATAGCAATGGATACATAAAATGTACACTACAATTCATCATTTTTATCAGAAAGAAAAACCACGATTTTAAGAGAACTAATATTTAATATGACAGTATAGTATTTTCATTATCTCCAAATATATTCTCTCCATCATTATTTATTAAAAAGGCTGTTGACATTATTTATAGTATATTTTACCGTGTAGAGTATTTAAAAATTAGAATCGGTTGCCTAATTCTCATAGGAGTAGTTTATTTATATTTTGTTTAAATTAACATCCTATATCTTCATCTAGACATAATTAAACTTTTAATTACTCAGTTACAATTATTATCTTACATGACCAAAGAATGTTTAATATTTAATAAAGTATTAAGCGAAGAATTTATAAATGCAGACGAGTTTGCAGTTGTGAGATGGAAAGCTTTATGATACTAATTGTTATATCGTCCTAATTAATGATGTCAAGTTGATAATTGAAATTTATTTATGCTAATTTCATTTTTGCAGATATCAGAAGTGAATTATTACAAAATATATGGAAGTTACGATAATTTGTAAAGTTTACAAATGTTACATATTTGAAAATCGCACAAAGTAAAGAGTATAAACAAGAAATATTTTGCAAACATTTTGCAATCAAAAGAAAGAAATATATTTTGATGTTTACTAATGAAACAAATAATACTTTTATTTAATCTTGTATTTTTAAAATGGCTCCTAAAGAAAATCGAATTTTAAAAATTATAATATAACGTACTACTGATAGAATATATTTTTACGATTTTTAATATTCGTTGTTTCGAAAAATTTTTAACTATGTATTTTTTAACGCGCAGCTTCTGAATACGTGATTTCGTTTTTAGGGTAGAAAAGATACATATATATATATGGTTATAGATAAATTAAGTAATAGAAAGATAATTTAAAGAATTGCCAGATATTAAATGAAATCTATAATGGCAAGTAGTCATCGTATAAAACAAAAAAACTGGTTAAACGTAAGTTTTAAACGTCTAGTCGTTACTTAATGTTTCCTAGTCAAACTTTGCATTTTGTTACACATAGAAATGATTTACAGTTTACAGATGCAGTTATGAAATTTTGATTAAACACGCTTTAATAAAATCGTTTATGTTTATCATATCTTAGAAAATATTTACACATGTTAGTAATATAATTGTTATAACGTTTTATAAATAGTTTACTACTGAGAAATTTTGATAATTAACATTTAATCCATCATTAGCGAACATAACAATCAAGACTATTTTATTTTTTAGAGTAACTATAAAGTATTGTTATAAACAATGATAATAATTTGCATAATATATCAAGTTAGCTTTGTACCTATGCAGTAAAAAGTATTAATAAATATAAACGAATTATATGTAATCATCGAATATGTAATGATGCAGAGCCTGTATATGTATTATGTGAAATGTGTTTAAATGTGAAAATGACTGTAGGTGCTTTGTTGACAGCACATCATACGATTTTATCTTATATTTTTAAACTCGATGTAACATATATATTCCCAAACTATAAAAAAAAAGAAATAGAAATGTGATGAGATTTAATATATTAATATAAAACTAAAGCTATAAAATAAAAACACATTTGACAGTGACAATACAATGTAATAAAAACATAATATACATGCTCGTTTCAGTATTGAGCAATAAATTTCATATGATTGAAATAAATTCATATAAAATGTAAGGTATAATTGGAAATAACAAAATATAAATTGCAAACGTATTTGAAACATATGATCTGAAATACAATTATACCGTTTTGTAATATTAGTCTCTATTAGACTTATGTATTTACAATTTCATACCTTGACTAAGATATCGTATCCACGATTATGTTTATTTAAGGATAGATTCATGATATATTATTTACTATACAAAAAAGATTCGTGTTTATTCTTAGAGTGAATACAAAATAGAAGAATAAAAACCATTCATTTTAAGTAAATACGATTATTTGCCTTATTCATAACAATTATATAATCTATATAATAACACGATTTATTGATATTACGTAAAATTTAAAATCATTTTCATTAGATTTAATCAAACTATAAAAAATGATAAATTTACGATATTAAACAGATAAAAATTTTTAAACTGTTGAGAATAAATTTCTCTGTTATTATTTATAAATAAAGATGCACTGTGTAAAATGTAAAGCATTTAAAATATTTGTTGCTTTAAGAAACATTATAACTCTATTATATTTAATAAATGTTTGACACATATTTATTAATTACTGTAAGAGATATTTTTATTATACTTATTTATTATCAGTCTCCACTGACTTGTGCTTTCATTCGTTGATCTCTTCTTCTTTCTATTACATTGGCATCTCTCAATCCTGTATTCTCTTGTTTATTGCTTCCTAAATAAACATAAGCAGAATAAAATTATGTTTATATTAATAGTCATTCTTAAAATGAATTATATACATTGATAAACAAAAATAAAATTATAGTGAAGACAGATTTTTAAATTAGCGTATGTAAATACCATTTTGATCTACTTATTCAAATTCTGGATTGACTGATGCTGTGTCTTCGTTGGAAGTATTATTTTTTGAAATTTTTGGACTTGTTTGAGCTGAAAGTCATGTAAACTAAATTACTACTCTAAAATAAAACAGTAAATATGTTTCTGAAAGGTTTTAATTTCAGATCAGTGTACAAATTAACCACGGTTAAATAACACTTATGTATTCCTGAAATTAGTACAGCCTTCACCAATTAGTAATCAATTTATACTACTGACAAATATCTATAATCTATTTTAACCCTTGATTCATTTGATCATGAATGCAAATTTACATTAAATAAGGAGTCAGTATTTGTGTTACAATGTTCCTACATTTTAGATTCCCTTACCAATATTTTATTCATCGATATTAGTTAATCATTTTTCTATATTGATCAAATAATGCAGTATATTTAATAAGCAGTTCAACTGTTCCATGTTACAAATCTAACAATAGATGCATAAATATACAATGACTTTATGTACAGAATTGTTTAGTGCTGCTTTATTTGCGTGGCAATATTCTTTTCTCCTGCGATAGGAGAAAAGTATTACTACCTTTCAACATTGTAACTGAGAAGCGAGGACTTAGGCGCACAGCGCCGGGCGGATCTGTTGGAAGAATTGGAATTCCATGGTATTTCAAACCACGCTGACCAGCTAAGCTTATTCTTACAGCTGACTCCGGAACAGGACCCAACTGAGACTTGTTAATTACTGGTCTTGTAGCTAAATTGGCAAATCGCCAGAATATCATATAATACTAAATCAATTGGTAGTATACAGAAATGAAAGAAAATGGAAGTTGCATTACTATCATCTATTGGTACCCCAAACATGTTAGAATTATTCGCAAAATTATTATTTAAAAAGCTGCTACAATTTAAATAATTCAAATTTATCCTCATTGATTTGTAAAGGCAGTATCAAAATAAATCATTTAAACAAACAGGATATTGTTTAACATTTTCAACTCTTTCTTTTCAATCTAACTTCATATAATTCTAGATGTATAAAAATATAAAGAAACTTAATTTAAAGAAGTGTTTTAACTTACCCAGAGGAGTGATTGTACTTTTCCTTGGGAGAGTTATATTGCATTTAAATTTAAGATCGTTCTTCAACTATAAAAAGTTTTAATAAGTAAAATGTATAATCAGCTTATAAAACTCAAATGTTAATTTAATACCTGATCTACTTCTTCCTGCAATTTTTTGTTTTCCTCCTTTTTTGCATCTAACTTTGTATTAAAAGTATCCTTCTCCAGTCTTAAAGTTTCTAATGTTGCAGTTTTAGTAGCATCTAACTTGTTTAAAGAATCCAATTCACCTTTACAAATATTATTAGAATATTCCAATTCATCGTTCTTTTTCTTTAAATATGCTTGCTGTTCTAAGCGTACATGCAAAGATGCCACTTCACCCTCCGCATGCTTAAATCTTTGCTCTAAATTCCCACGTAATGTAACGCATTGATCTCTTTCTTCGGCACTAAACAATTTTTATATAAACATTTGTAAATTGTAAATTCATTAGAACTGATATGGCATTTATTATAAGAGTAACTATATCGATACCTTATTTTAAGTTGTTCATTTAATTCATCAATTTGTCTAACTAATTCAATATTTTCAGAAGATAGAGTCCACCAGTTGCAAATGAGCATTAAACAAGCGACAAGAAGTCCTCCGACTAGGAGGGGAGGACATCGGCCTCCTCCGACTCTCATACTGTCAATTCCCATTCCTTACTTATTGCACCCTGTTTAATAGACACGCATGTGTATCGTTAATTAACACGCGTATGAAAAATCAATTAACACCGAGTGTCACTCTTGTTCTATTCGATAAATAAGTAAACAATTTAATCATCTGTCACATCGCGTAACATAAAATTAAGGTAAAATAATTTCTAACAAAAGTGGCACTTTTTTAACCTCCCTCTGATACGTATACAGATTCCTTCGGTGTAATTGTCACGAGATTTTTCTTTACAAAATGCACTGAACGTGTGTGGGCGTATTCTAGTATACACTGCCGGTATTGACATCAGTTAATCGCAAGAAATACTAAGTCGCATTATATCACGATGTAACGCAATTCTTGAAACACATTTAAAGATTTCATTTACCCATTAATAATAATAAAATCGGTGTTAAAATAATTTTAAATCAATGCGGTATGATCATGGTGCTGGAATAAGTAATAGTGACGACTGGTGACGACTAACCACAGCAATCACACACATACATACATACATTAAGATACATATGTATATGCTATATGTAGATAGATGATAGGAACGCATGCACACATATTCATTAATGACAAGCTAGTAGGCTATCAACTGCATGGGAAGAGATACCACTTCTACAGGATACTGCTCTTTTACCTTATGCTTATGAATTTTATATTTACGACCTTACCCTGCGATGTACAGTGGGTCATAAAATTATTCACTCACCGTTTAAAATAAAATACCTCATTTAAAATTGGACCAAATGACTTGAGACTTTTTGAGAAGCTATAAAAATTAATTTACTGAGATATGTGCTTCTGTCGTTTTAAAAAATTATAATTTGTCAAACTCGGGAAGAAAATGGTGAAAGGCAATTTTTTAACTTTTTGATCTGAGCCTGTAACGAAAATTTACAAATGTCATATTTTAAATTCTCGTTACAGGCTCAGATAAAAAAGTTAAAAAATTACTCTTCGCTATTTTTTTCACGCTTTCGACAAACTGTAATTTTTTAAAACAGCAAAAATATATATTTTAGTAAATTAATTTTTATAGCTTCTCAAAATGCCTCAAGTCATTTGGTCAAATTTTAAATGATGAGCGAATAATTTTGTCACCCACTGTATCAGATACGAAGATTCGCTCGCGATGCAAGTTCTGTTATTATAGCCTGTCAAAAGACGTACGAAATCATGTACATATGTACAAATATAAAATATCTTCGGTAATTAATCAGCTAAAAATAAGCGTCATTTGCAGGCGTGATAATATAATCTTTTATATTGCAGACATTTTTTCCACGGGTTTTATTTGAACATTCGAAGGATACATGTTTTAAAAATCAGAATTAAACGAATAAAAATCATGCCTTTATTGAATAAAGGAGATCGTGAAATTAACCCAATAATTTCTAGAGATTGTATTTTCAAGATAGGTGACACATTCGTTGCCACCCGCTCGATTGTCAATGCTAAATGCCCGCTATGCAATTTTGGGTATTAAAGGGTTAAGACAGGGGTGGGCGGAACACGAATTCATAGCGTAATTCCTCAAGTACACCACCGATCTCTGATTTTATTCTATATAAACGCTCACAGTGACCACTGTGATCGACTTGCAAAGAATGGTCAAAATTAATAATCTAGTTTTTGAGTTAAAAAATCACAAAAAAATCCCTATCAATAGCGGAGCTTCGCTCCAAAAAGATACGGCCCTCCGCTAACCGCCACTTTCACAAAATGGCCCCCGAGCCAAAACACTTGCCCACCCCTGGGTTAAAAAGTCCAGTTGCGAGGGGACCAATCGCGTACGAATAAACTTTTAATAAGTTTACATACATTTATTCTGTTTCTCTTTGTTACATATAATATATGTTTAGTTAACCCTACCATTGAAGAGAATCTATAGTTGAATAGAGTGAAAAATAGCGCGATCCACGTAATGAACTGAAACGCCAAGAGACATTTTGCACTTAGAGGATTCTCGACGTTCAAATTCATCGTATACACGATTCACTGAAAGATATACTTGTTCAAGAAACGGGCGAAACTATTTTCAACTAATTTCATCGTCGTATGTAATAACAACGTAAGAAGAAGACCGTACAAGCATGCAAGTCATGTGAAAAGTAAAATCTGTCGGACATATTTTTTTTTTCTTATCATACATCATTCTCTCCAGTACAATTAACTTGACACATTTCGTTTTTTTCGCAAAAGTACTCGACTGAAAATAGCATCTCTTTCAAGTACCATCATTTCCCGGATATACAAACGTTCTATGTGATGTGTACAGTCTTAAAATTCAAATAAGATTATTCAAACCCTTTCATTCTAATTGAATTAGAATCAGTTCAATGGTGATTCTCTTTTATTATCTCATCACGCGTTAATTGTATATATCTCATACGTTCATTTTTTTAAATGAATGTTTTAGGCAATCGTTTCTCTCAAGTTCTCAGTGACTTTGCCTGTACGCGTGAACGAAAAATAAAATATATGATAAATGTAATATGTGCTTTCCGGACATTCCATTCGGCACCTGAATATGTGTGTGTATAGAGGGTGTTCCATGTAAGTGAGTTAAATTATAATTCTAAAATGATAGAAGATAGAAAAAAAATCAGACAAATTCCATTCCGGAAGTGGAGTTAGTTAATAAAAAAAATGCAACTACTGGCATCTGATACGTCTCCGCCGTATCACGTGACACCGCGACGCCATTTTGATTCTGACTAACGGAGTCTACCGCTTTAGAGTTATAGCTCGGCCCAATGACATGGAATACCCTGTATATGATGTGTGTCGTCGTTATGCGAAACATATGGTCACGAATGTCGATCACTCATTTATCTCCCTCTTTTACGTCCTAAATCTAGCCTCGCGGATGTTCGTTCGAAGGTCCGAAACATTTTGAGCTAGACGTGGAAAAATAATCTATTGTTGCAAACGTCGTATGATAGAAGTCCGCACACTCGTACGTATTTACATACATACATGTACACACGGGACGCGTTCCACTACATTTCACCTTTCTTTCCTTATTATTATTTAGTCTAAAAGGGATCGACGATCGTGCTGCTTCGAAATAAAATCGACGAAGAGATAACATCTAAAAGATCATTTCCGATGTGTATCACTACTAGTTTCATTTATGAATTATAAATACGTTAGCACTTATAACAAACATAATGCACGGATTTCATTACGTTTGATTTAATTTGATTAAGTTTGAGCAACGTTCGCACGAGTTTCCCGCGCAAACAGGTGATTCTATAAAATGGTTCTCAATATGACGATACTCGTACAGCACCCTTTCGAAACAGCATAATTGTCGACGATAAATTTGTTCATTTCTCGTTAGGTATTCGACGAAAATACCGTACGAAGCACTTTTCGTGCTGATTTAGATCACGTGCAACGAAACACGTGGCAGTAACATCGAGATTACGTAGAAACGTTGCACTTCTCGTGAAAAATATTCGCCGGAAACGCGTGGGTTCTCTTTACGAGACTCGTTCGTGAAAAAGTCGGTAATCTCACGATTTATTCATGCGAGATGAATATTTCAACAAAAGAGAAACAAAATCTTGGAAATACCTTTTCGCTGTACAGTGTGTTCAGCTAGGGATGGACATATCCTTTGATAAGGTGGCAGCTGGGATGATTCAGCTGGGATAACTTCTTCCGTCACTAAAGCACTCGTTAAAGTTTCGTTTTTAAATTACTAATGAAAAACACCGACAAATCAGAACACGTGTAGTGCGCAAGCTCAGTCGCGGGAGTGTTGGCTACGAGAACCGCACTCGATCGTGGCTGCGAACAAACTGGGCCTTGCGCCATGTTGGTTCGTAGCCGACACTCCTGCGCATGCGCACTATATTTGCGCATTGACTGATTGGTGTTTTTCATTAATAATTTAAAAACTATGTCTTAATGAACATTTTGGTAAATAGAAAACTTGTTCAGAATCACTTCAGCTACCACCCTTTCAAAGGGTACCCACCCCTAGACGAGCACCCTGTATATAGATTCATTTGTAATATGTATTAACACATTACCTACCGATTATAATTTAATATTAGTTATAAATTAAAGGAGTAATCTTTACTTTCAATTTCTTCTTAATTATTGTACATTTAACTTTCATTATTTTAATCGATAATGAGTTATGGATAAATTAATAATAATCACAGGTTTCAGTCAACAACTGGTGGCATTAAGAAGCTTCTTAAGTGACATCCGGTAGGTAAAGTGTTAAGAAACAACGTAAACGTCAATTCTCGCGTACACAATTAGCTTCATCATCATTTTCACAGTCGATATGGTGAACGAATGCAAGATGATTCCATGGAATCGTTCTTTCTCGGTACGTTTGAAGGTATTTTTACTCGTCTTTTTTCTTTGTCACGATATGCAGGAAAAATGCATATCCGGCACACGGTGTTCACAGAAAACTCGTGTGCCTTCAGTTCGTTCGCTCTCCGTTATTCTCGTAATTTTGACGAAGTTGCGCGCTTTTTCAACAGGCAACTCTTCTATGCTTTACAATTAACTAACTTATATTAACACTTTGACTTTAACGCCATTATTTTATCCACTCTATCAAACGCTAATTACAATTTAAAAATAAAAATTCTATCAATAATGATTCGTTGAATACAAAAGGGAATGGAAAATTGCGAGAATCATAGATTCTATGAAATGTACGGCAGTCAAAGTGTTAATTAACGTACATTAATTAATATAATTTAGCCTGTTAACCGAGGAGGATTTTCACGAGTTAACTCGTTATCCTTGGTTAATAGGTTAATTAACATTCTACAGCTAGGTGAAAGCGATGCTCACTTATCGATAGATTCAAATGATCGATGACGATTAACACATTGATTGCCATGGAGGTTACTGGCACAATGAATTTTATTAACTGAATTACAAAATAAAAAAAAATAATAAAAATTAATCCCTAATACCCTCAACCTTTTACCTCGTGCCTCCAATTATATTCTAATTTTTTAATTAAAATTCTAAATGCCATTTGCAAAATTAAAAATTTGCATAAACATATACATACAATACATCAATTTCCTTCGTTTGTCTCGCATTTAAATGATAATTAGCTGATACTAGAGTACTTAATTGATAACAGAAAATCGATAAGACAAAAGGTCAACAATTCACACCATCATGTGTCGTTTGGATAATTATATCTCCTATGGCATTCAATATGTCACATACAAAGTACCAAGAAAAATACTGCACTTACCGGCTCGAAAATGAATTGTACACTTATTCTGAGCCGATCTTAACACCTCAAGGACCAAAGACTTCTGCAATGAAATTTATATTCCAATAAACGCAAGCAATAAAAATTAACGATTAAAGGAACGATATCGCATAGTCGTAAAATCGCACGCGATTACTTCGCTCTTTATTTCACCGATGAATCCTATATTATAAGATGCGATTGATCCTCGATACTGATGAATCCTATAAAAAAGTGCAATTTTATCCTTAAAAAGTATAATCATTTAAACTTGTCGATCATCGTTACATCAACAAGTACTAATATAAATTTATATCGAAGTATAAAATTACAATCTGTAAATGTTGTTGTCTTTTTTTTACGTACTCACATTTCGATTAGGCACGCTAATTCTTTTTTCGTCAATTTAATTAAATTATTCGAGGGCTCAAAATGAGTTCATTTATAAAATTTGATAAATTTTCAAAAGACATGTACGATGCTTTTTTTTGGAATTATTAGATTGGAATGGTACCTTATCAGAAAGGATCGATTGTACGTAAACTTTCTCGCTGGAACATAGTTCTAATTAGTGATACTTATTAACGTCGTGTTTACGAAATTTCGTCGAAAAATACAAATGTATATTATTCAGTACGATCGCAGGTTTAGTGCAGTACGCTAAGTTTCTATTTGTCGTTGACAAAATAATTTTATTTCAAAATTTTGCCACGACATCGTTTCGTTTGATTTGCCTGCTGCATACAATTCGCTTTCCCTTGCAATCCTTTCTTCAAGATCTAATCACTCGGAAAGGGTAAAATCGTGCTAATGATGCCGTTTATTTTCTTCTTCAGCATTTAGTCATACGTTTAAAATAGTACGACAAAGTTTGCCATCGACTGTGATCGTAGAGGGGGAAAAACCATCGTTCGGTTTGAGCATAATTTATGCGCTAAGAAAAAAAAATATTATAATTATTTGTCACTAGATTTCCTTAATTATAAAAAGTCCTTCTGGTCGTAACATTTCTCAGGTTGTTACAGGTCCGTTCCTTAAAATTTAATATCGTTTAAGATTTTTTTCATAGAGGTCATCTGGTCCCTTTGAAAGAATATTTTTATTAATTTTCTTTCAAACAGACGTGATTCGTATCCGGATATCTTGAACGATATTAATTTGTTTTTGTTTGTTATAACAAAAGAAATTGCAGAAAGATACCTTGCTTTCGTTACTGCCAAAAGAATTAACAGAAAGGCAGCACGCGAGAAAAATAATGAGATGATTTACAGATTCGTGTTACAATAAAATTAATAGGATATTTTATCTACTTTTTTAGTACATTATTTTAACATTTTCTCTTGAATTAAGTTGATTAATGTAGATAAGAAAAATTTGAAAAATTGAGAACCTAAAATTTATAACATATAAAGTCTTTATAAGTTTCAGGTATACAGTAAGACAGATTATGACACTCATACTTGTATGATAAAATGAAGTTTAATACCTCTTTTTGTATTTTTTTTTTTAGTAGTTTTAGCATACAGTTAGTTGTTGTTGTTGTTTTTTTTTTTAAAGATGCAGGTATCTACAATGTAAGTACACATTCATGTTATAAAAGTCACTACAGTGAAATAACGAGTATTTCATGTAAGATAATTTTTCTATATTTATTCATAACTTCTCTCAATATATATTTAGATATCATGGATACTATTTCAATACATTTGAATAGAACAGAATATCCTACCAGGTATGCATACAATTGAAAATATTCCATCTGTAGGATATTTATAAACTGATATCGTAGTACGGTTTTTAGTATTATCTTTTTTGTCAACAAAACAAAATGAATGAACTAATAACTTTTTTTTTATCGATTGGTCATACAAGTGTTCTATCAGAAGGAAATCTGGTACCATTTAAAGTGATACATATTCGTTAAAAATATGTTAGTCCCTTACGTGTTAAACGAATTTCGAATTGATAAAAGAAAAAAAAAAATAATAGAAGTATGATTGCAGTGAATTATACTAACTTAATGTAAAGTTATTAGTTCTTATAGTTTCCTAACTCTTTTTATATAAACATATTTCAAATATTCTAATTTGTAGGGTATTGTTAATATAAATTTTTTTAGCATAACATATTAAGTGTCTAAAACGCTATGTTAATTCTTAAGCTATAAGCAAATAACACAAAGTTTGTATTGATAAATCTAAAAGTAAAATGTGCGCTTGAATTACTGCAGTTTCAAACATAGCCCCAAGCCATCTAATCATATATCAATCCATGAATTCTATTTATAAATGTTTATGATTTGTTGGCTTCAACATTCAACCTCAGTTTAAAAAGCATTCTTTAAATATTTCAATTAAAATATATTATGCTTAAAAGAACTTAAGATGCGTGTATCCTTCATTAAAACTTTAATGTATAATTGTTTTATTTCTCTATAAATTGTATTTTTTTTTTTTATCATTTATACTAATTCCTTGATTTAGTACCTTAAAAGATTAAACGTTATATTAGACATAATATATTATAATGATATACTATTCAAATAATTATTTCGTTGCCATATAAAAATATTCTTAATTTTCTTCAAATTCTTTTTTATTCTCCAAAACATCAACGCTTTTGAAACCAAGCTTGTAATTTTTCATAAACAACACGTGCAATTCTACTAAACTTATACCATTTTTGCCATTTTTACAAAAAATATCGCTGCGTTTTGTACCGAAAGCATTAACAAAATTGCAAAGGTAAATTCGTATTTTAAAAAAAAAAGAATTTTACAATACGTGCTCCTTTCTCTTATCAAATCTACGTTTTCTTCTTTGTAATTGGCAGTAACAAAAGTAACCAGAGTAAGATATAGCACCGATGTTCTATACAGAAACGGATGTTACAAACAGAATTTTCATTCCATACACTTGCATCGTATTGCAGAATTAAGAAAACAATTTTAATAACATTAAAAAAAAAAAGTCCATTCCAATTACAATATTTACAATAAATATTTAAATGTAGCAGGAAGTTTTCCCAACTCCCAATTCGCATTAAAAAATCTGTACTTACAGATATCTGATAATAATAAAAAATTTTATATCAAGAATTTACAATTCAAAAAAAAAAGAAATCTTTTTCCCAGTAGCTTCACAGAGCTCAAACAAAAATTCCATTTTACTATCTTGTTCCAACCTACAACTACATTAAATTCATATATATGTATGTTAGAAAATAAAACTAAAGGTGGTCAATATTTGGATGTAACTACGAATTGTCGCAGATGATGCAAGTGTTGTCGTTATCTATATCTTCACGACATTTATGGAAAATATTTATAAACGTGGAAAAATTTGTTTAACTCCAAAATAACCACCTTGCCATTTATTAATAGTACTGGTGTTATCTTTACAGAAAAAGGTCGCACATTCGCGAAGGAGTAGGAGAATAACGGTGAGTCAGAAAACGCAGTATAGAAAGACCTTGTATTCGTATATAGAACACTTAAAATACTTTTTTTTTTTAACCCTTATGTTTATACCTCAATGTAGCTATGGACACCTCTTCCATCGTTCTTTTTTATCGTGCATTCATTTCTTTCATTTACTCGCATGTCACGTCGTTTACTCCAAGAATATACTGTTTTCTTTCATCGTCGTTGTTAGGCGTGTGTACCAGCGGAAATTAAATAACGAATAGCGCTGTTTGGATATTTGGGCTGTAAGAGGTCAAGGGAAAACAGACTCAAGAAAAGTTAGCTACTCGGTCTCTTTAGTTTCACCTTCTTCTGTGGGGAGTTTGCTTGTAAACGTATATTTACACCGCGCCTCTTTACTTGTGGATTATTCTCCATGTAATTGCTGGGATCTGCTGCTGTTGATACATTAGATGCTGATACAAAAATTAATAATTTATAGCTTTCCATTGAAAAAAAAAAAAAAAAAATACCTGAATTTATCTTTGACAAAAAAGAATACCTATACTAACCTTGTTGCAACCACCTAACTTGCGTCGCTGGTCCGTATCCTTTCACGTTTCGTGCTGCTATTCTAAATATTATGGCCGGTGTTCGAGTCGTATCAACATAAGCGGCACTAAGGGAACTATTAGACACCGAACAGGAATTGTTTGTACCGCAATAGAATTTCGTGAATGTTAGATTTGAATTTGACGAAGTTGTCTTTGGTTCTCCACTATTATTCGATGCAGTGTTCGACATTGCAATATATGCTGAATATTCCAAAATCGGTCCATCGTTTCTGTTAGGCGGTGGTTCCCATGAAATATGCGCACCGTCCGCGGTTTTACTAATTTTTATAGCACTAGGTGCTCCAGGAAATCCCGGAACATATGTTCTAAACGCCGATACCTTTAAATAAAAAAATTTTTTAAGATATTACAATTACATTCAACATTTTATTTTTGTATCTATATTTATAGTTGTTTTATTTACCTCACTCCAATCACTTTGTCCACAACTATTCACAGCAGCAATTCTTAGTTTATAAATAGTTCCTTGTTCTAAGGCAACCTTGGTTCTTCCCTCAAAAACATCCATCGTCAATGGTTGCGTTATATCTAATGGTTCATCGCCAGGTAAATAATAATGTTGTACAGTAAATCTTGATTCTTGTGTCACCCCCACGTCGTACCATTCTTCTTCCTTCTTTTCCTTCTCATTCTATAAATATAAAAAAAAATGTTAAAAAAATAAATTACACAGCAGCAGGCAAAAGGATTTAATAAATTACCTGTTCAGCTTTAATTTTCATTGGTTGTTCAGCTGACCCCAAGGCAGCTGTGGCTAACGTAGTCAGTGCCGTAGAATCATCACCGTTCTCCGTTCTACTACCATTCATTTTCTCTTGCTTCAAGGGTTCCTTTTTAACAGACTCTTCTTTTATTTCCATTTTCACCGGGGCTACTGGTTTCTGAACATCCATTTCCTTTTCAAGCAGCACGACGTTACTGATAGTTGACGTAGCTGGTTCAGGAATTTTAATATCTTGTTTCATTTTCTCGTCAGGTTGTTCTAACTTTATTTGCATGATAGAAGTTGTGATTGGAATATTGATACTGGTGGTAGTTAAGCAAGAATCTGTGACCATTGGCTCGTCGTTATCTTCCAGCGTCTCCATCGGTGACGTACCTTCAGGGAGTTCCATGGGTTGTTCTGGAACTTCGTCTTTCACTTTTTCAACGGTATCTTGATTATCTTCCTGAGAAAGCTGCGATATACTATCCTCGGGTGATAAATGTTCAGCAACCGACGATTTATCATGATCAGCGGTGTACGAATCCATAGCCATTAATTTGATCTCTGTACTTTCACTTTGCTCGTTCTCATCGTTCTCTGGCAATTCCATTGCTTCCGGCATCGATGCCTCCTCCGACGTAGCTTCTATGGGATCTTGCATGGTAGAAATTTCAGCCTTTATTTGCACTTCCTCGGACGATGCATTATTTATGACCTGCATGGTACTTTCGTTAGACGGTTCCGGTTCGTTAGCAACTTCCACAGGCATTTCACTTTCATTTGGCTGAGCATCAGCAGAAGTTTCCGGCTCGACCGGAATATCTTCCGCGGTGCTGGTTGGAACAGGAACTTCAGTCGCACCTTCCGAGGATACCTCTGGCTCTTTCATGGAAGACTCTTCCATATGAACACTTTCCGGAGCCGCGTCAGCAGGATCTTGCTCCATGTTCGCAGAATCTGCAGCCTGCGATTCTTCTTGATTCTCTAAAGCAGGATCCTCCGCCAGATCAATTTTATCATTGTCTTCGTCGTCGTCAGATAAGAGAACATCTGCCGCGCCGTCGACTTGAGGAATTAAGAAATTACCATCTCTATCGATTTGCATGGACTCCCCACCTCCCATTTGGGAAACCAAAGCTGCTGCGGTGTTCGTTTCATCGCCGTTGCAATTATCGTCCATTTTACCATCCCCTGCTCCGCCGTCGTCTGTAGAGACCATGAAGGATAAATCTCCGGAAGGTTCTTGAACTGGATCTATCAAACCTGCTTCCGCAGCTAACGCAGCCAATGCAGCGTCGGTGGTGGCAGGACCATCAGACGTGGACGCTAATGAAGCCGATGGTTGCTTCTGCGATGGTACGAACAACATTTTACTTGTGTCTATCGTCTCTGATACACTTGAAGTAGTCGCTATGGAACTACTCGTTGGCATGAGAGTAACTGTTTTTGCACCTATTCCACCAGACATTTGTAACGTTACAGGTTTACCAGACACTGTCACCGTTTCTGGTGTTTTCTGTATCTGAGGCATAGTGACGATTTGACTCTTTCCAGGATTGAAAATGGCCTGTGGATTTCCTTTAGTGGCGATGGTCACGGTTTTTGGCACACCACCCTGGCCTGGTACCGTGATAGTTATAGGCTTGCCCGTGGTTCCACCTCCCATCGCACCGGACGAAACGACGATCATTTTTACTCCCTGCTGATTCGTTACGTGGTTAGTTGCTGATAAGGGTAACACGTTTACCGGTGTGGTAATATTCGCCGTTTGTCCGGTACCAGCTTGAGAGGTGGTAACAGCCTGTACAGCTCTCAAACCCGAACCTGTTGTAACTACAATTATTTGGTTTCGACCAACTAATCCACCATTGCCTCCGGGTTTCGTTATCATTATCGTCTGTTTCCCGCTGATGTTTTGCCCTTTGCTCATTGCTACGATGCTAGACGTTTTCATGGTTGTAAGAATCTTGGATCCTGCTACAGTGTTAGGATTTACCAGTCTCAGTATTGTTGGTCCTTGGTTAAGAGGCTTCGCACCTGTTGCTTGAACAGTCTTCCCGGGGATGAGGCTTACTTTAGGCACAGTCGCTACCATTCCTTGTCCGGTTTTAAGAAGGTGGACAATCTGAGGTTGACCAGCTATGTTCTGGCCTGGTTTTTGTAGGATTATCTGTTTACTTTGCTGCGGCGAAGCGGTTCTCAATACCGTTGCACCCGGAGGCGCGAAACGTATTTGTTGGCCAGGTTGTACGTTTTTCATTCTGATTGTGTTAGCTGTTGTCTGTGGAAGAATTGGTACGTTGTTCATACTTATTTTTGGAGTAGCAGCGGCTGCTGCCGCAAGGGCAGCGATCCCTGACATTGCAGCTGGCGTTTGACCTGCCACTGTAGTATTAGAAGTTGGAGCTTGCTCGGGAGTTGTGGGTGTCGTTGTAACTAAGGGAGAACGAATTCTGATCAGATTTCCAGCGACTCTCGGTGTCATTGGGCTTGATGGTTTTGTTACACTTTGTGATGATACTGGTTTCTGAACTGGACTTTGCACAGTCGATTGTACTCGTACTGGGGGAGTTTGTGGTATGGACGGCTTGACAACGGTTGGAGTTGATGGAAGCTCGGGAGCAGTGGTGATGGGCGAAGATGTGGCAGAATCAGTTGCAAGTGTAACCATTGCTGTCGTGGTCGTTGGTACGGCGGTACTCGCCGGTGCGCTGACCGCCGGAAATGTTCCGGTTGTTGCCGATGGTTTACACTTCTGAATCTGTAGTATGTAGTATTGCGCCGATGGTACGGGTGTCCATTGGATTTCTAACGCTTGCAAACTTGCCCTAACTAAGTTCAATTTCGATGGTGCCGATGGCTTGCCGACCTCGAGGTACCACAAATCTTTGCAACAAACCTAAGGACACAGATTAAATCATACTTTATAAAAAATAAAACCATTCCTACATTATAAAACAACTGTATGGACTAACCCTAACCTGATTGTTCCAAGCTTTGCGGTATCCATCCCGACCGGACCATACGTAGAGTTTATTATGCATCCCGATTGCACAATGACCGGCACGAGCACGAGGAACATTTTCTTCTAGAGTATCGACGGTTAATTGTTCCCACGTCCATGTTTCTAAAATAAGATTAATTAATAGTCAAAGGAATAATTGAACTCTAATACTAACTTACCTATATTTAAGCAAGCCAACGTATTCGTGCACTTCCATTCTTTTTCATGTGTTGCTACTTTAACATCATCAACAACGAGCGGTACCCATCCTCCGAAAACGTACATTCGATGACCAATTAATGTGGCAGTATGAAGGGAACGTGGTAATGGAATAGGACCATGAACCACTGGTTTGTTCCAAGTCATTGAATCGACATCGAGATACCACAAATCACCCAAACGACAACCGCTCATACCACCATAAATCACTAAACAGGTTTTTCCTGTTTTACTATCAGAATAAGACACCCCGGTATGGGACTCCCTGGGTGGTGGTGCATGCCCATGGGTTTGCGGTACATCCCAAGCAGTTGTACCATTAGGGAGTAGTTCAAGGGTATATAGATCATTTAAATATCTTGGTATATTGTTTTTATGATCCTCACTGTCATTGGCCAATCCTCCAAAGAGGAATACTCTGTTACCAATGAGAGTAAAACTGTGCCCCAATCTTGGACACGGTGGAGGATCATTTTCTGGTGGTCTGGGTCTCAGTTTCTTCCATTCCCACCTAACTGCTTGGAGTTCGTAAAGCTCATCTGAATATTTTCCATATTCTACCATACCACCAAATACTAAAATACGGCTTCCATCAACAACAAATCCGTATGCTGCACAGCCAGGTGGGATGTCACCTTTTGTGGATGGTACAAACCATTGGTTAGTAGCTGGAAAGAAAAGAGATAATTTTATTAATTAAAAAAACGTTTTTTAACATATAACATTACACGAAATGTTTATGTAATATAAATGCTATGCTAATTTTAAATGGACTCATTTAATAATCTTAACTATCTAAAAAATTTAAATATGATATTGAGTAATTTAATTTATTAATATATTAAAAATAATCCTACATTCTTGTGAACAATAATTTTATACATATATTGCTATATTTATTACATTTTATATAATAAGCTTTACATTCAATTCAAAATTCTTATAAGAAACACATCTAACTTAACACTCATACATACAAGTGTTAGCAATATAGTAAAAAGAATACTATGCTTATTTGTGATATGATAAAGATGTGAAAATATAAAATGAAAGAGTGGGAAGAAAAATAGGAACGGAAGGAAAAAAGAAAAGGAAAGGTGAAGCGTGAACGTGGAATGACGGGAAACGCGGCGCGTTGCAAATTGTGGTGGGGCGTAAGGGACAGCAATGGCCGCTCCCGTGCGTATAAACATGAAAAATGACAGATCGAACTGATTCTCCTTATGAAATTACCCTAATGTTTAACAAATAAAAGTTAAAAAGACATTTACAATGTAGGTACATTCAACCTGTATGAAACATATGATAATAAATGATCTGGCATGAACAAAATTCATATTTTCACGGCGATCCGGCCGGTGACCGTTTTGTCAGTGTATGCCGCCATCTTGGATCGCGGGAATCATCAAGAACGGCGCGAAAGACGCACAGCAAGGAAGGAACTTACTCGTGTTATAGACATGAAGCTCGTCAACAATGCCCTCGTTTCCACCGCCGAAAACAACCATAAGGTCTTTAAGAGCAACTGCCCTGTGTCCATGTCTAGGTCTTGGCTGGGGCCCGGATGGATTTGTGATCCGCTTCCACTTTAGCATGGGTGCCGCCATGATGACCATCGATCACATCATTTTTTCATACCGCGCAGCTATGCACCCACTGTGTTACCCTAGAGCAGTAGGACGCCCGATGGTTTCGGAGATAGTGCGCCCTTATTTTCAAATCTTCCTACCTTCAATATTTATAATTCAATAACTTTTAATAACTTTGAAGGTTCACACACCCAATATAAACGTACTATTCTTGGTATTCTTAGCACTGTCAATATCGTACGTCTCGATTATAACCTACCTTTAACTAATTTACTTCACCGATTATCTTGTCCTAACAAAATGATTCATATGAACGTAAAGTCAGACAAATATTTCTTGATAAGAATCATGAAAATTCTACACGATTTAGAAGACGTCTGTAACGTAACACGTATACACAGAACGCACACCGTATATTTACGTTCACGATGTTTACGGCACTGGTTTTACATCTTCTAGTGCGCTCACTCGGTCTTCTTCAATGATCTAAATGCACATATATTATTCACGATGCACTATTGCGATTGCAATCAAATAATAGTTTCAATGGTATATTTGACGCAAAAGCAATCTTAAAAACATTTAATGCAACATTTATAATATAACTTGAATCTTATGTCCTTTTGAAAACGTTTATTAAACTGACAAAAAATGGCGTAATAAAAAACTTCCCTATATAATTAGGTATTCCTAGATAGTCACAACATGAAATTTATAAAAAGAATCTTATTTCAGAATCTTACTCTGTTGAAAAGGATCTCACTTTAGCAAATTTATAATCTATAGAAATAATTCTTGCACTTTTTTACCTATTATTGCATAGAACTTGCATCACAGAATCGGTTGTTACCAACTTTAAGTTTTAAAATATTAGTAATTTTTGTTTATTAAGATGGCTTGTTCGAAATTTATAATTCAATTACTGTTTATGACGCTTTGAATATGATTACGAAGTTCATTAAAAATTAAATATTATAAACTATATTTGAGTCAAACAATTTAAGCAACTATTTAAACTATAGCTATTTATTATTTTAAATTATGCTACAATTGAAAACCATTTTTTTAATACTATCATTGATTATAAATAAGAAATACATTATTTGAACGTATAGAAACGTTATTAAAAATATACCATGATTAAAAAATGCTGCATAATTATTATAAAATAAGTTGTACAAATTAAAGATTTTGTAGATAAAGTACATAAAATGTAATGACAGTTTTTATTTGTAACTTCATTATATATTTTTAAAATATAATTCCTATGTACTGTTTCAATATGAAATAATAATAACAGTACAAACATATTAAAATCCATATTTTTTTCTTTACGAATCATTGTAAAAACATACTTAAGACTGGATATATATCCATATGCTTCATATTTACAATACTTTTGAAAATATAATACCCTTGACATACTTAAGGAATACCAGAACTTATATTAATATATCGTGAAGTATAGATTGAAATAATTATGATTCATCAGTAGTGTCAGATATATTAATGCAAAAAAAAACATAAAAAATTATCTGAATTGTACAGGACTTATCCTCAAACCGATACATTCTTTACCAATTACTGCTACTTCACAAATCTTACACACTGCATCTTTGAATTGTGGCAAATAAGTTGCACCACATAAAGGACATTTAACTTCCGGTTTTCCTCTGTAAATTGGAACAAACGTGCTTGCACATAGAGAAAATGGATTGTGTTCATCATACGCTAACTGGTGTTCATCTACTGGATTTTTATCGCATGCCTAAAAAAACCATCAAAATATATATTTAAAACACTGAACAATAACATTTAATTTAAACTAAAGATACAAACCTGTAAAATTTTTCGAACTTGTTGAGCTAAGTCAGGTTTAGGTCCCAGTTCGAGTAACCTTCTTGCAAAGGAAGCAGCAGTTTTATAATTCTTCAACTTGAAGAACATATTTACAGCTATCCTTAACGTGAGTATCTGATGAATGGGTTGCAAATTGCAATGTGTAAAGTAAGCTGCCATTTCGCAGATTCGTTTTTGCTCAGCCAAAGTAGCTTTAGGAAGATTCTTCCTCTCAGTTTCCATCTTCAAACCAAGGATATATTCTCGACAAATTTGAATTAATTGTTGAGCTTCTGCGATATCTTGTCTGGTATCAACAACCAGCAATGGTACACTGAGTAAAATAGCTTGAAGCTTTTCTATTGCCTCTGGGAATTTTCCACCAGTCGTCAAATGATAGCATACTTGAAGTCGTTGAACTAAATCAGTAAGATGCAACCCAACTGCAGGGAGACCGCTCTTTGGATTTGTTTCTTTCCAATTCCTCTGAGGATATCCGTACAACGAAGGTATATTCGGCAGCGAAGCAAATGATGTTCTGGCACGAGCGAATGTATTCAAGAAAAGATTCTGATAAGCTTCAAATTCAACAACGCCAACTTGATCATTGAGTAATCTAAATGCAGTTTCAAATGACCCAGCTAGAATATGATCCACAGGCAACTGGGAATTATTCATCCAGTGCTGAGTTGATGGCACTCCTTTCGTCGGTGGTGAATAATAACCATCTTCCACTGTAGTTGTCGTAGTTTCAAGCTCAGGTGGCAGATCCACATCTTCAACATCCCACCCAGCGCTTTCTTCTCCTTCAGGAACGTTTTCATTCTCGATACCTTCTTCATCATCTATTCCTAATTCTTCATCATTACCCCATCCTTCAGCAGGTACTGAGCTATCGTCTTCTGGAGCCAATGCAGCAGCCACTTGGCTCTTACCCCGTGACATCATTGCACCTTCGAAGAAACCTTTCGAGACTGTTAATAATGGCCAATTATTCTCGGCTTGTTGAATGGGTACCGGAGGACGAAGATATTCTGCTCCCTTTTCAAGAGAAGAAAGCTCTTCGCTCATGGAACTGTAAAGGACATCGTCCTCTGAAGATGAAATGCTATGAATTTTTTCTGTTACATATGCTAAAGAAGCTTGGCCAGAACTCTGAAACACAAGAAAATAAAAATGAAATAAAAATTCTCTTGGAAATTAATTTATATAATAGAGATACATACCCGTAATATTTTTGCACGTTCACAGATATCACCAAGATATAAACTACCCTGGTACTGTCCAGATACATCCTTTCTAATCTCAGCTATTTTTATCATCTTGCGTAATTTTTCTAAGTTACCAGTTATGAGATAAAGGAATGATAATTTTTCGAAATTCTTAGTTCTTTGATAACACATTTCAACAACTTGATGGTTCCCTTGCAATAAAGCTGCTTGAGCCAAACTTTCCCAACAGGGTTTTTGATCAAGGGATCTTGCAGCTTCTAAGGCGACTTCTATATTGCCGCATTCGAGTGCGAGACCGAATCTTGTCTTTTCATCTTTTACAAAATGCAAAGCAACTTCAGGGTACCCCTTTTGTTGTAGATATGCAATTATAGATTGGCCAACGAGATTTGCATTGCGAACCATATGCAGAACTTCCTCGTATTTTCTATTAATTAGAGCTAATTTGAATTTATATTCAGTAGGATCTATTCTAAGAATCCTTGGTCTACATTCTCTATCTAAACAGTAAACTTGGTTGCCTTTAACTCTGGTTACGTATATCGGAAGATCTAATGTACGAATGATACCATGATCACCATTGTTAATTGCATATTTTATATGATTACTAGTAGTGTAAATGAAAACTCCTGAATCGTCCCAGGCTCCTGATTTCACTCTAGTATTTTCATGAACAGAGCACAGAGATTCTAATCGTCTATTGCAAATGTTAACTGTATGTTTGGCAAGTAAAGCGACGTGAGACATATCATTGGACCAAACAACATATCTACATTTAGAGATCTTTACTTCTGCTAGTGTTCTCTTCTGTTGAACATCGAAAAGGATTACTTGATCAGCATCTCGTAAAAGAAGCATTCCTGTGCCAGCATAAAATATCTCATCGCAATTTGGAATTTGAACCTTCTTGGTAACTTCATTTTTCAAATTCTTGATCACCAACTGCAACAAAAAATTAGAGAATAATATTTAATTATTTTTGGATAATTTTAAGGGGACTAATTTGTTTAAAATACATACTGAATAAGCTCTGTCTAATACGGCAAAACGGTTTCTAGCAACCCAAATGGCAGTGACCCCCGAAGCCCGCTTTGTATCGGCATCGGTACTTGAACTACCCTCGCGAGGTATCATATACAAATCATAAGTGCTGTTTTCAATATTATTAGGCGCTCTAGTACAAATTAATACAGCATTCTCAGGTTGATTATAGGACATGCTGTAAGGAGGTGTCTTTCCACCCCCGCGTATCTGCATAACGGATGTATCTTTAGAAGTAGTGAAATCTAATTTTCTAAGGAAACGCTCTTTCACGTAATAAAGAACGTTTCCATATACTGCATATGCTGGACGTTCTCTTTCTAGTTTGAAGATGATCATTCCAGAGTCATGTCCAGCAGCAAAGAGATTTAGGGTAGGGTGTGCTGCAAGGACCCAGAATCTTTCATGCTCTCTTCTAAATGTATGCAAGCAAGTGCGTTTGGACATGTCCCATACGCGGATACTCTTGTCTTCTGAGTTTGAGAGAATTAAATCTTGTCTAGGGTGGAACAGGACGCAAGAAACATTGTTGTAGTGTCCACGGCAAGTGTCGACCTCCCATGCTTTAGCATCATTCATTCTCCACATTTTGACTTGACGGTCGTCAGCACCGGATACAATTAATGGTAGTGTGGGATGGAAACATGCCCAGTTAACTCCTCTATCGTGACCTTCAAGGACATGCTTTACAACAGCATCAGCTTGGCCAAATAAATCTGTTGCTCCAGGATTCTTTAAATGGTCTTCTAAGCCTCCTGGACCAGGAGCTACATTTTTCTTTCTTAAGCCAGAAATGTCCCATACTCTTACGGTTTGATCTAAAGAGGCTGATACTATAATATCTTCTGTAGGGTGGAACTGTGCACACATTACATAGTGATTGTGTCCTGTTAAGACACAAATGCAGGTACGGCTCTGCCAGTTCCATATGCGGATTGTTTGATCATCTGATGCACTTAAGATCCATGGGTATTCTTGATGGAATACAATTGTTCTAATATAATCCAAGTGACCTAGTAATGTGAAAATGCATCTTCTTTGTTTGTAGTTCCATACTTTAATTTTGTAGTCATCACCACCAGATGCAAATAATGGCTGTTGATTGTGGAAACATATTCCACGAACAGGTCCATCGTGTTCATCAAATTTATCTAATAAAGTACACATACGGTAGTCCCATAATTGTATAACTCCATTGTGTAAACTGTAAAAGAAAGTGTAAATTTATTAAATTACATTTGAACTTGATGGGGAGATGCGAGAGTACTTACCTTGCAAGAACCCAGGGACGTTTCGGGTGAAACGATAACCCTTTTACTCGGGCAGATTTTGTTTCGAATTTTGTCAACATATTTTAATGAAATATCTAAAGGAATTGTGTCTAACAAAACATTCCCTCCTTCTAACCTTCCGGATTTGACACGACTTGACGACACGTCACTACTGCCGGCATGAAATACGGTATTGCAATAGATGTGCACATACCATTTATGAGAATATACAGGAAAATTTAATAAAAATAATTAAAAAATAGATATTATGATATATTAAATTGTATTATTTTATTCTGATCCCTGACATTTTTTATAAAAATGTATAATACATTGTCCCTTTTTATAAAATTACTTTAGAGCTTACATTGTTCAATGAATCGCTTTAACGTTTAATTGTCTTAAATTTTAAGTTATTTTAAAAGGAAAGGATGTTTTAGATAGGTATTTTATTGATTTATTTAAAAAAATTAACATTTATCATCTATAGATTGATTCAACCATGTTTAATCTGTTCAAAACATGCGCAAACTTATTTACAAAATACTTGTTTAGCCCATGGTGTTCTGCTATCAATGTCGGAGACCCGATGTTATCTACTCGCATAATTTAGAGATATAATTGAGATATTTCATATAATTATGACCTTACGTGAAATATTCCAACTCAATTATTGAAATACTATGTGTTTTTCTTAATTTAAAAACCAAAGAAACAATTTTCTATTATAGTAATTCGAACGTAGAGTAGCAACTGATTCAAATAGAATAATGCACAAACCTAACATTCTTTTTTTTCATTTATTAGGTCTTTTTATTTTACTTAACATATTAGCATATGTGGAATGTAACAAAGCATCTACAAGTGAAGAACTTAAAGCTTATAAATTTCCTCCATGTGCAGCTTGTAAACAATTGACAAATAGTTTTAAAAAGGTAAGCCCATTATTTATTGTGTGTTTTGAATGAAAAGGGAAATTTTCTGTATTTTAATTTCTACATTTAAATTCTGTTTTACAGGGTATAGAGAGGACTAGCCGTGAAAAATTTGATGGTGGTGACAGTGCATGGGAGGAAGATAAATTAGGTTCATATTCAAAAAGTGAAACTAGATTAATAGAGATACAAGAACATTTATGTAAAGAATTAGAACGCGGTGAAACTCAATGCCAAGCTTTAGCTGAAGAATTGGAGAACAAAATAGAAGAATGGTGGTTTAATCATCAACAAACACATCCTGATATTTATGATTATATATGTATTCAACAGACAAAACGATGTTGTCCAAAAGATCATTTTGGTCCAGAATGTGTACCATGTCCTGGTTATCCAGATAAAATTTGCAGCAATAATGGCAAATGCCAAGGAGCAGGAACTAGGAAAGGAATTGGTGGATGCTTATGTGACAAAGGATATGAAGGAGAAAACTGTTCTGACTGTTCTAGTGGATTTTATGAATCATATAGAGATGAAAATAAACTACTATGTTCTCAATGTCATGCTGCCTGTGATGGTCCTTGTGAAGGACCTGGACCAAAGAATTGTAAGAAATGTATGAAAGGATGGTACATGATAAAAGATAAAGGATGTTTTGATATTGATGAATGTATCCAAAGTGAGCAATACTGTCCTGGAAATCAGTTCTGTATTAATAAAGATGGAAGTCATTCCTGTTTAAGTAAGTTATAACAATGATGTTTCAATGATGATTGATGATTTAACTTCTCTATTTCATTTAGGTTGTGATAGAGCTTGTAATGGGTGCACAGGTGATGGTCCAGACATGTGTTTAAAATGTGCAGAAGGATATTATAAGAGAGATAATTTATGTATAAGTAAGATTTATTCACTTTATTATATTTATAGGAGATACAATGTTTATATAAGGTGTTTAGATATGAAATAAGTATTTTTGTTCTAGATTCTGATATCCTGGGCCGTAAACAAAAGGAAAATGTTACTAGATATGCTACCTATTTTGGTCTTTGTGTTGCAACATGTATCATTTTTCAACGTAATATTTATATAGCTAGTGTAATTGGATTATTAGTTGGTATATACATATCAGTGTCAGAGTATATGATAGCACACAGTAATGTTCAGGACACAACAGCAAATGTAGATATATTAGGTCCAGTATAAATAGAATATGATTTAGTAAATTCATACTTACTAATTTAATTGATAAATGGCAATTTTGTGATGTATTATAAATGATTTATAATAAAAATAACATTTATTATTAGTAATAATATTAATTATTTTGAGTTTTTCAGTTTTTATACATACATGTATTGAAAAGTTATAAATTATACTTTGTAAAAGAATGTATGTATAATTAATTTAATAGTAACTGTGTAATATACAAGATAAATATGTAATAATTTAATATTAAAATAATTTTGTATATATACTATCGTGTTTTACCGCTAGATGTCTACAAGGATGAATCATTTCTCGCACGAAATAATCCTGTTTATAGTTTTATATGAAGATCGGGAAGTAATTTTCGCCGCAATACTCTGATATTATATCCATATCAAAATTTTTGAGGAAAAGCTAATGCACTGCCACAGCTTCTTTATTTGTACAAAAAATAAATCTGTGATTGACATATTTGAATATATTTGGTAAATGAGCATCGTATTTCTTCAAAAAGCATTTATTCAGAAATGTTTCGCTTCCGTTCATAAACTCATTTCCTGTTCATTTCCTTCTATCATTATTACCAGTATTGTCGTTGTTATTATAATTGTCATTCATATTATAAATATACTTAGGAATTTTATACATCTAATTTTTTTACAAGGATTCCTTAACATACTCTTATACTTTTGTAAAACCCGCTTTAGAAAGAAGTCTTCGGGATCGTAGTTGAAGAACTGGGGTTCCAACCGATAGATGGCTATTAGGGTTGCACTTTACTCGCAGTTAAAGTAGCTTTTAAGAACCTTAAAGGTGTTAGTTTTGGGGGTGCAAGGTGCAATACTCTGTAATCATATCCATATATGAATTTTTGAAACCCTGTGGAATTATTCCCAAACGGCCATAATTATAATTCAAAAATAAATTTGAAATAGGTCAGAAGACACCCATCCCCAACAGAATTCCCGAAATTTTCAAAGTCCCAGAACTTCGATCTTTCCCTTCCACCTCCTCATTGCACACCCTTCAACACCACCGATTTAAAAAGCGTTCCTTTCGCAAATGGATTCCTAACAACCCTCCACCCCCATAACATTTATAAAATAAAGCAACCACCCTCTGCTCCCCAATTTAACTTTCTTTCCACCTACTCATACTTGCCTTCCACAAACTTATCCCAAGATCCGTAAGTTGTTCCACAAATGCACTCAAAGTCCATAAATCCATTTGCACCAGGAAACCTAAAGAAAAATGCGAGATGGAAAGACCTCGAAGCGCACAAAGAATCTCCCTCAAAAACAGCACTACCTACTCCAACTCAAAAACAATTACACACAGCATTTCCATCTCCAAAATCATCCAAAGATGCACAAACCATACATTAATAAATTTATTCTTTCATCAGCCACAAGAATCCTTCCCCAAAAATACACGATCCTATAAAAAGAACATCAGCGCCCTGAAACTTCGAAGAAAGTAATCATTCTATAAACAAAATCCAACAAACATTGTTCATATCGCACAGTGAATAATTAACACAGTACAAATTGAATTTAAAATTCCCAGGAACGAGTGTTTCTTAATTTGTATCTTCATATCGATATTCCTTCTGCCTCCTTATAATTAAATCATTAAATTCATTTGTAACGTGCAGATCTTTCTTACATATTCGCCTTGGTGTATTTTATTCGCTTTCGAAGTTGTAGTTTAATATTCAAATATTTGTATCTTGTGTAAGATTGTTGTTATTGGAATAAGTATAGTTTTTTAGAAGGGCAGTGTATACGGTAATCGATGTTGGACTTGAGGTAGATGTTTCTCTATTGGAAATTGGTGGAGGTGCCGCTTCTTGGCGCGGAGGGTCCGCAGGTCCTTTTCACAATGGCAGCCTTCGAGAAGGTCCTTGGAATGCGGGATTAGGGGACTAAGACGGTTACCGGTAGGTGGCTGTGACATTATTCCTTTACTCGCTGGGGAAAAGGTTTCTAGAGTCTTAAATAGCTAGTTCTTGGGCTGCAGAAGGTGCAATACTCATATCATATCCATATGAATTTTTGAAAAGCGGGGGAAATCATTTCTCACTCCTATAATACATATTCAAAATTAAAACAACCCTCAAAATATTTTATAGAAAATTCAAGCGAGTAATAGTCGTTTGTATTTTTTATAATTTTCTGGATTAACATACGTGAAAATGTATAATGTTAACAATAAGACAATGTGCGAAACGAGCTTTTCCTTTGTTCTGTGCAAAACTTTGTGAAGTATGAATTAAATGTACAATGCTTTTGCAAATGTCTTATGTACATTATAGACTACAATTGTTTATGCGAGTGCATATTTTTATAGAAAATCTAGAAATGACTAGGAATACTGGTAGATATATAAGACGATTTTTATTCTTCATTTTTTAAGAAATTAATTTTTGAGGAGATATACAATTTTTGACACTATGGATCAGAGAATTTCAACGTCGTGTCGTTATATCATCTGGAATTTCCGTTTGCTCGAAGTATTCAGTATAAAAAAATAAAACGAAAGAACCCCCTTTTTCCTAACCCTCTTTTTTAACCCCCTAGCGGCTGCTGGCACCTGGACCAAAAACTGTTCACCCTTCCTTCTTTTTTTAGTTCCCTTCCCCCTATTTATACTCCCGATTCAAGGATTTACCCCTGCCGGATTGCCCGAAGGGTTGTTTTAAACAACAGTGCAGTTCCAAGCCCGATCGGGAAGACGAACTTGATATTCTTTTAGTCTCGGTATATCGTGCACAGAGTTCACACTGTCGTTTTAAAATCTCTGCTATTCTCGTGGTATTAGTAGGTAAATTAATAAAAAAGACGATTATAAAATTCATTTTCGTGAAGTGTTATTTAAAAAGTTTAATTGTATTAAATATCTTAAGTGAATAGTGATTTTTAACGACGTGCTATCTACGTTTTATTTTATAATAAGAAGAAATGATTATAAAGTCTAATTAGTGATACATCATTTTTATTGAAAATTATATTTTATGTGTAAATGAATATTTCTTTAATTGAAAAGGTAATGAGAAAATTATTAAGATTATTTAGATTTTATAAAATATATTTCTGGGGATATCAATTTGAAATAATGAATTATTTATTACATATTATTATTTATATTAAAATAATTTTAAAGTGGAAATTGAGTATTATAGACCACTATAGACCATCCCTTTTTTAAATAAAATAATATAGATTAAAATAATAAGTTTCTAATGATTTCAAGAGTAATAGAATATGGTGATTGTCCATCATTTTGCGCCATTTTTCGATTCATCGAAAGTAGCCAGGGGCTGCCTAGACAATATACTGATCTGTGGAAACGGATTCGAGGGGGTGCGTATAAGGATCGCCTTTTACCCTCCTAGTCCGACAGCCCATTGGTCAGATCAGATTCTGTCCCTGGACGAAGCTATCGATTATTTGCTGCCGATTTCCAAAGGCTACCTGCACGATAATTTCAACAATGAGCTAGGAGGTGTGGTCTATCTCTATGGTCAAGCAATACCCCCATGCAAATCATTCATAGAGCAAATTATCTCAACATTACCTTATTTGAATAACAAACTCATCAAAAGAATCTAAAATATCTTCCAAAAGTATTCAAGAATTTATATAATTTATTATATAAATTAAAATGTAAAAATTGAAAGAAGAAAACTTAAATTTAAAAAAACACAGAGGCGAAAAAATTAAAATACTTATCTTTATTTACCTGAATAGAAAATTTAATATTTAAAACACTATTACTTAAAGTTATATAAGGTATAAAATTTAATATACATCGCAATATATAAAATGGTCTTCTCCACTAATCACTCACCGTTAATTATCACAATTAATCCACTTACGTATCATATGAAATCAACCATGCCGAAGAGTTCTCGGAAAAAGAAATGGTCATCAGGACGCCATTTTGTCCATAGTAATTGCTTCGGGCGCCTGTGGACATGCGGACCCGTGCTACCCGCACGCGCGTGTGCTGCGTGCCGAGGAGTAGCGGGAGTATTTTATAAGGGTGTGGGGGTGAATAGTCACATGACCAATAGAAAGACGCTTTCCGATTGGCTGGACGATGGCCGATGACGTAATGAATCCGACGACGCGCGGGCTGCCTGGTCTAGGAACAGGTCGAGTGGAACTGATCGACGACAGCCCTGATGAACGTATCCACCCACCCACATGCGTGTCGGACGTGTGGACAGGTACGAGGATACACTAGAAATTCTTTTTTCGAATGTCTAGTTTCTGTCCTTTTCCTTAAACAAATCAACCGATTCAATCGCAATTGAGTAATTCATAACCTGCTTTCTACATTAATAGCGCTATTAGATTTTTCTTTATTTCTTTATATAAATAAATAAAAATATGTATTTTATATTTAAAAACCTTAAAACTTTAAAAAATATTCTTTTAGTAATATCTACTTTTAGATAGTTTAGTAATTCTCAGTGTAAAACTGAGTTAAATAATTAGCGAGTGTTTCACCACCCGCATCGATAGGTCGCTTCGATTATCGAGACATTTAACGAAACACAAACGATTACCGGCTCGATTCGTCACGCCTGAATCAAACAGTCTTATCTTGTCTGGAGTATCAGAAACATGTTCGTACATATTCGAGTGATGGTTAAACAAATTGACGATAGATTATCGTAGAAGTATCGTGGGATTTAAAAAGAAGTATAAGGGTCTTTGTAGTGGGGGTAACGAACCACAGGAGAAAGATCGAGCACGAGTGTTCCAGCATTCCGTCACGGGCGCTCGTGATCAACGGAAGTGTAGTGCCGGTGTGAGAATTTTTTGAGCAGGATCGAAAAAATCGATCAAGACGATCTCGTTTGAGATAGAATGATCGTATCCCGTGTTCGGAGACCATTCATGAAGGCTGTCGTCCAAAATTCATCACCGGAAGGCTAAGGTTCGCGATACAGCATCCTAACCTCACTCGATGTTTTTTGAACATGACAGGAGGAGGAAGGCGCCGGATGATACTGCGTAACCAGGTATTTTTTAATTAAATATTTTGCATAACATATTTCTTAAATAGTATTAAGTAGAACGTATTGTATAAGGTAGTATTAAGTCCTATCTATATCTAAATTTACAAATAATATAATATTAATATGGTACTATAATTTAAAATAGGGTATTTATGTAATTAGTAATCATAATAAGATTCCCCATGAAATATTTATTTTATTATTTTTTAATTTTCTAAGCTATCGCTTAGAAAAAATAAATTAAAGTAATTTTAAGACCTCAAAAATTACCTTAAAGTAATTATTAATTATTACTTTGAACGTATTAACACACAAGATACCCTATAAGTATAAGGAATCTCTTTTTTTTTTACTAAAAAAAGAAAGACCCGTAACGAATTGAAATTCGCACGATATCAGTCGTGCAGGTAATTATCTTTTCGCCTTGCGCGCACTGTCAGCATACTTCTTAATTGACATTACCAGTCAACGTTTCCTTCCTGCATGAATATTTCTTTCCCTACCGGAGATCCGTATTATACGATAAAGAATCTTTTTCACGTGAACGTGACGTCATCGAAACGAGTATAACGACCCCTGCATGGCTCATGTATTATCATGTTATTATAATTGAACCGTGCTTTCGGCGCACTAATTGAGAGAGCGTAATTAATTACCGAGAGGCCGGCCACTGTTTCAAATTGTTCCCGGTCGATTATTTGTTAAAAAATCGCCTATTTCGAAACGAAACGTTCCTTGTACATTTTGTAAACTTCTGTATAATTGCATTCGAAATGCATCACCGTAAACGTTGATCTAAACCGCTGATAATAATTGACTAGTCTCTCTGTACTTTCCCCTGTACATTACAACTATCATATCGTATATTGATACATTTTTTTCTATTGGTACACGGTTTGTACTTGTTCGGTAGTTGAAAGTAAGCCGAGGGATAAGGATCTTAGTGGCAATTAAAAACGTCTTAACACGTTTGCGAACCGATAATTGCCTTCGTTTTTATCTTAATTTCCACAATTTTCAAGCTGTATTATTTAAGAGATTCAATTTCCAATTTCTCTTTCCCCTGATTCAATCTCAAAGTTTTATAGCTTTAAACGTCAAATTAATCCTCAAAATTTCTGACTACGAATGTGTTAATTAGAACCGCATTAGAAAGATAAAAATCTGATGAAACACAAAGAGTTTCTAAATAAAATTCTAATCGTGAAATAAAAGAAATTACTTTTCCCGTTGGTAGACCGACCTTGTTGCCGGTTCAATGTTCCCGCTTTCGAATTCGAGAAAAATTCTCGAACCGCATTTCACATCGGTCGAGGAATCGAGAGCGGTCTCCGGTTACCGGTAAAAACAAAATCGGTTTTTACCGTGCAAACGCGGCGAAAGACAGAAGGAGACGGTTGAACTTTTTCGACGATCGATCGAATCAGAATAATTCGACACACCTTCCGTTTCCTTTTTTTCACCTTTCTTCACGCAATTTTTCTTCGTTCCGCTCGGATCTGGATCGACCACCGCCGCAAACCGTTCGATCGATCGCTTTCACGATCCATATTAAAATGATCGTACCCTCGAACCGGGAATAATTGAAACGGTCCGTGATCCCTGGCAAATGAAACATTGAACAACGTAATTGAATTCTATTTATAAAGCGATATCTACATCGGAAATGGGATAATTCTACGGATATTTCATAGATTTCAATGATTCATCTGAAACCGTCTACGTAGAAGTTCTAATTTTCCTCCTTTTCAGATTTTTTATTCTGCAAAATTGCTATGGAAAAATAATATTTGTTTCATATTAAAAATATTGAAATATTGAGTGGATCTTCCCATTTTTTTTTTGGAAAAAAAGGGCCAACCCTCCCCCGCCACTAAATTAATTAAAAAAAGAGAAAAATTGCAAATGGCATATTGCATTAACGCAACATTGGTCCTTAATGGATTAAAATTTGACGGCAATCCCACGCAAGCCTTTCATTAATGTACTCTGTATAAAATGGCTGTCAGTTGCAGCGAACAATCGGTCAGACTGAAATGCGTGTTGGTATTGTTCCTTTATGAATTTAAATCAGGATATTCCGCAGCGATGGTAATTTAATACAACATTTAGAGAAAGAAGGGTTAATGAATACACAACACACTGTTAGTATAACAAATATCAATGAAAAGCAACATTGAAAAGCAAAAACTGAATCGCAATGAAATTTCCAATAAATCTTTGAAAATGATTCTAATCATAATCGATGAATCATAATTAATTTTCCTTAATTAATTTCTGTAAGCATAAAAATATTTCCAATAAATCTTCGGAAACGATTCTAATCGCAATCGATAAATCATGATTGATTTCATTTTTCTTTCGTTAAAAATGAATTGCCGGCAAATTAATTCCATCTGATAACATCATTGCCATGAGAAAATAATGACGCAAGAACCCTTTCGATATACACGGTGATGCTTGAAATTCTTACAAGCTTGTTCGATGGTTTTTTGCTATTAAACGCCGGTAGCTGAATTTACCCGCGTGTTTTGTCGATTCCGGGCATTAGTGTTCCACCAAGTGTGTCGAGAAATTCGGTTGAGAAGAAAGTAGCGTAATTGCCGGTCTCGTTGCGTTATTCCACCGTCGATCCGGCCGCAAAAAGCGCTCCCGAGGAAAAAATGCTGACTCGCGCGATCTGTTTCGTTCGGCTATGACTCATTGGTAATAATCATCTTTACGACGCTATCGCGGCCTTACTAATTTCACCTGACAGAGTTTACAGGCTCGGTTGGCCTCGTTTTTCATATCTAAATTGCACGCTGACATTGCGCCTAGCATCTTGCGAATACCGCTCGAAAATCATTCGATTCCACGCGTTCCGTTCTGAATTCTCATCGATGATCGAATCGAACAAAAATTTCTAAGCTTCTCGATACCGTTTCTAATCGATCAATCGAGTCCTACACGCGTTTAAATAATTTATTTGAAATTGGGCGCAGTAATTATAGATAAGTAATTTTGATTAATTAGAGGTGAAGAAGGTGTCTCGATACTTTATTATAAAGAAGTAGCAATTTTCTAAGCTTCTCGATACCGTTTCTAATCGATCAATCGAGTCCTACACGCGTTTAAATAATTTATTTGAAATTGGGCGCAGTAATTATAGATAAGTAATTTTGATTAATTAGAGGTGAAGAAGGTGTCTCGATACTTTATTATAAAGAAGTAGCAATTATATAATTGGTACTTCTTTAAGAAAGTAATTAGTACAGGATCGCATTAATGATCATTAGAGGATTCCCTGCCGAGTTCCGAGGAACACTATTTTTATACCTCTAAACATTCGATTAAATGTACACTGGTTCTTTCGTTTCTGATACGTAATTCATTCTCTAGAATCAGAGGACCACCTGTTCAAATAAAGTAATCTATACATCAAAAGCTACTGTACATATACTAAACGTTCGAAGCACCCAGTCTTTATGTAATATTTGATCTATGTTTTAAAAGTATACGCTAATATATTCAAATGAGGTACTGAACATTTTTCAATCTATCTTGTACCCTTTAAATGTTCAGTAATTCAATGGTACCATTTCTAAAATTGAGTTTAATTCACGGTTTCTCGTTTAATCCCCTTGCAATTTATGCAAATTAAAGTTCCATTACGAAAATGAAATTTTTCACGATGCAAATTAAAATTTTATCAACAATTCTACTTTGCAAATGAAACCTCTGGTAAAAATTTCACGTTGCAAATGAATCCTTTGCCAAAGACGTCCCCGTTGCAAATGAAACCTTCTCCATAATGTTATAAATCCCAAGCACTAATAATACCAGAATCAAATAAAAATGTCTACCGCCACTATTACCAGAGTTCCGGTAATTCACTGAGCGTAGCTTCCCAGGTTAAAAACGACGATAAGATTTCTTCCGAGCTCGTCCTCGATACGATTAAGGAGGTTAAAAAGACCTCGGTTTCTTTCCTTTTTTTATCGATCACCTCGAGGCTGCCACCTTTGTCGATTACTAACTTCTTTACGCACCAGTAAAGATTAAAATATTTGCAATATGATAAAAAAAGATCCCTGCTATTCCTATATTATAAATCATCTTGCACTCTTCATCAAAAAGTTCATTTCTTCTTTCTCAATTAAAACTCTCTTTTTAATTCTTTGAAAACAGATGCAAGGTTACTTTGATTCACAAATAGAACTCCATTATTCATAGAAAATTGGTTAAAAATATATTAGAAATTATTTAAAATTATCGTTCAGATTTCTTCTCAAGTTTTTCTCTACCGTCAGCATCTTTGTGCCGAAAGCTCTGTCGATCGCAGGACAAAAGGGAAGAAAAATAAAAACTAAAAAGAGCCTTCAGGGCTGTATACAGGCTACATGCTATCACCACCTGGATCGCATTGTTCTCCCGGATGCATTCATCAAATAAATTGCTTTCATCGGGCCAAGTGTCGGGTTAGCGCGATTGTTACTCCCTTGTCGAAAATCCCGAAGAAGCGTGTTCAAAATTTTCACGTAACAGTTTTTCGAAAAAAAAAGGTGAGAGCGTCACGTTTTTTTTTTCGACGCCAAATTGCGTTCGGTATAGGGGTGAAAAGCTTCGCGTCATCGGTGTACGTTGCTGCCTCTCGCAAGATGGTTCCTCCCTGGTGAAAAAAAAAGGGAGCATTACCGTTGCTTATCCCTATCCTGACCTATGGTTACCATGGTGACGCACACCACGGCCAATCCCACCCTTTAGGGGAGTCCTCCAAGGACCACCAGGGAAATTTCATTTCTCTCTGATCAATGGTAAAAAATACGGCCAACTTGGCCTTTTCTCTCTCTCCTCTCTTTGTCACCGGTAGTCGGCCAATTTTCACTACGTTCGATCCTTTGTACTCTTTCAAAAATTATAAATCGACGAGGAAGAATTCTGATGTCGAGTGTCATTCGACGTGACTCTGCATTTGGGGTTGTTAAAGAACAGTATTAAAAATAGTGAATTTAAAAAAATTATTTAAAAATCATTTTGCCAAAAGTGATTTTTTTTAGTTGAATTAATGGTGAAATAATTATTTAATTAACAGTGCTTATTTTTTACCAATTTTCTACAAGTAATGGAGTTTTATTTGTGAACCAAAGTGACCTTGGATTTGTTTTCAAAAAATTAAAAAAAGAGTTTTAATGAGAAAGAAGAAATGAACTTTTTGCCAGGAAATAAAAGTTGTTGGTTACCAAGTATTTCATAAGCGTGTTTTCAACGTGGAGCATCGCAACTTTGTGGGAAAGTTGGTAATTACGATGACAAATATGAAGTTTACGAAGCCTCTGGAAATTTACCTTCAACCCTTCCGTGACTTCTAGTAAACTCATCTTAAGATCGTGGTTCCAGGCTCCGTAGTTTATACTACTTACAGACCGGTTCGAGTTTGTTCTATGTGGAAGTGTACACGTTTGCACACTATGTAACAGTGGCTTATTGAAGTCCTGGTGAGAACTGGCCTTCACACGTCACCGACGACCAGGTACCCTGACGAAATCGTGTCTTTCGTGATGCTGCTCTTCGGATCGAGTGCCTTTGTCCTTCGATCTTCTCCCTCTTCTTCATCCTCTCTTGAATTACATTCTTCCTGTCAGGTCTCAATGAGTGTATAAATTTTGTAGTGTTAATCCATCTTACATTTTACATTTTCCATTTGAGTTTATTTGTATTGTTTGTTGCAATCCAGAACTAGTCATTCTGTGTTAAAAATATTAATCAATCCCTTGTGTAATTTTATTCATTAAAGTTTAAGCTTCAATTTGATGTGCCACAAGTGCCATTTTGTGGAACTTCTCTGTCATGAAATCATCTCAGACTTCCTATCTACTAATCTAATTTCTAATGTATCTAATTTCATAATCTACTCAGATCAATAAATAAATTAATTATTGTTTAAGCTTCAATTTGATGTGCCATAAGTGCCATTTTGTGGAACTTCTCTGTCATGAAATCATCTCAGACTTCCTATCTACTAATCTAATTTCTAATGTATCTAATTTCATAATCTACTCAGATCAATAAATAAATTAATTATTGTTTAAGCTTCAATTTGATGTGCCATAAGTGCCATTTTGTGGAACTTCTCTGTCATGAAATCATCAGAATTCCTATCTACTAATCTAATTTCTAATGTATCTAATTTCATAATCTACTCAGATCAACAAATTAATTAATTATTTTCTGTGAGATGATTCAATAAAAAATGGACTGAATTAATCAGTTGCAGTATGTGCATTATTGCATGCCATCCATTACACAGATGTTTGAACGCTCCATCCTGTGCAGTATTAGAGCAGGGAGGAAATTGAGGCGAGGGTTACCAGATTATTCTCTACCCAACGGGTGTAATTGAATTTTAAACTCCCCAAACGTTGGGTACATATGCGTCCATTCATGGTACATCGTATCCAGCCGTTTCGTCGACGTCGTGAATTTCATAGGTGAGAGGATCAATTGAACGTTGCCAATGCAACGTGGAATGCACCCTGTCCCTTCTAATAATCGTCAACCATCCTCTATAGAAAAATACACTGTGTACACAATGTAATTCACGGTGTTCCACGAAACTTTCATACGTGCAATAATTTTACCTCTGTTAGCCTTATCGAGCAAGATCTTGCATTCCTCTTGCTCAGCGATGAGAAAACAAAAGGCTATCTGAAACCAAAAAATGCATATTCAATTGCATTACAGCGAATTTTGCTCGAGGTTCGTGTTAGGTAATGAGCAATCATTTTATGAGGAATTTATGGCATCAGCATGATAGAAAAAAAGAAGGGGTGAAATTATTCTATAGGGAAGTTCTTTATTTTTATTTAAAGAAATCAAAAATGTATAATTTATTTAAATTTAATGAGTTTCTCTAACTTTTTTTAAACTCAACATTTTTTGATTGTGTATAAAAAATGAAAATTTATGGAAAATTTTTAATCTGTAAATGTACACTAGATGGTTTTGTTCCAGTGGAAAGATAGAATCCGTGGATAACGATTTTCCTTGCTTTGTTCTAAATAGGCTAATGCACCGGGACAATAGTGGCACTCACTAAAATTTTTCTATGTCCTATATATATATATTAAAAGAGAACTCTTACAAGTGTCCTAGAAAAGTCATCATTTTTCTTTAAAAAAATAAATTATAAGATATATAAATTCTTCAGAAGCTCCAACCGTCTAATTAAATTCAATTAATTCTCCATCCAACTCTGTGTACCATTAAATCATCACACTTAGAAAATTGAAAAAGAAAAATGTCTGTTGATAAAACAATCACGAAAGAACCGTTTAATCTAACGGTATGGAATAATTTCCAGGACTTTGTTTCCAACCGGACTGTGGAAAAGCCGTGAGGAGAATGTGCTCTTCGAGCATGACTCGTATTTACCTGATGTGGTTTCTTCAGCAACATAGCACAGATTTTTTAACCCGACCGTACGACTCAAAGGATATTTGAAAATTTCTAGAAAGACGTTGCTATCAACCACAGAGGATAACGTCCAGCTTTGTCGGTCAGGTGGATCCAATTAATTGGAAATCAAATTCTAATTAAGGAACGCGCCTGAATAATTGACGTGCGTGTGCTTAACGATGCATGGTCGGTTGCCATATTCCAGGCAAACGAACATACATTTCCGAATTAACCGCATCGTGACTCAACAGTCGGAAGTGGAATGAAATTTCATGAGGATTCACTGTGTGCAATTCAAATTCTTTCATTTGCTAATTTTTTTAATTTAGATATAGCAGGTGAAGTTTTCAAAATTAGGGTTTTGTGACGTCGCCCTATTTGAAAGGAAAATTCAGAAGAGTTTCATTTTCTTCTGATAGAATTTGTGTTGAGGATAAGACAAGGAACTTAAGGTTGATTAATCCGGATACTAACTCAACAGTCAAAAATAGAATGAAATTTCATGAAGATTCACTGTGTGAAATTCGAATTCTTTCATTTGCTAATTTTTTTAATTTAGGTATAGCAGGCGAAATTTTGTGACGTCGTCCTATCTGAAATAGACAATAGGAAAATTCAGAAGAGTTTCATTTTCTGATGGTAGAATTTGTGTTGAGGATAAGACAAGGGACTTAAGGTTGATTAATCCGAAAGCTAATTGAACGCCAGAGGCAACAGGAAGTTCCATGCAAGTTCTCGTCGACCGTTTAACCTGCTACTTACCGTACCGAATTCTGATCCTGGAATTAGGTAAGAGAACAGTGTGTTGAGTTGGAAACAGTTGGGAAGCTCGCGGTATTCGCACCTTACCGCAATTCGCTCTTGAAACTCGTTCTCCTAGAGCGATGAACTTTGTGGTATCGCTATAGGCCAGTCGGCGATCCTCTGTGGCTGATTCTCTAACTCCTTTTAATTCGATCAAATAATCTCTCCTCGAGTTTAATCAGGATGTACGAAAACATCTCAATCTGAAACATTATTTTATAGTCAGCAATTTTCAAGTTATTTGATAAGGAGGAATCTTAAATAATTTTAATTGATGGTCTCATCCCTAATTAGAAGATCATCTTCTCAATCAGTGCAATCTAAATATTTTACAGTATTCAATTTTTCTTGCTTCATTGGCTAATTTTCAAATTCAAATTTTTAATTAGCTATCTTGTAATATTAACACTGTTCAAGGTTTATTTTGAGGCATGGGTCACTAGCGACCCTCACAGTAGTCAGTACCTTAATTTGCATTTTTTAAATTCAAAAGGGTCCAAAATCTGGGCTGAAATATCTCATAAAATATTTTATAAAAGTTCCAATTCTTCATCATCGACCACCTGTAGATCCCAGAATCAAATATTCCTTTTCCCAAGTGAACCTGCGATGATTGCAACGGTGAATAATGGCTTTTCACGGAAACGTTCTATGCAGCCGCGTAGCACGTGTCATCAGCGACTGTAAAGATAATTCCTCGTCGAGGAAGTCGAAAGGAAATCAAGAAGATACTAAAAAATTTCTAAGGAACGATTAAAAGTGCTGCTCGATTTCTTGTACCTTCGCAATTTATTTTATATCAAGATGAGAAAGAAGTCAATTTTGAGGATGTTGAGGAGTAGCCTGGAGGAAGATGGTTGCAAATGCGCTTAGAAACGATGGTATACCGAGAAACAAGCCTCTGAAAGCGGTAATAAACGCAGTACCAGCTTGGCAAAGATTCTGTACCCGGAGAAACGCTTAACCACCACTTCCTGGGATTCTTGCGAGAATTCCTGACTGAAAGTAACAAAGGAATCGGTGCTGTTCCACTGGTATCGTAAAACGGTCCGTTCTGATTTTCTTTTTCTTCCTGCTGGCGCTCAACTTGCCTTCGATTCAGAAGAAAGGCATTTCCTTTCATCCGAATCCATTAAACGAGGAAAATGTAATTTTTTTATCAAAGAACTTGATATTTTTTTTATTGGAGATAGGGGCACAGTGATTAATTTCATTTTTTCTTAATTATTATTGCTTCCTCCTGTTCTCCAGATTTATTGAACGCCATCGACGACATCACTAATTACACATCCTTGAATAATTAAAAGAAAATTAAGTAATATTGATACTCATAATGTAAAGTGTAATAAAAATTAACTATTTCCATTCTTAATAATTAGAGCTTCAATAGGTCCTGTAACAATTGACCATTTTCACCGTGGCGTTCAACATTTTAAGTACAGTTGAATAGAGCTGTGTCTAATTTTCTGGTACACCAGCACACATTCTTTTCACGGTTTCTTCAGGTTAACCCCGAGAAACAGCTGAAGGGATGCGATTGGTTCTTCTGGGCCCTTTTATAGTGGCCATTATACCGCGTCCAGGCTTTATCGGCTATCATGACTTGCCGTATTATGCTACTCGTCCCGGGACTTTCCACCTGCGAGACCACAATTCCCTCTCCTCGACGATCAATTTTTCATTCTTGAATCGGTTTACAATCTTCTATAATACCGGAAATTTCTAAACCATCTCACTTAATTTTCCTTTGTTTCAAATTTGTCAAAATTAAATTTTTCCAAATCGAAAACTTCTTCAGTTCTTCCATTACATTGCACGTTTCATAAAAATTCCTACGTTTCTATAAGTCTGGAAGAAATTAAATTTCTCAAAATTAAAAGCTTCTTCTCTTCTTCCATTATCTTAGATTTTATTTTATTCTACATTGTACGTTTCATAAAAATTCCTATGTTTCTATAAGTCTGGAAGAGATTCTTTCTCGGAACTTCGGATGAATTCTTTTCCGAGAATTCCGTGAGTCAGTTCAGATGAGAAAACCTTATTTCGATTCGTCGAAGGAAGGAAACACAATTAATTATTTTTCTCATTTGTCGTTTATTGGCAGTGCAGCCGGTAATTGTTCCATCACGGCTGGCTTGAAAAGGTGTGTACCCAGCCAGGCGGGAATTTCTCAAGAAACGAACGATGTTCGGTCAAATGCGGAGGCGATGAACTTTTCCGATTAATGAGCATCTAGAGCTCGATATCCAATGTTAGAATGGATCTAGGATCTGAATAGTACCCCTTTATAATTTTATTAATAGAATATTAAATATATTCAATGTTCCCAAGTCAATATTTTCAAATTTTCTATCAAACACTCTTCCTTCTCGTTTAGAGACCGAGGTAGAAATTACTTGGTCAGTGACGTTCTTTCATGACGATTGAACCACTCGGTTCCATTGTGGTTTTGTGTTTCATAACCGAAAGTGTTGCGTCACATTATGCTCGGTTCGTCCTTACAATTATTTTTATTTCTGTTATGAAACAAAAGAAAGCCTAAACAGAGGGATGAATCCAGGCTATTCAGTGCAATCAATACCGTCCTCCTGTGCCATTACTGATCCACTTCTGCTCCTTCGGGACACTGGTTGCATCTTCGTTCGTGATTCTCCTAATTAATTATTTTTTAATCAAATGTTAGTTCCAAGACACATTTTAATTTTTCTATTTTCCTCGACGGAAAATCGATCGGATTTCCTCGTTTCCGATGCTCCACTCTCACGATCCGTTCGATTTCTTCTACTCTTCGTGGATTCTATTCAGACCCATGGTTGAGCAACTATTTTTTTACTTTTACCATGGATAATAGAACCCGTCCTCTCGTTTTCTGCCGCATCACCCTGAACAACCTTCTCGCAGTTTCTCGTAATAGTACTATAATGTTCCCTGTAGGGCCCTCGGACCCCTCCTTTCAGTTTTTTCTAGTCGAGTGTACTCTTTTCCTACCCTTGGAACAGATACACCTTTTCTTGCCGTGGAAATAATTCGAGGCGGTTGGAAAAGTTTAATTAAGTTTTAAAATTGACGCGGATACCTTATGGCGTCCCTGTATCCGGTTTCTGGAGCGTGTCTTGCGGCTAGGCTTCCGGTATCGTTACTTTTTGAACTTTTGATTTGGAGTGTGACTTTTTTATAACAAAATACAGTGGCACCTTATACCAAATAGGATTTCCCATAAGATTAATCTGTTCTCGTGTAAAAAAACTCCTATTGATATTATATCTACATTAATGTAAAATAATTTAAACACTGTTCTAGAAATTTGTAAAAAATTCAAATATAAATGTAACCTAATGATAGATTCTAAATTAACAAAGCAAATGGAATAAATTTTACTGCCTCCTTTTTTATGAGTCAGTTAATAATAAACTCCGAATATAATTGATCATTAATTTAATTTTCCCTCTGAGATAATTATTTTAAAATGATGCAAAATTCCAAAGCAGACATATACCGAGGTACCACTGTATATATAAAATTGCAAGAACCTCGTTAACATAATTTATGCGAAACGAAAGCTTAATTAAAAGAGACATTTCTATTACTCAGCACCTGGTGACATTTTTTCAATAAAAAAATTTCTCTCTTAATAATAATTATGCTATTCACTCTACGTTTCACAAATCTCATGCTAATCATTTAAACATCAATCTGATCAGGATTTTCCTGTCCCATAATTATCTCGCGTTTGTTAACCGACGTTAGAGAGTCGGATACATAGAAACGTTAATTAGCCTCGATTAGCCAGCTGTGATTGACTATTAACGTAACCGGGAAACACGCAACCAGTAAATTGGACCACCCTATGGACACCCAAGTGTATATCCGTTGATTCTGTTGCTGGCATGATTTGCTTCTCAACTCGGTGCAATTCCAAGTTCAAAGCCACTTTACCAACTCCTCTCCTATCTCTTTAGATTCTCTGTTTCTCTTTTGTATCGTACTCTTCTCTCCTACCTTTCTCCTCGTGTATACGATCTAGCTACGTGGCTGGCAGCAATTAAGGGCATTCGATAATGATGGAACTATAGGTAAGCAGGATTTCTCTCTCTCTCTCTGGTTTTCTGTTAAGCTGCTTAGAGAAGAGAACAAATCTGTCACTGTCAGCCGTCTATTCACAGTCGTCCGTGCGCTAACTCGATGAAAAAGGAGAAGACGGACGGTGAAATCGCCGTGCGGATGGGCTTCACGGTGATTTTGACTCGTGTTCCCTTCGACCTGTCTACGCCACTCCTTTCCACCTAAGAATGTTTTGATAGGAAGATGTGACGGTAAAATAAAATTCAAGATAATTGGTTTGGATTGCTCGTTAAAGTGTCCGGCGTTGTGCGCAACTTCGAGCCTTAACGATTATACCTTAATTGCCTTTATTCCTTTTTTTCTTCATTGCGGGGGCCATTTTTAGAATACAGTTAATGAGCCAATGAATTAACAATTTCTTTCTTAATATTTCGAGTTCCTTTGTTAATTCCATCTTGAATTCATAATTCTATCATTTGAAATTGTGCTTAGACGTTTGAACTCTCGGATGGCGGACCATGGAGAGAGCCCCGGTATCTATTATCTTGAAGCTTGTAAAGAATGGAAAATTTGAAATTTGAGACGAAGCAGAGTGATATTTTGACAAAAAGAAAACGATGTGGCGAGTAAAACGAGGGGGAGAATTTTTCGATTCTATTAAGCTGACGGTTTCACGTGAAATTCATTCGAAACTCGAGGTATTTGTTCAAGGATCCCGATTCTATCAGGCCTTCGAATCGTCGTTGATGGAACAGATTTGCCTGGAGCGGGGCCTCGTGAATATTACCCTCTTTCTTTCTCCACCCTTCGTCTCGTTACCTTTCCATCTTCCTTTTTTTTTCTACTTCCTTCTCTCATTCACCTCTCGAGGACTCTCTTCCTCGAGTAGAACAGCACGTGCTCGATTCTCAGCGTACGTACGCTCGATGGGCGGGATTTTCGAGGGTAAAAAACCTCGTGTCCCAGCGCGGGGACAAGGCTAAAAGCACGACACACATCGGATTACGTGTCTAAAAAGTGGAAGGAACCACCGATCCAACGGGAAAAAGAGTCCACTTTATTTCTGGAGCGGTTAGAAAGCCGTGATACAACTAATAATCTACTTTACAGGCAATATAAAAAAAGTTCATCAACCCTTCCGTTAGAAATTAAGTAATTTCTTTATTTTAAGTAAAATATTTTCAATTTGGATATTTTTATGAACATTTTCTATTTCCTATTCTATCATTTTTTAATAAAATAAAAATATACTTTTTAGAATAGAAAACTTTCGTCAAATTAAAATTGATGGATTTCTCTAAATTAAATCTTAGACTATTTTCGTTATTAACAGAATATGGTTATATCTGTGAAATCAATGAAATTTGCAATGTCAAACAGGGTCCACTAAAAGATTCGTTCAACGCGATAATGGAATATTAAAAGTGACCCGACTATCAATCGATTGGTGTCTCTATTTTTAAGAAAGGACGGTTCAGGTTCGAATTCCTCCAGAAGCAGGTCTCTGTGATCCCACATAAATTAAGTATCCCCTCTTCCTAAGGGGACTTAAAAATATCTCCCTCTTCTGAATCAATATTCCTCACCGACCGCTTTCTTATCTCCTTTTATCCGTATCAAACTCTTCTTCAAACTAATCACACTTAACCCTTTAACTATCAGACCATTAGAATTTTTACATTTGAAAAGCTTAGACAGCTTTGGAAGGATTTCTGTTGGAAATTTGATTATAAAAATTAATTAGTCTTCTAAGGCCGCCAGTGGCAACTAAAGGGTTGACACTATTTCGGGCTTCTGGGTTTTCCAATCACACTTAACCCTTTCACTGTCGAGGAATTGGAATTTTTACATTTGGAAAACTTAGAGAGCTAAGGAAGGATTTCTGTTGGAAATTTGATTAGAAAAATTAATTAGCCTTCTAAGGGTGCTAGTGGCAATTAAAGGGTTAACACTATTTGGAGTTTCTGGGTTTTCCAAGAATTTTAATTGATCTCTGATGCTAACAAAATCTTGGAAATATTTTCCTGAAATCTGAAATAATTAACCCTTTACTACCCCCAGAAATTTTTTTAGAATCATCTCAATTTTTTCTCGAGTATTCGAGCTTGAAGACCAATTTTTTAGTCGAAATTATAGTAGTAAAGTTGATCCACGAGCGGACGGAGAGGCAGCTGGGAACGTCTGGCCAGGAAGAAGAGGAGAACCGACACCAAAGGATTATTACAGCCGTGTTGCATAACATGTCGTTGACCACACGGTTGGATTACTCATGCTCCTCGTCGAGTGACCTTGTATCGCAATCAAGCCTCGAACCTGCACAGCCTAGGCAGATTCCCTCGTCCAACGATCCTGGACCAACCGGTGGCCCTGGATACGAGGGCAATGCACCTTCGCGCTGCATCACCCTTCTCTTCTTCACCCAGCCGTCTCCGTTCCTCCTAGAAACAATACTGTTACCGGTGTGTCATGGATTGTCCAAGAGGATTTACATGTTCCAGCATCGAACACGACGATAAAACCATGGACCAACTCCTCCGCTTAACCGTATGCGATCGTTTTATCGGTCAACGGGACGATGTTTCATTTTAATGACTCTTATGCACCGGGAGGTGCATCCTTCCACAATGGGGCATTTGCATGAAAAATGCATTTGGGGTGAAAATTGTCTTGTAACCAAAATTCACTTATTTATATTTTGTGTAGGTATTAATTTGAATTTTTGTAAATTTTGATAATGAAAAATGGGAATTATAATTATTTTGAGAAATTCACTTATTTATATTTTGTGTAGGTATTAATTTGAATTTTTGTAAATTTTGAAAATGAAAAATGGGAATTATAATTATTTAGAGAAATAGTAATTTTAAAAAATAAATTTTCTTTCTCTTATTTTGATATTTGATCATTTCTCTCTCAAAGGAGAAATAAGTTTCAAACACACAGACAGTGAACTCCTTAGGTGTAGAGTGTAGAGTTACCACAGGAAACGCGTAATCTTCTATAATATACACTGGCGCGCTTGGTTACAAGTTCATTGAGTCTCCTCCCGGATGCAATCGACAGTTCCATATAAAGAATCTTTCACTTTCTTTTTAACCATGAAACTATAAAAATGATGCTATTCAACTTTCCATCGTAAAATTGTAATTAAGCAACTTAGGAAGTTGATTTCTCCTCTATTTTCGCAAATCAGTTAGCAGAGTCAGCTTGAAATTTTCATGCTAAGTTCCCCGTAACGAGCTTAATCTCATTGACGGCACTCTCGTCGAACATTTTGCATAATTCAATCGCATCCCTGTCTCGATCCGATCTAATTACGGGTATGATTTATGCAGGTGCATTTCCATTGCAATTTTCATTTTCAATAATAGAAATTCAAAACGTATAATCACGGATATTAATATTCGACGCTTTTGGTAAAACTAGGGAACTAGGGAACTAGGGATCCCTAGGATCCCAAGGTATTTAGAATTAAAACCTAATTTCCAAATTTTCTTATTTTTCCAATATCTAAAACTTTTCCAATTCGAAATTAAATTATTTTTCTTTATAGAATTAGAATTCACAAATGACTCCTCCACTATCGTTTCCACTTTAATTCCTAACCTACCCCAATAAAAGTATAAATAAAAACGAATGACAGGGGAAATATTATTTGCCAATTATTTGGCAGACGGATGATAGGATAGCTCGACGTAGAGGCAATCAATGCTCCTAATGTATCCGAGAATTACAAGGATGCCGTGTCTCGGTCTGTTTCAGACTGGCAGGTATCCACGGAAGTGACGCTGTCGCCTAATTAATAAAATAAATCATCCAACCGGTGCATCGACCCCTTCGTTGCATCAACGGTTTGACTGACGGTGTTCCACCTCTGCCGTCGGCTAATTGTCAAATTACAAAGATCGAGAATATATAATGGACGTCGACCAGCAGGACGGTTCGTCGCGATTTTGAACGACCGCCTCCTCTTCCCTCGGATTTCCACTGCGCAAAAGCGAAACGCACCCCCACCAGCACTGTTCACCCAGCAACCCCTACCTCTTTTGCACCTGCAACCCTTCCGTCCGACACCAAGTTACGTCATTCGACTCCGGGACTCCGGCGATCGTGGTCCTACGCTTCCGCTTCCGGTACTACCAGCCACGAGGCGATCTTACTTCGCCAACAGCTGGACCTTTGGTAAAATTTACGACTTGTAGTATCGTTTCGTGTTGTGTGCCATTCGAACGTGTTGTTTCTTATTTTCCTTTGGTTGGTATTGTAAATCACAGTGCTTTCTTTTATTTTATATATTTTAATTTCGGTATGTAGCATGATTTTGTAGTAGAAGTGTTTTATAGAAATTTATATTTTGTATTTTGTAGAGGATTATATTACCGTGCGCGCAAAATTCAAATTAGCGCGCGCTTTAGTTTGAAATAACATCGTCGGTAAGGAAGATGTCTTGCTATCTTCTTCGATCTTTTCAAAATTATTTTAATTCAAATTGAAAATAGTATAATTAATCATCGAAATATCCACTGTCTACAGGAATTTGGATATTAATTTTAATTTTATTATTCTTGTCATTCGATAGTTTACCTCGGTGTTTCTCTGCTGAATGAAATATAAGAACTGTCTGTGCGAATCTCTCCAATAACCTGTATCTGATATCCTCCGTGTAATAAAATTATGATCAGATAGCCGCGTCGAGCCATTCGTCTCAATCATGCTTCGTAGAAGATTGACGAGCGCGTAGGTACTTTCGATCTCTTCCATCCGATGCCTCGCAATTAATTCTCACTGAAATAACAATTGCTTTTGTTCTATATTAGTCTGAGGTGTGCTCTTCAAAGGTATTACATCGGTTTGATAAATCATCGCACGATAAGGAAATATTTAAAGCTGATAATGATGTCGTTTTTACGTGTTGCAGTTGGAGGAAGGTGAAGAACCATTTGTCTACTGGAAACTTATCTCGAACGCTCTTTATGCTTTTGATTGTTGCTCAGAAAGCCTTGATCACAATATTGGCTTTCGGGCAATAATCATAATCACGAAAGGGCAGAGCCCCAACTGTCTGTTGCTAATGGCACCTGTTACTTCAAGGGACCGTCGCAGTTTTGAACGTCTCTCTTCTTCAGCGACTGTGGATTACTGAAAAATTAAAATATAATTTGTTTTCTTTATTAAGTAGTGTAAAATGAGAATATTTGTATTATTGTACAAATAATGTTGTTTCAATATATTACTATTGTAGGATCAATCGTGATCCACCCTTAGGATTAAACTTGTTAACAAAAGGCTTTTATATATTGGAAAAATAATATCTATTTTAGTTTTATAAACAGTGTCTAAAGGTTAAAGCGTTAAGTAATAAATTCTATTTATATTATTATCACAAACATCAACTACTGTAATTTATATTTCTACAACCATATCCCCAATATTGTACAGAACTAATAATACTCTTAGAAACCATTGAATATCAGATTAAAATAAATATAGTAAAAAGTATTACAAGAGGAATCGATTCAACCCCGAACCATTTACGTTTAAAAAAACAAATTACTCGTGATTGATGCATTTACCATGGAGCTACCTTTAAATAAAACCATCCGGAAGAAAAAGCTTTCACGATACTACACTTTATTCAATTCCATCCGTAATACTCCACCAGCCTCTTATGATATCCTCAATCGTATTAAATTATTCCTTTGAAATTATAATTGCACACTTGACTTCTCAGATAGCTGACTAATTGTTGCTCGAACGATCGATCGAGTGATGTGCTTACTTTTAATTGTACCTCCACTGATAAATGTACTTCTGATTATAAACGATCGTTTATCTCGTCCATTCATCGTTTAAAACTTGATTCATTTTTTATCTTTAATTGCTTACCAGTGTGATTTATAAATAAATTTTAATATGCGAATAATACAAGGCTTATATTTCTAAATTATTTTACTAAATAGAATAATAGTGCCTAATACCATTTACAGAATTGTACTTATACTAAATTTCCAAAATCTATATTTATATTCTCCAAATTTTATTGATCCTCGTGTGATGGAACTGAGATCTTATTAACCCAGGATGTAATTTAGGGTATAAATTTAATTTCTCATCTTCCAAATGCTATAGCTACTATTTTTCCAAATTTCTATTTAGAAACCAGAGTGCTAAATTAATTTTATTTCCAAAATTTAGAAAATCTTGAATCGAAGAACATAATCTAAAACAATTCTAATTATAATTGCATCCTACCGCAATAAAAAGTCTCTGAGTAACATTTATCAGATTTTAATCGACTGCGGATGCGATCGAGACGCGAGGGCGATACAGTTCATAAAAGATTCAACGTTAATTACCGAAGATGACCCGGCTGGAAATCCGGTTTTTATATATCCTAGAGAGCACAAGACGGATCGGTGCTAACTGTATAAATCCACGAAAAGTTTCTTCCCGATACTTCGTTCATCTTTCCCGGAGGAGAGTAACGGCGCCGTGACGTTTGGCCGGCGTCGATGGTAACAGGTAGCGACGGCCGGTGTTTCCTCAAAAACTGCCAAAAACTCGAGGCAACGAGGGTCGACAGGTGGAGGAACGAACGAGGATAGACGGTGAGAAATTCGTGCGCCGCGAGACGGGTCAGGCAACGATGCATTATTTAAATTTTAAAAGCATTTCGGAGTGCCGGCTTAATTCGACGTCTAGTTAGCCCATACCCTCCCCCTTATACCGTGGACAACAAACAACCATCGAAGAGTAAATTCGTATACAGAACATTCCACTTGTCACCCCTCTTTCGTGTACCTCTATTACCACCGTGATTAGCTGCATTCAATTTTATACTGACGTGCATAAACGGTGGATATCGTTGAGATTTATTAGCTTCCATCGTTTAACTATTATATAAAATGAAATAAAATTCTTTTACACAAGAGAAATTTCAGTTTAGAAATCTTTTAAAAAATATAGCTCCATTCGAACAGGGCTAATTAAATTGTTACATCCTCTAACGAAAACTACTTCGATAAATTGTAAAATGTACACCTTTGCTAATGCAAAAACAGCGTCCTTTTAAATTCCTCGACAGACCTGATAATCTGTCGTCCTCCGGAATCCGTGGAAATGTAATCCCTTGATAATACTCCGACTGACGTGTGCTGAAACACAAAGTACTGTATCATGATGTACACTACCGAATCTGAGATTCTTTTCCACGCATATGCTCTATCTAAACTCTTCGATATTACTATGATACAATAATAAATTTAAAAAATCGATACTTTGTGCAATAATAAGAGCCCAAGATAAATAACTTAATTTAATATAATTTGCTCTAATGTGAATTGTATTATTTCTTTTTTCATTCGACACCTATCGTACCGAAGGCTCTCGATAAACTGAGATGGATTCACCGAGATGGATATGTTGAAAACAATTTTTTCCCAGTTATAAATCTATGTAACGCACGCTAGCTCGATGGCAGTCCATATTTATATAGTCAGAGAGGTTGACAGATCGACGTTCGGTCGCGCCTCGTTCGCCTTGTGCCGATGAATATTTTAGTCAGCTCTGGCTTCAGCTGTCAGTCCGCGGGACAGGATGCACGAGAAAGAGAGAAAGGGTGGAAACTGACGAAGGGGACGAAGGGGGTGAAATCGGTTCTATGTATAGAGACGTATGGCCCGACGAACTTTCGACCTGAAATGACCCGAGCTAGATGCAGACGCCTCCGCGAGTTTGCCACCTTCCGCGATGGAAAACCTCCCCCTTAACCTGCTACCACATAATCATCGGTTTAATCCAGGATACCAGACGTATCTCTATGAATAACAGGGAATTATGTATTCAAACTTCCAACGATCAGCTTTACCACCTTTTTATTCAAAAAAAAAGTTAATTAGTAGCTCGTGTAAAATTTAGAAGTAATTATTATTGTATAATATCAAAGTATTAAGGTGAAATTGTTGAAAATTAATGAGAGTTATGAAATTACAGGTACCCTTCCATCAGACGCCATATTTGGAACATCAGTTATTAGTTAAAAAATATTCACAATGATTTTTCAATAAGATTTATATGAAATTTAGTAGATCCGCCCCTGGTCCCAGGCAGACTAGGCGGACCCCTTGGGCCCCCGGTCCAGGGTCCCCGTACGACGATTTTGCGTCTAAGAATGTTTATTAGTTGATTAATGCCGGCCCTGGATCAAACTGAGAAAAAGTAAAACTAAATTTAAATTGTTTTAATTTCAAGGGTTCGCCGTCAGGGGGTTGATTAAAATTAATTTTATCCTCTTTATGCTACATTATTTACAATACTACCTTGTTATTTATATTGAATGTTAAATTTGCCACATTCGACAGGCCCGTATTAATAGAATCTTATAAAGTAATGAAACTGATTGTGCAGGGTATCCATATGGGGAATTAAATTAAGGGTAACTGCAAACGTCAACTCACGCTTCTCGTGAATATTCATGTACCACACGAAAGGATCGTTAAACTCAGGAATCGAGTTTATAAAGTGCCTTTTTTACTGCCTCTCTTTACAGCTTTAAAAAGAAACGTTTCGTACAATGGTCGTTAAATAATTCAATATCTTATTTCACGTCAAATTTGTATCTTTTTTAAGCTCGATAAATTAAATTTTCTTCCTTATAGATAAGAGATGAATTCGTTATCGAAATTTCGTTTCGAAAATATTTGATAAGAATTGATAAAATTAGCTAAGCTAATATTTGTTTCATTTTTACTAATTATTATACATATATTTGATTTTAATTAATAATTCAAATACACTGCAGTTGAATATACCTTCTTTTCGTCATTAACATTATATCCAAAAATATTAAGATCATTTGTTAAGTTAAGAAAAGGAGAGATTTTACAAAGAGAACCGTATTTTTGGTCGACAACACACTGATAAGATACAACACACAGTGATGCACGTAGGTGCATTCTGTGTATAAACTCGTTACATCGTTATAATGGTAAAAATTGTTATTTATTTTGCAATATATACTACTTCTTGTCACGTTCTGCAATGCATTTGACAAACGTTTGTTGTTACGTTACAGAAAAGTTAGAAATTTTGTAATGTTTTCAACAAAATTGACATTTTGTATCAGGAGTTCATGTGATTCCAAGAGGTATTCTTTTATTTTGCGCAAAAACGCATTCCAAGATTCGCGCGATTTTTGTTTCCTATCGTTCGGATATTCAAATACCATGCCCATTTCCGCATTTCAGACAGTACGAAATTTCTAACATCGATTCTAATCAATTTCCAATGCTATTTCGACATTTTATTTCACATTTAAACCCAAAATAAATTTAAAAAAGAATGTGAATAATAATTAGAAATGCGAGAAATAAAGCTCATCAATTTTATTAAAAGTTTCACAGATATTATAGGGGATAAACTATTGTACCGCGGGAACACGTGGAATTAGTTTGACATTAGTCACATGTATAATCACGTGTTCAAATATTTTGTACGTAAGTTACAACGTGAAATATCTACGTAAAATTCGACATGAATACGAACAGTGAATCAGATTTACAAAAACTTTTTTTAGAGTCGTTAGCTAACGATAATGTCTTTATGATAGCAACAACTGTTGACACAGGTAGATTCACTTTTCTCATTAAAATCTAAAGCACGTGTTATTCTAAGTAACCTATAAATTGTAATTTTACAGGTTTCGAATGGCAAGCAGTGGACGAATGCAAAGAAAAGCTGGATAAAAATATTAAGATCGTTAAAGAACGGGGAAAAATCTTTTTTAACATATATTGGAATCAATTTACGCAAGTATTATTATTATTATTATTATTTTTATTTTTTTATTCATTAATTTCAATAAACAGATTACTTTATCGTATTTAAACTGTAATTTTAGGTGCAAGAAATGAGATCTATAGATAATATATTCATAGTAGGAGATGTTAGAAAATTTGAATTTAATGGAACCAATAAAGAGGCTGATTTACAGCTTTTCAAAGATGCTGTGAACAATAATATGAAATTAGAAAAGGCTCTGAATGCTTGGAAGTCTGTCACTGAATTCCATGGAAAGATATATCCAACTATTGAAGAATACAATTCAGTAGAGAAGGATTATAAACTCTCCAATACAACTGTTTCACCTGCGACGCAAAGAGTAAAAAAAAGAGGTCAAAATCCTTCTAATACCAAAGAAGATGAGATTCTAAGATACAGAGTAACATGTGAAAGAAGTGGAAAACATGCATTTGAATCTTATGATGTTGCCAGAATTATTGGAGGAGAATTACAAGATAAATATCATTGGCTTGTTGATTTATCTGCATACTATCTAGAAATAGTTTGTAAAGTAACTGATAGTAAGTATAATGTAAGTTAATGAAATTCTGTTTGTTATAAAAGAATAATACATGTTGTATCATAAACAGATGAATTGGTAACACATTTACGTGTTACGCATGAATCTAAGCATCGTCGGAATATTGCGCATTTTGGACCAACTACCCTTAGAGCAACTATATGTTATAATTTATTACGGTTAGCTCATCCTAATCCAGGAGATATAATAACCGACCCAATGTGTGGCGGTGGTTCTATTCCAATAGAGGTGATTTTCATTTCTACTATACTTATAAAAATTCATGAAAAATTATTACAGAATGTAATTGAAAATTCTAGGCAACTTTGGTTTACACTAAATCCTATGTCATTGGTGGAGATAATCATCCAAAAGCTATAGATAGAACGAAATCTAATGTTGATACATGTACCAGAAAATCTAAAATTGATTTAGTACATTGGAATGTACAACAGTTACCACTTAAGGATTCCTGTGTCGACATTGTTATTACTGATATGGTAATGAAATACACTTTCGTGTACACACTGTTATATCATATTTAATTCAATAATTAATTTTACAGCCCTTCGGGAAAAGAAGTGGAAGAATGATTGATAACAGAATACTATACAAACAATTTTTAGTAGAATTAGGACGAGTTGTGAAACCTTCAACGGGCCGAGCAGTATTACTCACTTACGATAGACGTAGTTTTAACACGGTACGTTACTGCAATTCGTATTTTATTTAGAATTGCAATTAATATTGATTTTCATTTACAGGCTTTGCAAGCTGCCGGGAACTTATTTTGGGTAACAAAAATGTTGGGTGTAAATATAGGGGGGCTCCAAGCTGCAGTGTACGTTTTAAAACGAACAGACACAGCTTATGAGCAATTTAAACCTAAAGTTGTTAAACATCCTATACATAGAAGCAAGTGAACAAAAGTGATTACAAATATTGTTAATTTAAGGAAGTTATAGTATCTTTATTACAAGTTAACATTTCATAGAGGTTTAATAAACAGGAATTTTTGTACTTCTTATAAAAACTTTATAAATAATTTCCCTACAAATATTTATGTTAAATGATGAAGTTTATAAGAAGAACTTTCTCCTGCTAGTTTCCATATCGTGTCTTCTTCCTTCTACAAGCCATTCATAGTCTCCATATTTACTATCAAATGTGCCATGTTGCAAGGACTTCAATTTTAAAGTGAATCTAGGTCCTAACTCCCTCAATCTAGGTTTGCCCTTTTTAATGTCAAATTGATACCTACAATGTACATTATTATATTTAATATTATTGAAGTGCTATACACAAGCACAAAATCTCACCTATGATGTCTGAAAAATATGTAATCTCTTTGATTATGAAACGTTACAGCTCTTCTCCCTTTAAATTCAGGTTGATAATGAAATAGAGCTCCCAACATTCTACCAATTGTGTAACCCAAACGAGTAGTGAAATTATTTAAAATAACTTCTGGTCTATGTTTACTAATTTCTTTGTGACTCCTTTTTAATTCCGGTGTTATTTTAACATTACTGAGTTTGAAATATGCTGTTGGCCCCTCGGGTAAATGAATGATTAACATTCCATCTAAGAAGTTTTATAAGGAAAATAATAAATTTAAGTTATTAGAAATTTAATCAGTTGTACAAAGGTATTCAAAGGATACTAGGTTTACACTGATCTTCATTGACAACAATAATATCAGTGAAATTCCTGGCAATGGCACTTTTAACCATCTTTTTCACCCCAGAACGATTTCTATATAATGAAATAGAGTTTGGTATGATCCTTGTCAGTTCAACGCCAAAAATCCTGGTCTTTCTTGTTGGATTATCAGCATAGGTAATCAAAACTTTAGGCTCATATTCGTGTCTATAATAAGGAGCAAATTCGTCGTGTTCAAAATCAATTTTCAGCTCCTGATTTTCTTCATCGTCAATATCACCAGTAATGGTAGTTTCATCTTTCTCTCTTAAACTCTCAATAGTGTGTGGTACTTGTTTAGGTCCACCTTCTTGAATTCTTTTCTTTCGGGCTTCCTTCTTGGCTTTCGTTTTTTCTTTCTTTAATTTTTGACATTTTTGGTAGCGAACTGCTTTGCATTTTATATGATTAAAGTTGCTGTCAGATGGTAGGATAACCTTCGGTGTTTCATCGTTCGATGTACTTGGAGCTTCTTCGTCCTCTCCCCTTTGAACTCTACTCAGAGGATTTATTCGCAAATTCTTTAATTTCATTTCAAGATATTTTGCAGTTTAATGAAGGTATAAAACAACTTCTTCATAACACGTGCTTAAACAGTGACTACAAATAGTAGAAGGCTAGACATGTCCTTGTTTTCAGGTCTTGAATTTATGGGGTCCCAGAGACAGACAAGACAGTGGCGCTTCGGGGTCCCAGGAACCCCGAATGCCAAATTGTCGGTATGCAGTGTCACCTGTGCTTAGGGGTCCCTGACACCCCAAGATGATATTATGTCGGTATGCAGAGAGCATAGTCGGTAACATAGCAGTGCCTCTTTTGCGGAAACTATTCAACGAGTTACCAACCAAACGGAAGCACTCCCGCCATCTATCGGAATTCAGTGGAAACTACTTAGCAAGTCGGTAACTCGTTCAGTTGTTTGCATAATTTTCGTATAGGTGGCGACGGAATCGAACTTTAAAAGCGGTCTTTTTAAAATACGAGTTCAGGAATCCAAATTATCAAACAATTATTTTAATGATTTTTCGGTCCTGTGCTGACCTTGAATGATTTCTAAAAAAGTAGAATCAAACACAGTCAAAACTGTGTATTTCTTGCTGCCACTGCAAGGAATCGTAAAGAAAGAACTGGTAAAGCGGGTACGATTGTCATACAACTATCTACGCAAAGTAACTTTCATTTACCGATTTATTTCTCTATAATCTTGGAAATAATTGAAATGCTAATAGTTATTGGTCCACATATTTCTTAACATAAAATAGTCTTTACATTTACATTGATTTATGTACATTTTAATGTAGGGTGTGTATACAACTTTATACATAAAACTTAATAAATATTTTACCTGCACAACCTATGTAAACAAAATTTAAAAAATTGATATCATATACCAATCTTAAATAGCATAACTGTACATTGTACAACTGCATGTAACAAAATAGTATAAGAATGAGTTACTTTCTTAAGTTTTTGATGTTTTAGTTAAAAAAATTTCACTGTTACCCACAATATGAAAAAGACAACTATAGAGAATAAGATTAAATATAAAATATAATAATTATGACTTCCTTTAGATAAGCGTAAAACACGGGCAACAGAAGATGTTAATGAACCACTTGTCCTTTCAAAATCTTCATCCTGTGATGATAAAAGAAGTTTCTCTGTATAATTAGAATCTGAAATACTTAATAATCTTTTAATATTGCTGGGTAATTCACCATTCCACGAAGAACTTTTTCTTGATAATGTACTTCATTTCCAATATCAATTGACAGTGACTTTAAAGCATGAATTTTATCCTTTAAATGATCTGTCATTTTTTCATTTTCATCTTCCAAACCATCATGATTTGATGTTGTTGGTACTGGCTCATAGGCATAATCTGTAACAGAAATGAATTTATATCAAACCTAGGATAGGTACACTTTGTGGAAAGTATTCCAGCATTGGTGAACTTACTTGTATGAGTTCTACGCATTGTATTCTCAATCTTGGCGGCTGATTATAATACTTCTGAAAGCAGGAAGATTATAAGTGACTTTCATAATAAAAGTGTTTAGAATGAACAGACTTCAATCAATTTGAAATGAAAATATGTTACATGGAGCACTTCAGTAAATTGTTTATCACAGATTATAATGAATTTATAAAATATAATTAAATACTGCAATTGTTTTTAGAGGTATACACTATTGCAACATAGAAAATTACGAACCGTTATAAAAAAACTGCCAACTAAAGTTGTTGATTGTATTAACAGTGACTACAGATACAGAAAGACTGGACATAACTTTGTTCTCGAGGGGGCCTGATTATGGGGATCTGAAAAACCCCCAGGTAAGGTTAGGTCTGCAAATAAACGGTTAGTCGATTCGTTAATTAACAAGTAAAATGAACAATGAGCTCAATTCGAAAGTCTTACTTGCTTTGGAGGATTAAAAGATCAATATCAATTTTCAACAGATAAAATTAATGACCCTGGGTTTATTATTAATTTATTGATAAACAAGATTGCATCGAAATTATTCAAATATGAAATAATTAATACTACCAACATTTTCCACACAAAGTTACTAAAGCTTTGTAATTATTCTAAAAGACACAAATTAAAACTCAATTAAAACTCATCTATTTAATTAAAGAAATTAATGGCAATTCTTTTATTATTTTTAATAAATTTAGCTAATACAATTTATCCTCCGAACTCTGTATGCATATATTCGTAAAATATTTCATTGTGGTTGACAGTTAAATTGTTGTTCTTACTTCTTTATACGTATAAATCGACAAATGAATTGTATAATTTTCAAATGAAAATATTCTAAGATTTTTTAGCGATTTCGAACAAAGTACGTTAATTTTTTATTGCCTTTTGGAACGGTGTACAAAATACGATAGCGACTTCAACCGCTTGGAAGTGGATAGTTTACCATACATCAGTTTACTGTATAGGTTTCAGACGAAGTCTCGAATTAAAATAATATTTTTTTCTGTAATATCGGTAGTTTAATAACTATTTCAGTAAGAAAAGTAACGAGGAAGATAGTGTATATGCGTGTGATAATTATTTAAGTTACTTATCGTATTAAGTGCAATGCGTTAGCTAACAACCTTAAATACTGGTAGAAACCTGTAGGTGTACAAATTTCAGTTGCCGACACAACGCTGTATTTTTATTGCAGTTGTATTAAAGGTAGGCTGTAAAAATAATCCAAAATATGGTCTAATTTCCGCAATTTTTCTTTCAAATGGGTATGTGTTTATACATATTTAAGTTTCGAAAGAACATGCTTACGCGAAATTAGCGTCTTCATCGCACTAGCCAATTGCACGGAGGATGTTTTCCCGCCATATTAGTAAAATTCGTTTTGGGTATGAAACTTTTAATAATAATCAAAATTAATCCTTTGGATTTTGAATTGATATTCAAATGATATGACTAAAGCATATGTTCAAAAACAAAATTTCAAAGCTATTATCATAATTAAGTACATGGAATGTTTGATTTTATCACACTTCATCCATTTATGAAACTGTTTCTTATTTAATACATTAATATATAACGGTAAGGTGTTATAAGAATTATATGACAATTTCATAAATTGAGATTGAAGAACTTAGTGCCCACTAATAAAACATCCTTTTTCTATGACAAAACTGAAATCAAAATTTCCAAATATCAACAAACACTATACATTCCTCACATTTAATACTAAATCATCATTTTCAGTTATTTTCCTGTATTTCTTAAACAGCTTTCTATTTCTTTGAGTACCCTGTATAAGGCATCCAACAATTTAACTAACAAATATGTATAAATTTTAATTTTACAGTTACATAAAGAAACAGTGCAATACAATGAGTATAGCAGTAGAAAATGGCAGAGGGGACAATGCACACAAGAAAAAAACCATTGAGCGCATATACCAAAAGAAGTCTCAATTGGAACATATTTTATTACGACCTGATACATATATTGGTTCTGTAGAACCGGTATGCGAATTAATGTGGATTTATGATAAAGAAAAAGAATGTATGATACAAAGGGAGATAAAATATGTTCCTGGATTGTATAAAATATTTGATGAAATTTTAGTCAATGCAGCAGATAATAAACAAAGAGATCCTAAAATGGATACCATTAAAATTGAAATTGATTCGTAAGTAATACTAATTAGATAGCTATTATGTTAATGATTAGAAGAATAATTAAAAATACATTTCAATCCTTAGAACAAATAATATTATATCTGTATGGAATAATGGTAAAGGCATTCCAGTAGTAATTCATAAAGAAGAAAATATGTATGTTCCCACAATGATATTTGGACATTTATTAACATCATCTAATTATGATGACGAAGAAGAAAAAGTAACTGGTGGTAGAAATGGCTATGGTGCCAAATTGTGTAATATTTTTAGTCATCGTTTTACTATAGAGACAGCATCCAAGGAATATAAGAAATGCTTAAAGCAGGTAATTATTTCAAGTAACTATAAGATTTTCAGAATTTAAAAATTCTAAAATATCTAAGGGATCCAGCCTGCCCCAGAAAATATCCCAGTTATGACAATTCACATAATTACATTTTTTCTAACAATAAACATTTGTAATATGATTACATTTATAGACATGGAATAATAACATGGGAAGTGCAAGTGAACCACGAATAAAAGATTTCTCTGGTGAAGACTTTACAAAAGTCATATTTTCGCCAGATTTATCAAAATTCAAAATGGATTGTTTAGATGATGATATAATTGCCCTGATGTCTCGAAGAGCCTATGATGTAGCAGCTTCTAGCAGAGGCGTTAAAGTTTACCTTAATGGTATTAGAATTCCAGTGAAAAATTTCAAAGATTACGTTGACTTCTACATTAAGGGTAAAGAGGATGATATTGGCAATCCTTTGAAAATTGCATACGAAAGTTGTGGACCGCGCTGGGAAGTAGCTGTGACTATATCGGATAAAGGGTTTCAACAAATGTCTTTCGTAAATAGTATTGCAACAACAAAGGTAATAAATATATTGAAATGAAACATAAGATGAAATATGCCAATTAAATTGTATACTTACACATAGGGTGGTCGGCACGTAGATCATGTCACGGAAATAATAGTGAAGCAATTGACAGAAACTTTAAAAAAGAAAAATAAAGGCGGACTAACAATTAAGCCATTTCAAATAAAAAATCATTTATGGATTTTTATTAATTGTCTCGTTAATAATCCTACGTTTGATTCGCAAACTAAGGAAAACATGACACTGCAAGCTAAAAGTTTTGGATCCAAGTGCACACTCAGTGATAAATTTATTACTTCTGTAAGTATTATAATTTTACTCAACTTGTTTAACGTTATTCTATATGTGTAAGGAATTTTGATTTTTTATATAGATAACGAAAACTGGCATTGTAGAAGCAATTTTAACATGGGCTAAATTTAAAGCAGATAGTCAATTGCAGAAATTAGGACCTAAATCGAAGCAAAGAAAATTACAAGGTAAATTGAGTATAAATCAATCCTACTTATGCCAATGATACGCATATTCACTCCTGTAAAATTCATAATAAATGTAACATTTTATGTGACTTTGTATTGCAGGGATACCAAAATTAGAAGATGCTAATGACGCTGGAACTGCTAAATCATTAGATTGTACACTTATATTAACCGAAGGAGATTCGGCCAAAACTATGGCTGTATCTGGGCTCGCAGCTATAGGTAGAGATAAATATGGTATATTTCCTCTAAGAGGTAAATAATATATTCACATACACAGGTTGCCTTAAAAATACCGTACAACCTGAAAGCCACAGACGAAATTTAATTTCAATTTTTGAACCAAGCTTATAATACCATCCTGATTATGCGGTATTTTTGGGACACTCTATACATCATATTATTTTTACGTGTATAATGTTATGCTATCTTTAAATCCTTTTTACTCTCAGGTAAAATCTTAAACGTAAGGGAAGCAACGCATAAACAAATATTAGAAAATGCAGAGATTAATAATTTAATAAAAATTCTTGGTCTTCAATATAAAAAGAAATATGAAACACGTGACGATTTAAAAACACTGCGGTATGGAAAATTGATGATAATGACTGATCAGGACCAGGTTAATTTCTTTTCGCATGAATTTTATGCCTTATATTTTAATTATGTTATTTAACGTATAATTATGTGTTTATTTAGGACGGTTCTCATATCAAAGGACTGTTGATTAATTTTATTCATCATAATTGGCCATCGCTACTGAAATTAAATTTTGTAGAGGAATTTATTACACCTATTGTTAAGGCATCAAAGGGAAATCAAGTGTTGAGTTTTTTCTCTTTACCAGAATTTACCAAGTGGAAATCTGAAACCGATAATTATCATACTTATAAGATCAAATACTACAAAGGTTTTTATTTTTTTAAATTAACATTATTATCATTGGTCTAACATTCTCTTACAACAATTTATTTCTTTGCGATATAGGTTTGGGTACCTCTACAGCTAAAGAGGCGAAAGAATATTTTGAGAATATGACTAGACACAGAATTAGATTCAGGTACGATGGCGATCACGACGATCAAAATATAATAATGGCCTTTAGCAAGAAATGCGTTGATCAGCGTAAAGATTGGTTAATGAATCACATGGATGAAACAAAGAGAAGAAAAGAGATTGGCCTTGGGGAGCGTTACTTGTATGAAAAAGATACACGTACAGTGACGTTCTCTGATTTCATTAATGTTGAATTAGTTTTATATAGTAATTATGATAATGTTCGGTCCATACCCAATATGATTGATGGTTTTAAACCCGGGCAAAGAAAAGTAATTTATACATGTTTAAAACGTAACGACAAACGTGAAGTTAAAGTCGCCCAGCTAGCTGGTTCTGTTGCTGAACATTCTGCGTACCATCATGGCGAAACTTCTCTTATGTCAACTATCATAAATCTTGCGCAGAATTTTGTAGGAAGCAACAATATTAATTTACTTCAACCGATTGGTCAGTTTGGTACCAGGCTTGCAGGAGGAAAAGACGCGGCAAGTCCTCGATACATCTTCACAATGCTTAGGTATGTTATTTATACTATATGTAATAACTATAACTCAGAAGTGTAACATAATTTTCTTTCTTTGTAGTCCATTAGCTAGACTCATATTCCATAAACACGACGATGCTTTATTAAAGCATGAGTATGATGATAATCAAAAAATTGAACCTGTCTACTATATACCAACAATACCAATGGTATTGGTGAACGGTGCTGATGGTATTGGCACTGGTTGGATGACCAAGATACCAAATTATAATCCTAGAGAAATAATTGAAAATTTGTTTAGAATGATGGACGATGCTGATCCAAAACCTATGGTAATACTCTGGAAAACTATTTTATATTCATCTCTTATGTATCTCATTTTGATATTTTGTTTAGGTACCGTATTATAAAAATTTTAAAGGTACTATTGAAAGTTGCGGAGACTTTAGATACGTTATTAGCGGAGAAATTTCAGTGATCGGACCTGATAAGGTTGAAATTACTGAACTGCCAATCGGTATTTGGACGCAAGTATACAAAGAAACTGTGTTAGAGCCCATGTTACATGGATCGGATAAAACTCCTGCGATTATTACGTAAGTGATACTAGAATGTCATATGAAAATTTTTAATGTTAATAATTACTATGGATTATTTATTTTTATTGTTGCTGTTACAGCGATTACAAAGAATATAATACAGATACGTCTGTACTTTTTATAGTAATATTAAATCGTGATAAGTTAGTTGAATTAGAAAGAGATGGCCTTCATAAAGCTTTTAAATTGCAAACGACAACGACAGTTACATCTATGGTAAGATAAATCTAAGGCTAAAGGTTCTGGTTTTCTATCTAAGGTTTTCCCAGATAGAAAATTCTAATTCCGCACCAACAAAATACAAATGAAATTTATTTTCTTTACAGTGTGCGTTCGATGAAAATCAATGCTTGCAAAAGTATGATTCTTCCCTTCAAATTTTGAGAAACTTTTACAAAGTAAGAATGGAAACGTATCATAAACGAAAGGCTTATTTGGAGGGTATACTGCAAGCAGAGGCATCGAAACTTTCCAATCAAGCACGATTCATTTTAGAAAAGTGCGATGGTAATTTAGTAATAGAAAATAAGAAGAAAAAGGATATGATAGCTGAATTAGTTACACGGGGATACGAATCCGACCCAATAATAGCTTGGAAATTATCACAAAATAGAGAAGAAGTTTTAGTAAGTATTTTATCTTTTACAATAGACACTCGTTATATTTCCGCGGACAGAGCTGTAGGAGTCGGAAATTCCTATGAGTAGAAATAATAATGCAATTTCAGTATACCCTCGTTATATTGCCGCGGATCTTTTCAAACTTTTGTTTGAAGGGAAGTAGGAGAGATAGAAGTATATCACTCACGTGGCAATATAACGAGCGGACTCTCTCAGTAATAGACTACTGTACCTGCAATAAGTGCAATAAAATAATATATATTATACTTTAACTGTTACGTTACGTTAGGAAGCTCAAGTAAGTGATAGAAAGAAAACTACAGGATAAGAGAAATAACTTCTCATATACATATTTAATATTAAAATAATTGATGTTAATAGGAAGAAGTTGCTGATAATGCTGAAGATGAAGGTGCTCTGTCAACCACTGCGATAGGGCAAGAAAATTTTGATTATTTATTAGGAATGACTTTATGGAGTTTAACAAAGGAAAGGAAGGATGAACTGTTACGTCAAAGGGACGAAAAATTAGTTGAATTGAAGAGACTGCAAGCTCGTTCACCTGTCTCTTTATGGAAAGAGGATTTGGATAATTTATTGAGTGAATTAAATAAGGTAATTGGTCTATTCTGTGGCAATAATATTTTTCAGAGTCACTTTGACCCATTCTTATTTAAGAATAACAACGTGTGAAGATTAAAAATAACACTTAATATTCTTGCATACATTGTGTATTGTAGATAGAAGAAAAAGAGCGAAAAGATGAGCATAAATCGAGGCAAACAATTAAAAAACCACCACAAAAATTTTATTCCTCAGACGAAATGCGTAGGGTAGAACCTGTGATTGACACGGAATTGAAAAAGAAAATTGAGAAAGCAAACATTGTATCCAAAGACAAAAAAGAAGGAATTAAAAAACAGAAGGTAACATAATATAATTTTAATTGCACAATTTATTTTCTATAAATTTAACTTAAGTTTTTCTTTAATGTCTTAGATAAAGAAAGATGTTTCAGAAGATAAAGATGAACTTGATGCATTAGTTGAAGCAAGTGCTAAGTCTTTAGAAGACAGACTGGGTACTTCTCCTGAAAAAATAGCTGGCAAAAAGAGTATGTATACACCAATATAATTTTAACCTCAAAGTTAAAAAATTCAAATTTCAAATATTTTCCCACGCTTCTGTGTATTTAAAAAATGGCCAGAGAATAAGATTCCAATAATTTGAGTTGTCCACTTAATAAATTAAATATAGGAAACTAATTTAATGCTTTATTTTTGTTTTAACTTTAATTAGAATTGAAACAGACAACATTGTCATTTAAGCCAAAGGCAAAGAAAGGAGACAAAAAGAAGGAGAAAGAGAAAGACTCTGATGATGAGGATGACATTGATTTTGGTAGTATTTCTCCACCACCGGCACCACGTGCATTACGTAAAACTGCAGGTATTAATTTTTAATAATATACACGATAGTTCGCTATATTACGATAATGGCTGATACACGATTAACTTTTTCGAATATTACAGTTAAGAAGAAATATAACCTGAGTAGTGAAGACAATTCGTCCAGCGACGATGTGATCAGTGTTTCTTCAGATATAGAACTGTAAATATTTAATTTATAATTATAGCATTATGCAAATGTTAAGTAGAATCACAAAGTATGATATTGTTATTTTAATTTTTAGGAAAACCAAACAACCCGCAACTGTAAATAGTGATTCCGATGATATCTTTAACAAAGTACATAATAAGAAACGTAAGTAAATGTACTTATATATGTATAAGCAGTTATCGTCAGTAGCGTAACTAGGTAGAAGTCAGAGGGGGGGTTTGGCCTCCTAAAAATATGAACAAGCCACCTCGCTATTCTAAAATTCTAAGATTAATTTAAAAAGTAGATAGATTAATATAAGGGATGTGGATCACCCCCGAAAAAATCCTAGTTACGCCAATGGTTATCCGCCATATCATTAAAACATTACAATTTATATTACCATTTTATTCATTTTAACAGCAAGTTCAGAAGAACTATTTGACTCCTTAGTCGGTAGTTCTCCAGATAAACAACAAAGACCTGTTATAACATCTAGTGAAGATTCCTCTCTACTATTCTCGCCACCTAAAAAGTGTAAGACTATCAGTATTACAATAATATTAAAATACCTTATCTAATGTATTATTTACATTTAGCTCCCGTTAAAAAGAAAGCTGAAAATGGCGGAGGAAAAGGAGTGAAAAGACAATTAAAGAAAAAAGTAGTTTCTTCTGATTCGGAATCAGAGGATGCCACATTTGCAAGTAAAAAATCATCTGTAAGTAACAATACATCATATAAATTACAAAATATGAAATATTATAAATGAAGTTATCTATTATTAACTACATAAAAGTACAGGAAGCAACGCGTGCACTGTAAAATATTACATTTTAACTCTTTTAAATAATGTAAACTTTAATATTTATTTTATGGTACAGATAAAGAAACGAAAGAAGAAGTCTGATTCGGAGGACGACTCCTCTACAATAATAGATAATTCTCCACCCGTAGCACCAAGAAAAACAGCTGGTCGTTCTCGTAAACCTGTTTCCTATGCCATTCAATCGGATGACGATGATTCCAATTGATCAACTTTCTATAGTGTTCAGGTTCGAACTGCAAAAAACACAATCTTAAGTTGAATTACAATGCAATGATTGTTAAAAATTTTGTGATCGTATTTGATATAAATTTTAACAAATTATGCCTTAAGGATCATAATCAATATTAATAATTTTGTATAACGTTGTACATATATGTATTAGGAGATATGGATAGTATTTTAAGAAAATGAAATTTTACAACAACGACAAGAAAATTCGTTGATCACATTACGCATACAAGTTAGCAAATTTAATAACACGGTCTCCTTTTCCTATTTTAATTTTCACGGAATACTCCATGTTTTGTAATAAAAAAAAATTAATAAAATAACATATTTTTACATGTGTTAGAACGGTAGTTAATACACAATTTTTTTAACATGTATCAATGTGTAATCGCTCAGTAAAAAGAAAGAAATTGTAATAATCCACGTATTCATTGGCGTAACTAGGTAGGAGCTAAAGTGGGTCTGGCCTCCCTCTAAAAACGGGGTTGGTCCCCTTACCATTCTAAAATTTTGAAGTTCAGAATTTTAAATTAATCTCTGAGAGACCAGACCCACCTCAGAAAGGAACCCTAGTTACGCCAATGCACATATTCATTTCATGTACATACCATGCGTATTTCGAATATTTCCAATGTATTTATTAGTGATCATGATTTTTATTCATAGTAGATATACTCTAAAAAAAAATGTTTGATGTTCTGTGTACTCTAAATAAGTATAGAAAAGTGCATAGAAGTACAAGAGTGTCGCGAAAAATTTCATTGTATTGAAATTTTTGCATTTATAACGAATACAATTATAGACATTACAATGCGTCATTTACATTCAGTTAACAATTATTTATTCTTTTCCTTTTTATGGTATATTCTATTTTCATAGTAACACATGTACATGTACCAGAAATGTTTCTTTTTTTACTGTTCATTATAAACATATCTTTAATCAATAAAGTACTTACCATAACGTGCAAATATCATTACCTAATACTGAAATAAAATAAAGCACTATTAGTGTACGCACAACTTAACAATGCTAATTTGTATATGAACTGCATCGACACATATTTTTCGTGTGCTGAACAGTTTTAATAATCTAATAAGAATAACTGGTAAACTAATAACTATTTTTTCAAAAAAGAAAAATGATCGTTTCTGATAAAAAAAGTATACATACATGTTCAACATTGTAGGGAAAGCATACACTGTTATACGTGATTGATATTTAATTAATAAGTTTACTAAGTTTAAATTATACACAAATACGTAAATTTATTGCTATAACGTTTCATACACCATCCTCGACGCAATTCCTGTTGTTTATGAGGAAGATCGTGACTATGCTGACACGTAGGGGCAATAAAAAAGATTTATATTATTTAGTAAAGATTTGTTATTTTAATTACTTTTGTTTTGTTCATTCATAATACTTGAAACTCTACATGTACACATTGGCGTAACTAGGATTTTTTGCTGGGATGAGCCAGGTTCCTTAGAAAGTTTGAAATTTTTATTTCAAAACCAGAAAACTTTAAATTTGGAAATTTCAAAATTCGAACCGGGAACTTGACATTTTTTGAAATGTTGAAATTTGAATTTTGGAGATAGGGTTTTAAAAATTGAGTTTTAAAATTCTGGAATTTTTTAATGATTTGATAGTCAATCACCGCTTCAGAGAAGGGAGCAACAAAATATATGAGGAGGCCAGACCCACCTTGGCCTCTACTTAGTTACGCCAATGCATGTACAATTATATGAGCACGTAGAGCTAAAAATATTATTTTTTTATCTACGGAATGAGACCCATACGTTTTGCTGATCAGGTGATATAATAAACTGGGGCTTTTGTGCAACAAATTTGATGAAAACAAAAAAAAAAATTAATCTTTTAGAAAAAAAAATTTGTTTCTGATATATGCGTTTGATAGTTTTATTAACGATGCATTTTTAAGGAGTTTTCATTATATACAAATGCAAAATTCTTTTCTATCGCAAAACATATAAACATGGCTTGGTATAGATTTGCTTCCTATCGTTACAAATAATCTCAGACTGAGATTTTTTTATGCAATAAATGCTCGTTAAATGATTTCTTTCACTTCTTTTTGTCCGTATTAAGTAATTTAGTTACTTCGTAGAAAAAACGTTACCTTTTCTCTCATTTAAAAGAAGTGTTTTTCGTAAAGTTTACTGGCCAAAGTATGATATTACTTTTGTCCAAGAATAGTATGCAACTGTTATTTTGTTTTTGCAAGAATTAAATTATAATAAATAAAACAACTAATCATGACTACCGCAGCTGTTAATATTTAAACAACAAAATTGTACGCAACCTAAATTACAATTTTTCAAGTACGTGTAAAATTTGGACAATTATGCATACGAGTTCTCAGAAAAAAAAAATAATAAAAATTTGCTCAGCCTCTGACTAGTTTTAATCTTCCAACGTACAGTTTACAAAAAGCACTTCCTCGTGGAAGAAAATTTCAAAAGTATACGTTTTGAAATTTGAAAAGAGAAACAGGCATTGGCGTAACTAGGATTCTTTTCCGGGGTGGGCCCAGCTACTTTAAATTTACTAATAGTATCAAATATTTTATATTGTTTTATTCTAACTTCATCGTGATATTCTTGAATTTTTAAAATTCATAATTTCACGCGATGAGGATATTGTTGTGTATTTTGTTTTTAGTGGCAATACATATTGCATTCCAGTTAAAAAATGTATTCTAACTGAGATAAGACTTTGCCAGAGGATTTTCAAATCTCAACTTCTTAAAATTCTAAAAGTTTCGAATTTCGGAATTCTGGAATTTCAGACTTTTGGGATTTGAAAATTATGGAACTTTAGAATTCTGCAATTTCTCAATTTAAAAATTTTGAAATTGCAACTTCAAAACTTAAAAATCTTATAGTCATCATAATCCCCAAATTTGAGAATATTAAGGGGGGCTAGTCTCACCCTGTCCTCTACCTAGTCACGCCAATGTAAACAGGGGAGGGGGAAGCAGGAACGGTTGGCTTTTAGAATAGAAGCGATGGATCTGATAGTAGACTCTGTTCAGACTTGTAATGTATTCTCCTCTGACCATACTTTTGCCAATCGTGTTTGGGTATTGAACGATCAATACCGTGCCCACATCATTGTACCAACAACTTACAACATTTTAACAACTCTCTTACTCCCAAAAGCTGCAGTTTTGTCGACAGACACGACTATAATACAAAGCAAGGGCACTTGATAAAATAACTTAATCTTCTATTTCATAATTATCTATATAACGTACATATATAAAACAAATTATGAATAAAGAAATAATAATCAGGTCAATAATATTGTATTATGATTCTTACCTTAAAAAATTTTTTTTTTTAAACACCTGATTATAATTGAAAAAGAAGTAAGATCATAATGCGCCGAAGTCCACTCTAGAGAGAAGAAAAAAAAATGTACATGTGCACGTGGTGGACTACGATTTTGATACATTTCATTTGGGAGCATTCTCAATTCATTGCATTCGAACCTTAGACCAATCCTGTGTGTTTAATATATTAAAGCCCACTCTCGTTTCAGAATAGGAACAACCAACCAAATTTCCTCATGTGTGTATGTTAATTGTTATTAGTCATGATATAAGTAATAATGTTAATATTTGAATAAAGTAACATGATATGCAGTCAAATATTCATGGAATACTTGACTGCACGGAGGTCATGCGAGGATCCACCACAGTTGTCTTTCCACTGTCAATGCTTGTCCTTGTTTCTTTACACCATATATATATATTATATCCGATTTATTAGTATATATATATATATAGTATAAATATATACACGCACGCTAGTTTTAACAATCTTTCGGTCACACTCATTCATGCATACGTTTAATCATCAGAAGAGAGGAACGTCTCCGCAGATAAGCAAAGTCCCTCGAGAGAAAAACTGCTCTGACATATTATTTTTTATCTTCACCGAGTAATTTCTTCGTTTTCACTTGCAATAATTTTTCTGTCGCCGTGCTTCACTTTTTCTTTTTTTTTTTTTAATTCACAATGACTTATCACATGTTTATCCGTTTTCTTTCACTATTTATCGAGTCAGCCCACTGTGTGTTTTGATACAAGGAACGATAATACAATTGAATATTTACGAACACAACATTATCATTATTATTATTTTTTTTTTTCGTTTTCTTTTGTCATGCTGAATAAACTTGTCTTCTAGAAAGACGCAAGGCTCCTGGACTTGCGGCGACCAGTCTCGCATCTCTCTTGCAAATGTCCTATGTAGTTGTCGGCCTGTAAGTGTAGTTGTAGAGGTGTGGTGGTGATAAGTGGAGGTGGTAGTGGTGATACTATTCCGGTTTCTTTTTTTTTTTATTTACAATTCGTTATAGCAATCGCTAAGATGAGATGGTGTGCAGTTCAGTGTTCAAGATTTGGCATGTATCAGCGTATCGAAGATTTCTCCCTTTAGTTCCTTTCCACTACGAACTGCTCGACGCGTTCATACCACTAAACATGCCAATGCTAAACGACGTTTGCTGCTGTTGCTGAATTTGTTGTTGCTGCTGCTGCTGCTGTTGATTATTCGCTTGCCGGCCATGCTTTGGCACTGGAGGTTGTAAATATTCGTGTCTAGCTAATGTCAATACATCTATGCGCTCTTCTTTCCTATATGCTAGGCAACTTCTTATGAAACTCTGAAAGAATAAACAAGAAAACAATAGAATTTCATTTCAACACATAAATAGTTTGTCTGACTGCTATAGACGTATATGGCGATTATCTTTTCAAATTTCTGACCTGGCTAGGTCTGCTCAAATAGATTTGAATTCTAGAATTCTAAGATTCCAAGATTCTAAAATCGTCTGATAAAATCTCGTGTTAATAGAAATAAGTATTTTGCCCGAAATGCAATATATAATGCAACTATAGTAGACGATAGTAACTTTCATTTTATAGACACGCAGAGTGTTTAAACTTGGAGCCAAAGGGTTAATAGTAAGATAAATATATACCTTTGCTTCGTTGCTAACTGTTGGTTTATTCGCGAACTGAACTTCAGTGGCTTTCAAAATTGTATTTTCTTCTAAAATGGTAGCCTGGGATTGATTATGTCCAAAAGGCTGAAAGCACATTTGTATACATGTTAGATTCCACCGAATTAACATTTAATTAGGTGTACAAATTAATTCAATGGCTTTTTATTTTTTTAATTCATAGATTTCTTGAAAGGTCATAGTAACTTTAATTATTCAAATAGTCAATAATTTGGTGCCATTTATTAGTAACGATTCAAACCAAGGCGGAAAACTTTAAAGTAGCAATTAAAAAGATGTAATGTTAAAAGCACCGAATTAACTTGTATACTTAATATAAAAAGCAAGGTAACTTTCGCACACCATGCCAAGCGTACACACGAAATTATGGAGCCTGGGTGCCTGCGGACTCGACTCGGGCTCGCATCTATTCTACTGCAGGTTTTATCACTCTTAAATTATTAGTTCGAATCTGTGCCCGTAGTCGTGTCTGCGGGCAGCCTCGGGCACCCGTGCCAGTTTCATAACTTGCTGTGCACTTCTGCAGTACATAATACGTACCGAGTCAAAATGACCCGACATTCGTAGCCCAAGGGTTAAAATTTCAAAATTTCAAAAATTCAAAATTAAAATTTTGCGGGATCACTTTAACCCGATACGAACTGCATGTTCCTACGTGGATTCCTTCCGATGTGTGTATATACTTTTTTGTAATTAAATATATCTGAAGTTTTATACACAATTTATAATGATATTGTTATAGGTCGAAGTAAACCTGTATCCGTTTTTCAAAGGATAATGATTAATCATACCTTTTTGCCGTAAAGACATTGATAAAATATAACGCCCACGCTCCATACATCAACTTTTGACGATATTTTAGGAGGATTTTTACCAATAACAAAACACTCTGGCGGTAGATACCTGAAAATTATAAATATACATTTTTTATATCAACGAATAAGAAACAGAAGTACTAGCTGGATTTATTAACCTCTGAAACCTAGTTACGCCACTGGATATTTGATAACTCCTAAGTACATACCAATAGGTACCAGCTCCTTGAGATGTTAAATCCATTCCATGGTCTGGATTGTAGTTTTCTTCGTCCATTACTTTGCTTAATCCGAAATCTGTAATTTTTATCTCTCCGCAAACATTACCTTCGGTTAATAATATATTACCTATGGAATAATCGGAAAGGAGTTAAAAAAATAAATGATTAGTTTATTATACAGAGTTATGTTGAAAATCACATAAACATTTTCCTATAAATATTACAATTTAAGAAGAATTTACCTGGTTTTAAATCATAATGTATGACTGGGGGTTTTATTTCATTGAGGTACTTTAATGCAGATACAACTTGCATAACAATAGATCTTGCTTCTCTTTCTGGTATAGTCTTATGCTAAAATGAAATGAATATTTTATAAAATCTGGAATGTATGAAAAAATGTTAAAGGTTCATTAATATACCTGCTTGAGGTAAAAATCTAAATCATGGCCATCACAATATTCCAAGACAGTACAAAAAGAGTTGGCGTCAATTTCAAACACATCATACAATTTCACAACGCGAGGATGATCAAGAGCCTTATGTATATTGTACTCTCGTAACGCATGCCTGTAGAAAAAAATATCAAATCATAGAAAAATTCTGAAAGAACAACGCTTTTAAATAATTCTTTCAATATAAAATACATAATTGTCAATAAATGATATTTATTAATTGACGTAAAAATATTCCACGTTGGTCTGTTTTCGTCTTAAATATAGTATTATTTTGCATATAAATAATCGATATTGGTAACTAATATCAAATAATTTATCCACAAAAATATCATCTAAAAATACTCACTTAATATAATTAGCTTTCTTATCCTCTTTCCAGTCTTTATTTAGTTGATGCACTTTACAAGCGACGTATCGTTGCTCCTTTAAGTCAAATGCCTAATATAATAATAAAAAGAATTAAAATACTTAAAATAACAACTCAAAAATTGTTTACTATTTTACAGTGGCGACTCGTCCACTAAGACTGTAGTGCATCCAATATAAAATGGAAGTTTATATAAAAATTTCAAACATAATTTTAGAATTGGAATTTTATTATTAAAATTTTGAATTTTAGTTTTATCCATATTTTACTATTTCAGCCCCACCATTACAAATTCTTACGACCCACCACTGGTGTTAACAATTTTTTTCATTTACCTTATGCACCTCACTGAAACCACCTTTTCCTAACAACATTAGTAGAAGGTAACGTTCGTTCAATACAGGATGAGAATTAAATCTCGATTGGTCCTCGTTGTGAATACGTTTCAGCTCTCTGATGTGTAAGTTCCTTTCTCTTTCGAGTTTTTCCATTTCCAGTTGTAAATCTGCATCCTCCTTTTTCAACGCGCTTTGTCTCAACTATGAAATCAAACAAAAAGATTATAACAATGGGCAGTCAAACTACGTCCTTACTGGAGCAACAACGAGCAACTTTTTGTCGCTCCTTGTTGCTATATGTTTCAAGACACTTCCAACAAGCATCTACTTACAGAAACATTTTGTCCACATTGAAGCAACATAATCTAAGGAACATTTGGATTTTGTTTGGGTTTCAAAACAAGATTTATTGCTAGCAACAAGTTTCAAGCATATTAACCCTCGAACAGCAGACCATAGAAAGAGCCACAATTTTAATTAATTAATAATATTTCATATTATTTTAATTTTCTAAATTTTACACTTTTCCTTTAAAAATTACACATTTAATTTTAATAGGGTTAATATCCTTGTACATGGTTTGTAAGTTTGGGTAATGACACAGACTGCACTGTAGAAGGGTTAATACGTTGTGCATCGGGGGATAAAGCGTCCGCAGTGGAGAAGCATTTGCTGCTGTTGTCACGTGTTTCCGCGTATTAACTATTTCTCTTTGATTTTTGGAATGAAACTTTTAAAATAAAAATAAAAATTTTTAGAATTGATTGTCCGAATGGAAACGGACAACAAGCAGCAACATTTATCAATGGTAACAGAAACGCAAAGAAATGTATAGAAACATTCAGTAACAAGCAGAGATTTTGTCAAGATACATCAACATTAACAAAAAGTTACTCGTTGTTGCTTCAGTGAGGACGCAGCTTCAACACGTCGGATGTGGGATTAACCGAGAACAATAAATAAAAAGAATCTCGCGAACTTTATCTGACAGCTAATAGTTTTTGCTGAGAAGTTATGTTAATAGATTTGAAAAATAATACCTTGAGTATTTCATCAGCTTCGTAATACTCTTGCCACGTATAAGATCCAGGTACTGCATCTGGCTTTAAGAATGTAGCTTCCGTGCCATTATGCAACGAAGGTTGAGGCTGACTACGTTTTCTACCAGTTTCACTGTTCGACGGCCTCTTTTTGAGTAGAAGCTTTTTTTGTTTATCAATTTCTTCACGTTCAGTCGCTATCTCCTCTTGCCGTCTTGCTAATTCTTGAAACGCATAACCGTCCGTCCAATTCTCTTGAAACGTCGCGCCCACCCTTTGCGTTACAAATTGACCCAACCTTAGTCTATTTTGCATACATTTTTGTCTAGCCTCTTTTTTTTCTATGTTTGATTTTTCTTTCAGTAATTTCTTTACAACATCTATACACTTATTTATATGGGATTTGTGCTGCTCGATTACTTTTTGCTGGTTAGCCATTTGATGCCTAAGTTCGTCTGTTGTCTGAAAACAAAAAAAAAATATGTATAGATAAATTTACTTATAATTATAAACAATACTATGAATTTCAATCATTGGCGTAACTAGATAGGAGCCAGGATGAAAATACGGGGATTAGGACCTGATCGTTCTAAAATTCTGAGATTCGAATATTATCTCTGGAAGCCCATAGAAAATACAAAAATCCTAGTTACATCAATAATTCTAATTGACCTCGAATTCAATTACTTACTCTATTTAATTCATCAATTTTATTATTTCGTAATTCTAAATCCGACGAGGCTTGGGTTTCGAATTCCTGTATCCTCTGGCAAGTAAGTTCTGTCTGAAATACAATTACCATATTTATGATAAATCAAAGACAAGTTACTGTAACACATCTGAATGCATTTGTCAGCATAGTTGAGAAAATACTAGATACCTTGCTGCGCCCGAACAGAGAAGTAACATGCAGATGAAGATGTGTTTAGTGCAACACTTTCACAATTTCATATAGAATTTTAATCCGTAAGTATTTGTGTAATATACTGATCATATATTTCTACATATTATGCCATTGGAAAAAAAGAAGCTGATTCATTGAATGACAAAACTACTAAGAAAAAACCCAAACATATAGATAATAATACAGGCAGCAAGGAAAACACCAAAAATGTACGCATTTAAATTTATATTCTCCATCAAAATAATTATAAATTCAACTTCATTAAATGTAAGCATATTTAGAACGAAACATGCACACCTATATTAATTGAAAAGCGAAAGAAAAATTTTCTTCGCCGACAAGGTAGCCTGCCTCCTATGATAACAAATGGATACAGTGCTACAGTTTAGCCAGAAGTTTACTGCAAACATCTGACAAGAAGTACCCATTTGACAATGAATTTTTATAAATTAAAATAACCCCTTTATAACAGAAATAAAACAAAGAAATAAAGTAGATTTATTGGACATTTTGAATTATGGGTCATTTCTTATAAAATGCTTGCAAAAATTATCGAATGTTGCTTACATTTGGGGTGTTAGTCTTCGCTTGCCTGACCTGGCTTGTCCTACTGAGGTTGGTAGGCCTTACCTGCACCTGCTTGCTGACCATTGAGCCTGCAGGTTGTGTAGAGGCTGGTGGAGGAGGAGGTGGAGGTTGAGGATGAGGTCTTGGTGGCTGCATCAGTGAAGAAAATTCGGCCACCGAAGAATTGGGTGTTGTTACTTGCGGTGAAAGGAGTTGTTGAGGTGATGGTGGATACTGTTGAACAAAAAATATATATCAGAAAGGAGTCTTAGGAAGAAAGTTAATTAATAATATATTTACCATAGGATACCCCTGTTGAGGGGAGGGACTCTTAGCGCCCCCATGCCTAATGGGACTATTGCCTAAGTGGTGCTTTGGAAAATAATCATTGATCTTTTTATTCTCAAGAGCAATCACCGATCTGGACCCTTTGCTTCCTATAGGTCCTCCAGTTACTCCACCACCTCCATCATCTGCTTTACGTTTTCTTTTCCTTTCTGAAGGAGTTCTTGGTACTTTCTCAGGAGTATTTGGATCTACCTCCTTATCACTATGCGATGAGCCTACAACCGCATTAAAGTTAATCCTTCTATAAATTATTAATAACAAAATGAACTTACCGGTGCTCATGTTCGAGTCTTGACTATGAACCGACTGACCAGAGTTTACGGTTGATTGAGGTGCCATCTGAATTTGTGACCCAGCAGACATCTGAAAAAAAAATATGCCTATGTCAGAATGGTACTTTCACAGAGAGGTTAAAATTATGAAAAATTATTGAAATCTGAAAAGTGGTCTTTGAAATGAGAGTGGAAAAAAGACAGTACAAGAGAGTAAGAAAGATAGGTGACACCTTCCAGGAGAGCCTATGGTGGAGCCCCATAGTCGTATTTGCTGTTTGAGCTAATAAACAGTATGTCAACCATAGGCACGGTTACGCGCACAATTTCTCCGTAAATGTCAATATCAGCGAATGAATAAAATCTCCGATATATGTTTAGAGGTAAAGGAATCACGACAAAATGGAGGACCCTAACGGAGGGGAACGACGTAAGGGCAGGGAGTTGCGGGGCAAGTGGGAAGAGCGGGAAACGGAGAGGGGGTGGAAGTAGCGAAACAGAGAATGAGAATAGAGCCAGAGGGGTAGAGGAGGTGTAAGGAACTTCTCGATGGCAGAGGAGTGGTTGGATTCGGAACCACGGACGCGCTCCGCGAGGGGGCAGTTTTACTCACTGTTTCGCGTCTGAACTCTTTGGTCAGGCCGGCTAGTTAACTGATTTATTCCTATCGTATACGATACAAACTGAAACTCGCTTCGACGATTACTAACAACAACAAACGACGACATACTACGTCAGACGGCTTTGTGACGTCGATTCAACCGATAAATTACGCACTCTTATTATTATCATTGGCGGCGTGTCAGCCACGTTTACTCCGCGCGCGGTTAAGAACCCGGATTAATGGTTAGTCCTCATGGACGCGGTCACGCGTTTGCGCCGTTTCATTGCCGGAACGTACACGTTCGAATTCCACGCTCTGTCACTGGTGCTTATCCATTCAAAGCATCGCGAATACTAAATTTTGCAAATTTTTTAAAATTCGCAAAATTTTTTTTCGACAATTTCTAATAAATAGGGATAAATAAATATATATTTCCATGTATCTATTTGTATTATTTATATCTACATTTATTTATTTGCAATAAATATAAATAAATTTATAAAAATTTCTTCGTTTCCTATACATTAATCTTTAATACCGCAACAGAAATTCGAATATTTATTTAAATTTATGCTTGTTCTGGATAATGTAGCAAAGTGACATTTAATTTCTACTTACAGGATAATTAATTATTGATATATTCAATTTGTATAATTACCTGAAACTGATTATATTAAAAATAATGTATCAAAGTACACGTGTATATTACGTATATACACTATCCCTATCTACTATTTAAAAATGGCGGTCTGTTTAGAAAGTAAAGCATATATTTTGTCACATCAGCAAATTATTTTAAAAATCATCTTTGTACAATTAAATATTCTAATTACATACACAAGGGAATGATCATTTTTAGATTATACAAGGATATGTATAGCTATTTGAATGGAAAACACTTATATATCGGGTAATCATTAATTAAAGAAATAATGAATTTTCAGGTTAGTTGTTATAAATAATTTGTATTGTATTTTCTGGTATTTTCATGAGAATGCTAGAGAACTTCTTTATCGATGGATCAATGTCTATGCCCGGAACTGGGCTAGAGGGCCGAAGAATCGTATCTTCGTCGGCGATTTGCCTTTAAGACAGCTTCGTGGGTGCCTGGTGTGCGCTTGCGTGAGTGTGCGTAAGATTACATAGGAAGTAGTAATATGTACGAACCTAGTGAATCGGGACATGCGGATATTACAATGGACTCCTTTATTCCTGACGATCGGACCCTTTTACGATCATAATCATAGAGTATGTAACGAATGATATAAACACGTCGTACATATATAACACACTCATAGAAGGTTGGGGGTTCACTTGGTATCTTCGTCAACAGTGAGGTTCCACTCATAAAAGTGGCGTGCAGTTAGCATGCCGGGTAAGCAGCAACAGCACTCACAGCAGCACCGAGTGCCGTCAATGGCCACGATAAACGGCATTACGCGTACGTATTCACGGGGCCAAACTCGGAAGCGAAAAATCCGGCGTAGTCTCGCCTAATCGAAACGGAACTGAAACTGTCTGACCACCGTACCGTTCGCATACTACTACTCTAGCGGGAGGGTTTCCTCTCTTTCTTCGTTCTACACTCTCTCCTCTATCTCTTTCCTTGTCTCGCTTCTCCTCTCCTCTATGTACGGCAAATGAGCAACGCGCGAGATTCCGAGATGCGGCAAAAGGTGCAACTTCCATCTCCCCGCGGCGCCGCTACCGCCCCACGATCACAACAGACAGGGAAGGAGAGAAAGAGAGAGGAGGGGGAGGGGGCAAGCCAGAGGTTGGTGAGCTTGGGCGGAGAGGGATGGGATAGAGAGTTGAAAAGAGAGGTAGGCTGAGTGACGGAGAGCTTTTGCAGGGGTAGGGCCAGGAGAGGAAAAGGGAGTCAGAGAGAGGCGTATGAGACATTCCTTCAGTGAACGGGTCGACCGAGTGTGAGTGCAACCGAGCCGGTAAAATCGATGTGGCGAAGTGTGGCTGTGCCACTACGGCGTGCAAAGGGTGTGCTGTACCCTGTACGTGATCGGTAATCTGCCTTCTGCCGTTCTTATACACTCCAACAAATTCTACTATTAACTATTAACCCTTCATCCCATGATTTTCTTTTTTGACCTTTAGTACAGAATTTCAGGACATATACACAAGCCCCAAAAGGGGTTCCGTCCCAGTCTTCTAAAGATTAATTTTAAAAAGAAAAATGTAAAATATTGAAATTTAGGTATCATGTAAAAGAGATGTTTAAAAAGTACCGAACAGTTCACAGGACGTTATTTTATACAATGGCGACATAGGGGAAGATCACAATTCTATGTGATCATAGAATAAAATAATTTTTAATGATTGAGTATATAACATTCAATATTTATCATATATTATCATTTCATTTCCAGGTTTCAAAATTTAAGTTTAAAATTCCGAAGTTTAAATTTAAAAATTTCAAAATCCAAAATTCTAAGTTTAGATCGCAAAATTTCAAAATTAAAAAATTTTCCCGAGTAAACATTCACAGGTGGACAGTGGGTCTTTTTCCCCCTATATCGCCATTTTCCCTAGAAAAATCTACTGTCCTCAATATAATACAGCAGTACTTGAATTCAATGTTTAGAATTGATCCAATAATAATAAACTGAACTTATCAACAAAATTAAAAATCCAGAATTATTTACATTCTTGTATCAATTTCTATAATTTAACCATTCAGTGGCGCAACCATAACTATTCAATAGAGGGAATAAAAAATATTTTCTTTCATTCTTTATGATGTTAAATCTAATTTTTATTTTTGTTTATTTTAAAAAGTTTTTTAATTTCTTTATGATCGAAAAGGTCAGCTGACCCCCCTCCCTCTAGTTGCGCTACTGTAACCATCATCTATAGAGAGTGGCACCTGACAGAAAATTGAAAAACGTAAGTACCCTTACAGTGGCGCCACTGCTTACGCTCCTGCCAAGGCGATGTGTGTTTCAGCCAGTGTGAGGGCGTATTAGCGAGACGTGGTCTCGGTGGAGGGGATGGAGGAGTTGAGCGTACGTACGAGATGACGACCGACGAACATAACTGCTCAGGCAGGCGAGCAGGTGGGAGTGTATGTCAGATTTTAGATGCAACGACGCAATGTTTGTCGGTAGTCGCGCATTTACACTCTAATGGTGTCGTTACAGTGTTTTTTCACCTCTGTGTTTTATTAAATTTTCATAATTTTCAATTATTCGTGACGTGTGATCAGCCACGATACTTTGCTTCGTTCACTATTAATTCTTATTCCACGCACAGTGTGTTTTAAATAATCACTTCATTCACAATTTTCTAAGTTACGATAAAGTGGAGAAATAATAATTACCTAATAGTGTTACATACTTCGCGTGCCTTTCGTTTTGACCACGTACGAAGGAATAGAAGTGCCTATCGATGCGACATTCAGACAAGGAGCAACGTTGCAATATTTCGGATGCTGTGACAACGTCGCACCCACCATAATGTGTTTTCAGTTTTTTCAATGTACGTACTAGTTTAGTACAGTCGCCGCTGGGTATAGCCAAGACATCTTTTATTATATTCCTTATAATGCCTAATACGAAATTTAGTTATAATTAAAATATTTACATGCCAAAGTGCACGTAAAGTGAAATATGTAATTTTATTTAAAAAAAAAAAAAAAGACCGTCCAATGGCATTTGATGGTGCAAAACAACCATGGGTATTTGATGCGACGGCAACGCAGCAACGACTATCCCCTCTTCTTTATAGAACGAGCCACTGTTTCCCCTCCATACGTTGGGTTAGCCCCCTCCAATGACCTCCCAATAGGTCGCACACTCATTAGCCCAGTCGCGCGCGATTCTCCCCTTCTACTCGGCGCTGCCGCATGTCTCTGGCCGATCAGCTGGTCGGCCACGCGACGTTGCCTCGCTGCTTCGGCTTGCGCTCTGCTCACCGTTCAGCCACGCGGTTTTCCGTGCACACCGCTTCGGGTAAGGTTAGGTATGTTTCTCCGATGCCGTGTAAACGGTGTGTGCGCATTGTACGTTGCAAGGACGACTTCTTGCGATTTCATTCGGGATAAAATCTTCTTCGTAATTCGATGCAATTATCAATCAATTATTTTTTATTTTTTGTTTATTTGTTTTTAGATGTGGCTATATATACTAAATGAAGAAGATGCAATGCGTATTTTTTTTTATATTATTACATCCGGACTTTTTTTAAACTGATGTATAGGGTTACCTTGAAATATGAATTTTGAAATTTTACTTCGATATTTGAATTTTGCATTTGAAAACTTAAAAATGCAAATGTACACAAAGTAAACTCTATAAGCTGCTTTAACATTTTTTATAATTCTACTCCATGTTTGCAACTAGTAAATTTTCCTCACTTTTGTTTTATCAGACTAACACAGGGTTGAATACATTGCTATTATATGTTTTATTACTTCTATAAGAAACTTCTCCAAGGTACTCTACTTTGATATGTTTCTTCCCGAACAAATCGTAAACTAACTAGGTAAATAACGTGGCAGGTGGAACTTTGTTAGCTTAGAAATCAGAGCGTCGGCGGCGCCACTTTAGATTTTCTCCATCAGATCTTAGCGATTACATTGATTATTGCTGTCACATAAAACTATTTAAAATATTCAAGAATAAAATCCGTATACATCGTGCATCGAGATACATGCGTCATAATTATACCCGAGAAATCATGAAAATATTTTGTTCAATTCATTTCAACATACATTTCGTCGAGATAGCTGACAAATTTAAGTATTTTTCCTTTCCGCGCGCATGCGCAAATTGCGTAATCTATTCACCAGTCGCATCATTGAGTTGACAAAATACATACACTATGCAGAGCGGAAAGAATGCGGCTTTGATTGGTCATAGTAGACCCACCTTTTTTGGATATATGTATTTCTGTACCGTATGGCAAAAAAAGAGATCTCGAATATAGTTACTGCCGCTTGAAAATCACGATGGACGTGCCGTGTGTCACTGATTCGGACTTTCAGCCACGCGCGCACATAAGCCGTCTAAGGATTTGTCGATCAGAAAAGGACGCCATCGACCTTTCAGTCGCGACGGCAGTGACGATCGGCACGCCATTGAATAGCGTTGACGCCTAGCATCGTGTATTGACAATGGCAGCAATAGCGTAATCTTAGAATGTTGATCATTAATGTTTAAAACGTGTCACGGTTGGATACGGGAATCCTACTACTATATCAACGTCTACCATTTCAAAAGCTTCAAAGGTCATTGACGTTGAGATTTTTGGAGCGGGACAGAGATCTTTGAAATTTTGAAACTTTGAAACAACTACTGCCTTTTATATAATGTAATATGTATAAAAATACTGTAGTAATTGTTTAAATATGATTGTACGTGATATTAAGACAAAATATATCTTGTACATAATCGTTAAAATATTCAATTGTATAATACAATGAAATATAAAGTTAGGGTGGGGCTCAGGCATATGAACCTTAACCAAACACTTAACGTAGGTAGATCAGTAACGATCGAATCCCCTAGTTCCTGTATGTGGCACTAGATGGTCGCTGGAAGCAACCCTTCTGTTATAGAAAAAAGTGTCACTCTTGAAACATTTTCTTGCTACTTAAACATTTACATCTTGCTAACTATGTTAATCAAATATTCGTATATGATACAGTCATGAAGGTACATACGTATCATAGATATTCAAACGATACAAATCACTTCTAAGATTTTGAGTGACGTGAATTTTTCTATGATTCTGTAAGTTCCTATTTCGATAAGAACATCTAGTTACATATAATTTTATTAAATATTTGAAAGTCTATCTAATAGGTATTATAAAAGTAATATAAAATAAATATGAAATCAAATTTTCCCACTTAAACGTTTACACGCAACTAGGGCACGCGATATGACAACGTACTTCTATATATTTGGGGTTCCCTCCCCTGCATCGCCATTTTCCCTCGGGAGCCCATCGTACTCGGTACTGTACTTAAGTAAAAACAAAATCAGGTGAACGATTGCAGGTATGATTGAATGATATGCATAAGATAAGCAGATATATGGATAAAGTAAAGAATTGATGAGTGGAAAGAAGACAGGGACACGCTTTCTTTGCCGGGGCGTCGACATATCAGCAGTCGGCGAAAGAAGTTCAATGTGGCGGTAAAGGCAGACGGTAATGCAGATTGCGAATTGGACTTTAGGTGTCTCCTGCTACCGCGTTACACTGTACGTGCACTTCGAACTTCCAGCGTTCGCGACCTTAAGCATTTGTGCGCTATCCTTTCAACCATTTTCTTTTCTTTCCCCATTCATGATTTATAAATACTATATTTCAAAAATTGTATCTCTTTGCCGTTTCGATAACTAATAAATGAATCTTGTAAATTTGTAATTCTTAAGTTGCTTACAAGTTAAATAGAAGAATATGTTACAATACCAGCTTCCAGCGTAGAAGAGAGACTGATGTAGCCACAATGGGCAATGAAAAAAACTGGCGAACACACAACTGGTGATACACAATGAAAAAAGCTTTCGAAACTCGAAAGGATCCAAGAACGTCAAACGCGAGTCTGGCTTGTACGTATTCAGTTCCCAAGGTTGGTAGGTATGTATAAACTTTCCATGCAATGTGCGTAGTACCCACTTACTATCGAAAGGATCAATACGGGGAACATGCACTAACAGCTTGCTTGCTTTTATGAATTTCCCTCGCCTAAGACTGTAGGTCACGCAGCAATACGGTTTTATCTTTTCTAAGAAAAAAAAAAATTTTTTTCTTTTTGGAATAATCGGAAATATTTCATTCGATCCGCTTAGTGATCGATGCATATTTTTTATAAAGTTGGTATGTGTGTATTCCAATGTAAGAAACTTTATGAACTTGTATTTTCAGAATGAAAATGATCTATTATTACGCAGAGTAGTTAATTAGTCATTCGAATGAATACGTTAGATTACGCAACGATATGTGTTATGAGACTAGTAAGAAACTGTGTGTACAGTTTTCTGAAAAATTAATAATTTTTAAAAGTTAACTTGAATTCTAAAGTTTTTAAGTTTAGCCGATTAATAAGACTAAAAAATATACGGTAAGAAATTATACATAAAAATTTGGGCATTTAAGTTTTTCAACAAGATGCAACGTATTGAATTTCTTTTAAGACAGGGAATAAACGGAGGTTACCCCGGGGGTGTAGCCCGAATGTCCTTCACCTTCCCTGACTCACGGCATTTTGTAATCGGATCAACTCGGCGTAACTCGTGTATATTCGCAGGTTCCGGATGTTCATAAAAATACCTTCTATATTTAAAGAATAATTACCATAGAAAACATTAGAAATCACTGAACTAATTATTACCAACAGTTTTTTTTTAATTCGTTCGATAATTAAGAAGATAAAAAGAATTAAAGTAAGCTTTGTATTTTCTGTTGCTTCTTGATCAATCTTCCTTTTGACTAGAGTTTGTGGTATCGCGTGTCATTCGTGCGTTTTCGTTCGGGAGACGGAACGTCCCGACTGGATGTCGAATTTGCACGAGTTCGAAGCCGAGTGGCTAAGAGGTGGAGAAAGAATGAAGCGTACAAAGATAAAGAAAAGAAACTATTCAGAAGCTCTACAACTCGATTTAACCACGATCAAATACACAAGTCAAACATAATTATAAAAGATACAATATATTTTCAATTCTGAAGTTTTTACTACTACACTAGTTGTGACGTTGAGAGTTTCTCTAATATGCACCTTAAAAGATAACCCTTCGTACATGCATTTCATTTTTTTTTGCACTTAATATTCGCGAAAAAAAATCTGAAAAAATTCACAACTACCCTCCCAGTTAATGCGGAGGGTTAAAAATTCGTATACTACGGTTTCTTTTGACAAGCTATGGAAAGGTGCATTGCCAAGTAAAATCGGTTCAAGGCTACTTTTGACCATTCCGTCCTGCTATATTACTCTACCCCTTAGTTTATGAACGTCATGATGTAACATAGGTCAACAAGTAAAACATCAATCTCTATGGAACATTGATGAATACACCGAGGAAGGCTCGAAGCCCTCGGAAGCTGCGTTTCAAGTGGCATCCGCCGGAGGCAAGTAGTGTCACCAAAGGTAGGGGAACTGCAACTGCAGCGGAAGGAAAGAGGGGGCGTGCACATTCGACTTCTCCCGAAGCGAAACGACGCGACACGATCGGCCGCTGCTCTACTGAACGGCGTCGAGTGTTGTATATGTCACAGTAAAAGCGTTCAACTCAATAAATGTGTACATTTACTAGTCAATCTATGAATTTACTAATAATTAACAGAATAGCAATATAATTTTATTTAATTATTCCTTTATATATTTTGAAACTTAAAAATTTGAATTTTGAAATTCTGGAATACTGAAATTTTGAAATTCAGTTAATGTTATACTGTCAGTATAATATTAAAGGAATGCTATTCAAAATACTTTTCTTTCTTCTTTTACTAATTATTACATTCGATGACCACCACAGTATCGAATGTGTTAATATTTAGTTGATATTTTCGTCAAAAAGTGTGCTCGTAAAATTTTGCACTTTTACTGTAACATTTCTAAAATGACGGCACGTCGACTGGCTGTCTACTCTGACCGGTGTTACGCTATTGCATGTACGCAACTTGTATGCTTACGCGATAGAGGGTGGTTTTCGTATTGATTCGTACAATGCTTCTCTGTATTACCGACTCCTCGTAAACTTTCTTCAGACAAGATCGATAATGCTAAAAATAGTTAACATCACCGAAAACTATTTCTAAAAGAGTAACATTCCTTAGCAAGTTGATAACCAACGATTCACGTATATTATGTACTGAATTCAATGATGCGTATAACGAATATGTTTGAACAATAATTTATCAGTTATTTGCATGAATATTGGTGTGAAATATTGAATTAACAATATTGACAACAATTGAATTGAGCCAACCCAATATACAATTATAGATCTGTTTACAATCCACATCTCAGAATCGTGTAAATATAGCCACTGATGTATGTATAGAATAAAATAAATCTCGAAACTTTTCATGTTATTTATGAACAAACAGATTCTCTACGAAATTTGTTTTGATGATTATATTTGACGTGATTAATTAAGAATGTGCTCGTGCATTCGCAGTTTCCAATTTACGGTATGTTTAAGTAAACTTACCATTTGATGAGTCTAACTATCCAAATGGCTCAAATAGCAAATCTATAAGAAAATTAATATATGAAGATCTCCAAACATAAAAATAGATACACATTAAATAATAACACTAAAAATGATAAAATACGACGGAAACTGACGAACCACTATAGCAGCAATATTGCTCAAAATAAGAAAAAGTATAATTACCCTGCCTGCTAGTTTATTCATAAAAAAGCATGCACAACAAGTAAACTAATGTTTCGCACTTTTAACGAGTTTTCTTTTCATGAGGAATCGAAACAATGGGCGAGAAATGGAATTATTGCAGTAATTCTAAGTGCAAGAAGTGGTACTTTGTTATAAGTGGGATTTCCTAGGAAAAATGGCGATCTAGGAGAAGAAAGCGCTACCGCTCGTGTGTAAATGTTCACTAGATATTTAATTTACTATTTATTTTACTGTTAATATTTTTTGAAACTTTAAGAATCTTTAGGAATTCTAGAATTTTGCGATCTTGAAATTTGAATTTTGAAATTTTAAAATCTAAAAATTTCGATTCAGAATTATACCTAATACCTGATAAAAAAAGTTCAATTAGCATATAACACCAAACAGGTGTTTTTTGTTTTCAATTCAAAACCAACAAAAGATAAATAAAGCTACTTATATTCTAACATTTCAACGAACGTTGAACGTGTTATCACGTTGTATTCTTTTCGATCAACTAAGCCGAGCACACCTACAAACTTTCACTCGGAATTAAAGGAAGAACGGTACCGCTCGTGTGTTACGAAGTCTAACGATTGCATCCGAAAATTGGCGAACGACAGGTGCGTTATTTCCTTGTCACGTCGAAAACTGTATCCGCTAACATGACTCGAATACGACGTTCTTAACATCTGTATGTCAATAGTATATTCAATTTCATCGACAACGTTCTAAAACGAGCGGATTAAAAAATAAAAACAATATGGAAGAAAGTAAGCGGGCAAGATAAAAATTGAGTATCGGAGATTGTTGCTTACGTAATAGCCTTCGGACATTCTTAAAGCGTACACACAAGCCACGCCACGCCACAGTGTGATTAATCAGAGCACGGAGACACGTGATGCAAAAAATCTGGCAACAGCGTATATAATGGTGTATTACTATTCGTAACCACCGCGCCGAGTTCGGCAGACCAATGTTACGCACGCTAATTGGCCTCTGTACATTATCCGTGCGCCAATCAGCCGCGGCGACTCTCTCGCGCTCTCCACTTCCGATTTCTATTGCCTTCAGGGACGTGCCTATTAGATCGCTACGCACCTTCTATTCGCCGATACAAACACTACACAACAGTGACATTTTTTTTTTAAATTATTCTAAATATACCTCGAATTATTTTTCCCCCCTTATATTATTTTTCTAGTTAAATGAGCGTGTTAATAACTTTTGAAATTTTACGAAGAAAGTTACTTCATTTACATATCTAAAAATTATTCCTATTCGTTTCTTAATCATTAACACACCAAATTACTTAGTTTTACCAATTCATCCGCATGAATATTATCACTGTATAAATAATTCAAGATTAGCAGTTCAATTTCCGGGCGCGCGTTATTTGAATTTCAAACGCGGCCGCTCGTTTTATATAATTGGAGAAAAGAAGTTACGAATTGCGTGAATTTAATTAATAAATTTTCATAGACAACCGAAAATGAATCGAAACCACGATCGTATTTGAATTTTCTGCCCTCCGTTCGTTCTGACAACGTAAACGGGTTAAGTGATAAAAAGAGCACGACAATTGCACCGCGATGCTCTGTTAGACGCGGATATAATAATAAACGAGAACGTCACTAGCTGCATCCGTTGTTCATATATCGGGACATCGAGATGCACAATCGCTGTTATAACTTTGCATAATCGCTATTGAAAGTTTCTTCTTTTTTATTAATCTATTATTCCAAATTTTATGTACCGATCACCCAGTGCCGGATGAGGGCGGGTACACACAAGTGATAGGGGCCCCTTTCGCTACATTGTCATTTTGGAGAAGGACGTAAATCTGGGACCATCGCCACTTTTCTTTGGGACGCCTAACGTGGTCACAAGTGTACCATTATTAGAAATTTATTTTTAAAATTTGCAATGTTTTCACTGAAGTTCAAATACTGCACAACGTATTAAAAGAAGCAATTTCCTGTTTCACTGAGACGATGACGCACACGCGGATAAGAAACGATAACGTTATATCCGTATCGAGCAAATTTCATAATGAAAAACAGAAAATTATAAAGTGTATAAATGATCGAAGATACACTGTTTCTTATTTTTACCTAACCTTGACCATTATATCCCTGTCCTTCGCTCTTATTGTTTTTCAGAAAACGGTCGCACCTATCTACTGATTCGATCTTATGCTTTTAATATTTTGCATCATTCGATGGTTTAAAAAAGATTCGATAGAAATATTTAATAGGCGATACAGTAGACTCTCGTTATATTACCAGGAGAACGATTTGATTTCAAAACAGATTTTCAAACATAATAGTGCTGCTTTTCCAGTATCATAATTTACAAAGTTGATATACTTCTACCCTCTTTTTTCCCCTCCAAGAAGGTTGAAAAATCTACGCCCCTACAGCCTCGTCAGCAATATAACGAGAGTCCACTGTACGTGTAACGTAGCAAAAGCTACATCTTTCAAACCAATTAATTAAGGACCCTATCGTAAGTGAATAGCGTAGAAATAAGGTAACATTTAGAAGAAAATAAGAAGAAAGAAAGATAAACTACACATAGAAGATGTGCTAAGCTCACCCTTGCTCCGAGAAAGCGAGCCTCCAATAACTCCTGCTTCCTTGGGTCCAGGGCGGCCTGAAAGTGCTCCATCTTGACGCCAGCGCCTGGAACAGCACGGCATGACGAGTTAATTTAACGAAAGGAGCTTTTCAAATTATCAAATATATTTATGACAGTATTAAAATATCTCTCAAAGCGTAGGTGTCTACCTGAGAGTGAAACTCACACAAGATACTATCGATAGTCATACGTAATATGATACATGCTAAGAACAATTATTATATTAGCAAAGAAATCATTATTGAATTTTTTCAATGCAAACGTTCAATTTGGTACGCCACATTATTAATGAAATTCAAAGTTTTCTTTCTTTCTTCTTTTTTTTAGCATTAAGGGTTGAATATAATAACAATTATTCGAATTAAAAAATGTGTATATGCTAAATCCCTCCCCTCTTTGAAATTCAATCGCGGACCCTCAGGAATAATAACCGGGGCACGCTATCCGCTACATCGATTCTTTATTCTAGAGATTTGTTTCTCGTTCGTGATTCTACATAGTTTTCCTATGTTTAATAGAACTAAATTGATATTATAAATACGGTAGCAGTAGAGAGACCCGTTAGATGTGGTTGCGGTGGTGGTAGAGGCGATCGCAACGATCGAGGGAGTGGCCAATAGTTGCGGCCGGTAGCTGCGACTACGTCAAATTTCTACGTCCTCTGACTACATTAAAGTAATTTTCGAATACCACATTGACGAACTAACTTTGTACGCTTTGATAGACTAAATAATGTGGGATACTGCTGCAAAATTACTAATCATCAGAGAATTTCGATAAATTTGGGAGAGCTTTATAGAACAAATTCTTGAATTAATTTATGTTTTTAATTTGTATATATTACTGTTTTCGATAAGAATTTTTATTTACTGATAAAAGTCTTTTGAAATACAACTGTTGATGTTATGATTTTGTAAGAAAAACACGAAAACATCAATACCACCCCCGCTAGGATTCGAACCCGAGTTCTCAAACAAAGGGTTAGACGGCAACTTTACCCGCTTCGCTAAACCGTCAACCCTTTATTATACACAGAGTGAAATTTGTACATATTGTTACTTTACGTATTTCAACGAGGACATTCTCTAGCGAAAGCTACTGGTAATATAATACAATATTTAGAGAAAGTACAGCTAATGTACAGCATATTATAATATAGCGTTAGTTTGATAAATTTCAATCAGAAGACAAATATTCAGATATGATTAAAATCTACACTAACCTATACATACATAGTAAAAAATGATATCATCTTACTTTCTTAGAAAAGTACCTGAGCAAATATGTGAGTCACTGTATATCATTATTTTGGATATTTTTAATGCGGTGGGCTAATTTTCTTGGTATTCTGAAATTCATAACCGACACAAGATATCACAGAAACATCATATCTCTGTATAGAACAGTGCCGCTATCATTTCGCGATAATGTTACGGGTTGAATGCTTCATTGTTGCAATTTGCTACAAATACCTATGAATATTGTGTCGAAGTAAAGATAATTTTCACCTGTCTGCTAGCTATTCTGATTTTAGAGCTAAAAATTTAATCTTTACAAAAAACTCTTTTTCTTTTTTGATTTTCGATAATCCATCTCCGAAGAAGAGTGGTTACCGCAAAACACGTTTTAAAAATATGCTTTCAGTACATTCACCGTATCTCCTATACTTTCCAATATTTTTCCGTGCAAAAATTACTAGAAGTGTGTGAAAGTATACTCTTTAAAGTGTAAAAACATTGATCTAAAGAAAGTCACGAGTTTTCCTTAAATAAAATCCCAAAGACGCGTCTTGTTTTGACCGCTGGTGCTAATCACACCATCTTAAATACCAAGCTAAAAATAGTCACAAAGCATAATAGTATTCTTAATTAATTAATAATAATCGATTAGAAATTTCATTAGAATTGAAATGACAATAGCAATGATTAATTTATTTAATTGTCAATCAGAGAATTTGATAAGGGTTTAATGATTTTAATACTTGTAAAACAACCAATAAAATATATTCAAAGAATAAAGGAAACTTTTTAGAGAATCAAAATAAATGGTTGAAACGTTGCGAAAACATGAATAAGTGAATGTTATTCTTTCCAAAATTCAGAATAAATTTACTATTCACTGGATAAGAATGCAATGTGATTCTAAGTAATTCCATAGAATCAAGGAAATCCGTGCAGTTGGGATAATAAAAAAGTCTGAAGTTTCTTCATGGATCTAAAAATAATTAGCAAGGCAGTACTAGCAGGATACGTTTGACTCATTCCAATCTATTTAAACACTACACTCTGTAGAACATTGACTCACAATCAGAAAAATGTAGTCAATTATACGTGAATTTTCAGATAGATTTTCCTCATTGTCTTAGCTTGGTACATTATAAACAGAAGATACAAAAAATAATATTTGGAATACTTTTATTTAAATAAGATAGTATTTAAAGATTTATTTTACTCGACTTATAAAATCGAATAAATATATCTCTGCAGCTACTTTTATATCTTATTTCTAACACTGATCTTGAACATATAAATGAAAATACTGGTATTCTTAGAAATTCATGCGAAGGTCAAATTGCTCAGGTGGTAATATAACGAGAATCTACTGTAGTGTACTCGATAAGCCCCATCAAGTGTTTCTAAGCTTAAGATATGTACGTATTATATACATTGAAAATTATAGCCTTCTGTAATTGATCACGATACGATAGTTTCTAGATACTGGATTGATATTGGAATTAAGTGATTATGCAACCAGACGAGACGTTAACCTAATTATCTCCTTTTTCGGGTCAAACCACCGAAGGAGTTCACCTGACAAACAAAGCTTACGACCTGCACTGTTTTTACATCTACACTATTTTTATGAAACTGTTTCATTAATAATAAATAAAAAAAATTATATTTCAAATTGTCATGAAATCATTAAATAAATGTGACTACAAATCAATCTTTAATACTGCCATTAAATAAAATTTCTAATGCGTTATTAATAATTACCCAAGGTTTTTCATTAATGTTTCCATTGCCTAGTCTATTATTCATTGTTCGCTATCATGTTTCCTATCGTGAATGGAACACACTGTTGCAGAGTATACGACGATAAATTTATCGAGGGTTGAATAGTAAGAAAAAATTAATTTTATATAGAATTTGCATAAATAAAATAAGTATAATATATGATGTTCAGATACCAAAAAATTCTAATTAATATTGGCGGAAATAATTTAGATTTTCGATTTAACACTAGATTGCTATAATATGGATTTTTGGAACTAAGGAGTGGGGAGGGGAAGGAATTAGTATTTTTATACATTTCATAATTCTATTAAAAACCAACATATGTTTTACAAAAAATTATTTAAGTTTTTCTTATATAGTAATAAAATCGTAAATTGACTCGCTCCGGCAATCTAGTGTTAAAATGAACATCGCGTATACATACTAGGTGAACAGTGGGATCTCTTTCCCCTACATTGCTTTTTTCCCTAGGGAAGTCTACTATGCCCGATACTGTACGATACAGTATGAACTGGTTTCCCAGTACGGATCATTTCATATCCTAATACATTTTTCTGTTCATCAAAAATAATATTTTTCGAATGTAAATTTTTCTAGCCTAGGTGTTTCATTCAACTGGGAAGAGCTGTCTTTGACCATATAGACCTTTGTGTCTTCGTTAACGACAGATAATATATAATAACGAGAGATAAGTTACCGCGTTATCTTCCACTCGTGTTTACTAAACGCTTCCTTTTTAAAACTGTGTTGTATACTATGATGGTTAAATTCTGGTGATAGAAGCAAATCTTACTAATACATAAAAATATTGAAAAAAAAATTTCTTAAATCAGAAACCAATTATTAAAACAAGGCTATTAGCTATCCCTTAATTTACTTTTAAGTTAAAAAGAATGAAATATTATTAAATATTTGATATTGTTAGTAAAGCTAAGGGATCTAGACCACCCCCGAAAAAAAATCTTAGTTACGCCAATGCTTAAAAATTATTCTTGCACGGTTAGGCTGATATTGCACCGAGTGCCTCATACGTATTTCAACCGGTTTACAGAAGTCTAATAGCGATGTTTCTTAATGAATTTCAAGCGTAATTCTCTGTTGTATTACGCGACTCATCATGCATGGCATACATGTTATTGTAGTTATTATGCATTGGAACTGTTGATTTTTATGATCCACCGTTATAAAATTCGTACTTTGAACAGCAAATAAGTTTACTTAGGAAATTTCTGACTACTACATAAAAATGAAACGTATGTTTGTTCCCTAATCACTAAGCACATAATTCACTTGAAAACTGGTACATTAACTACGATATGTATCTTTATGTGTAGGAAGTTATTCATTAATAATCATCGCCATTTTCTCTAAAAGAGCCTACTATGCTCAGAACTATACACATACATTAAGTATAAGAATTAATTTAGTGCCTTTCGTTAATTATGACTCTAGATTTAAATACTTTCCCGAGCAATAAATAAAACAAGACTGTCAATAACAATGACGTTTAATAATTAATTTTACTATCATTTTTCAGAAATAAATATTTAGTTTATTTTTTTTCTAAGGCATCAAATTAACTTATACACTTAATACATACACACATACGTACATACATACTTTTCTACACCGGATTTCATCATATTCGGACTCGGGCAACTTCAAAACGTAAAGATCTGCAAAAAAAAACCGAATAATCAAATTTTCACTGATTTGTATATTATATTTTTTATATAATAATCAGACATTGGCATAACTAGATATGTTGAAATTCTAGAATACTAAACATTTGGAAACCTAATATTTTGAAAGCTTAGAATTTTGGAGTTCGGAAAATTTAAAATTTCTTGTAATATAAAGATTCATAGAATTGTTATGTTAGGTTAGGTTAAATCTTTAATTGTATCATCTTAGTTTTCACTGGTATGATAATTACGTTATCTTAGAGGAAAAAAGATGAATCTTAGAAAGTATTGAAAAACCGTTATACTCGATTCTTGTACGCTTACGTTCTCGACAAGATAAACCACCGTTCACAGCAAGCCAATAATACAAAACAAATCGAACAATTGTTTTTGCAATGGACATTTATGCACGCTACGGCTCACTGTGTACAGTATCGAGCAAAGTAGGCTTCCATAGGGAAAATGGTACTCTAGGGGAAACAGAAATTTTCATAACCATAATTTGAAAGATACGTTTTAATATTAAGAGTATTTTAAAAAATAATAATATAATTTTTCACTATGAAATATTACAAAATAACTAAGAAATATGAATAATAAAATAAATATCAAGTCAAATTTTCTCATGTAAACATCTAGATGCAAGTGACAGAACTACGGACTTCCGTGTATTTAAAACCGTATCTCCTACCATCGCCATTTTCCCTGGGGAAGCCTATCGTGCACGCTACTGTATAATAATGTAATGAGGAAAAAACATTTCTCAAGAATGATCAAGAATTCAGCAATAAAGAAAGTAATATGTACATGTACAACTATTAACTGATTTCTATTGTAGTAATTACTTTAATTATAAAAACTGTAAATTAACTCCATTTCTCTTGTGTATCTTCGCAACGTAAAATCACGGCAACGTAGAAAATGGAAACTTATTCCACAACCGCCATATTTAAATTTGTATAAAAATTTTTCTCACTAATCCAATATAAATTGTACGTTTTCCCTAAAATGCTATATTTTTACCAGTTCTTTGTCAGTATTGTATTTCACACGTGGACGCGGTTTAAGGTTATTCCCTATTCCGCCATTAACCCTCGAAAGACGGATGCTCTACACCGCGGTTGTTTCATACAGGGTCACCTTAACGCATAAGAATGCTATTATAATTCAAAATTGAAAATGTATTTTACATCAAAGTACATATGTACACTAAAAGAAGTACAGATAGGAATATGCAATTCATAGTGGATCAAAATGACTCTGCATTCGGTGTGCAAAGATTAGAATTAGATTTCAACTCTCGATCATACGTTAGACCAATAAAGGTTAATTAATCTAGAAACTTAAAAATTTGGATTTTGAGGTGATGAACATTAAACTTAAGAATTTTTAATTTCGAAATATTCAAATTTCAAAACTTTAACCCTTACACGTCGAATACCGCGTTATACTAATCGATTATGTATTATATACCGGGTCAAAATAACCCCGTATTCGCTATTAAAATTGTGTCTTTTAAAAATCATAAATCTTGCTTATCCAAACATTAGAATTTTTAGAAAACACTAAAAATCAGTTTCTACAATGATTGAATTATAGTTCTTTTTCAATATTTATTTCTCCAACAATTTCATTAATACAATGCTCTAAGATTGAAAGCAAACTTTACTGAGACCTTTAACATTATATCTCAGTTAATAGTTGAACAAATAAAGCAAACATTTCTTATAAAACAATCTTTTTCATGCTAGAAGGGTCAACAAAAAAATAACTGCTAATGAATGATTAAGGATAATGTATTTATGTTTATAAATTGATATAGGTTCCTCAATTAGCAACTTACTATGTTATATTATATTAAAATTGATAAAATTTTTAATTCTATTTGCTCCAATGTATAATGTTGCAAAGACAATATTATTTTCTTGTAATTACAAAGAAAATCTTGCCGTCTCTCAGCAGTGATATTGTCACATGAGCCTATGGTTAAAACATTAAAAGTGAAACTTACCACCACCAGAATTCCAGCAATTATCAGTCATCCCTGTTTATCCATCTGTAAAGTTGCCGCTACATTATTACACTGATATCCAACTTGTTCTGTTACATCACATCACTAAAGTCTTCACCAAAATAATCACTCTGAACGCACAAGTAAACTTAGATCTGATCAATGGTAATACACCAATAGAATCATCTTATTCCCACAACACTATTTTACCACATAATCATTTATAATGATAGAATGAGATATTCTAATTAACCCCACAAATAAGAACACATCTAGAAACAGTGGCAATTGGTTAGTCAACAAATAGAATGGTGAGGTTATGTTAGCCCCGTGAATGAAAAGGAGCCATATGATAAATCGTGTACCTGTTGTGCGGTGAAAATACTTAAAGCCGTTTTCTCATCGCGCGATTCGCTTCAGGTTACCGAGACGAAAATGAATTTCTACTTGTAAACTAGGCCTGACATCATGAAGTCACAGGAACGCTCGTAATACGTGATTACGAACAGACGAACACACGGCAATGGGGGGTCTCTGTATTGTTCACCCCCCCTCCCCCACTCAGACTTGATCGCATACACGCATACACGCAAACGAGCGTTCTTCTTTGCTACTTCCCTAGATAATTCTTTCTTATATGCTCCAACGAATATTTTCAACGTACCTCGCAACACATAATAAAAGCACCGGTTTTCTTCTTTGCGATTTCTTTCTCTTTCACGACATAGCGCACTTTGCTTATCGAAAGAAAGGGGAAAACTCATCTGGAAAATGGCTGCCACAGGCCACTTACTGATTTATCGCTTTTTCGCATGGCTACTTTTTGCCCACGGGAACAATAACACGAATAGTATAACCGACGCGATAAATAGTCACCGATTACGCGAGAACGTGAACGTAGATCCTAGACGCCGGCACACACGTAATACATCGCACTACTTGCTACTCCGACCGAGTATACGTACTAGTTTTTTCTCTTTTCTTCCGGAAATCTTATACACAGACGCGTGCGAAGAACACAGCACTTTGACAGAGGGCTTTTTTGCGAATAAAGATGGTTTAAGGGACGAGATACGTGAGCGTCTTGAAATCACCCCGATTTTCTTTTGCACGTATTCGACGACAGTGACGTCGCTTCACTATAGCGCACTCATACGGTTCCTCTGTCTCACTCGCATCAATAGTCGCGTTCGCCACCTTACGACTTCGGCTATTATCGGTGAACTACGATGTTTATTCGGCGCATCGGCTGACCAGTCACGGTTCACACCGCATCTTCCCTGCCTCTTGTCGTTTACCTATTCCTTTCGGATTAACTAGGCTTTTAATTAATATGCGGATGAAATTTTTTTTTTCTTAAAATGGGTCTTAATTGATAAGAAATTACATTATATCTTACATATCTAAAAGGTGGATGTATGAAATACCTTTTTAATTTTTAATTAGTATTTTGTAATTTGTTATTAAACTTAATTTGGTTATGCGATTAATTTTTCTTATTGGTTATCGTTATAGATACTACGTGAACCATGTAATTAAAAAATCTTTTAAAATAATAGTTGACATAAAATTTGTATTCAACGATAATTTGAACGATAAGTTATTAAAAATGTATGGAAATATTCGAATTTATATTAATTACTTGATACGGCTTAAATAGTTGTATTTCTTTCGTAATTAAAGTTCGTTTCATTCAACAAATTACGCGCGGGATATTTAAATATATGCCTGTGCTTAAAATTATAAAAATTATACATATATTTTTAAATAAAGAATAATTGTAAATGCACTAGTATTTTTGCATTATAGTTTAATTTAATATAATAATAACTGATATAAAAAATTTCCAAGTATTTATATACGAGACAACCTATTTTCATAAAAATAATAATTTTTTTTTCGATTCTAAACATTTTATGAATTATTGAATATTAATTACAAATCAAATGTATTATTATAGAAATAGTCTCGTTAAAATAAACAAATTTTATATCATAAACAAACACACATTTAACAATAAATAACAAATAATTATTACCTTTAACTTTGGTATTGTTAATTAGTCCTATAAAAGTTACTCACAAACTTTGTTTTTTTATTTTCTCGATAAAAATTTATGTAATACATAATAACAGTCACTACAATAAATAATTAATCACAATATATTAGATGTACGAATTAATTCGGTGTCTTTGCAATTACGCATTCTTAATTGTTATTTGAAATTTCAGTATTTTCCCGCGCTTCTGTGGATTTGAAAAGTGGCGCGGAAATACGATTTGAATAATTGGAGTTATTATAAGTTTTAAAAAATAAATGTTAAATTAAAGAATGAAAATGTACCGAATTAATTTCTACACTTAATACATCATATACTTTCATATTCTAATTAACATAAACAATATTTTTATACGAGTACGTACACTAAATGTATTTATATATACAGCTGTTGATTCGAATGCGACAAGTACATAAACTTCTTTATTTTGTTAAATTAGCATGAAAAAAACAATTGCACGGCATCTACAATCAAGGAGAATTAAACATAAATAAATATAAAACGCATATTATCACATTTATAAAACCCTGTGTTACATTTAACAAAATTTTCCTTTATATCTCTTGCGGAAATTATACAACTAAAAGTTTTTCATACATATGACTCATAAAAAGTATAACAATGAAGTTATGGCTCACAGATACAATGCAAATTGACTAGTATAGAATTTGATAACAGAAACCTAACAATGTAGAGTAATCATTAACTTTACATAAATTTATTTGTAGTATAAATAAATCATAAGATCTATGCCAACATTTTTGGCACTCGTATTTAAATGAAAATTTGATAACTTCTTTAACTGCTATATCAACCTTTCAGTAATTACAAATAAAATATCACAATTATTAATAAAACAAAAATGTAATTTATAATAACATAATAAATTTTTCTATAAATAGGTAATGCATTTTTATTTGGCCGCTATAAATGTATTCGTTGAACAAAAATTTATTTAACAGAATTAAAAAATAATTCTTTTTGAATTAAAGTTTTAATATTTTAATACGAAAAAGAAAAATGCATTCCATATTTTATCTACATTTATATATTATTGATTATATGTTAACATTGACTAATTTAGCATATTATAAACAGTCTATATACTTATTACAAGTGTAGCAGTTAAGTGTGTTATAATTTATATAAATGTAAATAAAAAATTTCAGAACATATAAACCACAATTTAATTCTTTATAAGAAATTGTTACAATTATATATATATATATATATTTTTTTTTTTAATATTTTTTTTTCGTAACATAATTTTATGTGTATTGAAATTAATTAAATTCTGATAATATAAAAGTTTTTATATTCTCAATAAGAGAATGATACTGAAGCAAGTAATGAGCAATATTATGAACATGTTTAGATGTGTTATTGAGGTTTACGAATTGAAAGAATTCATAACATATGATGTATGTAATATCGTGTATGTGTCACTGGCGTAACTAGGAGTCAGAGTGGGTTTGATTCTACCCCTCCAGAGAAATGTGAATTGGCACCCTCAACATTCTAAAATCTTGTCGTAAAATCGTATTGCAATACAACTAAGTATTTTGTCCGAAATGCAACGTATATTGCAACTAAAATAAGTTATAATCAATCAATATTAGAATGAAATTAGAATGACACAATATTAAATATTTAATACTAATAGTAAATCTAAACTCCCTATCCCACCCTATACAAAAATCCTAGTTAGGTCAATGGTATATGACTGTCTAATTATACTCAAGGTAAAATAATATTAAACCGCTATGAATGAATTGTTTCAATTGATATGCTTGTTTCAAAAAATCCTATGTACAAAACCTAAAACTGCAGGTACTTTTCAATTAAGAGTATCTTTCTATATAAATAATAACATAATAATTGTACAGTACCGAGTATGGTAGGATTTTCTAGGAAAAATGATGCTCTAAGGAAATAAGATATCACTAATTGCCTGTAAATATTAAATGAGAAGTTACGAAATTTCTAGTCTTGTAGTCTGAAAATTTTCCTATATGATCATTTTAAAGGAAGCCTACTATACTCGGTACATATTATACACATTACACAGTAATCAAGTGTGTTAATAAACACATATCTTCGTTTCAAAAGAAAGAAGAATTAATAACTAACATAAAAAGATATTAAAATAAAATGTCAATTAAAATCTTGTATCTCCTTTTTACCACACTATATATCACATTAATAATCTACTGTTCAGATTTGAATTTCTTACCTGAAACTTTTCCTTCAGATTTCCTGTTTTACACACCAGCAATTTGCATTGTACGAATACTATTCTTGATCTACCATATTTTTTGTATAGTAAGAAACAATATCACCTGTTACATTTGGTTTTAGAAATCATCTTTTACAGTTATGGTATCAAACAATTCGAACTCTCTTTATATTAATCTACAGTCATCTCTAGATTTGTATTATTAGTGGATACGTTCATTTCTTCGTCCTCGATAGCAGTTTTATTGGTTATATTTGAAAGTGTCTGATGTATAATTGTTTGATTGTCAGCCTTTCCTTCTTCGACAGACTGAACCGTTGTTAATGTACTCCACCAATTAGAGAATGCCCCTTTAGCTTGGGAAAGTGCACCACCTGTCAAATTGACAAATACTTTTCATACTTATAATTCTGAAACTTTAGAATTTAGATAATCTGGAATTCTTCAATTTATCAAATTTGGCAATCTAAAATTTTACATTCTAGAATTTCAGAATTCAGTAATCCCAGAATTTGAGAATATCATGGGCTAGTCAGGGGGCGGCTCATTTTGGTCCGTTCCTAGTTACGCCAATTTTTATATAAAATATATATTTAATTCAACTAACCTACAGCTTTTCCTGTCGTCGCAACAGCTCTTCCCGTTGACGCCATTGCTTGATTCAATTTCCTTCCACTTTCTGTATTCTGCATCGTGCTACAATACAATTAAATAATACACTTTTCCACTTCATTATTTTATCATTTACAATCCGGTTGTGCGAATTTCATTTCACATGGATTTTAAAACACTACAGCGAGAGTTTACTATAATTAATAAATGCTTACTGCGATAAGCGTAACTTCATATCCTGCACGGATAATTGTCCTGCGAATGGATGACCAGGATCTATGTTATTTATTTCTGGCTTATTAATACTGCTCCAGATTTTGTAGTTATTCGTTGCCCGCCAGGCAGCCATGAACGCAGAATTATAATGGTCAGACTGTCTAGTATCTTGTTGCATAGATGTTCGCAACATGCTTAATAAGTAAACTCGAAACTGGGTTCTGATCCATTCATCTCCACCTTCCCATCCTACGCCGTCTAAAAAAATATCTTTACGGGGCTCTGATACATGCCTGACTATATAATCTGCAAATCTCAGATCCTCCGTTGTGAGATGCAGTTGTCGTCTTAATTCTGGATCGCTTGTTTCTATCCGTGTATTTTCAACCTTTCGTTATAATAAAGAAATATACCATCAGTAGAAGCAAAAATAAAATTTTAAGATAAATTAAAAATTTTGTTTAAAAATACAATTTAAAATTACCTCTACTAATACATCGATAAGCTGTTTCTTTTGCTTGAACAAAACATTCGTTGCCCCAACTATGTAGCCTCTAACGTTAATATCAGCTAAAAGATCCAAATATGGCAAGGATAGATATGGTAAACATAAATAACCCTTTGGAAAATAAATATGTTAATTCATTAAATGCTATAATTATAATAATAGCATTGGCGTAACTAGGGATTTTCTCTGGCATAGGTCAGGTCCCTTAGAACATCTGGAAATTTGAAATTTCGAAAATCTGGAATCTAAAAATTTTTGAATAATAAGGGAGTCACAGTCCATATTTTCGGAGAAAGGGGAACCCACCCTGGCTCCTGCCTAATTACACCAATGAATAATAGTTTACACTTTCATACCTTTGTGAATATATTTAAAGGTAAACCACAGAGTTCTGGATTTATATGAGCAATCTGAGTGATATTATTTGTCAAACGTGCATCTGAAAGTGCATCGTTACTTGTATCGCGTGGCAATGGATTATCAGTATCCGCTGTGCCTAATGTAATTGTGTTTACACTCTGTACTCTATGTACATTATCATTTGATTTAGACGAATACATAGAATTATTTTCTTCCGCGTAAGATTCGGTGCATTCTTGTGCTGATTCCACTTCAATGACTTTCATGCCTACATTTTCATTCTCATTGTTGTTCTTTTTAAATTCATCTAAACATTTGCCTTCCATTGCTTCAATATCTTTATTATCATTTATACACAATGAGTTTCTGTTCGAATTCCCGTTAATGTGTTCTTTTACTGTATCTGACATGTTGTTTTGCACGGAATTCGTAGATAAATTATTATCAATGTTCTTTATTGATATTTCTTCTTCGTCAAATGTAGGAATGGGTGACATAGGTCTTGATGGTCTAAAGAAATATAGATTGAAGAAATAGAATATATTATAATAGTAATGGTCATAGTGTAAGAACATAAACGGACTGTACTCCTGTATTCCACCGCACGTTACTTTATATTTTAAAGTTGACGGTGTTTTGTGAAAGCCACGCGCGAAAGCACACCTTGTATCATTAAAGAGTAGGCAAGATCTATTTGGCTCTGACTACTAGGTCCTGGTTCCTTCTTAATTAATCCACTACTTATAAATAATTACCTAACACATGCAGCTTGTTGCAAGCCATGTTCAATCATCCCAGGATACAAGGAAAGTAATGTTAATATTGTAGCACATAATGGTTGCACCGGGGACTGATAGAAAACAATCTTCTTCTCCAACAGAAGTAATTTAAATAATAAAAGAACTTTGTGACGAAATTGCAGTATAAAATCTCTTGCAGACAATCCTACAAGCATTAATAGTTTTAATAATTTAATAATCTAAACGTATATTTTAAATATTAAAAAAATTATTAGCAATATTTCATAATTACCAACAAACACTTGGGGTGGTATCTGACTTTCACTGCTCATACAAGAATTAAGATGATGATAAGTATCTTCTAATAATGACACTTTACTAAAATCTCCTTCATCAAAATATGCGTGTGTTATCAGAGCCATTTTCACTTGAATATGACCATATAATGGTAAGGTGCTTAACACACAAACAGATTTTTGAACTGTACCTCTTGTTATATCAGATGTACGATTCTTCAATTTCTAGAAAAATAATTATTAATATTATTTTAAGTCTACAATCATTACAGCCATAATTTTCATTACCTCAACAGGAATTTGTCTGAAACATGAAATTCCATATACCGTACATTTTGGATCGTTTAAACTGGGTAAATGAAAAAAGACTGTATCTTCGTCATAATTATGAGATCCATCTGGTAAAGCAAGAGTGGGTAAATATTTCCAACCCAAAGGGCATTCATTTGGAGCTCCAGGTACCAATGGGGGAAATGAATATTCTACCTGATAATGAATACATATTATTGTAATGTAATAAAAAACACTATCATATGTATACACATATTTGTGCATTAATTAGGACATTATAAATTTTTTAATAAAAACTAGTTCCTTTATAAGCAACTTACTTGACACCCTTTCTTGTGATGAAATCCGACAACAATTACATGAAGTATTGGTCCAACAGATTCTGCCATATTTTCGCGATATATGTTAAACAAAATTTATTCGTGATGTAGAATTTGATTTCTATATTAATTATCCCCTTTCATTTCAAACGAATAAAATCGTATTTCTTTACTAATAATAAAGGTATAACAAACGTACAGTTAACACGCGCTTTCAAGCACCATGTTAATTTCACGCCTACCAACCCACCGACCAGAGGCATAGAGATATAAGAATAGAGTGCGTGAAACTATATGGTAAAGTGTGAGTGAGTGCTACACAGCAATAGAAAGAAATCACTAGAGTTCATCTGTTACACGATTTTCCCTAGGTTTTATTAAAAGACCGTTTGGTTTTCAAACTATTGTATTTTTAAATATATTTTATTTCAAATTATTATTAAACATTATTATGTGCATAAACATTAATATCTGTTTGATATTTGGTCATCCAAACCTGTCCACATTGTTCAATAATAATATACATTGATTTAATAATTAAAATGCTTTGTATTTACAAAATTACATATTTCTCTATCTATAGTAGTAATACTTCCCTCGTTTATAAAATAAAATTAAAAAAAAAAAAACGAATAATCACTGAAATATAACAGAGTGATATAAAGAGAAATTCATTTATTATATAATTTCTTTCAACGGCTTAAATATCATGTACAAGTATAGAAAGTAAAATTTCTCAGTCTCTATCACATATCGTAATGTGTTCCCAGTTTAATAACCATAAATTTTCATTTTCCTTTTTAATCAAAATTTTTTCAAAATATAACAGACATTAACAAAACATATTGGTACAAAATGTTACCACTTGTATCATCACCAATTTTTAGTCTTGATCTGTGCAGCCCGCAGTGTAGCTTTTATGCTCCGATCGGAGCAACACGCTTGTATCTGGTCGGAAACGTTAACCTGTTTCCAACCATCAGCCTCATAGCTGCCTCTCTTCTCCATGTCATAGACATGGAAGAAGAGGAAAATGATGGGTGGAAGAATTTTATCCATGGAAGACGCGCTACCTGCGTACATTGAATCCTCGTGTTCCATCTGGTCCAAGAGGCATACGTAAAACATTACTTGGCAAACCACTATTACTTGATGTAATTGTTTTTGCTTGTATTCTATTTATTTCGTGTAACAACTTCTCCTCTGGACTTTTTTCTTCCCCAAGAATTCTTTTTCTCGCTTCCGCATACTCTTGCTCTCTCTGTAAATATTCTTTATTGTATAACATTTTTATGGTCCATATGCATGATTAAGTATACCTGTTTTAAGGATTTAATAGGCTGTTTCGGTTTATCTCCGTTTACTAACGGACCATCGCCGCTACCTTGCGAATCTCTTGTGGGTCTCTTCAGGATTTTCACTGTTGGTCTTGGAGGTACATATTGGGATCTTATACCATCATCACCAAGCATTATCATTCTTGTACTTGCGTTATGACTGGTTTTGAAGCTAAAACATATGGTAGAAAAGTAATTTATTTAAATCAATATATCAATTATTAAATCAATATTAATGCCAATTGTTATTCATGACTGTTAGTTATACATTGTAAATATTTTCTTATTATTCGTAGGGTTATTTTGACAATTACTAAAATTTCTTGTCCTAAGGTTTGATCTTTCTGAACCTACCTAGAAGATTCTATTTCTTCTAATGCTTCTACTGCATTTAACTGGAGGGCATCCAATTTTTTCTCGAGAGCCTAAAATTCATTGTGATTAGAATTTAAGTTTATAACAGACTATGTATTTCTAAGTTACTTTAGTAGCTTGAATATTCTATGACTGATGTGGTAGTTGGATATAGAAGCACTTTGACCCGTAACAATTGTATATAAAATTTAAAATATAACTAAGTATATTATATATGCCCTGAAAGCAATATATGATTCACAATGGAGATAAAATGACCTTTGTAAAGGTTGAAATTATACTCTAAAGTTAAATATTTTCGAAATTCTATAATTTAAATTTCAAAATTCAAACTTGCAATTATGACCTAGTGTGTATTATGTACCAATTGCCAGTTAGATTTAACCTTTAAATCATAGGTTAGGTCAATAAAGGTTAATTAACCTTCACAATTCGAATACTGGATCATTTTGACTGAGTATGTAATTATATACTGGGTCAAAATGACCCTGCATTTAATATACAAAAGTTGAAGTTCAATATTTAACAGAATAAGGTTATTTTATACAAACATCAAAATTTGTGAACAATTTATGTGGTGAAGTGACAATTCAAATATCTTAATTAATATTTTATAAGTAATAACTATTTTTAATAAAATAATGAAGTATGTTAAACATACTTTTTCTTGCTATATACTGTGCTATCAATAGTCACATGGATATCTACTAATACCATATATATATACTATTTATACATAAATAGAATGTAAGAATAATTAAAATATAAGTATTCTTAATGATAGCAACATGTGTCATTATCTAATTGCCCATTTGTTATGCTCGTAAAAATGAACATATTAAAACCTTTCTTACAGTATAGGTTAATATGACTTGGTTATTAATATAACTTTTTACCTTATTATTTTACATGTATTAAGAAAAACGAACTTACTTCCGATTCTTCAATTTCTTCCCAACTTTCTAGAACGTCATCAACAGTTGACATTTTTCGATTGATATATTAATTTTTAATGTCTAAGTATCACTCTGGTAACTTAACAATACAGCCTTGGCATGAACCGAGGAAAGTATAGGCGAGTTCTTAGATTGGCATATATCTTTCAGCGAAAGGTAATTGTGTGTTATATCACATTTACCGAATAAAGAGACTTAATATTTTTTAAACAAATTTTCAGTTAAGTCTAAATTTTGTATTGAAATCAACATATGTGGATCAATCTATGTTAGTGAATATTGATTATTGATCTCTATGTAATTAGAGAATAGTATATATATATAGCTTTATTGATTTAATTCATAATATTATTTAGTTAAAGCAGCAGTATAAATCCTATATATGTTTTAATTTAAAAAATTTACATACATACATACATATAATTACTAGCACGTTCAGGTTCGCTCTGTTCAATGGGACGTGTGTGAATAAGTAATCTCTCATTCGCTCTTGTTTCTTATGTATGTGCAAGAGAAAGATGGTTATTTTTGTTACCATTGCTATCTTTTTCTTGCATATAAGAATAAGAGAGACACAATTGGGTTTCGGAAAACTTTTCTTTACATCCCGTTGAATAAAATGAAGCTAAACGTATAAGTGGACTCGAGATTGTATTATATTTAGGAGCGGAAATGATGCTCTAGAGAAAAACAGTCCCACCATTTGCGTGTAAACGTTTATACAGAAAAATTTAATTTAATATTTAATTTTATAAAAAAAAAAGCAAAATATAATCATCTATGACCCCGACGTGATTTGAACACGCAACCTTCTGATCTGGAGTCAGACGCGCTACCGTTGCGCCACGGAGTCTTATGTCCAAACCTTCTTTTACAATCTATTTCATGTTATATGAAACATAAATTTAACTTTTTTTGTATTGTATATTAAAAAAAAATATTAAAACTGTTTCTAAGATGTTATAAAATTATTTAACAAATCCATTAATCTATTATAATCTGATCCATGAGAGAATACAATAAGGATGCGCAGTATGTATGTATGTATGTACGAATGTATGCATGGTGTAGGATTAAAAAACCTGTCGCTCATTGACAGCGTATAGAATACGGCAAAGAGGTGTATTACATATATTTTGCCTCAATTTTTGTTGTAAGTACGTTTTATTTTTATTTCATTATTACATCTTATGTCTCGTATTAACTGTGTTTTTCATTTAATCAGGAATTTTGCTAAAATGGAACTTAAATTATTGGAAAGAATACGGAACCTTGGGTACGTAACTAAAGGTTATAAAGTTAAAATTGAAATATAGTGTAACTTAAAATATTAAAATAGAACTTGTTAATTTTTGTGTTTATTTAGTTGTAATGGAGGATTAAGAAATTATGATTATAATTATAGTTTCTGTTATAGTACTTTTAATATCTATTAAATTAGTTTTGCAATTTAACCCAATTTTTGTTATACAGATATAATGGAGAATTGGTGGAACCTAATAAATTTATGGAGGCCTTGAAAAGAGGTCCAAAATCTCCAGAATACACAAAGCTTGTATCATGGCTAACAGATGAAATTACTGTACTCAATGATATGGATGAAACTATTCATGCAATTACATCACCAGATGATTCTAGTTCATTTCTATTAGAGTTAAGTTGTTTTCTTAAGGAATTAGGATGTGTAAATGAGAGATTAATGACTGGTAATGTTAATGAGCGATTGGCAACTGAACAAGATAGATATATCTTGTTAGATTTCTTAGGAGCCGAGTTAAAAACTTGCAGATTATTAGAATCTAGGAAATATAAAGATCCCAATTCTATGGCTATAGATGTTGTAAGTTCTCATTGCAAAGATCAGGGTAATTATTAAGCATTATATTTTATTAATAATACATGAACTTCTTATAGGAAGAAAGTGATACTGCTAAAGACTTAAAGGACGCGTTAATAGCATTCAATTTTGAAAAACCACCTCCTGATATCACTACTGAAAAACTTTTCACAAGATTGGAGAATAAATTAACTGAGGTATTAAAAACAGCTCCACCTGAATTGGTAGGTAAACCACTGCTTGATAAAGAATTCTCAGAAGCAGATTGGAAGGAACTGGAACATGTACAACAAGAATTACACGAAGAATATAGAATTCGTCGTGACATGTTACTAAAAAGGTTCGATGTAACCATGCAGTCATTTTTGGTAAATGCAAACAATCATTTTTTCGATAAAATTGGTGAAGCTATTTGTGCTTATATAATCCAATTTTTTTTTTCAATAAATAGTGGTCAGACAGAGTAAAACCCCGAGAAGCTGAAATAAATGAACTATACAAAAATGCAAGGAAACTTTTAAGTGCAGAACCGGATATTACATTTGCTGATTTACTAGCAACAAGGGATGATATCGGATTAATGGAAAAAACCAGCAACGCGACTGTTAGAAAAAATACCCGAAGTGAAATTAACAGAATTATTATAGGAGCGGTACCCGACAGAGGTGGGAGACCATATGAACAAGAACCACCACCACCTGAAATGCCACCATGGCAGAAAGATAGAGTACCAGGACCTTCAACTTCTGGGTTAGTTAAAATTAAAGAAGATAATTTAAAAAAAAATAATTCCAAATATATTTGTATATATGTTTTTACAATATTATTTTAGTGGAGGCTCTGGAGGTCGTGGAGGTCGTGGAGGTAGTGGTCACAGAGGTGGTCGAGGAGGAGGTGGTAGTTATCAGCATTCTGTCTCTTTTTCCGGTGACACTAAAGGAGGTCGGGATAATAGTAATTTTAGTGGGGGAGGTTCATATGGAGGTAGTAGCGGTTTTGGAGACAGTGGTTATCAGAATTCAAATTTCTCCTCTAAAGGAGTATATGGCGGCGGACATAGTGGAGGACAAAGTGGAGGGTATGGAGGTGTATATGGAGGAGGACAAGGTGGTGGATATGGAGGAGGTCAAGGTGGTGGATATGGAGGAGGACAAGGTGGTGGGCATGGAGGAGGTCAAGGTGGTGGATATGGAGGAGGACAAGGTGGTGGACACGGAGGAGGGCAAGGTGGTGGATATGGAGGAGGGCAAGGTGGTGGATATGGAGGAGGTCAAGGTGGTGGATATGGAGGAGGTCAAGGTGGTGGATATGGAGGAGGACAACAAAGTGGTGGATATAGAGGCTATGGAAGCAGGGGAAATAATAGTCATAGTGCAGACAACAATGGAGGTAAACAGGCAAAAAAGAGATTTTAAAACTGTACAATTTTAATGAGTAATTTTTTTATCCATTATATAATTATATGATTATCGTCAATTCTTATTTTTTAGGATATGGTAATCAATACGGTTATTCACGATCCGAAGATAAAGGTGGACAGCAGTATCACAGAGGAGGTGGCAGAGGGGGCAGAGTTCAAGGAGGATGGAATCAAGGCTCAAATAACTATCAACGCAGTGGTGGATATAATCGAGGACGACAATATTAAAACAGCTTTATGGAAAATATCATTCTTGTATTGTACCAATAGTTGTACTAAAAGAAATTTGCTTGATTGATCATAAGAATTAATATCAGTGACCTTCTACATAATAGATAAATGCATAATATTAATGTGTTCGGTTTCCAAATGTTTCTGTAAGGTTAAATTAAGAACTTTGATATTATTTCCAAAATTTAAATTATTTATTGTTATTGAGACTGTAATATTGCCATATACTACTTTATAATATTTTGTTTGTTCAAAGTTAACTTTGGCTATGTATTTGTACTTGAATTTTGTAAATGTCCATTTTTTGTACATAGAATAGATCACGATTTTGTTGAAATTACTAATAATGTAATATGTGAAGGGATACAAAATTGGTTGATATTGTATAAAATATTTACTATATAAATATATGTTATAATTGCATGTCATTTATCAGATATATGATTATGCATAAAGAGTATAAGAAATTGTTTTTTTATTATTTTCTTAAGTTTATCTAAGTCGTGCCTGTTTTACCAGTCGCTCTTTTACTAAAACTCTCAATCACAATTGAAAAGCCACAATTTTGACTCCCTTTGATTTTATTTCATTAGAAATTAATCAAGATCGAAAAAATAATTGTATGACGAACTTGTATTATAAAAATACCGCCATAAATTGAAATTTTTTAAATTCGATCCTGGCGCGATCTATATAAAAACGGCTCAAACTACTCAACAAGTTACGTGGCAGTGGATCGATAAGTCGATAACTTGCTGCATAGCTTCTGCTATTTGCCGGCAGATAGCGCTTGTGTTCCTGTCTTTCAAAAAATCGATCGGTAACTTGTTGAGTAGTTTGAGCCGTTTCTGTATAGATGGCGCTACGATCGGAAAATCGAAATACACCCCCCTGCCACGACGACGTCCGCAGACAGACTAACGCGCACCCCTGCCCAGCGACACTTAATCGGATCAGTTACTGCGGTTATTTTTTCTTTTATTGTAGGAAAATTATGCATAATAACCTCCATTGACCCCTGAAAATGAGCGGCGAGAGAGTGTCGAATTCCTACACCACGGTAATCGGCATTAGTTCTAAAGAAGGGCTCCAGAACCTTATGTCTATTACCTTGAACCCCTTCATGCCTAACAAACAGATACCTTTCTCGGGGGGAGGTCCAAACTGTGATTTCCCCTTGGCGCCTACGCTGTCAAAGAGTTGGTTATACCCTTCTCTTTGACGGTGGTTGCACCCCATAGGAAAGATATGGCCACCCTGAGCTCAAAACACGAGTGATGGAGTATAGTCGTTGATATTGAAGCAATCTGTCGTTACCGTCAACGTCCATTAGATTGTTGCAGTGCGAAGCGTTTTACATTTTTACGCGAGGATAGAGCAGATGGTGCTCGTTCTCGAGGCAGAATTTCAAGACTCCTCGAAAACAAAGGCATGTCTCGTCTTGTCGGATTTGTAGTCACTGCTGCTGGATAAATTGTTGTACCTATCTTAATTTATTCGTTCGAAAACATTAGAAATTCTGTTATATGGAAACATTAAATATGATATTAAAGTGATTTGATACAGCACTGAAATATTCCGCGCAACCTACGTCATAGTTGATAAAACGCTGCAATCTGTGTGTCATCTGACTTGTTAAGATTTAGTGTTTTGTCTGTCGAAGTGTAATTTTTTTATGAGTACTGATATCGACCAACATAAAAGAAAGATGTGTTATCGAGAAGTGTCACAATTACAAAATACTTGATCGATTGATTCATCTGATTGTGAGGTATGCATTTACGAACGTCTACATGTCAATTTCTTCTTTACAGAAATTATAATTTAATTTCACATTAAGTATAATAAACGTTTAACAAAAATTTAATAACTGTTGAGTATTTATCACAAATTAAATGAACATAAATTTCATGTACAAGGTTTATGAAAGAAGCTAGATAAATTAAAGTTACCAATAAGAAGGAAAGATGTCAGGTGGAGAAAGAAAAAAACGTGCTTGCGACAGAGGACAGGGTTGGGAAGAGGCAGGTGCTGAATTTTATCAGGAAAGTTATCCTGCAGCAATTGAAGCAGATTTGCAACAAGCGTTACAAAGAGATCCTTCTCATATAGCCACTTTACTCCCGAGTAAAAAGTCCAGAGTTGGTAAGTCTATGATTGATATAAGTTAAAAGTACATAAAATTATTACATCATTAATACTTTGTTAATAGCAACATCTAAGCGGATACGTAATGACACAAAAACAACATTAAGGAGACGTACCAGTACAAGGTCTCGTGGCACAACTACATCAAGACGTATGTCAACAAATATTCATGATGCAGCAGTGTCTATGTTGCCAGACTTGTCTGAAAATTTATCTAACGAGGAACGGACATGGGAAGAAATAATGCAAATTAAGGCTATGCCTGTGTGTATGGCACAAAAGATACAATTAAAAAATCAATTGCAAGTATGTTAAATACTTGCATTATATCCGAAATAATATTCATTTAAAATTGAATAGATATACAACATGTATGCATACTTTTTCAGAGTGCAACAAAATTAAGGTTGCAAGGCTTTGAACAATTGAAATGGCAACGAAGGAAAGCTTGGCAACAATTTCGTATTAGAATGAAAGAGGCCTATTCAAAAATGGAGTTGTGGAATGATAGCCTTAAAACAATTGGAGGAAATTTTGGAATGGGAATAGTAGCATACTTTTTATTCATCAAATGGTTAATGTATCTTAATATTCTTTTATTTACTATTATGTTTTTATTTATCGTGTTACCTGCGATATTACTCGATGTGCCAGAAGATGAATCGTGTATAAATTCCAATAGCAGTAATAGTATAGCTTGCTGTTCACAACAATATTGGAACACGACTCAAGAAAATATCGGTATAACAGATATTGGTATTTTAGAATACACTTTATTATTTTACGGTGCATATACTCACATGAGTTATGATGCTTCTGGCATTTTTTACAATTTGCCATTATCTTATATTTCTGCTACTATTGGCGTGTTTATTCTTAGTTTAATAGCAATTGTTAAGTCTGCTGCTAAAAGCTTCAAACAGAGAGTGGTTGAAAACGAGGGTCAATTTTATCAGTATTGTAATTTAGTTTTTGGTGGGTGGGATTATTGTATACACAATGAAAAGTCTGCCGACGTAAAGCATAAAGCATTATACAATGAAGTGAAAGCATTTTTAGAAGCTGAGAGATTAGAAGAGGAGAGACAAAATCGAACCAGAGAGGAGAAAACAAAATTGTTTCTTACGCGTTTTTTTATTAATTTAATTATTTTAATGGTATTAATCGGCTGTGGTATATTTATTTATTATATATTTGAATTTTCATTCGATCAAATTTCATTATACATAGGTGAAAGCTATGATAGCTATCTGTCGTTAAATAAAATTGTTGAGTTATTTTTTGAATTTCTTCCATATATATGTATTGTTGTTTTAAATCTTTTAGTACCGTTTCTGTTTCGATATTTGGTCACTCTAGAAAATTATAGTCCATCATTTGTTATACATATAACTCTCTTGCGAACTGTATTTCTACGACTTTCTTCTTTCATTGTTTTACTCACTTCATTTTATAGATTAATCGCTGGCGATGTACCAGATAACGAATGCACTAATCACGATGCTAGACGTCCATTGTGTTGGGAAACATTTGTAGGACAACAATTTTTCAAACTTTATATCACTGATCTTTTTCTTCAATTTTTTATGACATTTTTTATTAACTTTCCCAGATCAGTAATAGCAAAACATACAGAAAATAAGGTACTACGATTTTTCGGAGAACAAGAATTTGATTTACCTAAGCATGTATTAGATGTTGTTTATTTACAAACTATTTGCTGGCTTGGTTGTTTCTTTGCACCTTTGTTACCATTGGTGGCTGTGATCGGTACTTTCTTCTTGTTTTATATTAAAAAATTTTCTTGCTTAGTAAACAGTATTCCATCCAGCAAAATTTATAGAGCGAGCAATTCAAACGCGCTTTTCATGTTCATTTTACTAATTTCATTTATTTTATCTACAGTTCCAGTTGGTTATTCCATTGCAGAGATGGTACCATCGAAATCTTGTGGTCCATTTAGAGGTTTCAAATCTGTATGGTCACTATTAATTCTGATGTTTGCTCACTTTCCTAATTGGCTTCAATCAGTTTTATACTTTTTTGGTACTGCTGGCTTTGGCGTACCAGCTTTTCTTGTTCTTACACTACTTTTATATTATTTTTATGCGGTAGCAATAGCGAATAAGCATATGGTTACAGTTTTAAAGAATCAATTGGTATTAGAAGGACATGATAAACAGTTCTTATTAAATAGATTGAGTGCATTTATTAAACAGCAACAAGATCAGAATAAATATCATCAAGACCAGGCTAATGAGTTAGGAACATTTTCATAATTAATATTATGAAAACTGAAATAATTTTTATGTAGAAATTTTTAAAGTGCACAAATTTAGCAATTGTATAATATGCTTATATATGTGTAAACTATATACACAGATATTCAAATTGATTTATTTACTTCTACTTTCCGCGTGGTAATAAGACTGTTCAACTCGTTTAATCAATTGAATGATTGCTATTGAAAATAATTTAGCAAATTAGTATAATTATAAAAGTCAAGATACTTTTCACTCGATTCGTTTAATTTTAACTAATAAAGCAACTTGGAAGAATAAGAATGAAGAAAAAAAAACACATTTAAGAAAAAATCAGGGTACAAAATGAACACTGTGCAATAGTAAAAAAAAAAAATTGCAAAGTATTAACTATGTATTTGTAGTTTAAGGTACCACTAAAAGTTAAGATTCATATAAAGTAGCAGTAGCAAATGTAAAACCATTTTTTTTTAAATGTTATTTTGCATAGACTGCTAGAAAAAATAATTGTTTTATTTTTGTTCTTTACATCAACATGGAATATCATAAATTCACTTCTTGAATTTAAATAGGGTGCTTTTGCTAAAATAAAGTGAAACGAAGTGATATATGATGGACCTATTTTTAGATTACCTGAGTATTAAAAGTATAATGCGATTGTAAATAGGTTTCTTTAGGCAAATCAAGAGATGTTTAAGAATAAGAGGATATTTTATAGTAGAATGTTTATTACATGTGTACCAAAATATTCATTAACCAAAAATTAATTTATACTTCTGTTTCAACAGATTTTATTTTTGTAAAATAAGTTTTGTTTATAATTTAATAATCTTTGAGATAAATTTATGAGATTTATCCCAATATACAGAGTATACTTACTGCCATTTTTGAAATATATATATACAAATACATATATAGCCATTATACGAATAATAGACATTTTTTAATGTTTTTAATTTTAAAATATGATCATTGTTTTTCATTTGGGATAAGTTTTATCATCTTTAACACTGCCATTGTACATGAAAATATCATTACTCCACCTTTACCATCTATAAACAAATATGCATGTATAAAAAGTTTTAGTAAGAACTATGCATGTATGCAATTTTTTGCAAGTAAATATTGTAAAACTGCCAATATAGGTTACATAGTTTCAAGAAAGCATTTTATATGAATTTTATACAAATATAACTATAAAACAACTGCATATTAATGTCACTCTGAACACAGCTTTTACTAAGGACCACATTTCATTCATTATTACATTATATCTAATATTCTATTTCTCTGATGTCATTAAACCAGTATTAAAAATAATATATAGTATAATTAGTGGTATTATGGATAACAAGAATTCTTCTGTGCTAAAGGGGTAGTAAATGCTTTCATTTTCATTGAAACTTTTATACATTTATAAAAGTAAGAAAATGAATTACAAGTATACTATCTACCCTATAAAAGACTGCACATTTTTGAAACAGCTTTCCTAATTAAACCAAAAATCATTTTTGATGTTTACAATATGTTATGTATAACAAGACTATATGCCTATTATAATAAAATATGGTTAATAAACTATAATATATGTAAAATGTACAAAATATTTATTTTAATCTTTGTAATAGAATAGACAAATCATTGTTTACTTAATCATGTAACAATACTTTATATTTTTATGTTAAGATTTCTGTTTTTACTTATGATTTTGTTGAATGTAGCTGAAAGAAATGTTTTATAAATGAATTCTGGTTTTTTATACAGGAAAACATTTTATTTATTACTTAATAACTCACTGCTTCAGCAATATCAATCCAATCCATTGCTGCTGCTAAAGCATCATTTTTGGATGGAAGTTTATCATAGTTCCAATAAGTGAAACATGAAAAAGTCCCTGTAGAATATAAATTCCGTTCTACATTTTCTGTTTCCGATTTTTTCTGTTCAAGAAACGTAAGACCTTTATATCCAGAAGGTATTACTATCTTTTTCCCTTGCAGCGGGTGCCCACGAAAGGATGCATTATAATCTGTACACAAATAAAAAAAAAGCTTCTTTTAACCTTAAATATAGTTAACGCGATGTTACGTATCTCTAGAAAGAAATATAGTTTACAAAATATGTAATTATTAATTCTCGTACAGTGTTTTTTAACCTACAATAAAAATCGTTATCGATAAATAAGTTTATTAGTGACAATTTTAAAATTAGTAAACTTACGTTCGCCGTCTATGTTACGGATATAAGGAGTAAAATAAGAAGAAACATTAGCAGATTCGTCTCCATAAATTTTGCATGGCATTAAATGTAACACATTCTCTTTTACTTCGGATAAATCATGATTTATATGTAAACGTATGGCCATGGTTAAACGGAAATATTTATACACCTTTTTGGCGGGAACTGGTTCGACCTTAATAACTATTTTTTTCTACTAATTATGACATAAACGCAAGTCAGTATTTTTTATAATATATAATTTACAAGCTTATAAATAATATTTATTTATTAAATAATCATTTAATGTATCACAATTGTTTATAAAATGTGCTCTATTTTAAACGTTCATTTGTTAAAATACACTACGACGAAGTAGTCCGCGACGAACATACTTTTGACTGCGGAGAATTTGTTGTTTCCAAAGTGACTAAAATGTTTCAATTAAAAAATACATGTTTATGTATTTTTGCATAAGTATAGCTTTTCAGACATGTGATAAAACATGTTCAGTGGGGATAGCTCCCCACTATAGTTGAAATAAAGGAAGTGGGGATGAAAATTTACCACCGCCGCGCAACGCGCACTCACAGCGTCAGTTGCAGTCGATTGCCCGATTCGATTCGATCTTGTCATTTTCAATTCTCGCTTCACGAAAATTTCGTGTGAGTGAAGAGTTTTCTCGCGAATAGAAAAAAGAAAAAATAGTGTGTTCGCGTGTCCTTTGTGTAGAACGAACCGTGTGATCGACAGCGTCGTGGGATTCTCCTTCTGGATAACGTAATCTTTTATTTGGCCAAAGATGAGTACGCCGGTAAAAAAAGTGCCCATTCACCTGCAGGTCAGTTAGAATTTTAGAATCCAACTATTTTATTTTTACCCTTTCTCTTCTATTTCCCTCTATCCTTAAGAAGGTTTCTTCTTCGCGTTTAACTATTATCACATTTATAAACTGCGTAAAATATTTCATAGATGTAAATGTAGGTGGAGCAAAGACCGGCTTATCTACCATTTATGCAGCAAATTGTATCGTACACGATATACGGAGCACTTATGTCCTAATCCTATTTTAAATTAAATTCCCAAGCTATCTACCAATATTTATTGATTTCTGTACGAAAATGTACATTACGACCCTAACAGATCTCAGGCGTGTTCGACGATCGGTGCACTAACATTTAAAAATAAAAATAGAATGATTCGTAGAGTTATATCGAGTTAAACTGCACGCTTTATCTGTATTAAATAAAAAAGAAACAAACGTAATATCCACGGTATGATAAATAGAATCAGTTGACAAGTAATCGAGCGATAACTACTATCGCCGGCGGATAAATCGAATTTGGTATACTTATAAAGTAAATGGTGTCGGTAAACGGCCGTGATAGACGTCGGATGGACCGTGTGCAAATGTTAATCGATGCACAACTATCAAGTAGAATTAATACAGCAACAAAACTGATCATCCTCTTAATTCGTTTATCGTAAATCTTTAACTGGAATAACATTTTCTTGAGTTTCCTCATGCAATAAATTATTCAAGACCAATGGAACTGATTCAGTATCATGCAGAATAATCGCTATTACCTAGGGATATATATGATTCTTTAAATAACTTATTCGCAAATATTCGTTGTTTTAAGTACAACCTAACGCGAAGGGGGTCATTGAACTAGCGATCAATAACCAAGGTGGGTGGCTTGTTTAACACAGTCGACAGCAATTAACAAGTAACATTGTATAAGTTAGCATTAAAAAAATAATACATATCTAGTAACCTAATTACCATAGAGTCAAATTTTCTATTTATCCCTCTGATTCACAAGTATCGTTAAATACAGATCACCCTTTTTTTTCCCTCATAGCACCATACATTATAAACCGGTTAAATCGTCCTGTTGACACGCGAGTAGAGTAGTGAACTTGATTATCTAGCGCTCGATTCGCCAAAGAGCCGTTATACAAATAATATAACGCGTTAATAGGAAATATTCTAAATGCAAGTTAGATCAGAAGCTACGAATAATAAAACGTGAACTATGAATCGTTCCCATTATCCAATCATCTAGCGAGCGAGATTAATTTGAATAATTAAGGTGTTGTTATAATAGAGCAGAAAGTAAATAGACTCGATGGGTGTATCCGCGTTTCTATTAAAACCGAAAGTTTCGTCGCATCATCCTAGTGATAGGAAGGTTGCTGCCTTATTGATCCAGGCGTCTTGGCGCTCGGCATCGGTCTATCTCGTACTAGGAGCCCACTGCAGCCACGTGAAAATAACGTTACATATATTACTATTATTACAAATAAAATCGAGCTGAAAACGAGATAAATGCATAGATTCAAAATAGATAATGTAAGACGCATACGGTGCGTCAGATGATACTCTAGGGCAGATAGCGCAGGACGCATAAGGTGCGTCAGACGATATTATAGGGCAAATAGCGCAGGACGCATAAGGTGCGTCAGACGGTATTATAGGGCAAATAGCGCAAGACGCATGCGGTGCGTCAGACGGTATTCTAAGGCAGATAACGCAGGACGCATATGGTGCGTCAATTGATATCTCAAGACAATTATAACCAATGTTACAACCCCTACTAGAACATTAAAATATACTCATATATAAGTGGAATAAATGTTGAAAATCTCCGGGGATGAAAGTTTCTACAAAAATAATTGCGCAGACACCCCGGACCCACAGATTAAGAATCCGACCTCTGCGCTGAAATTATTAACCCCGAGTGTGTTTCGACCGGCGGTATGTCGCGTACAAAGTCGATACCGAAAAGCTGTCAGGGTGCGGGGGCGAAGTGAAACACGAGGGTGGTTCGCGACGATAATTCGTGCTGTGAAAATCGTACGGCACTGCCGGCTAGGGCATGGGTAACAGCGTCGAATCAATAGTTCGTCGACACGAAGTCTCGGGCCGAAGTCGGAAAAACCGTCGGGTTGGGATTTTTACTCGCGGACGCAGAATTGATCCCTAGAGACAGAGGCGACTCGGCGTCGATCCTCCGTTTCCCGGCGAGCTACGGGCACGGCGCTCGGTTTCCGCGAGTAAAAATAAACGCGAATGTTGACTGACATTTTTGCGCGAGCCTTTCATCCCGATTAGAGGGGGCGTAGGTTTGATTTAGAGAAGAAGCCGCGGTGGAAAAAGCGTGGAAGGGATTCTGTATACACTGGGGCAGCGTTCGTTCGCTTAAACGGGGTTTGCGGTGGTAAAATTGAAAACTTTCTGGCCGGGGAACGAGTGTCATCGTTAACTTCAGTAGACTTCCATACGCGACTAATTATAATCTTTCATTTTCAACTTTCACTGATTCGTTTTGGGGCCAATTGCGCACCTGACTCCGCCACTAACGACAAGTGGTACTACGCGTGCTAGTTCGGCTCACCGAGAACTTGACGGCGAATTTAGTCGAATGGAAGTCGGTCAACCGAAATGCAGATTACTGGCATTATTCTTGTGGCATAAATAGACGCGGAGGGGAAGCCAGGTGTGACCCGGTGCTGCCGTTTCCGCGGCTGTTTATTCCGAATGGAAATTGGAACACGACGGTGGGTCGGTATTCCCCACCATTTTTTAATATTCAATTAAACAGGTGCAAGAATGATTTATTGGTTGATCGCGTTCTTTCAGGAGCGATGGTACTTCTGCATTGGCTGCCAGAATGATCGAATTAAATTAGAATATTCGATCTGAATTCCCTGTTCATTTTATCTATCTATCTATCTAAGAAATGTATTAATTAAAAATATTCATGAATATCCATAATGCATTTATTGCATTGGTATATTCAGACGATTGTAAATTCAAAGCTACAGTACCGTAAGTTGGAGTACAGTTTGCCACGTGTTAGCTCAACCCCAATTCCTGAAAGAAAATGGCCAGAAGGTACGGGATTATGTAACGTTATGCAATTGCAAGTTTCATAAGTTGCATCAATGGTGGAATATGTCTGTAGAAAAAGAATTATCACGACTATTTGACCAGCTAATAGGCGAGCGAAGCGGTGTCTCATTAACCTTAAGTAAACGTTAGCTCGGTCCAGTGGACGAGATAGAAACTAGAGTTTCGCTCCTTAAAGGTAGGAAAATCCTTTTCCCAGTGTGAAAGCGGTCAATTATCATTTCTCTCTGGAGCTCGTGCGGCGAACAGACCGGACGGTATAATTAAAAGAAGAAATCAGCTTTTAATTGGACCGAGCAGCGAGTAGAACGAAGCGATGGTGTTGCCCATGCAACCATAGCCGAATGCTTTACCCGACAATGTGTCTATCTAAATGAAGCAACCAGATGAGGAAACGAGATTCTATTGCGGTCGGGTTTACGCGATAAGAATAGAGTTCGTCAATTGGATCGAACTATCCAACCGATAAAATCTTCTATTTGGATAGTGTTCCTTACCCCGCACACGAATTCGAGTTGTTTGCGTGGCTGAAGAAACGATGGAAACATCGATTTTACCAGGACCGTGTCTATGGGGGTGTAAGATCCCATGGGGTTGCGGGTTTTGGTAGTAGATTGAGCAATAAGTTAAATAGAACCTTTTTCTTAACGAGATAAATTCCATGGGGGTAGAGAAAAAATTCCAGGTATCACTAAATTACAATGATAATTAGAAATTAAAGGAAATTGAAGTTTAGGTTTGGGTTGGCTATTTAGGTACTAGTACCTAAAATATTAGGTAATTACCTAGAATACATCAGTATATCTAAGTTTCACTAGTAGTACCTAAGTACCATATCTATTTTGGGATTAGGAACTTATTGTTAAGTTAAATAGAATCTTTTTTTTAACGAGATAAATTTCATGGGGGTAGAAAAAAATTCCAGGTATCACTAAATTACAGTGGTAATTGGAAATTAAAGGAAATTGGAGTTTAGGTTTAGGTTGGGTATTTAGGTACTAGTACTTAAAATATTAAGTAATTACCTAGAATATATCAATATATTTAAGTTTCACTAGTAGTACCTAAGTAAGTACTATCCCTATTTTGGGATCTAGGGACTTATTACTAGTACTCTGGTACCTTAGTGTACCTAAAATAGATAGACATATCTAGGTACTTATTAATACTTAAAATCTAAGTAGGTACTATTATTTATCATAGGGATTATAAGTAGATATTATATCTACAAATAGCCTAGTTTAGATGAAGTATCAACATAACTATTAGCTACTGCTTGAGATAGGTACTTCAGGCACGCGTAGTCAAAAATACATTTCTTTTCTCCGGAAACTAGGACAGCCTTCGATTGAAATGAAAAGAATCGAATAAAGATCGTATCTGGTTGCCGCAATTCACGTAGGCAGAGACCTTGTCATCCTCGCGGTATAGTTATTAGGCAGAGGCGCGAACATGTGTGTTTCATGTGTTTGAGATTTCTGCTTGGATATTTTCAGCAGACAGCAGCTTAAAATACGTTCCCCGTACGACGCTGTGATTTTTGGGGAAAAGAAATTCTTGCGAGCACCTCGATATTGATACTTACTAACCCAGCATTGTCTTCGAGAATCATTTCTTAATAATTTTAATTCTGTATCTTTCTTATCGTATATATATATTATCTAGCATAATATCTTTATTATCAAATTCTTATTTGGGAATATCTGATAAAGGAAATATTAACTTAAGTAATAAATCTATTTCATCATCAATTAAAGAAAGTACCTACTTAAGTATTAGATACCAAAAAGAATTTTGCCCCTTTCTTTATCATTATTTTAAATTTAAACAAATTCAAAAGAAATCGAATATAATGAGAAAAAAAATTCCTAAATTTCACCTATCTATTTTTACCTTCCTCAGGGTGGCGCACCCTCTAAGCACAGTAAACGGACCCAGATTATTTATGTACTAGATACTTAGATGTCGTGTGCTCACTTACCTAAAGTATCCATGTCCATTGAGACATGTAACGCGTTTCCCTCGCCCCTGGCGACTATTCGATTTAACGAACCTGCACCTGCATCACTTAAAAGGGGTGAAGCAGATCGGGATCGATTTCACGAAAGCCTCGACGGTGGTTTAAAGTCACGCGGGGTTGCGAAGCAATTTCACGGTTTGGAGACCTCGGTCTGCGCGAAGGGTGCGTTGCACCACGCGTTGCATTAGGGGGGTGCGTACTCGGGGTCGGTTACAAAACGTGGGTGGTTGCGATGGATTGTCCTTTTTTTTTCCCTCCCTCTGATCTTTCTCCCCTGTACACCCTTTTATCTTTGCCAGGATAGGGCGAGCCCTAAGGGTGGTTGTCAAAAGTCCTTTATGCGGTCTCCTTTCTCCACGCTCTTCCAAAGCTCAGATAATATTTATGCGTTTTGTCTGTGCTTCTTCAGCTTCGCCCAAGTGGCGTCTTTCATCAATTAAAATTTCATGTCTCCCTTTTGTTTCCCTTGATTATGGATGAATCTTCCACCGATAATTCAAAGCTCGATTAACGTAAAGTTTCTATTTAAACAAAAAGTAAAAAAGAATTTTCTGTGCTTCTTCAATTAAAATTTTATCTCTCCCTCTTGTTTTCCTTGATTATGGATGAATCTTCCATCGATAATTCAAAGCTCGATTAACGTAAAGTTTCTATTTAAAAAAAAAGTAAAAAAGAATTTTCTGTGCTTCTTCAATTAAAATTTCAATGTCTCCTTTTTGTTTTCCTTGATTATGGATGAATCTTCCACCGATAATTCAAAGCTCGATTAACGTAAAGTTTCTATTTAAACAAAAAGTAAAAAAGAATTTTCTGCGCTTCTTCAATTAAAATTTTATCTCTCCCTCTTGTTTTCCTTGATTATGGATGAATCTTCCACCGATAATGCAAAGCGCGATTAACGTAAACTTTCTATTTAAAAAAAAGTAAAAAAGAAGAAAGTGAACTAGTAAACGGAGAAAATACATATGCATATATGGGGAACGTGATTTTCAGGCGCGATTGTATGGTAATGTTTCAAGTGGAACGGCGAAAAACACTGCATTTTCCTTGTAAAGAAGCTAGCGTACAACTCGAAGAGAAATCTGTTCATTCTTTCAGATGGAAAGATCGTATGGTTGAATACAAGGTGGTACGCTTATCAGTCACATCACATCGCGTATACTGCTCTAAATCCAGCATTGGCGGAAGTGCGTGAAGCGTAGCTTCTATTATATACTGATTGGTATACCATAGCGTAGAGCAATATACGGACGTTAATCGTCTGCACCGGATGTTGGAACCGACGCACGTTGCAAACGAATATCAAGGACAATATGCGGGGGGGATTTGGGTGCTCAATGAAAGACACTTTGGTTCACCGTCGAAGATCCTTTTCTCGGATAACACCATTTATTTGCCAATAAAGAATTTTACAATAATATTTCATTCGATGCTCGAGTTCACACTGAATAATTATTTATCAAAGTGAAAGGGTTAAAAATGAGAAATATTCCCACAAGCATAGATTGCATAACGCGTGTGATTTGAGAATGAGGAGGAAGGGGGAGAATATTCGCCGATGGCCTGAATAGTTTAATCCTGATCACTGGGAAGCAAAGGGAAACATTATGCGCAATCAAACCGCAATAGGAACCATTATACGCTAGATTTATTTTTCTAGATTTACCTCCCGCTAAATTTCATTTAAATAATGAAAGACCACAAATGAAATCAAATTAACTGAAACTCCAAACCAGAGAATCTTTAAAGAATCGATCGTTATTCAATGTCATCGCCGCGGTTTCTTTTCTAGAATATGTAAATTAATACCGACCGTTCGTTCTGTTTGCAGAGCGCGCAAAACAGGCTGCTGATCAAGAACGGCAAGGTGGTTAACGACGATGGCATCACGGACAACGACGTCTACATCGAAGACGGGATCATAAAGTAAGATTCTTTCACGTTATAATTCCCTTGATTTCTGTCTTACGTAACATGAAACCTTGCAGTTATTACGACACGTTTCGATCGACGGTTTTTCATTCAAACGTTTAGGCTCCGATGAATAGTTATGTAAATGAACGGTAGGACAGCGGATCGACGTAAGCGGGTACACTTTCGGAATTTTTTTACGATCAACGTTTCCCATTCAGTAGCCTAGTCGCGTGTTTGTTTGCCGCTTTACGCAAGCGAAACGCGATACACGCGGATCGTTTTATCAATGAGTAACAACAAGCGAAGCAGCGAGATAACACGCTGATGATGGCGGGTGCGATTTGTCAAACGAGCGTGACATGCACAAGCTAATGGACCGTTGAAAGGCGGTGACGTTAGGCGTACACTTTAATTACGTGTAACTGGGTGGACACGATCGATCGATCGGTATATAAATCAATGCCGATCGATAATTTATGTCGCGTTTGTTGCACCTTGCACTTGCGATTCAGGCGTGGTATCGTTGGACCAAAGTGAAATCATAATAAATCGTTTCATATGTAGGGAGAGAAAAAGGGTTTCGTCTCGGGATCGTCTGCCAGACTCGTCAGGGGGACTGACGACAGACAATTCTTAACCCTAACCTAACCCTAACCCCTTTTTTCTGAACTCATGATATTATAATCGCATGCCGGGGGACCGCCAGCGAGAACAGAGTCAATCCCGCTGCCACCTGGCGGTCGCTGACTCGAGCTAAGGGTGCCCGGGGAGAGTGCCTTCCCCCTCCACTAAACGCCTACACATATTCCCGTCGTTGACCTTTTTTTTACGCGGTGGAAATCTTCCAAAGACACCCCCAGCCCCCCTGGGGAGAGGCCGGAATTTTTACCCACTAAAACCCCCGCGGTGGCCTGCACTGGGGCAGGAGGGCCCCGGGACCTTCGACGAACACGTCGGGACTCCCTCACCCCTTTTTTTTACTTGGGGAAATCTTCCAAAGACATGACCCGCCCCCCTGGGGAGGGGCCAGGGGATCCGGGATTTTTACCCGCTAGAACCCCTACGGTGGTCTACATTGGGGCTATAGGGAGGGCCCCACTGGCGCCACATTTCGAAGGACCTCCTCGCTCCTGGCGTTCCATCATTGACCAGGGTTAATTTTTCCAATTTTCTATCTTTAGACAAATGGGACGCAACCTGATAATACCAGGAGGCACGAGGATCATCGATGCCCGTGGGAAGTACGTGATGCCCGGCGGTATAGATCCGCACACCCACTTCGAACTGGAGCTTATGGGAGCGAAGACTGTGGACGATTTCTATCAAGGGACCAAGGCAGCTGTGGCCGGCGGTACGACTATGATAATCGATTTCGTCATTCCTATGAAGGACGAGTCGCTGATGGAAGCGTACGACCGGTACAGAGAGACCGCCGACAAGAAGGTCTGCTGCGATTATTCGCTCCATGTCGCCGTTACTTCGTGGAGTCCAAAAGTGAGACATTGCACATGTTGGCATGACCGTTAGACACTACTGTTACATGTGATCGTTAGGTCACACCATTGTTTCACTATTATAATAACTTCGCGTTCAATAGGATCTATGTATAAGTAATTTAAAAAAATGAAGTAACCAGTATTTTATATTGTTTATTCGTAGAAATTAGTGGATAGACTGATTTAAGCTTTACATTAGAGATAACATCCAATGGAAATATTGCTAGGATGAATTAATAAGATCTGTTGAAACGATGTTACGCGAGACAAACATACCGCGCACAGTTCACACGCATTCTCTGTTCCATTTAGTCGGGCGGAATGAGATAATTAGTGTAACAGAAGACATTCTTGGAAAAGAGAGCATATTTAGGAATGACCTCTTTCTTTGCTATCTTAACCTGTTAACCGAGAAAGTAGCTGCGAAGAATTCGCCAATTTCTTATTTCATTACACGTACGAAGATAAATTATTATCTAGCGTTGATAGCCAATTAAGCGATTGAAATCTGCGAGTCGATCATCAGAAAGATTACAAGTACTTAGATTGTTGTCATTAATACATTGAATGGCGCAATGAAAACGATTGTATATAATAAGGCGTGCGGTAATTGTAATTATTCAGAGTAGAAAGGCGCTAATTAATCGTTGAATTAGTAAATTTTCAAATTGAAATTGCATTATTCAAAATTAATTATACAAAATTCAGCTCGGACAGTGTTATTCACCTAAATCGTTAGATTTTGAAGGAAACTGTGTCTTAGATCATTGATCGAGCGACATGCTCGCGTCCAAATACGGGCAAACCGATAGATCTTGCGATAAATTGGCAAATCGCAGAGATCCTGCGGCTGCAGGTAGCACCGGCTTTATAACTGTAATCGTGATCGTGAATGGAATAGCGAAACGAATCGGTGAGGAAATCGCGAACCGCTTACGGTTGCATGTAAATCGTCGTGCTCCTTATTTGCTCGCGCTTGTCCGTTCGAAACGATTCCTCTCTGTCTACGTCACCTTCACGAATTCATACTTTGTTGCAGGTCAAAGAGGAAATGGCTACGTTGGCCAGCTCGCACGGTGTGAATAGTTTCAAAATGTTTATGGCCTACCGTGACATGTTCATGATAAGGGACCCGGAGTTGATCGAGGCGTTCAAAGCGTGCAAGGAGTTGGGTGCAATTGCGATGGTTCATGCGGAAAACGGCGATATTATTGCCGAGGTATACCATGATTTATGATATTGGTTACTGTCAGCCTTGGAACGAGCAATTAGTTATTGTTGGACCTGGTTTACTAGCATCAACTGACATATGTTTGTCCCTATTCACTGAAAAAAAATCAATGAACTGACATACATTATTAATCAAAAGGTCAAATTTAAGTGTATACACGCTATTTCTGATTGAAAACAACAGTTGAGAGTCTAAAGTTCTAAGGACCACCGTTCAAGTACCGTGCGTCGCCGACTTTCCGGGCGTTATTTGTCATGTTATAATTGTTCGATTCAAGAGACAAAAATGTCAGTTTATTATCCAACCCAACGAATGGCCGAAAAATGGCCGAATCTCGCTCCAGTTTACTTTAACTTGTTCTTGATACAACAGTAACCGCATTTGGTGGTGCATTGCCCGATAAAAATAGAGTCCTATGCGGTGTCTGACACGAATTTTCTCCAAGGATATATCGGAGGGATTCGAAATTGTTTCAGAACACGAAACGATTGCTCGAAGCAGGAGTTACAGGGCCGGAGGGTCACGAAATGTCGCGTCCTGAGGAAGTGGAAGCGGAAGCTGTGAATAGAGCGTGTATGATAGCCAGCCAGGTAAATGATACGTAGAATTCATTCATTGAATTATTTTTAGAAATCAATGTTTATATTTGTCTAGCATGCTTGTTTACTATTTCTAGCACCCTGCTTTCAGAATCAATATGTTCCTGATAGATTGAAGATTATCGAGCCACTGATGGATGTACGATGCTTCTTTTCACGATTTTAGTTTCATTTTATTATTTTTGCATAAAGTACTTTGCTAGAAATAGGACGGCTGCTTTTAATTAACCATTTGAGTGGTACGTAGTTTCTTGTATCACGTTGAAAAGTGTTAATTACTGTAAATGAGTGTTATGAGAAGGAAGAAAAAGTAGCACTCAAATGGTTAATATTTTGAAATGACTCCAGAAATCCAATGGTACTGTAAAATAGTATTTATACTATATAGAGGGCCGGCCCTGAGATTTCGGGGCTCAGAAAAAGGGCCCCTTCACATATGTGACATTTAAAAAAAAAGTAGCTCAAATAAAATTTATAAAATTAGCATTAAAGCTTGTATAACTAATTTAGATTTGCATATTCAAGTAAACTTACCGGTTTTATGGGGGCCCTAGGCGGTTGCCTAGTTTGCCTAGGTCCAGGGCCGTCCCTGGCTATATAAATTTCAAGCTTTAAATTGATATTATATTGTAATTGCTATTTTATGGTACTTTTATGTCACCAAATTCCCTCAGATTTTTAATATTTTAAAATTACTCACAAAATATCCAACAGCCACCCTGTCCATGTTCACAAAGAAAGCTCCTCGCCACCTGTACAATTAAACAGATGTTATCGAAGACAGAAATCCATCGAAATTCTGCATGCTTAGGTGAATTGTCCACTGTATGTAGTGCATGTGATGAGTCGTAGCGCCGCAGAGGCGGTGGAAGACGCTCGCATACGAGGCGTCTGCGTCTTCGGCGAGACCTTGGCGGCCACAATTGGCACGGATGGTACCAACTACACGCACGAATGCTGGAGACACGCTGCGGGCCACGTTTTGAGCCCACCACTCAGACCAGACCCAGACACGCCTAATGTGATCCTGAATATGTTGGCCAAGTGAGTCGAAGCCACCGTCGGACATTCGTTTAGGGTGACTTTGACATCCGGATCACAATGTATTTGTTTGTTTAAAAAATCTCCTCTGTCAGTATTACCTAAACTATGAAATTTTTATGTGGCATAGAAAAGGATGGACAGAAGAACCATTAGATTTTTTTAGAAAATAGGAGAGGGTTTTGTCTAAAGGGGCTAGGATTCCTAAATTTAACACGTTGAACGCTAAGAATAGTAATAATTAATTTTCAAATTTCAAGCTTTTTATCTGCCATTTCACATTATTTGTACTATAGCAATATTACTTAAAATGTTTCTATTGTTTTCTTTTAATTATTCAGACGTAAGTTGTGGGGCTGCAACCCCCATGGCGTTCAACGTGTTAATATCAATCTACATTTTCGAGTGGACCACCCCTACCTAATTACGCCTATAGGAACTATGTCGCAGGATCATTAAAGCATATAAAATCAATCAGATTGCCATAAGTTCAGGAATACCTAGGATCGTTCTTAAAGCGTACACGCGAACATCGGCAAAGCGTAATTATAGTATCCCGATGTTGCATGCACCGGAAATTATATTTAGAATTTCTGTCGAAATTCTCGTGCATGAACGCCGATAGTTAACTGCAGTTCACTCTACTTTTCCTTTGCCCTATTTATTTTCCATTTGAAATCAGACTTGCACAGCTGGCACGAATCTCTTGTATCAATGTGTAGATGTTGTATCGTAGCTGAACGTAATTTACCTGAACTGTAATTGGACACAGTGATCACGATTGAAATGATCTTAAACAATTTTTACCAAATGGTACCTTATCGTTAATTGAAAAACAACTCAATCGTGATCACCTTTGTTCATCTGACCAAAACTGTAGTCAGGATTGAAGTCTTGACCAGTTAGAGGATTAACGTATGGCGTTTAGGTGAATTCGCCGCTGTACGTAACCGCATTGACGAGCAAATCAGCCGCTGATGTGGTTTCGGCTAAACGCTCGGAGGGTGTTGTCCTGTTCGGAGAAACTCTGGCGAGTGCCGTGGGTGTCGACGGTAGCGAGCAATACGGGAAAGATATCGAAAAAGCCAGGGGTTACGTTACTAGCCCGCCGTTGAGACCCGATTCCACGACACCCGCTTATCTAATCGAACACCTAGCTCAGTAAGTAATTCAACATTGTTCGTATTAAACGTTTGGCTGCATTGGAATATTTAAGATAAGGTCTGTGGGAAAGATAAGGAAGAATCATTGGAAAGCATACGAGTGGAGGATGAACTATCTCTCGCTTTTCAATGATGCGTGGGTGCAATGTGGGCTTTTCTTAGTTAACGGTAAACGAAGGGGAAAGAGTCATCCATTATTTGCCTCCAGCCTTGGGAAAACCCAGGGAGAGCTTAAGGGGAACCCTAAGTTCGATTCTTAGGGAGGCAATTTAGGGTTCTCCCTTTCTGTTAACTGAGGGAAATCCAACCTTATCTCCCCATGGACGTTGCCTTAAATATCACAGAAACATGGTCCCAATGGTACTTCTTCGTTTCACCAGCTTTGGATTGAAAATTGTATTAAGTTCTTCGAGTACTTCTATTTAAGAGATAGCGAAGCCGCCTAACAGCTGACCTATTTGATGATTTTCAATGTTTATCTCCTTTCGAGTGCTTCCCTCAAGGACTTCGAGCACTTCGTTCCAGCGAATCGACGAGTCGGAAATATGTGCGAAAATCGATCGACGAATTCAGTTTGATTCGAAATTGAACATCTCGCTCGGTGTTATTAATTATGTTCCACGAGTACTCGAATGACGGTGATAAATTGCAGCGTGAACGAATTGGCACACGCGACATCAGCGTAACTGAACTTAATTTGCATAGACATTGCGTGGGAAGTCGCTTTTATCTCTGGCGGTACATTAAACGATCAAACGGGCAGAGGAAAATTCGTTTAACGGATCATTGAACGAGTTTAAACGTGAACAGGAATTTCATTTCAATTTTTATATCAGAATATATCATTGTAGCTTATCAGAGATGTCAAGGTAACCTTTTATCAATTCTCTTTGATCATTGTTGAATTTAATGAATATTTATATGAATTATCTCTTCAGGGACGGTCTTCAAGTAACCGGAAGCGACAACTGCACCTTCAACGCGGAACAGAAAGCCCAGGGGAAGGATGATTTCTCCAAGATCCCGAACGGTGTGAACGGTGTCGAGGACAGGATGTCTGTCCTCTGGGAAAAAGGTGTCCACGCTGGTATAATGGATCCGACGAGGTTCGTTGCAGTGACCAGCACTAATGCCGCTAAGATCTTCAACTTGTATCCGAGAAAGGGAGTGATCGCCATTGGTTCAGACGCTGATATAGTTGTCTGGGACCCCAACAGGAAGCGTACCATTTCCGCTCAGACACACGCTCAGGCCGTTGACTTCAACATCTTCGAGGTATGCTGATATTAAGCTTCAATAAAAATCTTCGTTGTGGTTCACTTCGTTGTAAACAAGCAGGAAAACAAGGTAATTAACCCTTTGGTTACAAAAGAATGACTTCACTTGATGAAGTTTATTGTATTCCACTTTAGGAGTTAATTAAATTTGATACTGAACAATTTTGTGGAAAGTGTGACTTCTGTTAACAGGAGAATATTGTTAAGTTGTATTTGAGTAGTAGAATAGTGGAAGGTTCTTCAAGTTTGGACTTGGATCATTTCAGGGTATGGAGGTTCATGGAGTGGCAGAGTATGTTATAGTCGAAGGACGAGTTTGCGTGGATGAATGCGAATTGAAGGTTGTCCATGGCTTTGGAAAGTTCGTGGAGACACCTTGCAATGCTGATTACGTGTACAGCATGATAGAAGATAGAGAGAAGGTTCGTAATATCTCTGACTGACCAAGTGGAACGTAAATAGAAATGTAGAAAGAATGAATGGAAATTTTGCTGTTTGTTCAGAGACCACGCGGTGTCCCGAGATCCGAAGCAGAGGCGAAGAAGTACGCCGAAGAGGATGCTGCTATCGCGAAAGCAAGACAGGAGGCAAGAGCTGCTGCCCTTGCCAAGAGCTATCAGACGAATGGTACTTACGAGAGCCCGAAACCGAAAGTGAAGATGCCTGACTGTTTACCAACATTGCCTGACTCTGCGGTGGTTACGCCATCGTCGAAAGGTCCACGACTAGAGGGACAGAGAAATTTACAAGATTCTACTTTCTCTATTAGCGGTAGGTACCAGAGAGGCCAACTTTGATACCTGAAGAGAAAAGGAAAAATTCCTTGGTAGCATCGACTCCTCTCTGAATTTCTAAATTCAATCAATCATCATTGCACCAAAGTTGAAGCATAATTATTAACCCTTTAACTGTGGATACTTTTAATTTTAAATTATATTACTGAAGTGATATTCTATTTTATTAAGCCACAGCCGCTATTTGATATTAGCAAAAATCACACACCCACAGTTAAAGGGTTTAAAAATTTCAGAAACCATTGTGAATAATTATTAAAAGAGATACATATTTTACAGAGGACGTAGAGGAAGCAAGAAGAGCCTGCATCCGCGTGAACAATCCACCGGGTGGACGCAGTGCGGGAGGTTTTTGGTAATTTATTATGAAAGAAAGAATCAAGGTCCGCTTTGCATATAGGAATTTTCTTTCGAGAGAAAGGTGAATTGACGTGCCGAATTCTCTCCTCACCTTCCTTCCATTACGCGTACACATTCTACATAAACATTTTCTTTCTCTATTTCTATTTTTTTTCCTATCAGACAGCTTTCAGGTTCGCTAAATCATCCGTGAAAATGTATCGTTTCTCATCAATTGATATTCCCATCGATCAAGGTCTGTCCCATCAAAGGAGGAATCGGGAACCACGGGTCAGTAAAGTGTACACGTTCGTATTCTCATGTGTATCACACCATTTCTCGCTTCATTATCGCTTCATTGCCGCTCTCTCTGTGTATACCGTACGCTTCAATTCTTTGACCTTGGACCGTTTGCGCGTTCTTTGTTAAGATTCTGCACTTGTTCGAATAATCGACGGTTAGTTTTTTCACTTTGTGCAATAGATCTGTTATGTTTCTCGTCCGATGAAACGGTTTGTTTTTTAACGATTAATCGTCGTGAATGAACGCGTGTTCCCTGTGTACCATACGTTGTTTCATTGTTTTATAAGATGTTACAGAAGATGCTTTATTCCTCGCGGTTAAGACGCTTTGTATGTTTGTTTAAGTTTTCACGAAGATCCTTGTGAATACGAGATCGGGACGTGAGAGATATATTTCTGTTTCTCGAAAATGTTTATAGATTTGTACAAAAAAAAAAAAAAAAAATGAATGAAGAAAGAAATAGTATTTGATAACGAGGAAATTCCAAGGTCAAGCTTACGAGCAAATTATATTTATTGCATAAATATATATATTAACTCTTCTAACTATTCGAAATCGTTTATACACGATATCAAGTACCTTATAAAGTATTCAACGATCGTGTTTATTAATTAAACACGATCATTTAAAATAGATACATTATTTGCTTCTCAATAGGTTGTACATTACACATGATTGTTGATCAGTTTATTGTTGTAACTTTGGTTTATCTGTTTCGTGAACGATCATTTACATAACAACGGTGTACAAACGATCATCGTCGTCGTCGTAGTCGTCATCATCGGTTTCATCAACGACTTCACGCGATGACGTAAATATTACATTACATGGTCGGTGTACATATTACGAGCGGAAGCCGTTTCGTTGTTCTCATTTAATCAAGGCTTCTCCAGCATGCAACTGTCTCATGGGCATAATAACATTACACGTTTTTATACAATGTAACTTTAGCTGTAAAACCGACACCGGACATCGTTAGTTTAAGTCTTAAGTTTAAGAAACAGCCCATGATGTTTATGTTTCGTTATACGTGTAACGTTAACGCGTTGACTGTAATTCAATGTAATTAAATAATTAAAAAGATGAAAGAACAGGATTATATTAATAATATATGAGGTAGAAAAGCATAAATCTGAAAATTAATTAATGGTATCCTTAATTGTAATTAGAGCTTCTTGCTACACATACGGCAGTCAACGTGTTAATGATAACAGATGATACGTTTCTGACCATAGTAATAGATACATGATTCAGTTAATTGTAATGAGTGTAAATATTAAAGTATCTTTAGTTTAATAATTCGAGGCAGTCGAACCGTTTGTTTTGCAGTAAATTCACGTTAGTATCTTCAAGTGATACATAGATATGGCTCAATTACCACAGGAATTCTGTGAATCGGAACAAAGTGCTGATAAATGAGAAAAAGAATTAGATAAACTTTTTGGATCTTTTTCATCGTATTTGTATCGGTAGAATTTTCGCGAATCTAGGATAGTTCGAGCGATAAAGTGATCTTCAAATTCGTGATACTATAAATTGTATTGTAAAATTCGCAAAATTGAACGCAGCATGAAACAATGTTTTTATTTATAACATACTTTGACACTTCGAATATTTATCAAAAATTTGATAGAAAAATATTCCACCGTTCAAAGTATCAAGATTAAAAAGATTGGTCGATCCGACCCGTAGCTTGTACCAATATTAACTTATATTACGCACAATTCTTAAATAGACCAAGGTTATCTGCTAAAATCATTAATTAGCAGTTCCATATGGAGAAGAGAATGTTAATGTGATGCATTTAAAGAGAACGCACATGTTGTTACAAAATTTCACACAGAAAGATCAAATTGTACATACCGGATGTTCGGCTACAGGTTCGGGCATTCTTCATGGAGATGGGTGCCGAGATGATCGCGAACAACTTTTTCCTTCACTAAAATACTCGTTAAGGTACAGTTTTTAAATTAGTAATTCAAACACTAATTACCCGCCACTCTCGCGGCCGCGCCTGCGCACTATGCGCGCTCTGATTGCGCGGGATTTTTTAAAAATTCAAGAGCCTTAATAAGCATTTTAGTAAAGGACAAAGTTGTTCAGAATTACTCCAGTTACTACTCCCTGCATGAATGCCCACCCCTAATCTAACACCCTGTATATTATATAAGAGAAAAAAACATTTTATAAATTTCCCAATTAACACTTTGACGATCTTTTCATGAAATATCTGACTCTTGCAATTTTACATATGTATACTTTATTTTATTCTAATAGAAATTATAATTAGCTTTATTTAATATAGGTATGCTGCAAAATTACTAGTTTTCAAATTGTAATTAATATAATATAAGGCAAATAATAATGGCAGAAATGGTAAAAAATTAAATTGGCCGTCAAAGTGTTACCATAAATCCTACATTCCTACTTTTAACATGCTATATAAAAATCATCCTTCCTATCCTTCTTCTTTTGAATTATTATCATTAAAAAAAATGATATCCATTATTATTTTATGAATTCTGTAAGACGTGTACCATGAGAAACAATACAAGTGCTCGTCAGTGAAAGTAAATCTACCAGTGATGGTTTCAAAGGATGGTAATAACGTTAAGATTAACGACATTAACAATAATAATCGTCGCATAATAAATATCCATAAGTATGTTACAAATTTTACTGGATAATTATATAAATAAGCGAAAGCTTGGCCTGAGCTACTCGATAAATGACCAAAAATGGTTTATCCTTTAATTACCATTGTAACTGAATATCTATATAAACGCATTGCCGTGTTAAAGGAGACTTTTTAGATCGCATTTAGAGGAATCTCGGATAGTTTTTCAACGTAGATTTTTTATCAAAATTTCACCAACATTTCTAAGAGTTTGTATACAAGCATAGTAATTTTAACGATAAGTTTGTTAGGGATTGCAAGAATTCGAGATCATTTTCATCGTCTAGGATTGTTCGTTACAATTAATTTTGTAATAAAAACGTTTCACACGATGCATCGTTGTTTTCTAACGATATAATTACGTAGCTTCGTTACATAAGACTGCTTGAAGCCTGATTAAACCGAGAAACGGTTTTATTTCAGACAGCTTACCACAGTTCAATGCAGAAGCGTCATTAATCCTCGTTTGTTTTTTACAATTTGTAGTCTATCGACGTTTATTGAGTCTTAAATACAGGGGTTGGATACAATAATTGGAACACTTGTTACAGACACATGTTTCACTAATTAGCAGGTTGTCCACCATGAGATCATTAGTGTCTGGCGCTTCAAATGGAATATAATTATAATTAAATAATTAATAAAAGACAGAAGACAAAATTTTAAATAGTAATACTATTATATATATCAATGATACAAGGCAGCAACATAAAAATTTACAATTTGTATGCTTGGTAATTAGAGCCTCAACATGTCTTGTTACAATTGGTCATTTAACTAGTGTTTCCATTATTCAGTCCACGTTCTGAATATTGTTTATTATGCGCGTTACATTTGTTTAACGATCGTCTTGCGTTAATTTGTTCGCTGTTACATGAAGATCTACATTCTACAAAGAAATTTGTTGTTCGAACGATAAGTATTCCGAGGGCTTGGTAACAGATTTACCTTTATAAACCGCAGGAAAATAAATGAAAACGTATGATTATTATCAATGTGTTCACGTTGCGCGTGACTTCGAGTCGAGTATTCGAAATGGAATGTATAGTTTATCGACATAATTAAGTGATACAGCTAGAGTACGTATTTATGTCTGTTACAAATGTATGTGATTGCTTGAAATAAAATCCTGACATGAATATTAAACGAACCGTTTAATTTGTACGGAAGAATCTCATCAGAAACATTTATCCTAAAAATACTCTTAAGTACAATGCTCAGATATACAAATTTGTATAATATTGCTAGAATATTATTACCTTTCTTTTATGTATCTATTAATAGTTACATATACAACAGAGATACGTATCATATTGTATAATTATTCAAGAGTATTTTTATAGTCGTATCAGTGTTCCTCAACTTTGTGCCTAGCTTTCTCCAGTATCTGCTTCAATTTCGACACCCGAGGGCTCTTCTTCTAGAAATTCATAATAAAGATAATTGAACACTCTTCAAAATATTTTAATCATCATAACTTACCTCGCTCTCGTTTTTCGCTAATTCAATATCATCGAAAAGTTTACCACCCTCAGCAACACCACAATATTGTTCCAATTGTCGCCTGGTTAACTCCATCACCTCTGAACCAGTCATGTCCCTTAATTGTTTGCAAGTTCTGGAAAAATGATTCTTTTTTTAAAAACGTTTTCTCAAAGAAAGCTGAGCCTTCTGTACAGATTCTTCATACTTTTCTGAGAACTCTTTGGCTGTCAACCAATTTTGTACTTCTCTGGGTGAAGAAAATCGGTCCAAAAAAACCTTAGGTGATAAACCATCTTTGTCGTGTCGTTTCTTCTCCCGGTATATCATTAACACCTGTTTCAGCTCCTCCTGCACCCGTTTCTCAGTGCGCAGTCCTATAAAAACAAAGCACATCAAATATTAAACGGCTTGATAAGAAATAAAATAATTGTTTTTACCGATGGGAGGTGAATTACTCTTCAATGATTTGGTTGATATGGTTGAAATAACCGATGACTGACTCTCCAAAGGTGGAGGTGGGGGTGGTGGTGGAGGTGTTGTTCTTCCAGGAACAATTTCCTCAGACACGTTGGCTGGTGGAGGATGAACTTGAACCAATTCTGTTGATTCATTGGCCTTTGGTTTCTCATTCTCTTTAACTTTAGGTGTTGCTGGTGGTTCTTCAATAATTTCAGTCTGGACAGCAAGTGATACTTTGTTGCTACTGTTAGAGATGGCAACATCAGAGGGCTCATCTGTAAAATTGAAATTAGTATAAGATACAAATCATAGCAACGTTGATTACAGTCATTACTAAAATTACTTGATACAAATAATGAAACGTTTAAATAAACTTACCCCGCTACTTCTGAAGAACAGAAACACTGAACCCTCTCACATCTAAAAGCACACTTTAAGCAAGCAAAACGACATTAAATCTATCGACGAACGCAGAACGAGTTTACCAAAAAATATAGATGGTTTATATTTCTCACTGAACTACAGGTGGAACGAGTATACTGTACGCATAGAGACGAGTACAATAAGTAACCGAGTATATTTATTAATCAAGTGATGTACATAAATTACAGTGCAACGAAAATACTGGACGGATCGAATCCCCATCCCGTGGACACAGATCAAGAGTTACTCTATCAAAAAAGTGAATACAAATGTAAATTAAAAAGTGTCTTATTTGCAGGCATCGTTAAACAAATTTTTATTCGTTCACTTCCTTGGATCGACTAGTTATCGTTAGAACTTCATCATTTATTTCTGCTTGGATATCTGCTGGAAGACTGAACGACGAATGGTCGTCGTGTAATTGCAATTACCAAATCAATCCAACAATTGGCGTCTCCTTTGTTTGTACAAGCTTAGATTCACACTGATGCGTACAAACACATTGGACGACACATACAAGCATCAAGAAAGAAAGATCCTCGTCGACGATTGAAGCCATTGATAAAGAATGAAACGAGTCATTAGTCAAGCATGAGAACCGAACATTAATAATAAGGATCTTAATTTAATTCAACGACTTCAATACTGTCGACCCGAAGCTTTTTCTCACGATGAAGCCAAAATACAAAAGTAATAATGGACGGACACAATGATTTCGCTACGGTGTCAACGGAAACGCAGAATGAACATAAAACATTATATTCGACGGTTTCACAACCAGCCCACGGTTCGACGCTTTTACAACAGTTCTATGAATAAAACTATACATATCGTTTTCTATATTGTTAAAGTATACATATGTATATATATATACTAAGATTTGGTTAGTCGATAAATATAAAAAAATATGGTATCGCCCTTATGGTCGCTATAAGAAGTACTCGAACACTCTTGACGGGACTAATGATATCCATTGATTATACATATATATCATTAAATAAAAAGAAAGAAACTAAACAAAGTAATTCGTTGGTGAAATACCAATGAAGATTCAGTGGATCGTTTTCGAACACGTTGTTAATGGTAAAACAGCATTCTCTCCTCATTTACCTTGACTGCAATTCTATTTTTGATCACAAACTTGTATCAGATAAAGTTCTTATCGCTAATAAACCTTTTAAGCTGTAACAGAAAGGAAGAAACAAGATTCTACTGATTCATTAGATTGTTATCAAGTTTAAAAATTTTCAAAATTCTTCTAAATGTATCCATGGATTGAAGCACAGGCTCGTTTATATGCGATTATAAATTAGAAAAGCTTTTGGATACAGGTCGAAGAACTTGAAAATCACGTGCTCGAAAACGGATATAATATTCTTCCTATTGCGATAACGATGCTGACGATTCGACCTAGATATTAACTCGCATATACCTTCTTCATATATTTATATATATACAAATAGAAAAATACGGTATTGTCATTGAAGAAATAAAATAAAAGAGATTATAAATCGTTGAATGATTCGATTAGATAAAACGTGCGGCGTGTACAAAATGATTTCAGACTTAACGTAGACGCCATCGCGTTAATGTGCTCGTTTAATTATCGATGATTAATGGTCAACGTTGACATACTTTGTCCCACGGTGAAAACTATCAGAACGCTTTCGAATGTATACCTCGAACAATTTCAATTGCAAGATTCGTAAAAGCCTTTAATCTTCTTGGGCGGTCTAAAGTGTAGGCTGTTGAATTTCTCAATAGGGACTATGTATCAACTTCGTTTCTGACAAAACTATGCACGGCTAGGAGCCGTTATATAGCTTAAAAGTATCGGAATTCACCTTTTTTCCCGAGTCTCTCTTTTCTCACCCAATCTGCCGGCGCTGGAGGTGGAATCGCGTGCGTTCGGTGGGTGGCTTCCGGTCCTGGACTAGTGCTGGTTCTTTCGATTTCTGAATCCTAAAATATAAAAAGATTACACTGTAAAATATATCTAGTTATTCTATAATAATAATTTCACGAGCAATGCATATTTGGAAAGCAATTCGGTCAACATTTTCCATCGATATTCAAAAGAATAGCAAACAAGAAAATTCCAATATTCCATCGCAAATACAAACTTTTTCCCATTAAGAAACGACTAGATATTTAGAAAGCGATTCTCTAATGACTTCAACAATTACAAGCGGTGACACAGTTTCGCTATTGCTCTTTCTTCGAGCATCATCCTTTACAGCCATTTTCCCTGTACAATTATTTTCTTCGAGCATACATGATCGACCGGGTCTCACCTCGTAATTATAGCCGTGCCCCTGCCTCGGGTATCGGCTCGTGTACAACGGATTGTTAAAAACATCGTTGTCGTTCGAATGAGAAGGATTGTGAGGCGTGACGATTGTGTGAGGCACGTGCGCGACTTGCCCTCTGGAATTCCTCGCCTTCCACCATTTCCTGCTATCGTCTAGTATCTCGAGGTATTCGCCTCTTACGACGGTCAGCTCCTTGTCGTTGTTCGCCGTTCGCGGATAAGTGACTTGTACGATCTTGGCGTGTCGGGTGAGCAGGTCGTCCAGCCAGGCCTCCTGTGCCCGTTCCATACCGCCGGCTCTCGGTGTTCTCTCGATCGAATCGACGGATATATCGCTGTGAGCTCTCGTCTGCTCGACCACTCTCTCCTCTCTGTACAACTCGGAGCTAGGCCCGTAATTCCTCTCGAAGTACTCGTTCCCTCCGCGCTCTTCTCTGCTCTCGTACTCCAAGTAGTCGCTGCTGTAGTGGGATTCGTCGACCTCCCTATGATTATAATAAGGATCGTTCTGCTGTTCAGGAAGCTCGTCCCTCTTCTGTTTATCGGCGTTCAAGAGCGAAGCTAAGTGATCGTGATCCCTGTCCTCCGGGATCGGATACTCGGGCGACCAACCGTCCATGAAGATAGGATGATACGGTGGCACGTGACCTTTCCATTGATCTCTCGGTATCAACCAGGTATCGCCCAACGAGTGCCAGAGTTCAGTCTCTTTGCTGGTCACGCAATTGATCAATAAATTGACAGCCTCTCTGGTCAACAACGGGGAGACAACTTTGCTCGGTAGATTCGGATCGTAATTGGTGTCGTGGGACGCGTCCACGATCAACGCGAGCGGCGTGAAGAGAAAGTGTACGAGCTCGGGCGCGTTCGGATCGTGAATGTGGGCCTTCAGCTTGGCAAGCAGGTTGAACGAGAGCTTGAACTTCTGGAATATGTCGATGAATTCCATCTCGGGCGGTGGTTTCGCTCTCATTGTCAGCATACCGTCGCCTAGGTTCCTCTTCTTCGACTTCCTGTTCCTTCTTCGACGTTCGAGCTCTTTGGAAGCGGCCGCCGCGTGTTGGAGACGGGCGATAAATTTCTCGATATCGTCGAAGCAATGGTTCAGAATCGTCACGTCTCGTTCGTACTTCTCGGAGGACGTCGATGATACCTCGTCGTTGTTCTCCTCCCTGGATATATCGTTCTGACCGTCGGCTATAAAAATGCATTCGATTAGCCCACTTTTACCAGTACGCAGACTTTCATGAAATATTCAATACAAGAAATAATAAACGAGAGAAGGATGTACCATTATTAGCGTTAAAGGCGGACACCTGTTCCCGGACGTTGACACCGTTCAAGGGTGGTTCCGGTGGCGGTAGAGTCGGAGGCGGTGGTATACGACCCCTGGGACCTCTCGGCGACCCACCTGGTACCAGTTTACCCATTTGCAACATCTTCAAATCCTCCACCAGGTCCTGGGCCGAGACGCTTTGACACTGGAATATATGCATTTCTGCTCGTTGACCGGAACCGCTGTCATCCGCCACTGTGAAGACGAGAATGTTGTTATACATCTCCATCGGGTCCCTCGACGTGAACGCGGTCGGTTCCTGTATCAACGAGGCTGGGAATCGCTCCATGACGGCCTGCATACGAATTTACCAACGATGCATTAAGTGAAATTGCCTCGAATCCTCGACGTAATGTAATTTCACAAATGTTCCACTTCGTGGTTTATCATTCTACGGTACACGGTTATACAAGCTGCCTCTGAAACGTCCTATATTCGATTAATATTGTTAATATTTGTACCATTCACTCGATGACCATCGATGGTCCTCGGATGAAAATCGGGCCAACAGGTGTACCCTAATTATTAAAATAATAATTAACTAACAGAAGCGTAAATTGAAATTCTCTATCGTAGAAACTAGTATCATTGCTATTGCAAATATGGTACCAGAGATATGTAAGTCACTTGTGCAAACTTGTTATCGGATTAACTATTCATGTCGAATGCTGATAAGACGTTGCCGTTTTTCAGAGGCACTTTGTACATTATATCTGTTCTCGTAGAAGCATTCCTATGAATCTTTACCCCGGTCTCATTGTCCATGATCAGCACCCAGTTCCGTTCCAGACGGAGCTGCATCTTTTGACTCCAGATGCCGTTACTCTTTTCCAGCTGCAAAAGTCGTCGCATACCGTCCGCTGGATAAACAATACCGGTTTCTTTCGTGACCGTGAACGTGGCCAAATGCTCCATCATGTAAGTCGGCTCGGAGCTACTGACTCGTCCGCCGGATGTGCTGGATGGACCACTGGATCCTCCATCTAAACACGTTAGTTTACCATGAATCTAGTTAACGCTATAGAAAATAGGTATAGCACATATGGATTTTTGGAACTAAGGAGTAGGAAAGAAGGGAATTAGTATTTGTATATGCATTTCATAATTCTATTAAAAAAATTATTTAATACAGCAATAAAATCATAAATGAGTCAAATTAATTCGCTCCAGCAATCTAGTGTTAATTATTGGGATTTAAAGAATCCCAAAGCGATTTTTTCAATTTCCATCCTCGCCTCAAATTTCAAATAGTGTTAATTATTTTGGAGGGTCGAAGGGATTTAAAGAATCCCATAGCGAATTTTTCAATTTCCATCCTCGCCTCAAATTTCAAATAGTGTTAATTATTTTGGAGAGTCCAAGGGATTTAAAGAATCCCATAGCGAATTTTTCAATTTCCATCTTCGCCTCAAATTTCAAATAGTGTTAAGTATTCCGGAGGGTCGAAGGGATTTAAAGAATCCCATAGCGAATTTTTCAATTTCCATCCTCGCCTCAAATTTCAAATAGTGTTAATTATTCCAGAGAGTCGAAGGGATTTAAAGAATCCCAAAGCGAATTTTTCAATTTCCATCCTCGCCTCAATTTCAAATGCTCCGAATTTACCTTTATTGTAAGTGGAGGGACTGTGCCCACTGTTGTAGTACGGCATCGTGGCCAGATCAACGTTCGCCTTTTATCTGCAACATACAATTAATATTCCATCTTGAACAAATCTATAGAGTCATGTTTCTTTTTTTAATAAGAGCAAAGAACTACGTTGAACGTGATTTTGTTGTATCCTAATGACTCAATGATGTTACAATGGTTCGCTAAGCGCAAGGTTTAATAACTTAATGAAGGAGGCAGCCGATACTGGCACGTCGCGTATCGTATCCGGCTACCGGGTCATGGGGACCATACTTGGCGGCACGAAAGCCAGCTTGTAACCAAAGTGAAATTCCAATGAGCCTAATTCGCTCGCCAGACATGTTGAGAATTCCTTTCGCGTGCCTTCCACCTATCGAACTTCGATGGTGAGATCCCGCGGACACAATGGGCCGATAAATATTCCTCTTTGACAAACGCTTTTACTGGGACCAGCATCGCGTCGCGTGCCCTGGCAAATCGGTTCAAAGGGTTAAAGAGCAACTGACCTCGAATAATGGATGCAATTTTAAATAGTAAAAATTAGAATTAATTTTCTGGTAATTAAAGGGTTAATTGCACCCTAATACCATCTAAGAAACCCTCATATTTTAATTTTGAAAAAATTAATATTTTAGAAAATATTTTAATGGAACACCCTGTATGTTCAGTTTACCAATCTATAACTCGTTCTCATAAACGTCCATAATTTATTAATTAGATTAGCCATGAAAATAAACCGTTCAATTACGAAGATATCGACTTCGATTAATCAGGTATCGATTTATCATATAAATTGAGAAATGAATACATCCGAGTGCTTTAAAAGCTTCGGAATATTCCATAAATTAGATCCAAAAGAAATATTATTTCTTCGTTCAGAAACTTCATGAACCTTTAACTTTTTTTTCACTCTCCTCGGAGATGCGTGAGAAACCATGAAAACAACTGGTTTTTGCATAGTTATGCGCGGAGGAATGTGAAATTCTGAATTTGCTTCAAGAGAAACTTATTTAATTCGATGCTTCGTTACGGACGAGAACGTTCCGTATTTATACGGGCAGGTGTTAAATAGAAGCTCGTATATACGGGCTTAACGGTGTTATTTGTAAAATTTATCAATCCTTCGATATGGTACCAGCATCTATAGTAGTAATGTATGTTTAAAGGTCACGTGCATAATGCATCATAACGGGAAGGATGTAATTTTTCGAATTTTTTCGAATATTTCTAATAAATTTAATATTTACCAGCATATGTTGAAGTGAAAAGATTTTCAGGTCAATTTAACCAACGCCACCCTGTTCAACCTACAGTGGGTGATGAAATTATTAGAGCCACTCGCATAAATTGATGATTTTTCATAAGTTTCATTAATTTATAACACTACATTGCCGGAGCGAGTAAATTTCACTCATTTACGATTTTATTGCTATATATATATATAAAAAAACTTAAATAATTTCTTTTAAAACATATGTTGGTTTTTAATAGAATTATGAAATATTCCCCTCCCACTCCTTAGTCCCAAAAATCCATATCTGCTATACCTATTTTGACGGATCTATTTGTCCGGCAATCTAAATGAAACCTGAGTTAAACGAAGTTTTTGTTATTTTTTTATGATGCATTGACAGTTGTAAAATTATGATACACAGTTGAAAAAAGTGAAACTTTTTGACTGGTCTAGAAATTCTTCAGACCTCAAGCCCATCAAAAATTTGTGGAAATATTTATTATTAATAAATGTCAATTGATTGAACGTTTATATAACTAACTAAATAATGTGCTTGTTTATTTTTATAAGTATTTTTTTCTATATTAATAGCGGGGAATTATTGATTAAAAATTACGCAATGTAAAAATCTTAAAATTGTGGCTCTATTTCTACGCAAACACGAAAAACTCATTTTTCATACTATGACTTTAATAATTTGATCTAACTCTAGTTCACCTATCCAGTTCCCATGTCGAGCACGTGTATAATCAGCAAGTAAGTTTACGCGGTGAAATGTTAAACTCGAGCAAGAGGAAGTTGTCGATAAACCAGCTGGTAGATTGTTGGAGCATTAAACGAAAAATATCCAGCTTCGAATCCCGGTCTTTCCGGTTTGTCTGCAATTAAAGCACGGTAAAAGCGGCGCGATCGCAATTAATATTCGAAATCCGAACGTGGAAAGGTTTGGCCGACGAACGTTTTCGTCCAGATTGAATGCTTTCACTATGCCACAAGGATTAGTCAGGCCTGGGAATCCGCATAACGGAGAAGGCATTGTTACCTGCCCCTATCAGATGCAACAAAGTTTCATAAACCGCTAAGGATCGCGTTATTGCAATCATAAAAAGTGCCCTAGATTCTGTATAAAATTGAGAAAAAAATAAACTGAATTCCTTATTATATGTTCTATTAAAAAATTGAAACTTTAAAAAGAAACAAACTATCGAACGCCATAAGTACTGTACGAAACAATGGCGAGGTTAGGTTAGGTCGGCAATTGGCGGTAGATTCTATTGACTCCATTCATCGCGTAGACATTACATTTTAGAGAAGGGGATACAATTGTAAAAGAGGAAAATAAGCGTAGGAGATAGCAACTAGCCTCACGATCTCAAGGGAACCCAACAAACCGTTCCCACCGTCGATGATACAACCCATTTTTATCGAGTCACCTATCGGTAAACGTTACGCAATACCATTAACCGATAGTTCTACGATCCAAATCCGTCGGCCACGTACAATCGTATACATTTGAAATGAAATTGTGCCGCTAAATAGCTGTCCTCCTTCTCTTTTCTCTAGATATCGTGTCCCATAAAAATGTACGACACCCTGTAACCACCGACTGAATTACTGGAATATTTGTGGTTTCGTACCAGCGTTCAAATTGAATTTAATTACAAATGTATGTATGTACACTGGTGGAATTAAAATTAAAACCCCCCTTTCAATTTTTTTTCTATATTCTACTCTATAGTTTGGTCCAGTTGCACCAAGGATCGACTTAAATTTTCGATTCGATCATGGCGATTGACTTGGTGGCAGGTTCTCGCATAGTCTTTCAGTTGCGTAGTGAAAATGTCATAACAGCGACCTAACAGTAATCACGTCGAAAAGGGAAGGGAAAAGGAAGGAAGGTGAGTGGGCTTCGTTCATACAGCGGAGATTGAAGTCGCTGAATGCATTTCAAGACCGCGAGCTGAGAATTCCACGTCGAGTCTTTGAAATTCCAGATTTCTGCTCGAATCGGATGTCTATTTACAGCGAACGCGTCGATGGTTTCTCATCTATCCGAGATGGAAATCTCCCGGAGACGGTCACCAACGAGAATAACCATCCGTGGTACGAAATAATCGTGGAAAGGTGTTTCGTAAAAATCGAATACCGTTTACAACCACGCGAAAGACGAACCGAGAAGTAGAAAGTGAAGTATCCTATCTACGCTTTACATTTACACCGTTAACGATCGTTTATCACGAGCTGAGGATAGCGGGATTTTAGCTATCCACAGTTTCACTGAAACGTAACGACGGAAATGGAAATTCTTATCGCGGGACGTTCGAAGCTGGAGGTTAAATTATGCTAATTTCCGTCGATTCCACGCGAAAGCATCGATCGACGAAGACGTTTGGAATTCGATTGCGCGTCGACGAGAAGAGGGAGGTTAGAACGGCATCGTAAGATGAAGAATAAAAAGTGCGCGACAACGCGGCATATTTACGAGGAAACGACAAGCGCGAGTATAATTGCTTATGGATGCGGGCACGCCCAGCGGAGAAAAATTCATCTAGGGAATGCGCTGAAGTAACCACGTCCTTGACCGTACTTGACAGAAACGGCATTCAACCTTACCATGCCTTCTTCTTCGTCGTCCAACATGGACATTCTCCCAGAAGAACCGACATTAGATACAGACGTTCAGCTTCGAGCTTTTTCTTCGTCGTTCGGTGAATGAATTTTTGACGAAGTAAGGTTAGGTTTTCTGGTATTTAATCTTTCTTACGGTGTGTCGGATACGCGTTTCGAAATTGTAATCGCGGGACCATTTATTTAAGCGGCTTTGTCGCGTCATTAAAATACCTGACATTTTTTACACTTCGAATGCTCGTAAATTAAACATTAAAGTAGGCATTCGTTTCGTAAATGCACGAGATGTAACGAGGTTCACGTAATGCAAGAAAATTATCCAGAGGATATTATAGCCGATTTGAAGGCACGTACAATGGAAACAGATCCGCGGCTGTAAAGTCTAAATGACACGGGAAAGGGACGGAAAGTCTGGCATTCTCGCGTTTTCTCGGCTGCATAGTTGCGCGCCTGGTAATCGCATCTCTCCTTGCATACCTGCAACGAATTCTCCAAGGTGCCGCCTCGATAAAGCCCGTTTCCATAAAAGCGACGCAACTAAATTATCGCTACCTATTCAAAATTTATCAATCTTTCCACGCGTCTCTCGTAATTTTTCTATTTTATCCAAATAAAAATTTTTTATGTATCAATTATTTCTCATGAATTTATATTGGGAAGGTTTAAAAAAATCCAGTTATATGTATTATATACGTAACACGTGTTGCTACGTTCTCGCGCGAAAAAGGGGTAGAATTTATGCGATCGTTAATGTAATCGTTGCACGGTGCAAGGTGGTTTACAAGGAACATCGTAAAACCTCATCTTCCAGATTTACAATAATACGAGCAACAAACACTTTGCTCGCATTCCCTTCATTCGCCAGTGCGTGGAACATCTCTTGCATCGCGAAGGTTGTTCACCCTTATGGAGCGATTAAAATCATTCCTGATCCTGTGAGATGCAATATTTCTTTCCAAATATAAATTTAAGAAAAACTAATGGTTCTTTCAAAATATTTTTAAAATATTAAATAATTGCAATTTAAATGTGATTGAAAATTACCATGGGGTGCACCTTGCCTAAGAGACATCTGGACCGACAAAGGGTTAATTTAGCTTAAATTAAAGGAGTGAAAAGTTCATTCGATCGGTCCATTCGCTGCGAAACTTGTTCGCGATCGACGGATCAGTAGGTATGCGAGTCGTATTGGCAACTTTCTTTCCACTTTTTCAATGCCCGCACAGCTATCCATCCGCAATATGTTTACTTTCAACAGGCGTTTACCTTTCGCGTTCCCTTACCCTACCCGGGAACAGGTATTTTCTGAAAAGCAGCAACCTGTTACCCGTCGCGTTTCAACCCCTACGCTGCTACCTAAGATTTGAGTTTCTTCAAAATGGCGATCTCCACACTTATTTCCGCGGAAGTATTAATTCTTTAAACCTTATAACTGTGTCTAGATGCTCGAAATTGAAACTGGAAAATCTTAACTATTAAAACGTGGCGAATAGTCACCTGTTTCGTGGACTATGATCGTTAGATTAACAAGAATACATATGTGTTATCGAAGAAACAATTTCTAGATAAGTTCGAGCAACTTGTACCCGTTTGCTAACTCGTACGCGATTATTTCTTATCGATATATTATAATGACTAAGTAGATTTGTAAAAGGGTTTAGCATTTTTATGCTTGCAAAAGTGTGATAAAATTCCAACTTGGAAAATCTGTTGTTTATGACAATTAAATCAGTAAATTGTTTGTTGAAATCTTACACGATTACATTTGTAAGATTATTGCATGTGGCACGAGAATTTAGTACGATACGTTGTAACGCGCAATTTAGCAAAAAACGTACAGCAGCGTTTTAATACGCATGCACTTTGTACGCTAGGATATCGAAGGTCGTTCGATGCAATATCGATGGACGTGGAGTACGGTAAATATTTGCAATTTATGTCACGGCAATCATAATGGAGGAGTACGTAGGTATGTATTTCGTAGGCGTGAATTACAGGTGATTGCCGTACATTCCCGTAGCTGTCGGCGTCTTCTTTCTCGATGGCCCGTATCGTTAAAAAAGTTGAACGGTATAATTGTAAATCTAGGGGAAATAAAAGTGCATGTGTACCAAAAGAATAAGTACCGTAAAAACTTGCGAAATAGTCCGCGTAATTGCACCCAAGTATCGACTATCTCGTCGATAAGAGGTTCCACGTTGTATGTACATACAAGTGTAATTTAACGCGGTACGATTTTATTCGAGACAATCGCGTTTAAAACTCGAACGCGTTATCGATTAACGATAAACAACGCGGTGTTTGCTTGGATCGGGAGAATGTCCATTAGAAATGTCATGGGCGGGGAACCTCCTTACTAAACGACGAAGAATAACACATTCACTGTTCTTTTTCATTTCCATAATCAACTATCCCACTACTTTTGCACGCATTAAATTCCTTCGACGCGTTTTCTATATTTAGATACGCTACCTGCGTACTATTAAAAAAAGTTAGGTTAAGTTGTCAAAACAGTTAAAGGGAACTGATTAAAGAACGAGGAAATGAATTTCAAAACAACCCGATGAATGAATCATTGTAATAGTGATAAGACGATAAAAATGTTCACTACGATTTACAATTGATCGTTCAAGTATCTTTATGAGATGTATTAGGCGCGCTTGATCTTCGTATAGTTGATGGGGAAAAAATCCCTTCGAAATAGAAATCCCCTCTTATGGAACGACATTGTTTATCATATAAAGATTTATATTGCAACTATAAGTAAGGGCAACTTTTATTGAGATTTGTCACCGAGTACTCCGAACGTGTATCTTTTTTTTTTATACAGAATGAAATAAATACGAACATGTGTCAATTACAAAGTATTCGAGTAGATATTAATACCGGGATTTTTTCCGAGTAAAATCCGTTACCATAACTAGGTACAGTCTACATATATACATAGATATGCTCGTGCGTTGATTATTATCGGAGACGTAGAGCAACAGGTGTGACCGCGACAGATTTTCTGCGGGGAGAAATCCACGTCGGTGTACTCGGTACAATGACTCCAGTCCAGAAATCATTTCCATAAATACCTTGACAGCAGCGTTTCACCGAGTCCGCTGGATTTCTGCTTCGTAGTTCAGGACCCGTACGGAACCAGCAGACATTGAAGTATCACAACTCACCCGACGTGAACTCGAACGAAACTGTTTCACTCTGTTTTTTACTTACCTATTTACAAATTTTGTCACAATTAGCACACACCAATAAGGGAAAAAAGAGAGAGAAAGAGGAGGGAAAGCTTTTTGGCAGAGAGCTACGTGCCGATCATGCTCGACTGGAAATACCTGAACGACTACCTGATTGCTCTCTGCCTGACCGCTTCTTACCTGCTTTGCCCAGGTGCATTCCTGATACCAAGCTCTCTTATTGGTTGAAGCAAACCTGTAGAATATGGCGCTTAGATCTAACGGAATCGGATAGTTTTGACACGCTGGAATAGAGGTGTACTGAAGATGGAAAAATTGAGAAAAAGGTGTTAATATTGTAATTGAAAAGCAATTGAGTTAAAATGAAATGACTGATATTGTAATTACTGAAACGTATGAAAAAAATAAAGCGAAGATAAATATCACAAAATAGTATTACCAAATTAATAAAAAAAGAAACTAAAGAAGAATCAGTCAAATAATTTTTAATTAAAAAGTTCTTTACTGCAATTTATTATAGAATATTGCTGTTTCTAACTGGATTTACTATGAGATGTCAAAGAACGTACTAGTAATTAATATCATTGTAATTTTTTATACATGCCGCAAAAAAAATTGTAATATAATGAATAATAAAATTAAACCTTTGTACAGCACCGAGCATGGTAGACTTCCTCAGGGAAAATGGCGATGCCCCCGCAACGCTCATTTCCCTTCCCCTCAGCCCTCCCAACGCTATATGCGGCCCGGGGGAAAATCACAATGTAGGGGAAAGGGTCCCAACATATAGGGTTGTGGCCTCCCACCACTTGCGGGCAAATATAATAATCATTACAAATAACAATAAAAATATTTTCCTTACATATGACGGAATAAAATAAAACACTATTTTTTTGAAGATGTTAAATTTTATTTTACTAAATATTACTTATTAAACGTAACTGATTATATACAATATTTTTACGTTTAGAACTAATGACTGTGAGGTTTACGATTTAATCTACGATATTCTGCGTCTGCCCATTCCATCAACAAATAAGTGCCCAAAAAAACTGTAAAATGAAACAAAAAGATTAAGATTGAATCTGTATGTAGTATAAAATATACTAAATAGTAATGCTATTTAATTAAATTTATAATGTTTTTACTAACAATAATGCTGTATTATTAACAATTATGAAACGATACTTACAAGGTCCCGCTCGTAGTACAAGTTGTTGAGTGGTACGTATGAGGTTAGGTAATCCGTCTTTGATCATTCCAGAAAAAGCTTTCTGTTCATATGAACTGAGACGAAAGTATGTAATGCCACTCATTTTGGCAAGAGTTCCCCAATCTTTACCCATTTTGATTGTGTTCTGAAAAAAAAAAAGAAATATTTTGTTCTGTCAAAATACACCTAAGCGTAACCAAGAAATGGTAACAAGTAGACAGAGGTAAAAAATGTTATTATACCTTTAATACACTTAATTTATAAATGATTTGTGTTTTGTTCAAGTAAATGCAATTGTACAAAACACTAAAAGGTAATACTAAAGTTTAATTACATAAAATAGTAATAATACTTACATAATACTCTTCTTCGAAAATTGAACCGACTAAAGCCACAAATTACCAATACTGTAGTTGCAGGATAGACACCAAACGGGGGCAGCATCGCCCTCTATCTTAAATATGTAATAAGAGCGGTGAATTTAAATATCAAAGAATTATGCCAATATTTTAATTTGAAACAATCATTATACATGTTTATATTAATGACGCATACAATATATAGGATTAAAATTATCTTAAGTATATTGCATTACCATATTGTAATGTAATTCTACCATTTCAGAATAAGTATTCATCAATTGATACATTGAAAAAAAATAATATAACAATGTAAAGTGGGTATTATTTACTACTTCGCACTTACTAAATAAGTATAGAAATTACTTATTATCTTGATTATATAATAATAGTTAAAATTAAATAGTTCATAGGGAATTTTCATTTTTATTTGTCGTTTATTATTCCCAACATATCAACTTGCATATTTCTTACAATTTCAACAAACTTTGGAAGTATTATCGAACTTCCACCTATCACATAAGTTCTAAAGATCTTTTTATATAAATAATATATTTTTCTATTGGCATCTAATGCTACAAACTTTCTATAAAAAAGAAAAAGGTGAATAAAAATACTATACACTGACATATTCCATGGTGTATGGTGGCGCCACTATTGCAGAATAATCAAATAGACACAAGGGAAGAAGAGGTATACGAAACAAGGAATACGACAGTTGCTCGTGTGCGAGGCTCCGCGTGATAGCGTGAATGTTGTGTACTGTGTGTTTCGTGGCTATCACATAGTTTGTCAACTGCTTTATAATAAATATACAAATGCAGTTCGAGATGATGGTTCATCAGATCATATTTTCAAATAGATTCTCGCAGCCGGTGACTGAGTAACGGTGCCAGACCTGACGCGAGGTGCTCACCCGCGTTAGGTGCGTTGTGGGCCACCTATCCACATCCAAGCTGTGTTGAGCATTCAAGTCATGGTATCGAGGTTCGACACGAACTTCGGTTGTGACGATTTTTTCGGGACTTATCATTGCACTCAAGACATGGCTTGTGATCGTGGTGATTCGGACTTCGAGTTTGTCATACCGCCAGAGGCGCCGGTCTTCGAGCCAAGTATCGAAGAGTTTCACGACCCTCTGAGTTACATCGCAAAAATACGACCGATCGCAGCAAAGTCTGGCATTTGTAAGATCAAACCGCCGCCTGTAAGTAAATCTTTCCCGAGCGCATCAATCATTTTTTCTCTTGCTGCTTTCTCTTTCCTTCCGTTGTCGTGGGAAGGACGCTGTGCACGGTATCTTCCTTGTTCCTCGTTTCGAGCCAGACAAATCCCGAGTGGATAAATTTGTAATTTTTTTTTTTCTCTTGTTTTTTCTTCACTTACGAACGTGCAAGATATGCACATACGACCTCGTTTACGCACTATGACGCTCCGTACGAACCATCACGCTTGTGACATCACAAAATAAATGAGTTTCTACGTAGTGCGTGCTTCAAAACGAAAATTAATCGGGGAATGAAATCAATTTCTTGTAGCAGCGTATTTTTACGGGGACAATAGGAGTTATTTCGCTTCGCGTTCGTACTGAAACGTTAAGGTCTGGTAAAAAGTCGCAACATTTCTGTCGACATGAAACGAAAGATAATGCGATTAAACGGGGAAGGAATGACCGAAATGTTAATCTTAAATGAATTCCGAGTTTACGCGTATCGATGGGATTTGCATCGGAATCTAACACGCGTTCGGATATCTTTTAATCGGTATGTTGTTGCTGCAAGTAAGAAAATTCTCGAAAAATAAAAAATAAAAAACTGAAACGAAGTACGTTAGAGGTACTCGTCTCATTGCGACATTAATATCGTTATAGCTAGGAGGTACGCTATGTAAAATGGCTGAGACAATCGAAACAATGTCACCTTAGTAAAATCTCATGAAATGTTACAAGAAATCTGGACTGTTGCCTATGACATCGATAGAGAAAGTGCCGAAAAAATTATCACCGTTTCTGGCCAACGATCCTTCCGAAACGATTATGATATCGTAACGTCACAAATATGGGAATCGTTTAATATTTTCCTAGAAGCTTCTGTTTCATCCAAAAATACAAATAACATCTGCTTTTTTTTCATAAATAAATATTTATAAATTTGTACAATGTTATGTGCTGAATTTTATAGGCATTACTGTATCATCTAATTTATTTCAATATTTAATACAATTTTTTTTTATCAGTACAGTTGAAGCATCATAATGAAGCAACAGAATCAGTTCATTTTTTTTTTAGATATTCGTAGGATGTTTGGTGTTGTTATCATATGTTGTCATTTATGATCTAAATTTTATTAATTGTTCGTTTGATTTGTATCATCGTTAGAATCGATTTGAGCCACCATTTTGTTTTCACATGTATGGAGAATGAAGATATTACAATATAAAAATCGTACATTGATGTTGGTAGCTTAATCACGAAGGACAAAGTGATAGTGAAACAGAATTAATGCCAATGATTTTGAAGATATTAGGGGAGATGTATTTGAGAAGAAGTTAAATGAATGCGAATTATTTTTAAAAGTAAACACTGAAAATTGCGTAATTTGGGGAAAAATACGTTCATCTAGTAATTTGAGAAGGATTACATAAAATAAATATTGAAAATTTCGTGCTATTTATTCGTATCCCACGTTCACAGTAGCTTTCAGCTATACGATTTTTTAAATGCCATCTTATCATCAAAAATTTTTATTTAATCTTAAAAGTCGATTGTAAATTATTTTTTCACCCAAAATAGTACTATAAAAATCACAAAAATATTTATATTACCCTAGTAAATTTTTTTTTGATACACCTTTTAGTCCAATAAAAGAAAAGTGATTAATTCTTTTAATTTATTATGTAATAATGAAATATAATATATTAATGTATTTCAGTGGATCAATATGTAGATTAATAATACTCTTTTCTTGTTACTTTGACGACAATTGATGTATCATGTTTACGGCCGTTAACATTATCCTCCCTCAAAACCATTTTCTTAATTTTTTTGGGACTGATTTTCGTTAAGGCAATTGTCATTCATTTTAATGACATCGTTAATGTTTTATCTGTAATTTAATCTATTCCGAACTCTTTAATCGTTTATTAGCAACTCATTATTCATTGAAAAAGTTTATATTTTGTAACGGGATGACGCCATTACGGAAATAACTCTGGTCACGGCATTAAATGGGCGTCGTATATGGAGAAAATCTTTGTAGCGTTTATTTTCTTCAACTTGACATGTTTGTTCTGTCTTAGCGGGGTACATTATTTTAATGACACGTATTGTTATTTGCTCTCCTAATGCGACTGAACGTGATTACATTAAGTTAACAGTAAATTGAAATACATGATTTGCGTCTTTATTTGAACCGTAGATGCGTATGCATTTCGTATTGCGTTCCCATGAGAAAAATCAGTTAAACTGACCCTACGATGGTGTTGCGTCATGATAGGAGAAAAAGTTACGAAGGCACTTATCGATTATTTAGAGATGCATGTCTTCGTTGACGAATTTTCACTGTAACAAAAAGAAAATAGCTTTTTCTGTTGTATACATTTTAATAAAAAAAAACCCTCTCACATTCCACCCTCAAATCCTCATTTTATCATATTAATTGATTCATCTGAAGACCTGTAAGTTGTCATACTAAACAGGAGCTTCATTGAATGTGTAGTCATGTTGTGTAACTTTTGAAAATCACGTGTATTATATTTTCAAATACCATTATTTGTTGTTTTATACTGTTACTATTATTCTCATACATGTAATGAATTTGTTTTGCAATGTATTTTTTATACATGAAAAAACTATAAATCAATATACAAACTATTAATATCCGTGTCTCTTCTATTGTTCATAAATATTTAGAAACATGTTCTCTGTCTTTCTGTAGAACTGGCAGCCACCATTCGCTGTTGATGTTGATAAATTCAAATTTGTTCCAAGAATACAAAGACTAAATGAACTGGAAGCGAAAACAAGAATAAAACTTAATTTCTTGGATCAAATCGCAAAATTCTGGGAGCTTCAAGGTTCTTCGTTAAAAATTCCTCTTGTGGAGCGCAAAGCTCTTGATTTATATTCTCTGCATAAGATAGTTACCGATGAAGGTTTGTTTCCACAGTTTCATTACCAAAGTTATTAAGTACAATTTGGTTGATATAAATATTAATATATTGATATTATTATCTGTAGGTGGCATTGAAACTGTAACAAGGGAAAGAAGATGGGCAAAAATTGCAAATAAACTAGGTTATCCTTCTGGACGTAGTGTTGGAAGCATTTTAAAAAATCATTATGAAAGAATTTTATATCCGTTTGACGTTTTTAAACAGGGCAAAGCATTAACAGACATTGTAAGTGGTGTTGCAAAATGATATACCAATAGATTGTTGAATGTGTCTAAATGATATTGTATTTTATAGAAAATTGAGCCAGATTCCAATGTAAATGAGAAAAAAGATCGTGACTACAAGCCACATGGAATTATATCAAGGCAGCAAATTAAACCTCCAACTGAAAAATTTTCACGTCGATCAAAAAGGTTCAATGCCCAAGAGGAAAAGCAAGAAGTATCTGTTAAACAAGAAGATTGTAAGGAAGAGTGTGATGATTCAGATACTGATTTTAAAGATGGACTTAGAAGTAAGGATTTCGATGACAATAGCAAAGAGCTTAAAAAGTTACAATTTTATGGAGCTGGCCCGAAAATGGCTGGATTCAATACCAAAGAAGCCAAGAAGTCGAATAAAACTAGGGGTGTAAAGCTTGTTTATGAATTTGATCCTGTAAGCCTTGTTTTATTGTGATAATAACTATAAAATAATTACTTTCTTTGTCTTATGTGCAACTTATTTTATAGCTGGCAAAATACATTTGTCATAATTGTGGAAGAGGCGACAACGAAGAAAGTATGCTTTTATGCGATGGATGTGACGATAGTTATCATACTTTCTGTTTAATGCCACCGCTAACAGAAATACCAAAAGGCGATTGGCGGTGTCCAAAATGTGTTGCTGAAGAAGTATCCAAGCCGATGGAAGCATTTGGATTTGAGCAAGCTCAAAGGGAATATACTCTTCAACAATTCGGTGAAATGGCTGATCAATTCAAGAGTGATTATTTTAACATGCCTGTACATGTACGTTATTGTTGTATTTAATAATAAAATGATGATTATGTGCATAAATTGTAAATCGATGTATTCTGTTATAGATGGTGCCAACATCTTTGGTAGAGAAAGAATTTTGGCGGATAGTCTCTTCAATTGACGAAGATGTAACAGTTGAATATGGAGCAGATTTACATACCATGGACCATGGTTCTGGATTTCCAACGAAAACGAGTGTTAATTTATTTACATGCGATCAGGAGTATGCTGAATCATCATGGAATTTGAATAATTTACCAGTTTTGCGTAGTAGCGTCCTAGGTCACATTAATGCCGACATCAGTGGTATGAAGGTACCATGGATGTATGTTGGGATGTGTTTTGCAACATTTTGTTGGCATAACGAGGATCATTGGAGCTATTCAATTAATTATTTACATTGGGGAGAGCCAAAAACATGGTATGGTGTGCCTGGCTCTCAGGCAGAAAAGTTTGAGCAGTCAATGAAAGCTGCTGCACCAGAATTGTTTCATAGTCAGCCAGATTTACTTCATCAATTAGTAACTATTATGAATCCTAACATATTAACAAGCGAAGGTAATGTGGGATTTTAATTATTGTGTTACATTAAATAGCTATTATTAACTATTTACTCATGATACTTAGGTGTTCCAGTATACAGAACTGATCAACATGCAGGTGAATTCGTGGTAACATTTCCCCGTGCGTATCACGCCGGTTTTAACCAAGGGTATAACTTTGCTGAAGCTGTGAATTTTGCACCTGCAGATTGGGTATACTGCCGTTTTAAAATTCTGTCATCGACACGTTTGTATATTATGTATTTTATAGATTCTGTTATATGTTTAATAGCTCAAAATTGGACGAGAATGCATATCGCATTATTCGAATTTAAGGCGATTTTGTGTATTCTCTCACGATGAATTGGTATGCAAAATGTCGTTGGAGCCAGATTCATTAGACATAGGAATTGCAACTGCAACTTATCATGACATGCTTCAAATGGTGGATGATGAGAAAAAATTGCGGAAAAATTTGTTGGAATGGGTGAGTAAATTTATATCTATTCTAGATAAAACATTCATTTTTTAATAATCATGCCATCAATAAAATATATTTTCAAGACAATTATTAGATATATTTAAACATTTCATTTTATGTTCTTAATTAAAACATATAAAAAATTCATTAAATTAATGTACATGTTGTTAATGTTTAAATCTTGCCTCCAAACATAAGAGAGGTTATAATTCTAAATGCAAAGTCTGATATATTTAGGTCAAACAGTATAGTATGTTGGGGCATTCTCTCACTGATTTACCCACCACATTGTATGCACACGTCGACAAACACACATCCATAACCATGCGAGCACATGAAAGATGTGTGTGCGTCTGAATTACCAACCATTGGATATCGTAGTCCTACCATCCACGTTATAATCGTCATTAATGTCTTTATATATTTCGTTATTTTTGGTTAGCTCGCATTCAATGTTGTTGAGATAGTCTCTGTGCGCTCATTCCTTAGTTATGAATCTTCGTTCGTTGATGCTTATTTGGTGTGTTCCTAATCTTGATTATATAACTCTTATTAGGAAATAGAGGTTATGTTTTCAAAGCTTTGCCATGATGCTAAACAAACATTATGTTTCTGCATCGATTCAAAGATTCTTACTCTTTTTCTTTCGATTTCATTGAAAAAACAGCAGTAATAGTTTTAACCAAACGATATATTCATAAAATATTTTTTGTTTGGAACTGAATTTTTCTACAGATGGATACATGTGTTTCATTAACAGTTTCATTTCATGCACAATTTTTTCCAAATGCACAGGGGAAAAGTTGTTCCATAAGTGATTTTTGTGTTTAAAATTATGCTTTCTAGGGTGTAACAGAAGCTGAACGTGAAGCATTTGAACTATTACCAGATGATGAGAGACAGTGTGAAGTGTGCAAAACAACTTGTTTTTTGAGTGCAGTTACATGTTCATGTCACAGTTCACAGTTAGTTTGCTTAAGACATTTCACAGAACTTTGTGACTGCCCTCCAGAAAAGCACACATTACGTTATCGCTATACTTTAGACGAATTACCAATTATGCTACAAAAGTTAAAGTTAAAAGCAGAGTCATTTGACTCTTGGGTGACAAAAGTAAAAGAAGCAATGGACCCTGATAAGAAAAGTGACAAAATTGAACTGAATGAATTAAAAGAACTTTTAAATGAAGCAGAAAGTAAAAAATTCCCAGACAGTGAGTTGCTTACAGCTTTAACAACTGCTGTACAAGATGCTGAAAAATGTGCAAGTGTTGCACAACAACTTTTGAATAATAAACAGCGTACTAGGTATTACTGATCTTCAATGTACATATAAGGTACATATTTATACAAGTAATTTGATTTCCACTTCTTTGTATAGGACTAGGCAATCTGTTGAAACTAAGTATAAGCTTACAGTAGAAGAGTTAACACTTTTCTACAAAGAAATTACAAATCTGTGCTGTGAACTTAAGGAATCCGATGGAGTTAAATTCATACTTGATCAAGTATTACAGTTTCAAAAAGAAGCAGAAGAGTTTGAATCTAAAGAGGATGATTGTGATATTGAACAGCTGGAAAAGTGTATTGATTTTGGTGATTCTATTTGCATTGAACTACCTCAACTCGTTCGTTTAAAACAAGTATGTACACATTAGTGTCTGTCTATTAATTGGAAATTCTTATTCTTCAATATAATTATTTACTTATTACAGAAATTAGCACAAATACAATGGCTGGATGAAGTCAAAACTCTCCAAGAAGATCCAAAATCTATACATCGCGATGATCTCGCAAAATTAATCGAAAAAGGTATGACAATACCTCCTCACTTAAGTATAGAAAATACGCTTTCGGAATTACAAGCATTAATGCTTGCAATTGATAACTGGGAAGAGAAAGCAAAATTGTACCTTCATACAAAAAATCGACAAACCATCGCGTCTCTCGAAGAATTTATTGGCGAGGCTGATAAGGTAGAAGCTTATTTACCAAGTTTGGATGTTCTTCAAGACACATTAAATAAAGCAAAGAATTGGTCGAAGATGGTGGAAGACGTACAAGCAAGAGATAACTTTCCATATTATAATACATTAGATGATTTAATTAAACGGGGTAGAAACATCCCATTGCACCTAGATGCTCTTCCAATCTTAGAATCGACTCTTTCTCAAGCAAAAACTTGGAAAGAAAGAACAGCAAGAACATTCCTAAGGAAAAATTCGCATTACACTTTAATGGAAGCATTGTCACCACGAATCGGAGTCGGTATACAAGCGCTGAAATCTAAGAAGAATAAGAGCGAAGAGTCAGTAGGGCCCGTTTTCGTCTGTGATACAAAATTGGACGATTCCAATGATTCGGCTACCATTGTAGCCGCGTTTAAATTAGCTGAACAACGCGAAATGGAAGCGATGAGAAATTTAAGGGAGAGAAACTTAATGAAGACCGAAATCGAAGATTCGAGGTATTGTGTCTGTCGTCGACCGAGGTTCGGGCTCATGCTTCAATGTGAACTTTGTAAAGATTGGTTCCATTGTAAGTATAATTTTTCACTTCTGATATATAATAACTATAAATTTAATTGTTAAAATTCATTGTCATTGTTATTTCAGCAAATTGTGTACCTTTACCAAAAACATCGTATAAAGGAAAGTTACCAATGTCAAGAGAAATCAAGTTTTTATGTCCTTGTTGTTTACGTTCACGGCGGCCAAGATTGGAAACAATTTTGGCTCTTCTAGTTAGTCTTCAAAAAATTCCAATCCGTTTACCGGAGGGTGAGGCATTGCAATGTTTAACAGAACGTGCAATGAATTGGCAGGTGGGTTTTTTATCAAAATATATAACAACAAACTATTGCGATATACAATTACGTATACAATGATTTGTAACAATGTTTACATTTAATAGGACCGAGCCCGACAGGCCTTGGCTACAGATGAAATTTCATCTGCGCTAGCAAAATTGTCTGTATTGTCACAGAAATTAGTTGAAGCGGCAGCTCGCGAAAAAACCGAAAAAATTATTAGTAGTGAGTTAAAAAAGGCAGCAAATAATCCTGAATTGCATCAAAGGGTACAAGCTATTGCACCGCTTAGTGGTGTGCATTCAGATGATAGCATGATCAGTACGGCGGTAAGTTTATAGCGTTAATGAAGTATAAATATATGTTTTAATATGCTGTATGTGTTACACATAATCAATTATGTGCGTGATATTTTAGGACGATGACGACGATGTTGTTACTATAGATGATGATGAGCCAAGTTGTAGTACATTCAACAGTAACGAACATGCATATTCTTATAGTAAGATTTTTTCTCGCTACAATAATAGATAGTTCAGGTAAAATATTTATGACGTTCTATTATTTTCAGTATCCAAAATTCAGCGTAAGTCACAATCGAGTGACTCGAGCGACGTTGCAGTTGCACTTTCACAAGCTGCAAGGTTGCGTTTAGAGGAACTAATGATGGAAGGTGATTTATTAGAAGTAGCGTTAGACGAAACGCAACACATCTGGCGTATATTAAGTCACACGAATAGTCCAAGCACCGTACGAAAGTATGCAACGTACGACGATGTTCAAACAAATCCCAATCAAGAGACGAGGGACGTGAGAAAACGGGGAAGAAAAAGGAAATCTGAGGAATTCGAATTACTTAAGAAGCTTGGAAGACAAAAAATGGAAGAAAAGAATTTAGCTAAACGCAAGGGATTGCAGAAGGAGAAAAAATCTGCTGGTTCTCCGGTGCCAATGAAGCGTGGACCTCGAAAGGTATCTAAACTGAAAAGCGTAAGCTCTTTTAAATTAAAACTTTCAGTGTCTGTAATAAATTTTAAATTTTAAACTACCTGCGATTGATTATTTTTTCTGTAGATGAAACGCAAAGAGGGTGAAGAAGGCCCAAAGAAAAGAGGTGGCAACAGAAAGAAGACGAAGCAGGATACATCTGACGAAGAAGATGATTGCGCTGCTGTTAATTGCTTACGACCCAGCGGTAAGAATATTTCCTGCACCGAACATGTTTGGACGTAGATACTAATATTGCAGTGTCTTATATTTTTTTGTTTAAATATCAGGTAGGGAAGTTGATTGGGTACAGTGTGACGGTGGCTGTGAGGGTTGGTTCCATATGCACTGCGTTGGCTTGGATCGCACAGAAATAGCTGAGGAAGACGATTACATATGCAGTAATTGTAAAGAAGCAGAACAAAACTCGACGGTAAGTTTACGATAATACCTTATGCAATTCTGTTATCATCTCTGCTATTTTTAGAACAGATAATTTTGTTTATGTTTATGTAAAATAATATTTCTAGCAAAACATGCTTAATTACTATCCTTCTATTTTTTTCTTCTGTTTATCGCATAGCTATTTGTACGATATCCTTATGTCTTTTATTTGATAAGTAGTGCAGCATTTTTTTTTTCCTTTTTCGTTTGTTTATACTGTAGTCAAGAGCGCCAGATCCTCTAGCCGAATCATTAGGCCTGGATGCACTTCTTTCCCTTTCTCAATCTCAGGGATACCAAGGTACAGACAGTGACGCAGATATTCAAGAAACGACGTCCTTCGTCAGGACCTACTAGCCTACGTTATCTTGTTAGCACTGTAAAAGGCTGAAATGTTTCACGATATCAAATCATTTCGACTGTTCAATTACAGTCTAACAATTAATGTTACCTACAAATTATTCAGTCGATTGGTACTGCAGGTCACCGGGTGTCATTCGATTGTTTGTGTCGCGAGTGGACGTCGGGGATAAAGTATTACAACGCTGTTGAATAGCAACATTTTGACGACCACGAACATTATTTTTCTATCTTGATTTCGTACGTCTTGGAAAGTGACGAATGTTACGTACGTATCCTGCTGTATATTGTATTTTTATTTTTTAAGATTAAGCCGAGCACTTGTCAAGTGGAAAGGATTTATTATCCGCGTACAATACATTTATTTATACCTTCGTGAAACAATTATTTTTCACATAATTGATGTTTAATGTTCATTCGCAACATTAAACTATGTGCTTACACAATACGTTGACTCTAAATTAATTACAGAGTTTCGATGTAAAGAAAGATACTGTTTCTAAAAAAACCATGATTGATGCGTATTATTCATACGGATATCACGGATGAACCGTGATATGTGTCGTAGTTTGTATGATATTTTTTCTATTTTCTTTTTTCTGATTTTTTTTTCTTTCTCTCATTTTTTTTTTTTTTGAAAATCGAAAAGTTGCATCTCATTCATAGTCGTTAATCCTTACCTCTCGCTCTGTGTAAGTGAAGACGGAAAATGAAAGGTTTTGCGAGACCAATGACTGTTGACAAAACTAAATCTAAATCATACATGTTAAGACAATTTGTAAGTGAGGTATGAAAGGATGTGAACGACAAGGGGTCGTTCATAAAGGACGTCCGTCCTTAGAGGGGGGAAAGAAAGGTTCTAGTCTTTTGTGACATCTATGTATAAATTTTGTTGAGCAGCCTTCTATTAAAATTTTTAATTATTCATAATTACTCTTTTTACGTGTAGTACAAACTCAATAAATTAAACAAAATTAATAATAAATTAGTAATAAATTAAACAAAAATTGACCGTGTGTGATAAGGGGAAAGGGAAAAGTCTGAAAACAACAGAAATCTATGAATGTCCTTTATGAACGGCCCCTAAGGGAAGTGAGGGAAGATATATTTGAAGGGAAAAATTAGCGACGACGATAATACGCGTAGCGAAGAAAAGTCATTTCAAGATACTTCTACTTCGATGAAGATTCCGTCGGTTTTTATATCGGCTTTTAATTGTAATGGCGTCTAAGGTGACGATGATCCCCTTTGCGCTAAATAGTATGTACAGATAGACTGAGATGTGTGTATTAAAATATAGTTATTATACATATATACATATAAGAAGATTAGTTCGAAAACATGATGTAGATGGAAATAAGTTATAGTTTGTATAAAAGAAAAAAAATGAAATAGAATTGACACGCAAATATATAGCATATCTAAATCTGCCTTCCTGAGACGATTAATTGAAATTCAGTGGATTTTGGACCAGAGTGTACAATTTTATAATTTGGTAACAATGAAAAATTATTTAGCGATGAATTTTCAAAAGGCCTAACAAAGAAGTGTTTTTCTTTAACATTTGTTTAACTTCACTTCTCAAGGATATTAATTATTTTACACATTGTAATTCGCTGAAATGTTTTTAGTACAATTAACAGTTTGCTTTTTATTTTGTACATTATAAAATTGTTGCGACAAATATTGTAAACATCACGTATATGGATCTCATTCTTAGCAAATAAAATAAAAATTAAGAGAGTATTTATATCGTTATTATCAGTGTAAACAAAAAGAAAAAGATATAGATATGCAACTTAGTTGACTCTGGTACAAAACCATCACCTTAACGAATAACGACATTCTTTAATTACGTTTTAATTCGACTGTCGAGTCGCGTTTTTATTTCAAACGCAAACTCATTTTTTTATTTTTATGCATATGTGTTTACGTGCGTGTCTCTATCTGTCTACCTAAGTGTGGTTCTTTTGCACGGTATGCAAAATCAGAACTGTATCGTGTACAAAAAAAAACTATGAAATTTTTATCTTGGATCGATTGGCGTAAAAGAAACTTTGTACAATTAATTGTTAAAGAAATCGAGTATCAACTGAGTTTCCATGTACTAAAACTCTATGAATGTGTGCTACGTATAGAACAAAATGGCGCTCAGTGTGTTTTAAACAATTGCATACCGGAACATACTATTAACACCTTACTAAATGGAAGCCTCTTAATAGTAGCGATTATTAATTAAAAAAATCAATCAATCGCGAATATCTTATTTATAATTTGAAATACTAATTAAGATTATACCTTCCAATTTTTAATTAGTATTAAGTTATTCATTGCGTCGGTGATGTACGTTACGCGTTTTCGTTTAAAACATACTGTAGGTCAGAGTATCATATGAGAAGTTATGTGTATGTACACACATATATTTTTGTACAGATATGAAGAAAAAAAAAAGAAAAAAAAAAGAGGCTTGAAAATCTGATTGTCGCGTCTTGATACGCGGAAACAGTGAATTTCTAACGATAGTGTGTTTTCGTCTCTTTTCTTTTTTTTTTTAAATGAGGTATGAATTTCAATTTGTTTCCTTTTTCGTAATAAAAGATAATGTATATACGTACGTGTATTATTGGTTGTATGTGTTTTATACAAGGTACTTAGATTATTCTAGATTAAAACAGAAAATAGATACGAATTCAGGTTTGTGTAAGAGGGTACACTATCATTAAAAATACATTGTGGTTAGAAAAATCGTTGGAAATTATACGACTGTTTAAAAACTATTTCAAGAATGGAGATGTTCGAGCATTGTACTTTACTATAAAAGTACACATGTGCTATTGTTGAATACTAATCTGTTTGAGCAAACACGAGGCAAGTGCCTACGCGTTTTTTTTTCTTTATCCAAGAAACTAATCAGTGGGCGAAAGAAATTCATAGTCGTTAATCTTCCTTGGTAAATAATAAGCACAAACTGTCTAGTATCAATTATTCTGTTTTCCTTGCAACGAAGCGTTTACGTAACGAGAACTTTAACGAGTCCAAACTACGCGTATTATTAATAGATTAGTATTATATTTCGACCAAAACATCTTTTCTTTTTAATTAATATAATAACTGAATGTTATTAATTCGGTGTATAGCAGAGTATAATATCAAAAGTTCAACTCATATAATATTGTTTCATTTTATACATTTGTTCACTGAGTGGAGTCTTTCCTTTTTTTTTTTAATTTTATTTAAATTTCTTGTTTTGTGATATGATCAATTGCTTAAATATGATAGATTTCTTTTTCTAACAATCGTTATTTAATCGTTTCTTATCTTTTGGTGTTAGCTCTAATCTTGAATAACTTAAACAAAAATTGTTACTTAACTTTCGATGCACTAGTAGTAATTTTGTTTATAATTGCTTTAATTGTCTAATCAGATGTATTCCTTTCTGTGCAACGCACAGAGAAATTATTTAAAAATCGTCGAGGGGCGTTTGAATTATTTTGAAATCTTGTCTCGTAGGACTTTTGAAATTCCACCAAAAATTTGTATAGTCAAAAGACGATATCGCGTTAATTTTGTATTTATATATACATTTTTCATTCATGTTTCATCATATTCTCTTCGAAAAGTAATTCATCGAAGGGGAGATCCTTCCATTGAGAGATGCAATTCTTTTTCATCGTCGCTTGCGTGAATATACCGTTAATATTTACTTGTATAACACGTGGATATATTGTTTATTTCCTTTATACGTGATCCTTTTTTGTTTCTTTTTTTAGACAGAAATATTTATGACACGGTAAATGTAATTTAGGATTAAGTAGCGTTAAACGTAGCCTTTATTTGTAAGATTATATCACTTTGATTTTTGATGAAATATACTAAATGTATATGTGTACATGTACATTCAATACTGTATTAAAATGCTTTTTTTTCCTCTTTATCTCATATCTGAGATAGGAGAAGTGTTAATGTACAGATGAAATTTCAATGAATGGATGTAAGTAGAATTTGAACTCTTTAAACTGTGAAATAATAATAACAAAAGATTGTCTATTATGGAAAATTTATCTACGTAGCCATTGATGATTGTTGCATACGGTTGCAATTAGCTTTCGAAGAATCATTTTTCATTATTAAGCTTTGTTTCACCTGTAAATAGCATTATCGATATAATAAATTACATGGAAAATTATATCCTTTTTTAAAATAACCATGCAGTGTTGAGCGTTCATATCCTTTTAATGGATTTAATGGATTTAAATTACTGAAAACGAAAAAAATGTGTAAGCGCCTTGTTGTATCGTTTGAATTCGGCGCGCTTCATTTTTTAGGTTGTTCTGCGACTTGCCGTTAGACGGCGTCAGTAGTATTGTTTTAAATTAACGACACGAGGATAGCGTACGTGCAACTTATAACAATATTTAGAGCCTTTATAACTTTAAAATAAGGTAATGTTCTCTCTCACTTCTGTATAAATTAAATAATTACTACTTTTTAATAATGCTTGTGAACTTTAAAAAAGGAAGATCGTGCAAGTGGAAAAGTTCAGTTGCAGAAGGGCAGTTGTGTGCACCAACTTCACGTACAAACAAATGAAAGGTACAAAAATATGATTAGCGATTAAGAATATCTCATTTCTGTGTTTTTAATATGTTTTAATTGTAGTCAAGGACATCCAAATTCGAGAAGCAGAATGTCTTCGCCAAACAATAAGTGGTAAGTGGTTTCATTCTATGTACGATTTCCAGTAGACGGAAGTTGGCAATATTTCACTCTGTGTTTCACCATTTTATGGTGCGAAACGGACTCGTATTTCTGTCACGTGCGCGGCGTCTATTCTACGATAAATGCGATTCGAAGCAAAAAGAGGACGTATCCTTTCGTAAAGCGAGCATTATACTTTTTATCTACAATTTAATACGATCGGATGGATTGAAATGACGAATTAAAAAGTAATTTACGGGTTTCTGTAGAAAGAACATGTTGGAAAAACTTTATGGGTGTCTTTTGTCCGATTGAACGCGAACTTGACAACTTCCGTCTTCAGGTTTTTAAATGCGTCACGTTTTAAAAGAACAGTTTTAAATAACATTGTGGTAACATTCCGTAATGTTTTCCTCCATTAAATAACATATTAGTGAGTAATATAGTTACAAAACAATGATATATAACAGATATCGATTTAAATCATTATTGTACACGAAACATAAAAAACGAAAATTAAGACAAAGAATTGTTTATGATTTATTAAACAGATAAGGTAAATTGTAAATTTTTATTGCAGATGAATATTTTCGTGGAACGAGTTGAACCTGTCGTAAGGTGTCAAGCGGTGATCCCTTCGTGATCCTTCGGCCATCTTCGTAACCGTTCGGCGGACTGGCGCGCGCTCCGTTTGGTATTCGGTAAGCGGTAGGCTCAGTATTCGTTGCGACTCCGTGATACAAGGACGTGTTCCTGCGGTGTTTGGCACGTTCACAACCGCGTCGTAACCAAAAACGCGTATGCGAGGTGCGAGAACGCCCCAAGTAACCGTTTTTGCAACTATTCCCGTGTACCGGTCGAAAATTACCGACTCGCGTTGTACGTTTTCCCGTCCGGTTCTGTGTTGTCGCGTACAATAGACTGAGAGTAGAAGAAAGAAGAGGCGTAGTAAGAGGGGCTACACGCAGGGACTGCAGAGAAAGGAAACACGGAAGGATTATGTATTCGAACAACATGGCTACTACGATTGACGACCGGCAGGAGTTGTTGGAGCAGTTTCAAGCGGTGAGTCTTTCTATTTCTCTTCATTCTATCTCTTAATATTCAAATTGCAAACAAACGCTTTGTAACACACTCGCTGTTACGTTTTTCTCCTTGACGATGTACCTATTACTATGTACACCCTCGCTTCTTATCGATCGCCGGTTTTATCAGCATGCTTTCGTGGAAACCCACCCTCGTGGGGACTCGCCGGGTGTCGCCGCCCTGCCGTCAGTTTACTCTTTTTATGCCAAGCCTTTTCAAACTGTGTATACTATAGTGTCCAACGAACTGCGCTCCAAATTATTTTTTTCATTTTTTTTTTGTCACTACGTATACCGCAACGACGTATTGATTTTTTTTGTTGCAATTTTAATATTCATTCACAATTGAATTACGCATGTATGTACGAATGAATCAGTGCAGCTCAATGCGGTTGATTCGTAATGAGGATATGAATCATCAATTCGTTTAGAAAAACTAACGTTTCGCGATCGCGTACCGACATACACAGCCGCGTTTAAATATCAATATGTTTTTTGATCGATCCGGAACGATAATTACGCCCGATGATATAGTGACCCGGTCACTTTTCACTTATAACTCCCTTTACTTACGTTCACGCACGTGTGAGCACTCTCTCTTTGTACGTGCAGCGTGTTTTGCGTTGGCTGGTCGCATGCTTGTTAAACAGTTCAACCGAGAGACTCCATTAACTGTTACATTCGTTACGAGTATTATCTATTGCGCGAACAGTACGCGTTACCGGCATCAGGTTTATTTACATTCTGTCCGCCATTCGAACCGATAGACTGGCTTGAATTAGCGAAACAATGTACTAAATATTAATAATCCAGCGATCATTTATCAATGTTTTATCATTTGAACACAGGGATGCCAAGACCATGGTAATTTAAATTTAATTTTATATTATTTCCTTAGATTTTATTTTATGTACCATTTCAGCTCGGTATCCCAAGGATGAAATATTTTTTTTTTTTATACAAAATTTGTCCGACGATTGCTTAGTTGATTCTCGGTTATTCACTTTCCTAACGGAATCGAATTTCTCAGGGCATTAATTTCTCCGGGTAAGTGTCTAAAATTCCTGGGATACCGTTACGCCCGTTCCAGGGGGCAGACTTTCCAGCATTCTCCAACACCACGCGTCGTTGCACGCACGTGCTCGTCCTTTGAATCATTTTAATAATTTTTTTTTTTTTTTTATCATTGCATCGTGGACTCTTTCACGAGAGGCAATGGTTATGCATGGTTTCTCGATCTCCCACAGGGCTTCGCTGTATCTCGTTGCCCGCTCGTTATTCCTTGTTTCTACGAGTTCGCTTTTCACGGTTGATTAACTGACCGTGTACTCTCGTTTCGTATTGCCTTATTTTCCTCTCGCCTCGGCTGGCGCGAGTTAACTTGTTACGTATTCAATTTTAAAATATTCACTGATACACCGCGATGCAACCACCTGGAATTAACGGATATTTAATTAACTTCAACAGAGTTTCATCTAGAAAGTTACTCGATAAACTGATATTGAATTACTGTGCGGGGAAAATAGGGTAACATGATTTCACCTCACTTTACCCAGCACTAAAGAATGAATGAAAAACTATTTTCACTATTTTCAAAAAATCCAAAGGCCAATTTAAAAAAAATTTTTTTTTAAAATAAATTAAATGATCTCCTCTTACCACCCTCTTCACCATTTAGTTTAGCCTCTTATTTCTCAATTTATTAATTTCTCGCGTGGCCGGGGGCAAAGCCGTTTAAACCGGCACAGAACAGGATACAATTATAAGGATGGAGGCGAACGGTGCTTAGAAACGAGATGAGAATCCCCTCGGAAACAATGACCTTGCTCAAGTACAAGGGAGATGGCGAAATTGCTCCCTTCCGCCGGCATTGTCGAGAAAGTCTTCAATTATCTTATTGATCGCGTTACCGGTGCGAACGCAACCCCTTCCGACATCCTGCTGCTGCAGCAGCAGCCACGTTGCAAAACTGCATGCACCGAATACGTTTTCAAGAAGACGCGGAGGGGACCACCCCTGCAGGGCGTCACTCGGTGTGGGTCTGGTCGCGATAGATCAGGGATTGGGGCAGGAGTGTCGTATTTAAAAATTCAGATTAAGTCTTTGCATGCGATATAGCGTGATTGAAAATTTTGATTGCATTTAAGAAAAATGGGGTACCCTTCGATTTCAAAAAAAAACCCTGACCTAACCTATGAATTACTGAGTTTCATTTCAGGTTAGGTTAGTTTTTTTTTAAATGATGTGCTCGCTGAGATTGGTGCAAAATCCACTTTTTAGACCATTTCAGTTTTTGATCCCCAGGGGTGGTTAAGGGATAGAATGGCCACCATTAGAATCGCCAGGACAATGGCTATCTATGACAGAAAAATTTTGTTAAATTCAACCAAAATTTTGTTGGTTATTTATTATTGGTTACTCGGGTAGTTTGATTTATCAGACCTCACGGAGGAGGTTTAATCCAGTTTATTTTGTATCGAGTAAATCGTAATAGATTTTCTCCTTCTCCCCTTCGTTTCCTCGCTTATCTCAGATTCACTTAGCGGTAGTGAAAGTGGTTAGAGGTGGTATTCGTATTTGTACCGAGCGGAGGGTGCTCGAAAGGGAGTCGTACCAGTCCTTCTGGCTCTAAAGAGCCTTAAAGCGATTAAAGAACCTGGTAAGCTGCTTTTTTAATGCTCGTAGAAACGAGTATAAATCAAGTGGTATTTTCTCTATCTCGTGATTGGTTAGAATTTATTATTTAAATATCTAATTTTGCAATATTTTCTGGGGTTTGCTTGGCAATAGGAGAAAGAGGAAATTTGATGGAAAAATTTGTCGAGTCGAGAGAAAAAATTCGAACTGACCGGTGTAAATAGGCGGAATTCCAGTCACAGATCAGATAACAACATCCGGGGGGACGATTTCGAATAGTCGAAAGCGTCGCTCGGTGAAAACGTCGACAAGGTTTAGTATTGCGTCCGCTTTAAAATACTAGGCGGCGGCATTTTTAGCGGATCTAAATCACCCCTCGAGTTTGTAAATATGTATTTCGCGCTGCTGCCGCTGTCAGTGTGGATCACGCTCGCCCCGTTGGCCGAGGGGTTGAGAGTCACCCTGTCAGAAACAATGTAGGGGAAAGAGCGTGCTTTTGAAAGGGACGTTGCACTGCATAACAGGAGATATATTTTTTGCAGTTTCTTTCGCGCTCCGGGCGATTAAAAAATCCCGGAAATCTTCTTCTTAGAACCACTGTGATGGAAAACACGGAACTTGTGCCAAATGCATTTCCTTTCTCCGGGAATTTAAAACGTGAAATTGTTGGATTTCTTTTCATGGAAAATATGTTGAAAATAATAAATTAACAGGGTTTGAAATGGAGCTTGTTCATAAAAAAAATATTTAAAATTAATTTTAAATTATTTTTGAATTTTTATTGAATCAATTTAATTTTTAATAATTTTTTAATTAATATATTCCTGGGGGCTCGAGGGCTTTTGTATTACTTTTTATTATAATTTTCCAAGTTTCTTTATTTTGTCGGTGAAATTAATTTCATAGATAATTGATTATCTTTGCTACTTCCTTAACCGTTTAGCGGAATCTTTCTGTTGGAAAAGGCGGACGTAAATAATGGAGCACGTGCTCATAACCCCCTGAAGCGTCCTTATTTACCATCGCACGTGTCGTTCTGTTCCTATTCAGAAATCGTACTGTTGGTCCTTTGCTGAAGGGCAAAAATAGACCATCGAGCACGGACTCCTGAGAATGAAATGTTTAGGCTCGCGTTCGGCTTACCGTTTTTCTCGCAGTAGGGAAGGAACACATGTGGGACCATAACAATTCAATGGGGCATGCTTTGAGTCACTTTGGAAAGTCATTTAAATTTCTGAGAAACAAAGGGACATTCTATATTTAATTTTCTTAAGTGCAATAGTCAATCCTTTTATTTTATAACAATTACAAATTATCACGTGATTTTAATAAATAATTTACCAATTACAATTACATTAAATTTTCTTAATTTTTTAAATATCATTTTAAATCTTGATTGCAAAATAATTTTCTTTTGAAAAATATTTCAATTTTGAAATTTTTTTACATTTCTAAAATATTAAATAAAGTATTACATTCAATCAGATCATTCTCAAGCATAAAATGGAATTGTTATTACTGACTGAATCTACTTATACTTTTTAATGAGTTCGTTTAACTCACTCGTGGTTTCACATAGAATTTATTATTATATTTCATGGATCGAGTATTTCTTAGGTGTATACATCGAGATTGTAGCTTCGGACCAAAACGGTTTCACAGTTGTGCGAGCATGAAATTAATGCAGAAATGCACTGGGATGTTCACGTAGCTTGGGTATAACATTGTGTCAAGTTATACATTATCGACAGAACTCTTTAATTTCGCGCATCGTGGCCTTTCATTCGAACGCTCGTCTCTTATGCAAACCAGTAATCACTTTGACCTGGATGAATTAATTAAATTATTTACAGTTTGTCTATTTATCGCCTTCTTAATAAATATTTATTCTAAGAAGACTTAGGCCTCGTTTAGCAGCCACTATAATTTTATTTTATTTTTTTTTTAATGCAAAATAATTGCTGGATGTCTTTCTTTGATACCCATTTGTATGGAAATTTCAAGGCTCGCAATTATCATGCTGTTTCGGATGATTCACTGTCGAACTTGACGCGTTTTTCACCCGGGGTTCAACACCCATTCGCACCATTTCCGGTGTTTCTCATGCGCGAGGTGATAAAGGCACAGCGATTCTCAACGTAACCCTTTCGCCGTAAGAAATTCTAAACTTAAACGAAGTAAGTCGATAAGACTTGTTACACAAAATTACAATTTTTAATAATATCAGGTTTCATATCCTGTTATATAATTTCTTAGATCATTAACTTCATAATATACCTAAATGTTACAATATTAACAACGTTACAGGTATATCGCATTAAGATACGCGCCACATTTAGATCACAGTGCAAATACAAATTTCCAAGGAAATTTCGACCGATGCATGTTATTCTTTTGATAAAGTATCGTGTAAGAAATAGGCTTCTCGTGTACGAAATCTTAACAGGGCCATGCAATCAAAATGATTCACATGATTCGCAATTCCATGTTTAGTCAGTTGACTGTACTCGTTTCTTTGAAAATTAAAAATTTCGTTCAGGAATAATTAAAAAATAAGGCATCGAGGGGGAGGAATGTAGAGAATCGTGGTAGGAAAATGGCACACGACACACCGCGTTCGTAAGGTACCCAGTTTCGCAACGATCCTATTTTTTCAACGGTTCGATCATAGTTCATTTACTATTCCAGCAACGTGCAATTGCATAATAATCGCTCCACGCCGTTATAACAACAGCGTTGAGCAACGAAACAGAACGCATTGTTGGCCTGCGAAAGAACTTTTACGAGAGCTCGTGTCCCACACAATTGCACCACTAACTGAAAAAGGAATTTGGTGTACACTCGCGATCAAATCAATTTTTCTTCAAGAAAAATCGAAGCAGGATTTCGCAGAATCTTAACCCATTAACTGCCATATTTTTATTTTTGATATTTTTATTTAATATAATCCTATTGCAAGTGATACAAAAAAGGATATCTATTCAAATCCCCATTTGGGGATCGTGGTAGCAAATGGGTTAATTTTGACGATATTAATATTTAATGTGATTTAGAAACAAAATTTTTAATTAATATATTTAATAATCCGCTATTGGTCTATATACAGGGTGTTCCAGAATTACCATTGGTCCCTTGAAGGGGTGGTATCTGGGATGATTCTGGAACTTAAATGATTTGATAAATGAATGAATATTAAAGTGTTAATTTAACGATGTCCGTTCGAGCCTCTTTCCTGTTAATCGCCACTTTATACCTCGTAAAGCTTAATACCACGGTATTTTATCAAAAAGACAGGGATTTCTGCAGCGAATATTATAGCGAACAACGTTTCTGCTGTTTCTACGCGGAGCGATGGAAAAACGCGAACGTAACATTCATCAGAGCTTTCATGAATATGTTCTTTATAACGTGAAAATATATCGCTCGTGTTTCCAAGGAGAGCGGATCGTTATTACGATTTTTCATTCAACAATTTTCCTGGAATCTTCTTGGAAGTGTTTAGAGAACACTGTTTCTATTAACGATAATGAATAGCAGTCGGTTCGATCGTTGCTGTCGTTTTATTGATAAGCCGACGAGCGTTCTTTGTTTTCTATTTGCGATCCAGATTATCCAACACTGGACTCGTATTTTTTAGTCCCTCGGACCTTTGTTTAGCTCGGTAATGACGTGTTTACGAATAATAAGCAGAGATGACCGAGCCGTTGAGATATTCTGGTGGACAGAAGCTTTGTTGAATCAGAATGATTGCTATTTTATCTTTCTGCGTGACATTTTGCGTTACCTTTTACCGAAGAAAGTTTCTTTTCCTTTTTTCTTGGATATGTTAATTCTTTGTAGGAATGTAGGAAATGGTAATGATGATGACTTGTTACTTATAGAGGTAGATTATTAATATATATAAAATTAAAATTAAAATTAAAATTAAAATTAAATTTTTGTTATAAAATTTAACAAAACATTAGATAATATTGTAGGAAGTTTTCAATTTTTCAATTTGAATCCTCGAGTAGGTGTCTGAAAAGTTTGATACGTTTGCAAGTTTCTAGAGCGTAGAAACGATTCCGTGATATTAATTCCATGCGCAGAGAGCATCAAAATGCTTTTTCCAGACTCCTTTCTCACATAAATACACGCGTTGTGCGTACACGCGTCCTTTGCCGGTTCGGTTCCCACGCTTAGCTCCTTATTACGCCTGTATTTATAATTAATCCTTCCTTCATCAGAGGTTCCAGACCTCTGAGTATACCCGATAAAACGCTGACGAAACGTATTCCCCCTAATGACTCGGTCTTGGGATCGAAAACCAAATGTGTTTTTTTTTCATATGAAAAGCCCGATGATTAATCCAGGCGACGATTTCAATATCGGCGTGAGTAATGTTTTAATTATGATAAACATGTTTCTTCTATATCCACATATGTTTTCTTTATTAAAGTCCTTCAAAAAGAATGGTATAATAATTTTTCTCGAGCAGATTCTTTGATACCCAATTTTTATTTATTTTTAGTTAGAGATTCAGGAAATTATTTTTAACATTTAAAAAATTGGTGGGAAAAAATGCGATGGGAAGTGCAATGCGGTGTATTCTTCGTCTCGAATACCAAGAATATCGTTTTGCACGGTAGCCCTGACGAATACCAAATGCTAACATTCGCAGGAAATATATACAGGGTGATTCATATAAAGAAATTAGTGCTTTTAAATTTGAATATAATTGATTAATTAAAATTTTCAAATTTCGATTCATTATTCTGTAATATATTCAATGAAATTGAATTTCAAGATAATACGTACCTCCAAAAAACGTAATTGCACATATGTCATAGGTTATCAAATTTTTTTTTTAAGTGACTAAAAGATAAATAATACTTTATCTTATTAAGAAAGATGAAAAGAAATTGACTTTGAACTGTCACCAATTTACATAATGAAATATTGTTCTTCGAGTGAAATATTCTTTAAGCAAGCACTTCTTCTGTACAAGAAACGCCCTGTACATATTGAATCGACGAACCCAGATATTTTTATCCTGTATTTGCAAGAACCTTCAAAATCAACATAGCTTTCCGGTCTGCTTTAGGGTGTACCCATGAGTTTTCGCAGAACTTGTACTCTAAACAATTTCACGATTAAAAGAAACAGTTCTTAGATGGTTTTTAAGTAAAATTCAACGCAGTTCATTGTATTTCCAAAAATTATTTAAATATTATATTGGGTGGAAATTAAATTTGTGACCTTCACATTATTTCCAAATTAAAATTTGCAGTGAGCTCCAAATCACAGGTCACGAAATGGTCATTTTAGAAAATGTTACTTTCAGTGAAAGGCATTGGCCTTTCCACCTCACTTTTCCTCGTGTTTCGAATGCAGGTATTTGAAGCGATAGCTTGGACCATTAGCTTGGCCATTTGTCCGAGACTTTCGCGTTCTGCTTGATAAGCACCCGGCCATGAATGTCCCTTAATGTGCCTTATGGGTAAATAAGGTATCTCTTCTGAAATTGATGAGTCAGAGAGCGGATATATCTTCTTACCAGCAGGGTTTAGGTCCCTGCTAACTAATTTCCTTCGAGTTACCGATGCACCAGAGTAGCCAGTGTCGAGTGACAGTGCCGTTCTTCAATCACGTCGATCATGGTTTTGTATTTCGTTCATAGTTTTGTTAATTGAAATATGAGCTCGGAAAGTCGATCGAAATAGGGACATCAATCGTGTGCTCGTGATTAAACGCTTTTAATCATCTGTGCATTCGAGTAGCGTTAAAATTTTAATCTTTCAAAAAGCAAAGTCACGGACTATTCAAAATATCTTCTCGAAAAAAGAGGAACCAGGTTTGTCGCGTTTACGAGAGACGAAAATATCTTTCAGTGAAAATATGCCTGTCTGGAATGTCCGCAAAACCGTTAATCCTTTCAGGCCGCGTACGGTTCTCAATGTAAATTCCAACGTGGCGGAGCTTTGCTTTTAATTAATACGAGAATCGTTGAACAATGGAGGAACAAAAAGTGACTTTCTTGATGGTATTCGCGTGTGTTGGTAGCAACCACTTCGAAGAAGCTAGAGAATGAATATCTATCCAAGACGGTCTATATCCTGGGAACTTCCTTGTTGAACCTCGTCATCCGGTGGTTTTACAATTTCCTCGTGATAATTATCGAAGCTGCCAATGTCGTAATGAGAAACTCTTGCTAGGAACGTTTTCGAATTTTTTCGATAGAAAATCGAAGACAATTTTCTTCGTTTCATGTTTGAATTTATAAGGAACGGACCGGAGCGCGTTTAATTATGCAAGCAGAGAGATATGGTTTGCATTTACTTAATGAAATGATGGACACGTACGAAAGAGAGAGAAGCTCTGTCAGCTGAGTCAACAGTATATAGAGTTATGTGTACATATGCGATGTTTTGGTTCCTTGTTGCTTTTCGAGTGTGGAGGGAACAGGGGATTACTTCTGAAAGGAATGTCAGTGTCATTGCCTGAACGCGAGAGTACAATGATACCTTTCAAAGGAGGCAATTCATCATTCTGCTATGTTTTTTGGGGGCTTAGTGGATATAGCAAGGCGTGCAGAATTTGGGACTTGGGACTTGGGAACTTGGGAACTTGGGAACTTGGGAACTTGGGACTTGGGACTTGGGAACTTGGAATTTGGGGACTTGGGACTTGGGAACTTGGGACTTGGGACTTGGGAACTTAGGACTTGGGAACTTGGGGCTTGGGGCTTGGGGCTTGGGGACTTGAGGCTTGGGGACTTGAGGCTTGGGAACTTGGGACTTGGGACTTGGGGACTTGGGATTTGGGGACTTGGGAGCTTAGGACTCTGGAACTTGGGACTTTGGAGTATAGGACTTGGAAGTTCGGAACTTAGAACTTAGAAATTAGAAGTCAAACATTAGAGCTTAGATGCTGGAATCTAGAAGAACTTTAGAATTCAAACGCAGTCCTCGAATATAGCAATACTATTTCTTGTCAATTGAAACTCTCAGAAGCAATCTCTCCAACTCCACTCTCCACCTATCTAGATTGCAAAGGGAATAAAATTCAGAAGGGTATTGATAACTGTTCAAGCTAGGAAACATTAAATGACCACAGGAAACGAGATCCATCCAGTTGTATCAATGTCTCTGATCGGTAACGATTATCATATCACTTCTGCGCAACACTGTATTCCTTTCTCTGAATTCAAGACGTATCTTATAACTTTCGATACGTCTTATCGTACACGACATTCATCGTGGAACGACAAATTTCATCTGATAATTCGATAACGAATTATTTATCAACAACCACCAGCGATCTCACGATGTTTATCTAATATGAAAAAGGTATCTTTTCCTTAAAAGGCGAAACATCTGAAGAATTTCTGCCAGTCGGTACGTGTTGTTGGTACGCGACAGTTTTTGTCGTAAATGAAAAATGTTTCCTTGTTAAAATGCAAGTCGTTCCGCTACGACTTGCCGGGAAACGGAGATTGATAGTGCGTAAAAATAGACTTGAATTATAAAAACGAGTGACGAGTGTATCTTGAATCTTCTGGGTCAGCGTAGGCAACATGAATCATGCAGGGAATCATTGTTGAGAGTACTTGACATATCGTCGTCACCATACTGACTCATTTATTTTAATTTTTACGATCGATCAGGGGGCTTGGCCTCTAAACGTTTGGCGTGCCACAAACTTGGAAATTTGGATTTGGAATTAGAACTTGCAACTTGGGAACTTGCGACTTGCGAAATTGCAACTTGGGAACTTGCAATTTAGGAAATTGCAACTTGGGAACTTGCAATTTAGGAACTTGCAACTTGGGAAATTGCAACTTGGGAACTTGCAACTTGGAAAATTGCAACTTGGAAAATTGCAGCTTGGGAAATTGCATCTTGAGAAATTGCAAGTTGGGAACTTATAACTTAAAAACTTAACTCCTCCACATTCGTCATATTCACTTCGCTCAGAAAACAATTTCAACACAATTTCCACTGCAAGGGGTTAAATTACCTGCGGGACAGGTTCGTAATCCTCGAGGAAACTATGATCCAATGTAGCTGTCTTTTTGCGCAAAACGTCTCGTTAATTGCTGAAGTATAATTAAGTAACCGGTCGACGAATGAAAGGTAGCTCTTCTAGCTCGTTTGAATAGACGGTCGGAAGGTGAAATTAAATCGTTAAACGCAATTGTGCCGTTGTGAATGAATGTTGGAGAGCCGGTTACGTTTAGAGGCGTATGAACGTATATGGAGGTACCCTGGGCGCATCCAGCGATGAAATAAAATCGGAGGTGATCGCACTTGGAAGAATGCGAGCTTGACTCACCGTCACCGGTCTTGCTTGAACAAGATGAGGGTTTACTGGACCGCACGTGGCCACGTGTTATAGTCCAGTGAAGGAATAAAAGTAAAAGGTGTTCCTTTCTTTCTTACGTGTATTCAGGTTTTTCGTTTAACCCTTTGCAGCTGAGAGCTGACTCATACTCGTTACTTACTTTAACTTTTATTCAGAAAAAAGGGTCATTTTAAAGCTCGGAGTCTTAAACTGACTTTTAAGTTCCAAGTTCCCAAGTTCTAAAGTCCCAATTTGCAAGCTCCTAAGTTTTAAGATCCCAAATTCTAAAACCCTAATTTCCAAGCTCCTAAGTCCCAAGGTCCCAAATTTTAAAGCTCTAATTTCCGAGCTCCTAAGTCCTAAAGTCCCAAATTTTAAAGCCCTAATTTCCAAGCTTCTAAGTCTTAAGGTTCTAAATTCTAAATCCCTAATTTCAAAGCTCCTAAGTTCTACGGTCCCAAATTTTAAAGCCCTAATTTCCAAGCTCCTAAATTCTAAATCCCTAATTTCCAAGCTCCTAAATTCTAAACCCCTAATTTCCAAGCTCCTAACTCCTAAGGTCCCAAATTTTAAAGCCCTAATTTCCAAGCTTCTAAATCCTAAGATCCCAAATTCTAAAACCCTAATTTCCAAGCTCCTAAGTCCCAAGGTCCCAAATTTTAAAATGTCAATTTCCAATTTCTCCTAAGTTCAAAGACCCTAAGTCCAAAGGTCCCAAATTTACACCTTAATTATTGGCGCCATCTTCATATGCAAATCACTAGTTTCAACATCAGAGTTACTCTACTTTCCGCTTGCAACGGGCATACCAATAGAGATTGACGAGGTGAATTAGCTAACAGGCCAATTTTCGCTAACACGACGGACAATGTTTGCGTTGCAGAGACCGAGACCGAATGGCCTAAGTAAATTGAACGTTACAACGTTTCGTCCCGTTTCTCGTAAGGCCAGAAAACTAGTTCTGTAACAAGCGAGCACGAGTCGTAATAACCGCGAGGGTTCAAGGTGTTCTACTTTCGAATTGTATGAATTACATGTTGACTGGTGTAACCAAAATTGGAGTACAATGTACAGTCAGGTGAATTAGCTCATCGATTAAAAATTAACTATCTAACTAGAAGACGTACGATTGGCATTCCATGTGAACATCCGCGATACGACAGAAACGGTGGCAATTAATTATACCGGTAATTGATCCGTATCGTTCACCTTGATCGCGACCGGACTTCACTTTCGCCCTCGTTGTAAATCAAATCACGCGTGAATCCAGTGACGTGTAACACGATAGAGGGAAAAGTTGATGATCCTACCGAACGATAGGAACGATTAATTGCTAGCCAATCATCGAATGATGCGATGTTAAATGGGTAGAAGGAATCTATCGTTTGTGCCGAGTTGTTGGATAACTTGGGAAACTTGTCTTCAGGATTGATTCATTAGAATTGCAGTATGGTGCATTGCTGATTGCATCAGATAATCAACGATGTAGGTTGATTAAAATTCGTGACATTGTTTTTCGCTATAGCCACATGGCTATGTATTTTAATTACTACATTTTAGAAGTATAGTTTGTCAAATGACAGTATTCAAGAAAGAAAATGAAATAGAAAAAGATTAAACGGTTATATAACAAAGAACGTGCATACATGAAACGTCCTTAGACTTGGTCTTTTCGATAACAAAACGCAAAGTTCTTTATTTTAACTTGTAAAACAGTAGAACAATATCCGTGACAAAAATGGAAAAACTGCGGAAACCGTTGACTATTCACCGCGTTAGAATTTAATGAGCAGAACGAGAATAATTAAAATAGTTATGCAAATCTGGTTATGCAATTCTAGAAAATTTTCAGTACTTTCGCTTGGTAGGCGCAGTTTATGGTTAAAATATGAGTAAGAATTAGAGTAAATGATGGGGTGAAGTATCGAAGTGATCTTCAGCTGCGAACGATTCGCTCGAAGCTGTTCAATTATCGCCACTTGAGCTAACTCCGATGCGACTAGTGAACTTTTTACTCTCTCCTCGTGGCGCCCGTTTAAAGGGATCGACGCCGAGGTTTCAGCAGCGTGTAAAACACGCTCGTTATTTCTTCCACGTGACAATTCCATAAATCAATCCCCTCTGTTAATCTTTTTCGCACAGCTTCTTATGGGGCGATAAAATTTTCATTAGGAGGGCATGGGACATAAGGTACAGGGCATAGGACCTAAGGCATAGGGTGTAAAATATGGGGCATAGGGCATAGGACCTAAGGCATAGGGTGTAAGATATAGGGCATAGGGCATAGGGTGTCAAATATAGAGCATAGGACCTAAGGCATAGGGTGTAAGATATGGGGCATAGGGCATAGGGCATAAGGTATAGGGTGGGGCATGGGACACAAGTTATAGGGCATAGGATTCTAATGCATTCCAAAGTTATTGAATTCAATTGCCAGTTTTGCGTCAGAGACCTTCTGCCTGTTTTGCCCGATTGTCCACTTGAAGAATTATTGTCCTCGGTTTAATTTATCCCTCGTTCCGCGTAGCTACGCGGATCTCGATATTTACAATCGTTTTTATACGATACCGTGAGATTCCCAGGAGAAATAAATCATGCATCATCCGAAGATGGAACGTGGAAACGCATACGTGTTGCGGTTTATCGCGAGCTAGTCACGGAGACCCATGGAAAATTGATATTGACCATCGTGGAACCCGAGAGAAAATACTCGGGATTTATTGAGACTGATGCACACGAGCTTTGCATTCAGAGCACACGCGATCTGATATAGTGAAATGTGGAAACGATTCCAATGTGACAAATTATTGCAATCCAACATTCAGAGAATTCGATAAAGAAGACTAGAAAATCCATTGACGTAATATTATAGAACACTTTTAGGACTTCTACAACTCGGTACACTTTGAATCCGATAAATAAAACATTGAACTCTATCAATCTGATAAAACTAATTCCACTGGTATCAAAGTTTGAAACATCATAAAACTTCAAAAGATCCAACAAATTTCATAGATTTTCTGACTGTATGAAACTTTCAAATCGTTTCTACTAGATCCAACTAGTTCAGGGTCACTTGTATTGAATCTGCTACCTTATGTATCAGGGTTACGTTCATTGTATTCATTTCGGGGTTTCTTTTATCAAATCCTTATTCTACCATTTTTTGGTAACTGGTTTTACGAGTTAGGATTCTTAGGTTTAACGAGTTTTGTATTTTCCTCTATTATGTCTAACAGGTTTGGGAGCACCTGTGTTCTCTTCTGACTTCTATTCTTCGGTGTTACATATCCTGGGTCTGGAAATACCTGAAATTTAGAGGTCCAGAGACCTCTTTCCTTTCTAATATATTCATAGAATTCAATTTTTATTTCGTGGAATTAAAGAGACAAACCTACTGATTTTAAGAAAAATGATTTTAAATATACAAAAGAGGGAAAAGAATTTATAATAAATGAAAAATCTACAAAAGTAGATAAGGAAAATAGAAATAAGAATTGAAAATGAATTTTACAGTTTAATGTATGCACTTATTTCTTCCGCAATAAACGTTGCTAACCGCTAACCTTCGGCTGCATTCTAATTAAGTCTAATTGCATTTTATCATCGGGCTCTCGAAGCGATAAGAGGCTCTAGCCTGTACATAGGAATTTTCAAACGTTTCGAAAATTCTAACAAACGTATCATAAATTGAATTACCGATCTCTCCGATGACTAATCAGCTTTCGACATGACGTGTTTCGTAATTAGTAGGTGTGTCTAGCAAATAACCATCGCCTTTTTTCAAATCCTCCTTACAATACTCTTCAAACAGTGTATACACTTAGGTCGAGTAATTGAAATTGGTATCTCGATTCAAGAGGTTCTTGTAAAAGAACAGAGCACGTCATAGGTGTTCACGTAGGTGGAATCCGAACGTGATGTGGGCAAATTGTTTCTGTAGCTACCTTGGGATCAAGGAAACGCCTTGATACACCTTCTAATTATTTTTATTCAATATTTAAGGATAGGAGAAGAGAAAAATTTCCATAAATAAAATGGAAATGGGGCATTGCACGAATATTTAAAAAATTTCTAAATTTTTCAAAAGAATAAAATTAGAGATTGCAAAGGGTGCAGAGGAGGTATCGGATAATAGGGCATTGCACTGACACGAATAATTAAAAAATTTAGAAATTTTTCAAAATAATAAAGTTAGAGATTGCTAAGGGTGCAGAGGAGGTATCGGATAATAGGGCATTGCAGTGACACGAATATTTAAATAAAAAATTTATAAATTTTTCAAAAGAATAAAATTAGAGATTGCAAAGGGTGCAGAGAAGGTATTGGATAATAGGGCATTGCACTGACACGGATAATTAAGAAATTTAGAAATTTTTCAAAATAATAAAATTAGAGATTGCTAAGGGTGCAGAGAAGGTATCGAATAATAGGGCATTGCACTGACACGAATAATTAAAAAATTTAGAAATTTTTCAAAATAATAAAGTTAGAAATTGCAAAGGGTGCAGAGGAGGTATCGCATATCCTTCAGAGGCTTCGGCACGTCCATGGAGGATAGAACCCAGGAATAGGACACCCTGTAGAAAAGCGGGTGCTCTGTTGGGGTCAAACTTCTCTCTCGTTCCCTTGTATCACGAGAACTGGTTTCACCGGCGTTCTGTTGCCCGTCTCCGACCCCACATCCCCTCTGGATGTTCCCTCCCTCGGAAATCACGATTGAATTACCGCCAGGGAAAAGCAGTTGTTTGTACTCCTGCGTTAATAGACAATCTCGACTTAGACATAGAAAACTAACGGCCACCATGAAACTGCTAACGATATTGGCCTTAATGCGACAATAACCGGTGACATTTCTTAATTCAACAAACGATCCAGTCGATGGTTCATTGAATTCCATCTAACTGGAATTGATGATTTGATATTTTCTATTTATTTCGTGGTGCTGATGATTTAGGTGTCTTTCTTGGAAAAATTTCAACCACTTCCCTTATTAGTTTAATGATAGAAAATTATTGTGTGCAGAGTGGAAAACGAGACTGTTATTGATACTTGCCATGTTAGAATGGTAGGTGGAGAGGTACGTTTACGTTTGACCCGGTTACAAATTACCCACGATCGAAGTACTGCATTTTGCTGGGTCAACGCGCTCCGCTTGATTTCCACCGCAATGCTGATATTAAGTCATTCTGACGTATAGTTAGCGTGGTTAAAAAATCAGTCGATTGTCAAAGTATTTATAAATGTTTTTCTAAAATAAGTACACATTTGGTTATTGATATTATTAATCGTTGAGAAACATTCAACGAAAGGGTTAATATACATTGATCGATTGACATGTTTGAAAAGCATTGACGAATGTTCGTTTATCGTTCAGTCGTGTGCCGGTTTGTTCGCAAGATTAAAAACCTTTCTGCAAATCAGCTTTCGTTCCAGATACGCTATGGCTTTGGACAGAGTATAATTAGTGACGCGTATAATCGCGCCACTTAAAAGCTCGATCAATAAGCGAACGATGTACAATAAAAACTGAAGATTCCTTGTAATCTTCTTGTTACACTTAACGTTTCTTAAGCTCATGAGATTTAATCGTTTTATCTTTCCTTTTGAGTTATCTAAAGATGTTATCAAACAATTACTCTATTAAGGATTAAGAATAATTTTGCTTCACTTTGTATAGCAAAATTTTATACATTTCGAATAAATTAATTTAAGAAATAAGTTAAAGAAATAAATTTATTAAAAAAACAAACTTAAAAAAAAATTTGGAAAGCGGGATTTGAACTTACGACCTTTAGATTTGTGGTCTTACTCGTAGTCTAGTGTGTAAGGTGTAATTAATTGCTAATATATTTTTTAAACAATTACTTATTATTAATTGTTTACTTCCAAATATAGACGTGTTTAATTTAGCGGATCCTATAAAATGTCAAAATTTCATTAATAAGTGACGCAAGGGGTGTTTCAAATAATTGAAAAAAAATCAATCATGCTAGATTATTGGTGATATTACATCACGTCGTCGATAAGGTATCGCGAACCTATCGCGTGAACTTCTTTCCACGTTTTATCGAATATTCGATAACAATGATAACGTAGCTCTCTAAGTCAGGTTTAGTCTCGCGTTGTATTGTCCACGGTCCTCTTCATTGATCTCGTTAGAACAGTTTCTTCTCGTTCTGTTTCCGCCATGGAGATGCTGGAGATGAAAAAGTGGGATGTGATCGAGGAGTACGCTAATGATTTTTCATATTTCGCCAGTATCGTAAGTATTTTACCATTTACAAGCCATTCTTGGTTAGCCTTTTTACGTAAGCAATTAGATAAGATTTAATAAACGAACAAATTGATCGTAGAATTGTTTTACACACGAAAGTCACGGGCAATTTAATTATAAATTAAATTCTAATTAATTAGGAGGATTAACTCGGATTTCTGACAGAATATCATCTATAATTATAGTTTTCTTTAGGTTGTAAAATGAAAGTTATTTAGTGACTCACCGATTTATCGCTTCGGAACAATTTTATCAACTCGGGTTCTGTCAGATTAGGGCATTTATTTACTTCCTTTTTAAGTCATAGTATTTAGCACAATTTACTTTTAAATTGAAAATAAATAAATAAAGCATGATTCGTGAGTCACGAAGCATCTTAATCATTTCTCTAATTTAAAATAAGAAAAAAGTAAATAACTATATCATCAATGATAATTGGTAGGAATTGTTCAATGAAAAAAAAAGAATGCTAATTAGTCGTAACACGGTTTCACGAGAAGCGGCATAAAGAAGCGTCGATTAACCCTGATGCTATTTTCCGAGAAATCTTTAGAGAGTACATATATGACTAGTTCCGACATCGACGCTATTGTTCGTCGTGGAAAATTGCAGCGACTACGATCGCGACTGCATTCTTGAAAAGCGGCTGACTTTTATTGCAGACAACCTAGATATCGTTCGTTGAAAAAAACGCGCGTCGCTCGCGATAAAAGCTTCCTTCCATTCACACGTGCGACGTACACTCGCGATTAAGCGCCGCGCGTTAAAGAGAATATGTCAAACGATTTCCTTCTTTTTTTTTTTGATACTCGATGAGGCTTTTCCAGCTTTCTTATCGTCCGACGTTTTCGTGGAAATGAGACTGGAAATAATGGATGATGTTCATGGTTGATTAAAATGTGTGGATGACGTTGGGAACGTTGCTTTTGTGGATAGATGATCGTTTGATGTTTGAACGTTTGAGAGAAAATACGTTTGTTTTTGACGTAGAAGGGTAAAGTAGGGGATGGGTTAATGGGAGATCATGGATCCTTTTTCCTTTCTGTAAAATTCTGAAATTGAGAAATGCGGAGGCGCTGAAGCGTTGAGATTGCAAAATGTGGAAATTGCAAACTCGAGATTGCAAAATTTCGTAATCGTTAATTCCTGATATTGCAAGATTCAAAGATTACATGCTTCCGAGAAAGGAATATTAAAAAATTGCGAAATTTCAAATTGCAAGCTTTCGAGGTTGCAAATCTCCAATATAACAAACTCTTGAAAATCGCAAAATTCCAAATTCTTCATCTTTCAAAATCATAAGCTCTCAAGATCGCAAAATTTCAAATTCTCCAACTTCCAAAATCGCCAGCTCTCAAAATCGCAAAATTCCAAATTCTTCATCTTTCAAAATCATCAGCTCTCAAGATCGCAAAATTCCAAATTCTCCATCTTCCAAAGTCGCCAGCTCTCAAAATCGCAAAATTCCAAATTCTCCATCTTCCAAAATCGCCAGCTTTGAAAATCGCAAAATTCCAAATTCTTCATCTTTCAAAATCATCAGCTCTCAAAATCGCAAAATTCCAAATTCTCCATTTTCCAAAATCGCCAGCTTTGAAAATCGCAAAATTCCAAATTCTCCATCTTCCAAAATCGCCAGCTCTCAAAATCGCAAAATTCCAAATTCTCCAACTTCCAAAATCGCCAGTTCTTAGGATCACAAAATTCCAAATGCTCCAACTTCCAAGATCGAAAGCTCCCAAACTGCAAGCTCCTGAATCCAAGACTTCAAGAATCCACACTCCAGAAGATCCATCGAAGATTCATCTGCCTAACTCAAAACGCCTAACACGTAACACAAGCTTCAACTCATCGCTCCAAATCCTCAGACGCTTAAACGAAACTCCTGCATGGCGCAAACAACAGAAATCATTCCGGATCGCTCATTCTCCTATCACTACAGAAGGAACACTGAGTCTGAAGGAAACCTTGTTTCTGTTAGATCGACGAAAACGGAGACGGCTTCATCAATCTGACCGAGTTACGAAGCGCTCTGGACATCTGTGGCTTCAAGATGCCCGGTTACAAAGTTCGTCAGATGATCGAGGAATACGACGATAAACAGAGATCAGAGCACAAAGGACGTCTTTCCTTCGAGGAATTCGAGAAATTGTGCAAAAAGTTAAAGGCCAATGAACTCGGCTCCACGTTCAAACAGGTGGTGTCGAAGAAGGAGAATCTGGAGACGTTGGGTGGTATCTCGGAGGCGTCTAGTGAAGGAACCACCCACTCGGTCAGATTAGAGGAACAACTTGCCTTCAGTGATTGGATCAACACAAATCTGTCGCATGATCCTGATTTGAAACACCTGCTGCCCATTGATGCCGAAGGGAAGACCCTGTACGAGAAGGTTAAGGACGGAATTCTTCTCTGGTATGTATACTTTTATTGATAATTTAAATTTTTATGTGGGTAATTGGATACTTGGGTACCTTAATAATTATCTCTTTCATTTAAAAAAAAATTTTCATATTAACATAGAAACAGGTACTTGGGTATTCCATTGCTCGCTCAGTTTATTTATTAATAACAATGAAATTCCTCTATCCATTTCAGCAAGATAATTAATCATTCCTGCCCCGACACCATCGACGAGCGAACCATCAACAAGAAGAACCTGACCTTGTACAAGAAGCACGAGAATCTGACCCTAGCTCTATCATCAGCCCAAGCAATCGGCTGCAACATCGTCAACATCGACGCCCACGATCTCATAAAAGGTTCACCTCACCTGGTCCTGGGTCTCCTCTGGCAAATTATCAGGATCGGTCTGTTCAATCAAATCACCTTGGAGAACTGTCCTGGTCTGGCTACCTTGCTCCAAGACGGCGAACGCATCGAGGATCTATTAAAATTGTCCCCAGAATCGATTCTCCTCAGATGGGTGAACCATCACCTGGAGAACGCTGGTATCGCCAGAAGGTGCAAGAATTTCTACTCAGACATCACCGACTCGGCGATCTACACTTACCTTATCAAACAAATCGCACCACCCAATGCTGGTGTCACCCTGGAGGCTCTAATGGAACCCAACCACACCTCGCGAGCAGAGATCATGCTGCAACAGGCAGCCAAATTAGGTTGCCGCAGTTTCGTAACCCCGAGCGATGTGGTGCACGGTATCTACAAATTGAATTTGGCCTTCGTGGCGAACTTGTTCAATAATTACCCGGGTCTAGACAAACCGGAGAGCAATATAGAAGGATTGGAATCGTTGGAGGAGACTAGAGAAGAGAAAACATATAGAAATTGGATGAACTCCATGGGAGTGGTTCCTTATGTAAATTGGTTGTACTCCGATTTAACCGATGGTCTGGTGATCTTCCAGTTGTACGACATCATTAAACCAGGAACGGTTAACTGGAACAGGGTGCACCAGTACTTCAGCAAGTTAAGGAAGTTCATGGAGAAGCTGGAGAACTGTAATTACGCTGTCGAGTTAGGGAAAACGATGAACTTCTCGTTGGTTGGGATCGCCGGGCAGGATATAAACGATGGAAACGCAACGTTGACCCTGGCATTAATTTGGCAACTGATGAGGTCGTACACTTTGTCTCTGTTGACGTCGCTCGCTGGTACTCAGGGTAGTACAATGGTGGAGAAGGAGGTCGTTCAGTGGGTGAACTCGAAGTTACAGGGGGCTGGGAAGACTAGTAGTATCAAAGGTTTCCAAGATTCCTCGATAGCCGATGGGAAAGTGGTTATCGATCTGATCGATGCCATCAAACCGGGATCCGTGAACTATGATCTGGTTAAGGAGGGAGGCACCGGAGAGGTGATTCTTCAGATAATTCATTTTTAAGTCGTTCGATGGTTCCTTTGACTCTTTGGACCTTGGTATAGGGAAACATGGGCTTATCTAGGGAATACTACCACACTCCTATTGCGTTCAAACTTCATATTTTAGTTGGTTGTACCCTAAACACTCTACCTACAGTTTGACTAAAATCCAAGTGTGGTATCATTCCCAAGTCCCTTAAGCGGTTAGGCCACTCTAGAGCAAGAAAAAATAGGCATATTTTGAGAATTTTTTTAAAAGAATGATGGAATAAATCCAAATTCTGTAAGCATGCCTTTATTTTAAAACTAATAATCTTTGAAAATTAATTTTTGTATACTGATTCAAGTCAAAATATGGGCTCTGCAGCATTTCTTCGATGTCGCTCTTTTTTTCCCACCCATAATTTTTAGCAATAAAAAAAAATAATTTTAATTTTCTCAAAATTCCAGAGTGGCCTAATCCCTTAAGAAATTTCATCGAATCAGAGATCCTTTATGAATATAAAATATTAGTGGAATTTGAAAGTTCAGCGAAGAGGACGGTGTAATGGTCGGTTTGATTTCGACGTAAACGCCGGTGTCGCGTCGGCGTGACTAATTGTAGGTCGTCCTTTCTTTTTCTGATCCTCAGGAGAACCTGGACAACGCGAAATACGCGATATCCTTGGCACGAAAATGTGGCGCGCGCGTTTACGCGCTACCGGAGGACATAACCGAGGTGAAACCTAAGATGGTGATGACGGTGTTCGCTTGTCTGATGGCGATGGACTACATCCCGAATATGGACTCGGTGAAGCAGCAGAACAACGTGAACAACAGTCAATAATGTCGCGCCATCGTCTACGTTTACATTGTGCACGAGAACTGTCGACTGAGTTGCGGTTACAATTGGTAACCGTCTCTCCTTCACCAACCTAATAATTGTATATACAGCTAGGTTTAGGATAGCTTGTTCGTTTCCAGTCGGAAACTAGAGAAGGAGAAGAAACGAATCTATTCGTCGAAACGGATCATGACTGACTCTAATTATCCTCCCGCGTTGCCCGCTTTGGTAGACGTATTACTACGTTCGAGCTGTTGCTTCATCTTTGTTACAGTATTGTCTCTCTAAGTGGTCCGCTCGTTTCTCTAAGCAGCTGTATCTCGTTTTTCTTTTCTATTCTCGTAATTGGCGAATTTTTAATTTTCCAGCTAGGAAAATTTCTGCTTGATTTCCACTTTTCTAATTGGAGAAATATCAGCTTCTGCAAGTGGCGAATTTTTGTTTTTCTAATTTGCGAGATTCCAGTTTTCTAGGTAGGAAATTTTAACTTCAGCAAGTGGTAAATTTTCATTTTTTAATTTGCAAAATTTCAATATTTTCAGTAGGAAAATGTCAGCTTTTCCAAGAGATTAATTTCCATTTTTCTAATTGGAGAAATATCAGCTTCTGCAAGTGGCGAATTTTTGTTTTTCTAATTTGCGAGATTCCAGTTTTCTAGGTAGGAAATTTTAACTTCAGCAAGTGGTAAATTTTCATTTTTTAATTTGCAAAATTTCAATATTTTCAGTAGGAAAATGTCAGCTTTTCCAAGAGCTTAATTTCCATTTTTCTAAATGGAAAAATGTCAGCTTCAGCAAGTGGCGAATTTTTATTATTCTAATTTGCGAAATTCCAGTTTTCTAGGCAGGAAATTTTAGCTTCAGCAAGTAGCGAATTTTCATTTTTTTAATTTGCAAAATTTCAGCTTCTTAGGCAGAAAAATTGCAGCTTTTACAAGTCTTAAATTTCTACTTTTCCAATTGGAGAAATTGCAGCTTTCTAATTAGCAAAATGTAAGCAACCCTAAGTAACAACCTCTAATTACTAAAATAGCAAAATCTCAGCTTTCCTAACTAAAATATCCCACCCTTTCTAAATAAAAAATTGCACCCATCCAATTAGCAAATTTCCTATTTCTATAGATGGAAAATTCCTGCTACTAAATTTCTGCTTTTCCAAGAGATCCCTCTTAGATTGGTAATACTGTTATTCCAAAGAAAAGTGAAAATTAGTGGAGAACCCCGCGTAGACGATGCTAGCGAGCTTCGAGCGAGAGTCACGGGAAAAGGAAGTGGAAATTGATTGTAACGATCAGACAGAGCGTGTCTGTTGCAATTTTGCTCTTCTTGTCGATCGTTGTTTGTATCGTGTGATATTTTCCTTCCAAAAAGAAAAAAAAAAAAATTTTCTACGATCATATCCTCGTCACACTCTGCATTACCCGTGACCTTAGATTTTGTATAAATCAATTTTTTAATAATCGGTGTCAATCGAGAAAAGCCATAGCGAAATGAAAAATCATGGCTCGTTTAAAGTATCTGGATACTGAAAAAGGAAATCGAATCAATTATACACTGGGTATAGTAATTAATACAAGAGAACGAAATTGTGGCTTTCAGATTGTCGATTATATATGTATACAATATGTATTAGATTAACATTCTTGAATCATATATACAATTTGATATATGTACACGTATTTGATACATACCGTAAGGGTGGAGTTGTCATAATTTTACAATGACGATGTCTTTGTCAATCAATCGATCAATTAATCAATTTCATCAGGAGAAATCTACTTATAGGAATTTTCAAAGCATATAATCGAGGGATTGCTTTGCTAAAGCTGTTTGGACGTTCGTTTTAACCCGTTAACTGAGATATTTAACGCTTTCATTTCTAATTAAAAAAAAAAAAATGAATGAAAAATCCAAAAAATTCTCAGTCAACAGGTTAAACATTTGTTAAAATTTCACAATCATTCCCGTCATTTTAAATCCATATTTGAGTACATTTTATCCCCTTCAACTCGACTTTTTTATAAATAAAAATTTCATCAAAATAGGAATTGTTTTGGATCTTAATTTTTCTAATTAAAAAAGCAATCAGTTATCAAAGATAAGAATTGATGATTGAATTTTATACAATTTTAATAATCCAGTGTTGGGTGGAAGGGTTTAAATAATCAGATTTTACGATCAATTTTTCTACCAATCTTTCGTGATCATTTTTAATCGAACGTGAAACAATTGAAAAAAAGAAAAAAAAGAAAAAAAGAGGATTAATAATTCCATGTACCGTCGATACGAAACAAACGCACAAGGATCATTGTAATCGTGCCATTATAAATCATTGATCGCAGGTTTATGCGATATTTAACGATCGACTCGAAACGGACCGTACTTACCTATTTAATGACGGCAAACAAACGTGTCGCAAAACGATGATTAATGCGAATATTGCGTACGAGATAACGCTGGTTCCTCTTGATCGTGCGCGTTTTTTTTTTATGGGTCTTAGCGTGTTACCGGAAGTGTAAGTCATTTGAGGTGAATTTCTGATATCACGAGTTTACGTTGAAAGTCATTGACTCCTTTGTTGTGAAAGATTCGAACGTGAAACTATTGGAGGAGGCAGAGTAGAATGATAGAAAATAGAAAAGTTTATGGACCTTTCAAAATTTATAATTCTTTGAAGCTTGAGAAATAGTTAAGAATTTTCATTTCTTCAAACATAATATGAGAGTTTTATTAAATATTTTTTTATAAGTCTCTTTGCATTGTTATTATTTCTCAAGAATCATAGAATTATGTATGATTACACTGTTAAATGTAGGATCATAAATTTGGCCATTTTTACCATCGTCTTAAATTATCTGTTAACACTTTGACGGCCTATGGATTCAATTCTTCGCGTTATCATTATTTATACTACTTACATCAACAGCCCTAAGTAAATATAAAAATGTCCATAAAATGGTAAAAGTCATAAATCATGCTACTCATAGTCCTCAAAGTGTTAAAGTCTCATTGAAATGAAGATCAAAATATTGATTTAAAAATGAATATTTAAAGTGCAATCTATCGATACTTGGAGCATTCCTAGAGGAAAAAAAATGGACACGTTTTCATCGAGCATTTCTGAAGAACCAATTAATATCATTAATCATTCCATGGAAGGATAAACGTATTCTAAGTTGCATTTCCATGTCAAAATAAAGAAAATCACATTCCTCGTGTCCAGAATCGAATTCGAATGGTAAAATGGTACTCGAAAGCGTCGATTTAAAAGAAAAAAGAAAAATCTTTCAAAGGGCCGTTTGCAATTTTGCGCACTTAGATTTAAGATTTAGTCACGAGAATAGAGTATGCTTTGTTTTGTAAAGCAGAGAGCAACATGAGAAAGAAAAATAGGATAAGCACGTGAGGAAGATTACTATTGCTAAGAGTATGATTCTTGTTTATTATTATTTTTTTTTTTAAATCGATTCGTCAATCAATTTGAACTTATACAATGATCACTAAAATAAAAAAAAGAAGAAAAAGAAAAAAATGCGTACGTTCAGATACACAGAATAATTCTGTGCCTGTGTAGGTCACCGTAGATATAATTTAATGTATCCGTAATTTAAATAAAAAGAAATTTATCTAAGAAATTATCTTCTACCTTTTACAGTTATGAGGATAATAATCGCGATCGAAATTTATAACAGTTCAGTTTATTCTACTGTGAATAGTTTATAGTTTCATCTATATTCATCTATTTTTCAATCCATCTGTAGCATCATAAATTCTTTCTTTCGAGAGATTTATTTCATTGGATAGAATTTGTCAACATCAGCATTAGCCATAATAGTCGTCTTTGAAGCATCAAAAAGTTCAGGCAATTCTCTTTTACCAGCTCTAATGTCGCCTAGAGTTAGACCTACGTGTTGTGATATAACCACTAGATTATTCGTTTTCTCAGATCCTATGGTGCCGTTTCTGGTTAAGGATGAATCAAATTGGTAATCGCTCACGTAGATACGGCTGATCGAGTTTGCCTGTGAAAGAAATAAAAAGAATCGTTTAGTAAAATGAACAGATTTCATCTAGATAAGAATTTTCACCTAGACAAAAATTTGTATCCAAGAATTTTCACCCAGCCAAAAATTTTCATCCAAGAATTTTCACCTAGACAAAAATTTTCACCCAAGAATTTTCATCTAGACAAAAATTTTCATCCAAGAATTTTCACCTAGTCAAAAATTTTCATCCAAGAATTTTCACCTAGTCAAAAATTTTCATCCAAGAATTTTTTCCTGCACAAAATTTTCACTTAGGAAAAATTTTCACCCAAGAATTTTAACGTAGATACAAATTTTCACCTAGAAGATAATTTTCAAAATTTCACAAAAGTCTCTCACCAAATGTGACTGAAGATCAGACTCAACTACATTGTTCCCATAAGATCCAAAGTAAAACGAAGCATAAGAACTGCAATTATTCAAATTCGTTATCTTCTGAATGATTATAGCTTCACTTGGAACTTTGTTCAACTGTGGTAGAGACTCAAGTTCGTATCTAGGATTCTTTATCTTGTGCATCATCTTCGTCGAAGGATAATGATGAACTCCAACAGTGACACTGCACTGTCCAACCGTGGAATTTTCAAAAATTTCAAACACTCCATCTGGTATTCCATTCAAATCAACACCGATGCTTAAACGTTCAGCAATTAATTTGATATCATTCAAATTTCCTACTGGAATCTGATCGTTCACCAATAAGTAATCGATACCGTATTCATTGAATTTTATTTCGAATGGTTCTTCGCTATACAGGTGTTTCATTTCCTCTTCAGGTATATCCAGTTGATTATTATTTGTTACGTCCATGCTGAGTCGTTTAGCGTTTGCCAGGCGACAATTCAATTTGTCGAATGACTTTGGTCTGCAGAACATATTCATCACGGTGTAATTAGATCTTTGTACCGCATCAGAGTGCATGGGGTTGGTCAGTTCCATGATATTCATTTCTATATTGAATATGTATTCTGGACCATATTTCCATGCAGTTTCGTCGACTGCCACACGAGCGACTGTAAAGAAAATTTTCTCAATTAATGTTTCACTTTAATTCTCAAGGACAGTTTTCCAGATGACCGACTTATCGTCAAATTATTCAAAATAGTTTTCACCAAGGAAAAGATTTCACTCAGGAATTTTCACGCTCACAATTTTCACCTAGACAAAATTTTCCACCCAAGAATTTTCACTTAGATAACAATTTTCACCTAGATAAAAATTTCACCCAATTTTCACTCAGAGGAAAATAAAATAGCACAAATGGCATAATATTCGATACTCATCTTAAGTTGTTTTGAACATTTTGATTGAAGCAGAATGCAAGGGAAGTTACAATGTTCGTACAATTGATAATTAGTTATATGTTATAAGCAGTTGCTGGCCCGATTTAGACGGATTGACGATAAAGGCGGTTAAATGGAAAATTGGCTTACCGACCTAAGAAGAACGGAATTAATGAGGCGAGCATGTCGTAGCCACTGTTCTCAACTGGTTTAACACTCTTCTTCAGCTCGGAGATCCTTTTATATCACCGATGGACTCTGACGACCTCGTCGTGTAATTTAATTAAGCTGTCCCACCATCGTCCAACTTGTAATTATTATTCGAGATCGTAGGTCACTGAGGTTCTTTGAAAAATAGAGGACGATTCAATGCACCTTGCACATTTTTTAACAATTTCATCCCCTAATTAAGACTTCTATTCATTAAAATTCTAGAAAAACAGAGTACACATTTGTAAAAATTTATTTATCTTCATTGATAATGATTTTTATTATTGATACATTCATTTAATCGTTGCTTTTGAGAAAATTATTTAAATATCTTGAATGATTTTATGTAAAAAATAATTAGGGAAAGGATGCAAGGTTTCCTACACTACCGATTGTCGCTATATTCATCACATCTGTGATAACAGGCTTATCAATGGAGGTAAATTGTATAATTGAGATTCACTTTATCGATGAAAATGATTATTTTTAACTTCAATAATTATTTAACCCATTTGGCCAATAAATAACATATGACACATATGGTGCGTCCTGATATATACAATACATGACGCACAAGGTGCGTTGTCCATTAAATAACACACCAGAAATGTGATATATATAAACTCTCAAATTTATAAAAATTGAAAACATTAGAAATTTACAATATTCGAATTTAGCTTGAATTAAAAAATATTCCATACTTACGTGATGCCCGGTTCAAAAGAGCTCGAGCGAGGGACCTTCGTATTTAAAAAAAAACAAAAAACAAATTATTTGATTAACAATGACCCAGTGCGAAAGTTAGTTTCCACTTGGACAATTCAACTACCATAATCTGTACCGTACGAGTGGTTCGTGTTGTCGAAGTGTTATTCTATTAAACTCGTTACTCGTCTAATGTAAGAGGTCACCCTTATTTTGCATGGATTATAATATTCTGCGAAGTTCCTCGAGTGTCCCAGGATTCCTGGTTTCCGGATGGTGTCTTCACTGGAAATCGATTTTGTTTACGATGAAAATGGTTTCCAATGTTTCAAAGCGATCGAAAGGCTCGATTCAATAATGGTCCTTCGAATGGTTTCGCACAAACGTTAGGTCCCTCAGAAGCGAACATTATAAGCTGCTTAATTTCTAGTGGGCGCGCAAGTTATGCGTGCACCGACTTCAAAGTGCAGCCGGGTGCATTTGGCAGTCGAATGCAACTCAAGGCACGAACCGGCCACGTTTAACGTTGTCGCCGATTTGGCAACCCTTTGACTCTGACATTCGTTGATTTCTCTTTGATTTTGATTTTAAAAAGGCAACTCATGAAACAATTAAACAATGATTACGGGTAATGAAATTATGAAAGAAACAATTTACACACCGACTACATTTATTGAATACACAACATCATTTACAACATTTAGAATCAATACATATTTTTAAGTTTAAGATGAAATTCATACTACCCACTAATTATTAACATTAAATATTTATTAAACATTAATATAATAATAAATATAGTTTCCAATAAATTTCTCGCTATAGATTCAAAGGAAGTACCGCCACAATGTAGTATAAATGGACCTAAGTAGTTTTCTCGAAAAGGGCTTGGGTCCATTCATACTGGTATAGCTGCACTTCCTTTCTTTTTTAATAAATCTAGTATCGTTCAGTTCCATATTTTCTTAGCTTAATTACATTCGATAATTACCATCACAGATTATTACTCGTTCACAGAGAAACTTCTGGCACTTATTTAGGTACTCTGTTGCTTGGCTGTAGTTCCGAAATTTTGATGGGAAGGGTAGGAGGGGACCCCAAATATAAAGTGGTATCTTCGGCTTCCTATTAGTTTCCGAGATATTAATTAAAAACTTTCGTACAATACATAGAATTTTTCCTGTACAGATGAAACTAACACTACCGTCTTCGCTGTAAGAACCGTCATCGTCAAGTGTCGAACAACCCTTCACACCATAGCAATATCGTTTTGCGTTTCTATAAGGTATACCATGTCAAATTTAATTTTTTTAGTTACATTACGTTATGTTTTATATTTTATTACTAATTCTCTAGAAATTAAACACATTTGATTTATACGTAGGCCGCCGGAAGGCCGTCGTCGTGTTTCCAAAGTTTTGAATAGTCAGGATGGAATCTCCTCTGTGTAAACGGCTGTTCGACACTTGACAATGTCAGCTTACTACAACGAAGACGGTTGTGTTAGTTACGTCTGTATAGGAAAAATTCTATGTATTGTACGAAAGATTTTAATTAATATCTCGGAAGCTAATAGGAAGTCGAAGATACCATTTTATATTTAATGTCCCCTCCCTCCACCCTCTTACGCCTCAAAATTCCATCTTGAACAGCGATCGGTCGTATTTAGAACTTCATTCAGTTTCATTCACCGATTTATCGGAAAATATAAATTACATCATGATTTATAAATGACTTATAGAGTCTTATTTAATTTTCGACATAAAATTTTTGTTTTCTATTCTACTACAAAGAACATTTATAGTAGACGACAAAAATATTTTTATTTATCTTTAAACATTTATAATGGACGACAAAAATATTTTTATTTATCTTTAAACATTTAAAATTCGAAAAATACCTTCCAGATAAATACTCTTTTTCAGCATAATTGAATAAATTTTTAATTTAACATCGATTCGAACATCTAAAAATGTGAGCGTCTTGTACCCCTTTTTATCGATTGTTCGTACAAATTTACAATACAAATTTACGATACACATTTACAATATTTCAGCAAAAATATTACATCTATACATCTATTTCCAGAAAGCCCATTTTCTGCCAAAAAATGAATGATTATCTTTGTAATTAACATACACTTTGATGTTATCATCGGCAAGCAGGTATCGAAGCATCCTCAAAATCCGCCGAAAATTGAACGAATTGCATATATGAATCGGAATACTCTCGATCTGCAGTTCCTTCAAAATATTAATCAATTCAACTAATAGTTCGAATAGATCCTTTGGTTTAATGTTTTTGCGGTATACTAAATGAAACATACGTTTCGAGGATTCTTCATCGAAAGATCCAATGATGACAGGTAAGTATAATTTAATAAACGGATTTTTCGTTAATTCGATCACTGTTTTATGTTCGAACTGACAGTTCTTTCTGGTATTATGTTTGCCATCAGGCGAACATCGAAAAATATGAATCGTATGATTTGGATAATCATATTCACCGTTCTCTAATACAATAATATTGTCAGTCATAGTTTTCTTCATCTTTTTGTAGAATTTATAAAACGTCAGGTAAGATTGTAAAGACGGTCTGGTGTAATCGAATAAATACCAGGTAATTATATTGCTGTTATTATTAATTACATGAGCGCAGCTCAAATAATCTTTCATTGTAACGAATGTTCCATTATTTGTTGCTAAATAATGAGGTACAATGGGTAGGGAATCGATAAAGTCGAACCAGTTGGAATTATGTGTTTCAACTCTGTTTTTGATGCCTACTTTCGGATACCAAAATAAATAACCAATGCTATCGTGAATTTGATAAAAGGTTTTCTTACAAAATTGTGATAACATTTGTAAATCAAAATCCAGGAGTAGTTCGTTCGGAGAACTTAGAATATTAGCAATGCTCTGTTTCAAAGAAATAATGCCAATTTTCAAATCGTTTGCAAAAGTTTTCATAAATCTTGTGAAAAATTCCCTTTGCAATTCTGGGGTTAGTCATAATTCTGACTCGTTCGATTGATCGAACGCTTCATAACCGGTCTTATTGTTGGACATTGCGTGATAACTGTTATTTATTATCGATCCAATCGAAGCTTTCTCGTTTTTTATACTTATTTGAATCAGTGATACTGATAATTCTCTCATGACAATTAGTCTTAGAATATCTTTGTCGTTTTTTAAACACGAGGGACAGTACGTCTGTTCCACGTGATATTCGTCACTTTTGACCGAAGTTGAAGGTTGCATTGTTTTATCTTCATTTCGATCCATTTTAGTACGTTTTAGTAGATTTTTGAGTTTTCGAAACGTTGCACAATATTGTGCTCGAATAGGGGATAGTTTAATCGAATGCGCAGGCTAAAAAGATGAAATATTATTGTTAATTATTAGATACTTTACAAAAGTGATCGTTATTTACGAAATTTCGTGTAAATTTTGACACGTTAGATAGAAAGATCAATGATATCATAGAAATCACTTGCAGCTAGTAGTATAAATTTAAATTAGTCTGCCAATTAAAGAATGATGAAATCCACTTAATTCCAGGTAATATTAAAATTGTATTAATAAACAGAGGTATTAAATCAAAGAAAATTATTTCTTCACGACTGTGATAATTAATGTTGTAGCGTTGCTGACTATACAGTTATTTCTACTGTGCCAGATTATACGTAGAGTTTTCCACTCGTTACCTCGCATAATTTATTTTCATCCAATTAGTTATATTTTAAATTATTACGAAGACTAAACTAGTGTCTCAATTTAATTTCGAAATGCTCAACGCGTTAAACCCGACAGATAATTAATTAATATCGAAATGCTCAACGTGTTAAACTCGGTGCGTAATTAATTAATTTGAAAATGCTCAGAAATGAACCGTTAATTCTATAATCACATAAATCACCAATAATCAAGCCGCACTGATTATCGTTCAAAATCTCCTTTTCAAAGAATATTATTAATACATTCATACAAACCCACCTGTTGAAATTCAGCGAATGAGGGTTGAAATCGTTCGTTCAAGTCTCTCTTCGTATTTCAGTCGCAGGCAAATCACCCTCGTCGATATCTGGGTGTTGAAAATGAAATAGAATAACCTCTTCGAAGAACGCTATCGATACACACGTCGAAGGAAACCCACCTGTTGATGAATTTTAAGGGATGAGGGTTGATGTCTCCGCAGTCTATTTCACGATGATGCACTTTTTCAAACGTATGTCTCAATGTATACTGGATACAGCAGGAGGATGCTCGGGTGGAGTATCGCTTCGGTGTCCGGTTGATCTATGATTTTGGTTCCAGATAGAGCACCGATATATAAACGTTTACCGGATCAGGCGCAGTCAGTCGGTACCAATTCACCCCCCCGGGTTTACAAAGTGGGGGTTGCTACCTATGGCGGACGTGCCTCCGCTGTATGCCACATCCCCTAGGTGTATTGGTGTTTGAGAATAAACGGGGGTAGGGGGTTGGCACCTGCTGTAAGGCGGAAGATGCGCGCGACCGGAAGCTGCCAGTTGGCCCCTAACCGAAGCAACAGCTAGCTAACCGAGTGGGGTATTCAAGGTCGCCTCAAGGTAATCTTATACTTTTTACTTTTTTCCGCTTCTTTTCCTTCGTTCTTCAGTATAAAAATTAACTATTTGCATAATTTCTCTTAAGCGTATTAAAAGCTTTTTGATATTCCAAATTCCCGGTGACCTAGCAGTAGTAATAATAATAATAATAATAATAATAATATTCCAAATTTGTCATCTTCTGTTTCTCTGCGACTTCTTTATTTCATATCTTTTATTTCAATCATTATTTTCCCTGCAACGCACTACGATGGAGGATTAATTATTTTATACTCTATTTCAAATTCCTCTTACTACCCTTTTCGAATAAGAATTATACGTGAAATTTTAGCTGTATGTACCTCCGTAATTATTTTCTGTTTACCCTGAATTTTTTTCGAAAAATACCTCCGATTTTCGTGAAATATTCATTTGTTCGGTTTTGCGCGATCTTGATTAAAAACTTGAATATTTTTCCACTCCATGCAATATCATAATTGTTCGAATCTTTCTCTCTGATATTTGAAATATGTATCGTGACTGACCTTGAACTTTTCACCAGCATTTCCCATAACTAAATCGACGCGTAAAATCTGGACAACCTCGGAATGTCCCAGGACGAGACGTACATCGATCGAGCGGAAACTGCGTTCTGCGAAACAGAAGGTATGGACGCGTACGTTTAAATAATATAAACTTAATCAACTCATTCTCGTTAGAGATAAAGGAACGAAAGGTGAAATTTGATGATATTCGATAAAGTTCGTAGAAATCCAGAAAAATTACTAATTGTTACAAATATTTCAATCTTTCGCGTGGAGTTTGTTGGAGGTATTTCAAAGCCATACAAGTTGCTTTGAGATTGAAATATTGTTTTATTAAAAAAAATATTTTCAACGTAGAAGCCTTTAGAAAAAATCGGAATTTCGAGGGGATAAAAGTGGAAAATACTGAATATCCTTGTTTCCAGTGAAGGGGATGAGTGAATGTATAGAAGATATATTGAAACACGTAATAAATTTTATTTTTTTACTTTGTTGTATATAATACACATGCTTTTTATTGATAAATTAAATTTATCTCAGCATTGAATCGCATCGAGGATACTTGACATTAATTAAAATTAATAAAGCGGATCTATGGGGGTGGAAATAATTTTCCACGAGTTTGTCTGTAACCTTGTACGGGTCGAAATTTTTCCATTTGATTACTGGACTACTGAAACAGTGCAGGTGTTCCTAACTCAAAGCTTGTTATATAGTCTCTGGAAAGCTCATTAGAAACTGCCGACCTTATAGAACACGCAGTTATAAACAGGAAAGCTTATTGTTAGTTGGTGTGATCCTTGACCGGACGGATTTCGCAATTTTATTTCATCTTTCGTAATTAATAATAAATTTAATTAATAGAGATAGAATTTGATGAAAAATCGAGTACAAAGCCTGAATCATGTTAGTTTTTCTTTCATATCTGCAAATTGCTATAAATTAAAGGGTAACATAAAATAAATGAAACTTTGTATATTTCATATTCTATTTATTGTTTTCTCATAACAGTTGTGCTTATTGATTATATTTAATTAGTTCTTGCATCGTTTGACTTATTCTTCTTCAGGGATTCTATCTAAATTAGTATATGCGTATAGACTGGTCGATGCAGGATCCAGGATCTCTGGTAATGCACCTCGTGCAGGATCTATGCTCTTCAAGGTGATGCTTATCTTCTGATGCATGTGCATCGTTCTTGGCTTGTTTAACGTTCTCATGATGCCGGTTGATTCTGTGTACGAATGCATTTCATTTTCTGAGATGCGTATGTGGCTGGTGGATGTTGTCTAAGAAAGTGAATGGAAGTTAATTAATTTTTGCTATTTTACCATTTTACTACTTTTCTATTTTGCTATTTTAAGACAATCATAGAAAATAATTTCAAAACTCACCATATCCATGAAGATATTCTTATACCCATAACTGAAATCCTGTTGATTCCCAAAGAAATATATCTTCCTATTGGGACAGTTCTTGGGTCTTCTGATCTTCTCTATCCGAACTACTGCCCTGTCCAATGGCACCATGTCGGCTCTCTCTGGTTCAAAGACAATCTGAAATCTCCGACGATCATCCGCGGTGTCCTCTCGACTGTATCCTGTCCTTGACATTTTGATCTCCACCTCGCAGTAGCCGATACTAGAGTTCTCCATGGTAACGAACCGTTGTCGTCCCTTTTCCAGTTCAAAGCCGACGTTCAGTTGACCAATAATTGCTCTAATCATATCTAGCCTCCATCTGGCAATATTCCTCGAGACGACGAGATTCTCGATGCCTCTTGAATTAAATCTGACTTCGAATGGTTGTTCGTCGACGAATCTGTCGTTTATTGGCACGAAATTCTTCGCGTTTGAGCACCTCGCGTCCTCCGGGTCTGGTCGTACGATTTTGCCGTTTGCGAAACGACAGCCGAGGGTGTCGCTACCTTTTAACCTGCACTTTAACTCGGCACCGATCATCGAACAGAAATTATCCTTTTGATGGACGATGTTAGACAAAGACATGTTCACCAGTACGTCGTAAGTGGATTCTGGACCATATTGCTGCCAATTTGAGCTCTCGGATGGCTGGTCCACGGGTACGTGTGCGGCTGGAATGATAAGGGGACTGGTATCAGACGTGCCACAGGAAATGCGCGTTCCCTTTGATTCCTGTCCAGCAATGTTTACGCTTGTTGATGGTAATCGATGGCTCCAGGAGAGCCCGATCGAAGAGACATGCGATTATTAGCCATTCTGCGACGAATTATTATACGGAGAATTGATATCATGAAATTGGAATTCTTTTTACGACAAAACGAATGAAAAATTCCTTTATTACTTTTCAATCTACGGCTTCGTTTTCGGGATACGATTAATTAAAGTTGATTAAATACCATGCGATCGAGAGAGCTTATTGTTTACTTATTAATATTTTCACTGGCACAAAAGGATACGCGTATTTCTGGTTCGAAAGATGAAATGGATTAACTATTATAGGGAAGGAGTTTGATTAATTGCTTGCAGCGTACGAGATTTATACAAACATCACCGTCTGAAATTACTCCCCTACTATTTTAATAAACCATGAAACGCTGTATGCGCCGTTTTAGAAATCCTCTATGAAATGCGTGGATAAAAATATTGACGGTTTTTGATAGCGGAGCTCGGTGTTGAAATATTCTGTCGTTTACGGGAGTTGAATTCACCCCTCGTGTGTACGCGTCAATAACGTCCTCCAAAGTCATGGAAATTTATTTGGAAGAATGAAATAAAAAATCGAAACAATTCGAGTATAAAATTGGAGGTATTACTTGCCTAGGAAAAATGGTAGAATTATTGCCAACATGTCTGATAGCTTCGGCTGACACGACTGATACGACGACGTTCCGACTGTCTCCTCTTTATACGACAGATAAGTTGATTCATTACCGTCTCCTTGAAAACAATTTCATTAACGACCGCTTCCGTGCGTATCGTGGTTCCTTCAGACATCTTCCGTATCTTCTTGCATGCTGCGTATCATTTTCCATAGTTCCTGAATTGCTGCAATAGACACGCCCTCGTGTTCTTGATAAAAATCATGGTAATCATTTGCTTTCGTTTCGAGATATTTTCGTTTTTAAAAGAACACTCGTTTGATTATTTGATGGGATGATATTATTAATTAATTATTAAAATGCGATTCAATTTATACTCCCAGTTGTTTGTGTTTGTTTTGACGAACGCAAGATTCGTGTAAATTAATTTGAAATTATTTAATTATTTGATTATTTGATGGCCTTCAAAGGCACACGCAATGCGGCTTTCGAGTGATCGAATTAAAAGCTATGAGGTATATCATTGAGGTATAAATTTTCGTCGTTAATGAAGCACAGATGCGTCTCTCAGTTGAATCCTTGCTTCCTCCTAGCCAATCGAATCATTTAAAGCAGTCGGCTGGGGTTAAAGTGGAACTTGCTTTTAAATCTGAGCCACGTTAATTCGGGGTGAAATTTTACTTTCCCAGTATTCGGTGAAAAAAACAAAATAAAATATTACAAAACTAGTGATTTGATTAAATATACGATTGTCAATGTTCTCATTTTGGAAGTTTAGGGAATTTTGGACATTTTTCGATAGATGAAGAATAGATATTTCTTTTTTTTTTTAATTAATCTAAGTGAAGCACAAATTAAACAAAATACATATATACAAATGAAAGGTATCTTTATTCTTCACAGAATCAAATGACAATACAGTTACACACTATTTACAACAATAGTGATACATAATCTATCGTTATCAGTTGGTGAATGGCAAAACGACTATATTGATCATATTTCGTCGGATATCACCGATGTTGCCATAGTATAAATTCCTGAGAATTTAATCATTCTAATCATTTTTTTAAATCTCCATCGAGGAATCATCCTCGAACGATTTATCTATTAACCATCTTCCAATGAATATGCTAGCTGGTTCGGGATCTTTTACCACGACTGGTTTACTTTTAGCTGGTAGAATTGATTCTAACATCAGGCTTATGTTCTCGTATAAAGTTGTCATCATTCCTTCGGATACTTTGTTGGTGGTTATAACGTTTGTTGTACCTGATAAGAACTCCGTGGATGTTAGCATGATGACGTTCTTCGATGAACTCTGCAATTAAAAGATTAAGGAGATAATGTAGATTTCGAAATTGTCAAATTTTCAAATTTTCAAATTCTCAAACTCAAATTCTAAAATTCTCAAAATCTCAAATTCCCAGATTCTAAAATTCTCAAATTTTCAAATTTTCAAATTCTCAAATTCCGAAATTATCAAATTTTTAAATTCTCAAACTCAAATTGTCAAATCCTCAAATTCTAAAATTATCAAACTCTCAAGTTCTCAAATTCCCAAATTTTCAAATTCTCAAACTTTCAACTTCTCAAATTTTAAAATTCCCAAATTTCCAAAACGCAAACTTTCAAACCCTTGACAACTAAGGGGACCTGGTCCAGCCCCAAAATACTTTAACAATCCTAGCAGACATCAAACACCATAAGTCATCCTTTCTATATAAAACACATAAAACACTATAACACAAAGTTTCGAATTCTCACCCAGCCATCACAGAGCTGCAATTCAATCCCCCAAAATACTCACAACAGTAGACACCACGTCGCTGACTTGTCTAAAGCTCTCTGCGCTTCCGAAAAAATAGGGCACTTTGTGGGTGCACATATGAAGGTGCCTAACCTTCCTAATCTGCACCAGTTCACCATCCTTCACACTGAACATGGTACCCAGCATGTATCCACGATTCTTATGCGATGGATAACCAATTACGTTTCTATCCACGGTGAAAGCCGTCGCGCACTCTCCCATGGTAAAATTTTCCACCGCTACGAACGTTTCTCCGTCCTTTCCAACGAGTACACCGATGTTCAGTTGATCAACGATCACCCTAATCATATCCAGTTCCCTCGGTTGAATATTTTCGTTCACCACCAGACTTTCCAGTCCTTGCTCGTTAAATTTAATCTCGAACTGATCCTGGTTGAAACCGTAAGCTTCTTGGTTGACCGGTACCGCCGGTGTCCCGTCCAGCCAGACGTAACTGTTCGCCTCCGAGTCACGAAAATGGCAACTCAACGCGTAGAATCCTTTCGGCTGGCATACCAATTTCGCTGTCACGTTCAGCTGGATACTAACGTAGCTACCCTCTTCGGGTATCGCCGTCGAATTGACTCTCACCTGGAAAGTGTACTCGGGCCCGTACTCCCACGGCGAATCGACGGCTACACGTGCGGCTGAAAAACGTGTTCGCGTACGATTACGATCGTTGGACGTTTCGCGTGGTCCCGTGAACGTGAACATCTCGTTCCCCGGACTGATACAACCTAACCACACACGTGAATTGAATGATTGAACGAATTGAATTGGCCCGATTACACCCGGCCCGGTAGTTTCCGATCCCGGATCACGCGGCTCCGACGGACCATTTCGTTGCTTCTCACATTCGAAAACGTTCTTCCGTTGAGCCTAGTATACACTTGGATCGTTTCGTATCAAAACGATACGACAGGAATAATGGCCTGGCTTTCATAATTTAATGGTCCTAATTGATATTTCTACAAAGTACATGGGAGATTTCAATTTTTGTGAAAAAATTCAAAATTCATTGAGTTTCAATTATCTCAGAGTGCCTTGAGAAACGAAGAAGTTTGAATTGAGGAGGGTTGAGTGCTCTTGGATGCAATTAGTGTAGGTAATTAGTGTGTATTTTACAAATTCTATTGTTTCATAGACTAGTTGATCATATAGCTGGTTGAAAGTGTAGGTCCACGTGTATCGTTGGTAAGACTTCCATGTGTAACTTCATATTTTTAGAGAGTTAGGAGAAAAGGAAAATTTGGGGTAAAATGGCCAATAGGTAAATGATCGTAGGTATTACCATGAATTTTTATTAATGAAGTTTCAACCCTTCTTTGGGTTCTCTTTAAAAGATCAATACATCTACGTGACACCTACGTTCATCTGGTCCATACTGACCATTTTTTGGTAAAATTCCTTTCTAAAGGAAAGTTAAAGTTCTTCCTCTTTGATTTAGGATCGAATCGTGATCCTTGTACCTGTAGAAATTATTTTAGAAAATTGTATCTCGTGTGTATCTCGTTTTGAGACTGTTGCCAAGTGTATATTAGACATGTAGATCCTCTGGAACGATCAGCAACGATCAGTAAAGTGTCCGTTTTTATTTTGAATCGAAGATGTCGCGGTTTCACCGAATCGGGCCGATCAACGATACCCTGTGGTGTGGCTTACCTAAGAAAAACGGCACTATGTTCAGCACTACGTACATGGTGACACCGTGCAACGTTCAGCTACTTCAGTGGAGTAACAACTGATGTTGGGGTCGCTCTTATACCGTGGTTAAACTGCACTACTGACCTCTTCTTACGATTAGCACTCGGCTCTCTCTTTCCTGCTGCAAAATAAAGCGTGTGCACACGGTAGCTTCGTCGAGAGAATTGATGTAACGTTTCGAAACGGGGCCATCGAAAGGACCCTCCCTTTGAGCATTGACGAGCATGCAGGGATTTTCGAAGGAGAATGACAATATAGGGGAAGGTTTATTCGAAATAGATTTATTCATAAGTAGTTTTAATACTACTCCCCTTGTACAGTGTTGAGCATGGAGGGATTTTCGAAAAAGAATGGCCATATAGGGGAAGGTTTACTCGATTTATTCATATTAAATTAGTTTTAATATTATTCCGCTTGTACATTGTCGAACATGGAGGGATTTTCGAAGAAGAATGGCGATATAGGGGAAGGTTTACTCGATTTATTCATATTAAATTAGTTTTAATATTACTTTCTTGTACTCGTAAGTATAATACACAATGGGATCTTCTTTCTCTATATCGCCAAGTTAGATAAATTTTTGGCAACCAATCTTGATGGAACGCAACGTATGCTTCATTAAGAGAGAAAGGGTATAAATCGTTAGGTGTTGCTCAGAGTTCCGGGAATTTGCTAATTGGACATATGTCGGTCGAAACAGGCGTTGAATTTCTTGCCACTGAGTATTAGCGTACAAATCGATAAATTATATGGTTCGATGAGTCTTCGTTGCAAGGGAAACATGTAATCAGATGGAACGCGTGTTTCGATTAATTACCGTTGCGAGAGAATCCTCTTTAGCGATCAGGTATCCGGAATTCTCAGAGTATCTTACGTTAAAATTATATCTTAAGAGTTTGATTGTCGTAAAGAAAATAATCTTAACTGTTGCTATTTTAATTATTTTATCATTTTTAATCATTAAATTTGATAAAATTTAGCGAATAACTGAGAAATATGAATAATAAGCTAGTGGTGGGAGGCCATAGGCCTATATATAGGAGGTCCCTCTTACCACATTGTCATTCTCCTCGAGGATGCCTCGGGGGAACAGCGGGTCCTCGGACCCCTCGATTTTTTCCTGGGGAATCCTGATTTAATCGCGAGTGTACTTATAATAAATAATGATTCTGGGAAGGGTTGGAGGTGCAGATAGAAAAAAAGATTCGCTCTTTCAAATGCAACAATTTTACTACATAACATGCTAACAAATTAATTATTGCTCAGAATCAAGAACCATAAATCAACCGTATATTTGATACATCGTTTCAATGTATCTCGACATCCTTTTTCAAAGTAGTACCGACGATCATTGGATTTGCAACTTCTGTGAGTTCAGCCTTGACAGGATTAACAGATACCAGGGATACTCGTATGTGGTCCAGTACGGTTCCAATCTTTTTGTCCTTCATGTTGTATATTTCAACTTTGTTGATGCTTTCCGAAGTGAAGTTTGCGCTTGTGATGAATATGCGGCCAATAGAGGATATCTGCAAATTGAAATGTAACCCAATTAGTTATACGTCGAATAGAAATCCAAATTTAAAGATTTCTTTTGCAACCACTCTAATATTATTTTTCGACTTTCAAATTCAATTTTTACATACCAATTTCTCCTTAGACCCGACAGGAACGAAGCCAAAGGTGTGCCTGGTACCAAAATAATAAACCCAATGAGGAGTACAGTTATTAAGATCCGTCTGTTTGCTGATCTCCGTCGCTTGTTCAGGATCGATCTTCTGATCGGGTAGCCAGACGAGCTGATAATCTTTATTCGAAGCCTGTTCCTCCAGTTTCGTTCGAGAGATATTATAATTGACCGAGCATTCGCCCAAAGTGGAGTTCTCCACCTTCCTCAACCGCGATGATACGTCTTTTCTGAATTTAATCCCAGCGCTCAGGTGATTGGCGATCAATCGATACATATTCACCAGATAATCACCCATCAATCTGCTATCGTTCTCGAACGTGTAACTCTCGATTCCATCGTCTTTGAATAAAATTTCAAACGAGGCATTGCCGAATCCAAAATCGGAGAAGGTCGCGCTGCTAGGCGGAGTGGAAGCTTCGGGTTCGAATTTCTCCGGTAGAAATTTCGTGATTCTTGCGTTCTCGAAGCGACAGTTGAGTCGTACAGGTTCCTTAGGACGACATTTCATAGTGACGAGCAAATTCGATGCCATTGGCTCACCTATGTCCACCGCCATGTGCGTGACCATCCCGAGGCTCGCGTTGAACGTATATTCTGGTCCATTTTTCCATTGGTCCTCGTTGGCTGGCAGTCGTACTCCTGGAAAGATAAAGTGCGAACTTGATGGTTAATAAATCGAAGGGCGTTGAAACGATCGCGCTAACGAAGGTCTAGTTTAGAAACTGGGTCAATAACTGGCTGGCAGAAGAAATGTTTGGATTACAGATATAAACAGAAATGGCGAGGGACTCGTCGAATGGTGTCAACGTTTTAAACTCGTTACAGCTCTTGACCCGTCCTTCGTGAATCATTGGGGGATATCAATGATAACCGGAGTGGTAACTGACCTAGGAGAAACGGCACTAGAATAAAGTGCATACCGTCGATCGTTGTACCGTCGATACGAAGTTGGACTTGGACGGTTGGAGGCTCGCTTTTATAGCCTTCCGCCGGTCGACCGAGTCGGTCTAGGTAGGGCTCAATTTGATTACCTCCTACACCGGACAATAACAAACTTCTACGAACGAATTATGTACAACCATCTATTCTTTTTCTATTTACCGACTTAGTAGGTCAGATTGTACGAGCTGGATGCAGGAGATTCTACTAAGTAAATGAAGGGGAGATTCAAGAATAGTTGCTTTAACTAGCTCTCTCTATGGGGGTCATTTATGACTAGATTGTGCATGTTTATGTAGTTAAAATACATCAGATTTTATTATTTTACTATTTCGATGATAATAGAACATTTTTACATTGAAATGGTAGATTTATTTTAGAAAACATTCGCGGTATAAGGAAAACAGGAAAAACTTTTTTAAAAATAATTTCGAAAAGAAATAATATCATTTTTAGTTGTTATATATTATAAAATTTAGTGTATAACTGAAAATTACGAATAACAGAGTGAATATTCATTCAAATTTTCCCGCGTATGTATGTATGTCAGTGGTAGGGGAACCATAGACCTATATATATAAGCGCCCCTTCGGTAGGCTATTATTATCCCCGGACGCACCCTGGGCAACGGGATAGCTACGGAGAGGGGCGAGAACCACCGTTTTCCCTGGGAAGTCTGATTGCATCATTTCATACATCGTAGATTTATTTTAGAAAATATTCGCGGTATAGGGAAAACAGGAAAAATTTTTTTAAAAATAATTTAGAAAAGAAATAATATCATTTTTAGTTGTTATATATTATAAAATTTAGTGTATAACTGAAAATTACGAATAACAAAGCGAATATTCAGTCAAATTTTCCCGGGTATGTATGTATGTCAGTGGTGGGGGAACCGTAGACCTATATATATAAGTGCCCCTGCGCTAGGCTATTATTATCCCCGGACGCACCCTGGGAAACGGGATAGCTACGGAAAGGGGCGAGAACTACCGTTTTCCCTGGGACGTCTGATTTCATGATTTCATCGCGTAATTAACGTGCGCATTAATTGATTAGTTACGTTCGCAACTTGTTTACTTTCGTGCTGAAGCATTCGTTTCATGATTCGTTTTATGATTTTATGATCCACGCGAACAGTAGGTCACAGTTATTTTATATTCCAGACGTAATCACATATTATAAATAATTGTAAATTTAAGGATTTTTATTAAAATTCTAATGTATAGGTATTTTCAAATTTCAAATTTTGTGAAATAAGAAGTGGATAGGTAATGGGATCAGAAAAATGTGGATATCGAATATTTGCCTAGGAGAAGGGAAAAGTGTGGGTGGAGAAAAATCATGGGGTATCATTGGTAAGAACCTTGAAAGTGACATTTATCTCATAGAGCGAAGAGAGTAATTTTCTCATTATCGCGTTGATCATGTGCAATGATCTCGTTTGCAACACTAAATTAGATGACGTCTACTGATAGCGCGGTAATAAGCATAACGGTGATAGTTTTTCATAAACATTGTGAAATTTTCAATAATTTACAAACTTCTTTTTCAGATAAACAGTGATCGTTTTATACATTTTAATTTTAATAGCCATGAGGTAGAAAAAATTATTGAATGTACAAATATTTTACAGGTTATATTTTTATGTTTTATTATTGTAAAAAATTAAAATATCGCGGAAAATATATTTTCAAATTTTTGAATTTTATTAAAACTACGTTTAGAGAATAGTATCACTACCGTCCTCTGTCTGTGAATGAACAAACTAACGAAACAAAACACTGCAATTTTGTTCAAAATAAGTTCTAAAATAAAATAAAATTGTTATCGTAGAATGATTTTTTCACCTCAATATATTGAAAAAATTGCTTATTTTATAAAAGAAACAATTTTCTGTTTCGTTTACTCCTTCGCTTTTCGCTAGATGGCACGAATAGCACTGTTTTCAAATCGCGCCTTGACATATAAAATAAAAAGACGTAAGAATAAGGAAATAAAATTCCTTAATTTGCATAAAATAAAAATGAATATTTATTTAAATACAACTATTCAACATCGTAAATTCGCAGAGTTTAAAGGTACGATTGCAAAATATCATCGCATATTTATTCCTCCTTGATGTCTTAAAATAAAATATAAAACCTACTATTTCAAATATTTTCCTTATGATACCAGTTTCAATTATTTTTCGAAACAAAAATGTTAAGAATTAAACAATCTTTATTTGCATAGGATGCAAAACAATAGTACGAGTTCTCCTCAGGAAAACAGGCAAACATTACTTTTTTTTCCTGACTGATGAAACAGGTTTTCGAACGGTACATAAATTACGTCTGTAATTATCCTGTGATACGGTAACAGCATGTGGTCGCAGTAAATTGTATGATTTTTCCAACAAACGTGATAATTAACAATTATTTTCCAATTTGTATTGCGAATTTTCTCGTAGTCTCCCCAATCAATCTATGACTCAATCGATTGCTGTAAATATCGAGAAACTATAAATTTCAAAGTTCATAAAAAACCCCATTGAAAGGAATCACAGAGTGTAATTCCGATGACGTAAATCATTCACCTAATTAAGAAGCGTTTGTTATTTTGTACTTCAACCGCCTCCAATAAAATTCAATCGCTAAACTAAAATTAAACGCGATCGGAATTCTTCGCTTCTTGAACAATGAAACAGTAATTAGACTTTCGATAGGGAGAGATAATTAAAATTAGCAAAGTGATAAATTTTGCAAAATTCGCGACACTTGAAAATTTTTTAATTTAATCCTTTTTTAAATGTTAAGATTTAATCATTTCAAAAATGTTTAAATTTAATAATTTTTTAAATGTTAAAATTTAATAAGTTTAGCACTGAAGTGCTGAACCTTACATAATTTTTTATTTTTCATCCTACAATTATTTCCACGACGATTTCTCTGAAGATTTTCAAATGATAATTATTATTGACATTAGACCGTAGCCAAAGCCATCATTCTTCGTTCATAAATCCGCAAGAGTACTCAAACAATAAGCAATAGTTCCCAGAACAATTGTTTCTCTTTATTCTTTTACCAACAAGTCTCACATTTGTTCAAGGACCCGTTACATCTCGATTCCTAAAGAAGCTTGGGGAAAATCCAGACACGAATTGAACATCATGCTATTCGTCGATTTTCTTTCGCAAGATAAATAAGAAATAAAAGTGACCCTGACTGTAGAAATCAGTGTTATTTCTTTTCGTTTTCTTTTCAAGAACGGACGACACACTACCAAGAGAGTAGAAGAATAAAAGGAGTTTTACGAAGGCTCGTGAATGGCGCAAACGGGATTTCGTGCTCTCGGTATTTCCCTGGTTCTCATCTCGTTCAATTCAGATGATGATTCTTTATCAATCGGAAAATTCACAGACAAAAAGAAAAATGTTTAACTAACTTGCTGAACTTTTAACATTTTCATTTATATTTCCGAATAACAAGTATATTTCTCATTTATTTCAAGATAATTCTATCGGGAAACCTAGCAATTTTATCAGCGCTTAATGCATGCCTTGCATCATTAAAAAGATTGTTTATTTTCGTAAGAACGTGGGAGGGTCGTGAACTGTGTGACGTGATAAAATTTCACGAATCGGTTATCGTTCACTTAAAACGAAGTAATCGTTAATTAAAGTATATCTTTTCTATTTTCACCGTAAATATGTTGACAGGATTGATAATCGAAATGGAATGGCATTTAATAAAAAGTGATTTCAGAAAACAGTTGACATGGTTTTATGTCGTGAGAATCAATAACTTCTCGCAACACTTGGGAAACAACAATTACTCCGAAACACAAGATTCTTGAACAGATCTGTGAATCAGAAACAAATATACGCGTATTTCATGGTCTATCATTCAACATTTCTAAATTCTGACATCATCTGATTGTGCAATTTGCATGTTGTATGTTGCTAGGATCATCAATATATGGCACCACAAATTTTATATAATTGAAAAACAAAAGGAAAATAGATTAAAAAATTAATTTGCAAGGTAGCAAGTGGAAAATTTAAATAATAAAAGCATAATATTTCTCATTTTAAAATTGAAAAATTTGAGAAATATTAACATTGAAATTTCCATATTCCAAATGTTTAATTAAGAAATTTTCCAATCAATTTCTGAAATATCAAATGATATAAAATTTTCAAATTAAAATGCTTCGCCTCTGGTTCGCCTCGGAAACTTTTAACAAGTTCCTAACTTTCATTCGTTTGCTTTTGAGGTCAAGATACGTTCGACAAAATTTGTTCCTTTTCTCGGGGCAAGAAGGATTTCACGGGAATCCAGTTCACGCATCGGTAGGAGAAATTAGCGTAGGAGTGTACGTTTACGACGAGGTCGAACACGTTTTCCCCCCGATCGTAAATTTCGCGTTTTTAAAGATTCGTAGACGCGTGTGGGGAATCGGGCACGGGAAGTTGTGGCGATTTCCCATCGTGCCATGACTCGACCGGTTCGTGGTGGGGAATCCGGTATCTGGTTGGAGTTATATACAAGAGGCACCATCACTTTGAATAGATTAGTACCGAACAGTGAAATCGAACGATCGGATCGTTGCCGAGGAACACCGTGAAGTGTGAATTATTATTGCAACAGTGATAAACAAATACATGATGGTAAGTACCATTAATATTAATTGACAATCGTAAACATTGATATAAATTTCATATTTTTATATTAAAATATTGCAATTTGTCATCGGCTTCCTTATAGATGAAACGCGTCGCAGTTTTGTTCACCGCCGTTATCATGGTGCAATGTCAGAGGCCTCCTTACGCCGGAAGTAGCAAGCCCTATCCTTCGGTGCTTCCGCAGTACCTCGAAGAGCAAGCAGCAGCTGCCGCAGCGGCGGCTAATTCCACTGGAGGAGTTCTAAATAGAATCGATACGAGCAATGGAACAAATGTAATTTCTTTGTCGGCATCTCCAGGAGCAAGTAACGCGTCTGTCGCGTCGACGATTCCTCCGGACTTACCGATAGACGCGTTAGGAAATATCGATTTGATAAATAGAATCAAAACGTGGCCGAGAGAGAAGCAACCGTTCTGGTTCATCAACTGGCAACAGATCCAGAAACATCGTGGTGATTCGAACAACAGAGCTCAACCGGTTGAAACGCAACCAAATTCAAGATCATTTTTCGCGGGTTAAAATGAGATCGTTATGTATCTTTGAGTATTATCATCTTGTGTTTAATTTCAGACGACAACGCACTGCCGTCGCTTCATCGCTAGTCAAATTCGATTTTTTTTAAATTCTTTTTATAATATAATTGATCGGTGGTACGATTATTGATTATTATATAGACACAGGATTATATCCAGTGATTATATCTAATACACAGCTATTGCAAATGGAATGTTACTTATGATGCAGTAACATTAATTCCTGATGGGTGAATTATTATCACGTAAAGTTTGTTTGTTCTTTCCTTTTTTATGTAACTGCAGAGAAGAGCGTTTGATACTATTTTTAAACAGCAGAGTTTTTATCAAGAATAAAAAGATATTAATTAAAGAAGGTACGGTTGAGTGTGCTTGAAAAACTTTAAATTTCCAATCCACCTGCTGAGCAAGACGCGACAGCCAATAAAACGCGAGAACGAGTCGGAAAGTCGTATAAATCCGAGCGTCTGATTGGCCGAGGGAAGCTGCGCACGGGTAGTCAAGTATACGCCGGTGACGTCAGAACAGTCCGTCCAATGTAAGCGTCGGAATTTCAGTAATAACCCTACGTGCGTGTCGTACGGCGAGGCGTGCTTCTCGTATTCGGTCGTAGAAACGTGAAAGTGGTAGAATATCTCGTTTCGTGAAAGATGTATACCGACAGTACAATGCCGATCGAAATAATCGTCCGATAACCTTTTCATTCATAAACGAACACGCATCATTTACGAGGCAAATGTATTCGATGAGCTTGCGTGTTAAGAAAAAGTCAGATTGTACGCGAACCGCCACCGTACCTGGCAGTCCACGCGGCCCGGCCCCAAAACACTTTCGCCTCGCTATATACACGCGAAATCGCATCGTGTTTCATTCACAACGCGAGCGCCACTGGCAATGTCGGGAAGTGACAGCCCAACATTCTTTCACGGCCAGCCCTGGTCCAGCTGGATCGAAAGAATCGGACGAGACAAGCCGTTGAGTAAGTGCGATGTATCTCATCGAAATGTTCGTTCGTTTGCTGTCGCTGCTTTAAACGCGACTATGCCGACGAGCGTCTGGCTCGTGTACCTAACCTCAACTTCGATGCTCCTCTTTGTCCGTCCGACTTTGACACAGGGCATCGTTAGGGGCCCCGTCGCACACGTTTCTTTTAAAAGCATACCCAACAATTGTCCGGTGCGTTAAAAGTTTCACTAATTCACCTCGCAATACGGACATTTTATTATCAATTTCTTACGACAATTATGTAATTCCTAGCGAATCTTTAACTGTTAAATACGGAGCGTCGAAACGTTAGCTTTAGAAGGATATAGTATATGGCATGGATATCATTGAGAATTTGGTAAATCATTTAAAAACCGTACAGCCTTGCTCGTATTAATATTATTGTACACTTGTATTTTTTATATCTGTGCTCTTTCTTATGAAATTTTGTTGGAAGAATATTATGCATGTACAAAATGTAAACTTAATAAAAGTTGTTTACCCAGAAGTTTGTGTTTTTTATTTCACATTCTACTTGATACTGATAAAATTTTATAAGATAATGATCTTTTATGGGCAATATTTCATACGAGTCTAACAGTATCGTATGATTTTACTGTAATAATGCATTTACAACTGTAGTATATTAAAATTGAACTTAAAACAGAGGTGTAAGATTAATCATGATAATCTTTTATCTCTAGTATTTCTTTTGAAATTAGAAATCACATGTACATTCATATGTATATAATCAGTTTAATTAAAATATTTTTATATGAAACATTAGATACTGTATTGTTTGCTCCATAAGAGAATTCACTTTGTTTCAGGCGATGAAGAAACAGAAGCTCAACTTTCCACCTCAGTTACACGGCTTTCAGCAGAAGGTAAATAGTAATTTACGAATAACTTCAATACAGGAAGCACATTGTTCTCTTTAATAAACAGCACAATATATTTTTTCTAACAAGATATCTTTTTGTTTCAGATATTGATTTATACGGATTTTGTCCTGAGAGGGATTCCTTTTACACGGTAGTATGTGAAACGTGCCATGCCATAGTCAAACCACAAGCTCTCATTCAGCATATGGGTATGTGGTTTTCACTATTGCTTCTCTATTAATACCAGTATTCCTTTACAAATTAATTTTCTAGATTGAAAAATAGTTTGAATTTCTCTATTATTAAGAGCTTAATATTTATTCAGAAAAATACAAGGATACACAGAATGTAACACTACATGAACACTGTCTATATTTTCTCACAGAAAGCCGTCATCCTTCTGGTACGGTCGCTTTTCCACCTCCCACAACTCCAGTCGTGAAGCCTCCCGCGAAAACACCTTATTGTAAAGTGTCCAAGTTGAAAAAGGCACAGCCGTCGCTGCAGATCAGCGCCGGTAGCAAAATCAATCACACGACTGTGAAACGTAACGCGGAGCAGCCGAGCATCTCAACGAGTTTGTCCTCGTCGTCGATACCGATCTCCTCGTCGCCTCGATCGCCTCTCGAGTCTCTTTCGGTTCAGACGTCGAACTCCAGCGTATCGGTGGTCGCCTCTAGCCCGGTGAAGAGTCCGGGCACCGCGTGTCAGCCTCGTCGAAAGAGGTTGAAAACCGATCGGTCCTTGCTCAAGGATCGCGAGTACGATCCCGATCGGCATTGCGGCGTGTGGAACGACGAGACCGGGAAACCTTGCACCAGGTCGCTCACCTGCAAAGCGCACACGGTCTCGCTGCGACGGACGGTCATCGGTCGGAGCAAAACCTTCGACAAGCTCCTCGCGGAACATCGCGCATCGAAGGAGGTGTCAAATCGGCCGACGAAGTTGACCGTGACCGGTACAGTCACCTTATCCTCGACAACGTCCAGCCTGAATCCCTTGACACCCACCACTCCCACGTTGATCGTCGAAACGGAAGCACCCAGTTCTCCACCCGTTTTATCGCTGCCAGACACGTATCCACTGCCAAAGGTAAGAACCTTCGCTGATATTGCTTGTTTTATTGTCTTTGGGATCTCCCTAGATCTTTCCTTAGATTTCCCTTGGATTTTTATTTAAATTTTTCCTAAGTTTTCCCTAGGTTCTCCATTGGATGTTCTTGGGATTTCTTTAGATTTTCCCGAGTTCTAAAGCTAATTTCTAATTAAAAGATTTTAATTTAATTTCTCGTTTCACGATATTTAATTGCTGTTTATTTGACTTCGCGTTAGGAATGTGTTGTGCAGCTTTGATTTCCTATAGGAAATGAAAGTCTTTCCATTTTCTTGCGAAATCTTTCTTTCTATGCTCTGATCCATCATATGTCTGGCGTCGAGGTGCATCTCTTCTACTCTGTTTATTTGTATAAATTTTCAGATTCGATAAAGTGAAATCTTTTAATGTAGATAATTTTTTGTGACGTTCTTATAATACGCATGGTCTGGTATATCGGGATAAAACTTTCATTTTTCAGTAGATATTGATAATTTGGTTCTTGTTTTATTATTCTTGGATCGAAACAATTTGCATATCAAAGGTGGTTCCTTCAGATCTATCGCTTTTTTGGAATAGAAGTGGCAAATGTTTTCCAGTATATAAAATATTTAATGATTTTAGAATCTTACAAAATGAAGTGCATAGGAAGAATTTTAAAAGATTCCCGTTTGACGTATAATTCCGTAGCGTCTTTAAGAAATGTACGAATCTTAGTGGAGCCATGACAGCCAACTATGTCCCCGAATAAATTAGCCAAAAATTGGAGAAAATGAAAATCGAAAAGAAAACAGGTGATAGCCGATGAAAATTTATCGATCGATACCCCTCTTCGTAGATCTCTTAAGACGCATCGAGACGGAAGTAAGAGAAAAGAAAAAAAAGAGACGGTAGGAACGACGGAGGGTGTCGGTTGATCCCTGTTTTCTGTTTTTTGTCATTGCAGGCTGTTGATATGCTTTATCGGTGTCTGGCCCCGCATGGCTCCGCTAAACCTGTAAGGCATGCTTACTTTTCGCCACCGATCTATGAAAACGACCGATCTCATTGCCAGCCGCGAACGCCTCTTTATTTTCTTTTTTTAGACCAAACTCGAAGAGGATTTCGCGAACGAAGAGTTGAGGAGTTTGGAGTCCTCGCTGGTGAACTCGACCGGTTCGTCGCAGTCGAGCTCGATGATGGCGCCGATATCGGTGGTGCTGCCTTCCCTCTCACCGTTGCCAGCTAACAGCGAGGAAGCATCGTCGGTGGCTACCTTGATACCGAGTACAGCCTCGCCAGCGATACCGGTACCAGCAACACTGCCAGCTACTTGCACACAACCATCGTTGGTCACCACGGTACTCGAGGGTGAAACGCCGATCGACATCGATCCCGAATCAGCGATGACCATCTATTCGCCGGTTTACAAGGACAAGTCGCAGTTGGTGGTGCAATTGCCGCGTTTGAACAATATCGCGCATTCCCCTATATCGAGGAGTTGCCAACAGGTACCGGCGTCCATGCCGAGTCTCATATTCGAGCCTATGGAACAGTTGGAGCAGCTGGAACAATTGGAGCAACAGCACGCGACACAGATCAACGGAAAGAGACTGAACCACACGAGCCATTCGAGTCTGGTGAACCAGAGACAGTCGAAGAGAAGCAAACACGACTATCAGCAAGAGTTGTCTACGGCGATCCAAGTGGAAGCTACCACAACATCGTCGCCTTATCCTCATTTCGGCGACATATCTTGGTCGAACTGTCACCCGGAGCCACTGGCCGTAAGTCGGTGGCTTCGTATTTCGTCCAGCCGTAAGCAGTATAACTTTAATATTCACTGACATAAGACCCCACCCACTCCAGGCTGAGGACCAGGGTCAAGCGGCGTTCGTCTACCTCCTCCGTTCTTCGAGATCCGTTTATTTTCCTGGTCGCCCTTGTTAGGTCGCCGTCGAACCTAGGTCCGAAGCCTGTCGAGAAGGGGGACAAAGTCTTGATGAGCGGAACCATATAAGTACCCGCCCATCGAAACCGGCAGCAATTTCTTAACCTGGAATTGGGATGCGTCCTTTGCATGCTTCTCTGCCGAACAACATCCTAGAAGGTTAGTTAGCCTTTCGTTTCATTTCATTTCTCCCTCGTTGACTTTTTTCTTTCTATCGTCCCGTCTCTGACGTCGGGAGACGAGGAAGGACGTTTTCTATGAAACGAGCAAAGGTTTAGGTTTCCTCGACGATGATCGAGGATTATAGGCAGGCTAATTGTTATGGATCGTTCGATTTAGGGGATGTATTCTTACGATGGTACTTTTTTTTTTTTATACAGAAAAGAAATCATGATTTATAGAATTAGGTGAAACATTCCTCGATTTAATATTGACCACGATCCCCTGAAACGTTCTACGGATCCGTACGAAGAGCATCTTGTATCAACGATGCTTCCCTTCCGATGATTATATTTTTCACGACGAAATGTCACAGAAAGTGATGCGACAATAGCAATGCTAGCCCTTTTCAAGTATTATATTGGCAGTGGTAGGTAGTTTAGGACACCGACTGATGTACAATTCCTTTCCACCGTCAACTTTTTTTTACCGAAATCGCAATTGATCGAACTTTGATCGGCGTGTACATCCGAACGCGATTTGTTGATAGGAAAGGATGCAATTTTGTTTTTTCGTTTTCCCGATGTAGGGGTGCGCGGGTATCCGGAAATTCGGGTCGAGATTTATGTCGACTGTCGAGTTGAATTTCGAATCTCGAGTTCGGGTCCCAAAATTACGGCTACTCGATTCGGGTACCCGAATCTTCGGTACCGCGGGCGCGAAGTTACATCGAAACGTCCCCGTGAGAAAGGGACTCACTTGAAATAGACAAATGACCAGCCAATAAATTCGTTGTACATACAGAACGTTTGTTAGAGTAGTTCGATTGAGAAAATGAAAAAAAAACATTAGTAGAAGTTGCTCGTGCATTTTCGCACCGAGGCATCATCAGTTTTGTAAATATACCCAGAGATCATAAATACCGTTGTCCTTTTTGTAAATATCTGAGAATAGTTGGACGACGCACGGAGCGGCCGACGATAAGGTTTTCGCGCGTAGAAACTTCGACTTATTTTCCATGATCCGTGTACAAATGGTCTCTCACCTTGTACATACATATACATATATATATATATCATAGTATACATACATATATTTTTTTTATCGATCACGATCTCTTCAACATTTTTACGTATGACACCTACGCGACCTCAGTAAACGTAACGTCGTCGATTATTCGCTTTTTGTTTCTTTGAAAAATTTTTTCTTTCTTCAGTTCTGCTTTTTTGTGTACAATGGGATGTGAGAGTGTAACGTGTTTAGTGTAATTAATTAATCATGGCAGGAAATCGATTCGATCGCTCGCTTAGGATTCAAATTTCGGCTTCTGCTCTTTGCATCGATCGATGAGATTCATCGATCTAGAGAGTATAGATTGTATAGAATTTTAGTAGAGAATTAGTTAGACTTGAGATAATGAATAATTGTATTTGTTCTTTCATTTCTTTTTCTTTTTTTAATTGCCGAATCACGGCAGACGACTTTAGCGAGCCATAAATTGTCCCAATTGTAGGTAGATACCAGCCATTGTCCTACCCCCTATTCCCCCTCTAAGACGATTTATTTTTGTAAAACGTGTGTCGGTTCTAATTTGCGCGGATCGCTGTTCTCTTCAGCGTTAGGCGACAGGTGGCATATATCTATACATACATTTACGAACTTCTTATCATAGATTGTGATATTTAACTAATTAGCGAAAATTTATTCTAAATCGTGCGTGTGCGTTAGCGAAAGAGGGAGAAATATTTGGACGGGCGAAAAGAGGCGGGATATATGATCTTTGAAGAGGGGAAAAAAGATTTATATTAGGGGTGTGGGAGGAGCCAAAATCCCTATGGGATGGTTGGAATGGGTCAAAGGGTTGAATTTGGTAATATAAAAATTTAAAAAATTGATATTATTTTCTTGAAATAATTCTTATTTAATTCTACTCTGGATTGGAAATATCTAACCCTTTTGGCACTGTAGGCTATAGTCTTCTAATGCAAAATTATTTATTGTAAAAAAAATTCATGGTAAAAATTAATTTATTTCTATTTTCAAAAAACATTTTTCAACCCAATTAGACCCACTATATTAAAGTCCTCCCAGCCCCTAATTTATTTGCGCTTAATCCGGCTACGATTTTCGCCGCTCCCGTAGAAAAAATAAAATTTCCGCTCTGTGTATCGTGTTTGTAGCGTTTTCAGAGTTCTATTGTTGAGTTCTGCTTTAGACGCTGAGGTCTAGTGAGCGAAATGAAAGAGATATATGCTATAGGTGAAAAAATGAAAAGAGAAAATTAATTTTGAAATAGGGAAAAAGACGAGCCGACGAAGGGACGTTGAATTTCATTTTGTTACCGCGCAGTATAAACATTATTATTACCCGCTATTACTCGAGACGATAACGTGGTGTCCAGTCGGTTCACCGCCGTGTTTGTACCTTGGAGGATCGATGAGACGATGATTGATCGATAGATCTGAATATAGTGTAATATATGCCTCACTTTGATCAACAGTAAACGACTATATCGCCTTATAATCGTAATCATGAATTTTGCCTTAAGACTTAATTTAGTAACCATTGAAGACTATTGTGAGAGTGTTTCGAAGAGTAAACCGTGGATGTTTGTGCAAAATGTGCGGGAAAATTTGATAAATTTCATTTAAAGACTAAAGTTATTAAATTTTGTAATTGGTATCTTTAGAGATTGAGAAATTGAACATCTTCATATACGTTTGTATAAATATCTACCGTTTACTCGTATTAATAAACAATCGAATCATCATCGATGAATCATCGAATCATGGCGAAGAAGAGAAAGCAATAATGATTACTGAGAAAATAGGCAGCGAACCGACGAGACTGAATCGTTTCCTACGTCCGTTTACTGATCTTCTCGGCTACCTGAAACCGTGATAATTTGTACATAAATCGCGTAAGCAATTACCCATGTACCTATGGTATCGACGAAACCTCTACAGGTATATATTATATATATACATAGACACACACACATACACATATGATTCTATCGAAGTTGAAGAAGGGAGGAAATATATTGAAATAGAAGGCGCCGAACGCTTTAGCCCAAGTGTACCTACCTTTATTGTATTTGAAGAACTTTACATAGGTTACATTTATGGTACACGTAATATGGTGTGTGAATATCTCCTGTACATAACAAGTGCCCCGTGCATGCTGCGCGAATATACGTATGATCTTTTTTAGAATACCTACACAGGTGTACGAAAATATTTCAACAGCAGAGTGTTCATTATGAGCTGATATGATTGGTCCTCTTTTTTTATTAGTTTTCGAGAATGGATCATTTCGAGGTACTTGGGTCGAAAATTGATTAGTTTAGAAAATATTTTAATTTAGGTTAAGTCCTTCCTGGGATCATCCTTGGGTTTATTGGAGTCCTTGGATTTTCCTTAGATTTTCCTTGGATTTCTTAGGGTTTCCTAGATTTTCCTAGGGTTTCCCTTAGATTTTCTTAGGATTTTTCTTGGATTTCCCTTAGGTTTTCCTAAGTTTGTCCTTAGATTTTCCTAGGATTTCCTTTCGATTTTCTTCGGATTTTCCTAAAATCTCCCTGGATTCGTCCTTAGAATTTCCCTAGGATCTCCTTGAGTTTTGCCTCAGAATTTCCTTAGAATCCTCCAGAGATCCTAGGGTTCCCCAAAACCAAATTCAAAGCAGTCGTTCTAATTTATATCTGGATTTCACAATTTCTTCAACTAAAAATCTTTTCAGTTATTCTAATGTACCCTAAACCTTATAATACCTAATGTAATGAACATACTGCTGTTCGAACGATTTTATGCACCATTGTACGTACCACGTGTTAGTGTTCATCGATCGATGTTGTTTTTCAACGAAGTTTCGAGCGGTTCGACGGTGTGCAATAACAACCGCTAGAACAATAGTAACAATAAAGAAACACAGAAATGCTGTACGCCGACGAAACAGAAAATCGATCGATTCAATCACGGATTAATCATTCAAAGGAACAGTCCTATTTTTTTTAAATTTACTAAGCAATAATACAAATAGTCCACGGTTAAGCGAGTGCACAGCAATAATGATTCTAATTATTTCTAATTAGATTTCTCGCAAGTATTATACAAAGACATTTATCGTTGGCTTACAGTATAAAAAATCAATTTCTCTGATAAATTATAAGTTTCGTTGCGTGTTTCTATGGGAAAAATGATCGGGATTCCTTTTGTACGAAGTTTTATCGTTTCAGTTTCGGCTTGGAACCGTTCGAGACCCGCGTTAGTATTCTTCGTTTCTTTTCGATGGTTAATTAACGAATCCGCGTGAAAAATTGGTGCGTTGGACTCGTGGTGGCTCGCATAAGACTGAGTACGCTTAGAAACAAGAGAAAAAGAATATTGTATCTTCTCGTCGAATAAAAAGTAATCTCTCAAAAAGGTGAATCAGCGATGATTTCTTTTTCTATTGGAAATTTAGCAAACGGGGTAGTTTCGCGCGACAGAAGTACGATGCTTTTTCTTTTTTATTGTTCCACGTACAAATCGCTCGTCCGTTTTGTCCGAGGCACTATCATTTCACGCGGACGAATCTGATAGATACACGTTAGAACAGCTCTGACTTCGTTCATGACGCAACAAGATACAACAAGATATACTTTGTGGCATTTAATTTAAATATACGTTTTATATTTATTTGTAAATTGATTTTGTTCATTCAGTCCGTCACCCACCATCCGCTTCTTCTTCTTCTTCTTCTATGTGCGTCTTTGTTCGATATTATAAAATTGTAAATTAGAGATAGGACATTATTAGATTAGAAATTTTGTGTATACGTTGCTTGTAATTGCCTGCTCTGTTTTGATTAATTAATGAACGTTCTTCATTTCATATTACCATTTTGATTATTTCCAAAACTATAACAATTAGAAGAATATTTTTCAAATAAAATACGTATAAAAATTGCCGAGATTAAGAAAACAATTGGTACAATTTTGGATGATTTTGTTTATTCGACAGCTACCCTTGTAAGACGCATATTGTGCGTCACTAAATATAGGATGATCCATGTGACCGTTTGAGATCATGGCTCTTTTCTAAGTGCAATTAGACAAAAAATAAATGATTTAAAAAGGCTTATATTAAAATGCAATGTTCATAACATGAATAGTGTCATTAAAGCAACTATCATTGCAAAGTCCATTGATTAATCAAAACAGACTGGTATCCGTTACATATCATTGATAGGAAGAGAAAAAAATTAATTAAATAATTATACAGCTGTTTGTTTCCTCGTAATTTTTCTGTATCATAGTTGAAAAGCTAGAGAAACATCGCGCAAACAGAGTTCGGTGGCGTACCGTGCTTGAACTTGTTACTTGTACCGTGCCACGTGAAAATCGAATTCCAAGCTTGGAATTAAACCAGCTGATTGAAAAGGCTCGAGTAATGCAATCGCGATTCCCTAACCACGGTCAATTCGTCGTGATTGCGCGTAATTCGCGATTCGACGAAAGGGAAGCGAGAAACGCAACGCGTTCCTTCATCGCGTATTCTCGACACGATCGGAACACTGCTTTCCAGACGAAATAAAGACCGGTCAGGGGAGGCCACGATTGTTGTTTCGTAGATGAAACATTGTTCGAGCATACGGCGTGCGTAAACGATCCTCCGCGATTCTGTGAAATAAAGCGTCACGTTGAAATCGATGGTACAATGATCATTGAAGAGGAAAAGGATTCTCTGGCAGCTTTTATTTTTATTATCATCAATTCGCCAAGTTTTTTCTTATGAATCCTTTAATTATGTACGAACGCGACGCACCGGGTGCGTCTTGGAGGAAACGAAGAATTTTAATTAAAATATTAAATGATAATATTTTAGTAGAAAATGGAATATTATTATAAAGAATTGTCACCAATTTACAATGGGACTGCGTTACGTGACGCTTTATTAATTTTGCTTTCTGTAATCGTAAGCACTCCCAAGTTATTTTCAACCCAATTATCCAATGTCAAAGCGTCATTTCCTTACAGGAGAAGAAGAAAGAATCTGCTAGAACGTAAAATTAGAAAGTATATTTAAAATAGTGTGTCGGTCGCCTTTTGAAATCGAACGTAGTACACGTTCCTCGACACCTTGCTCCTCACGAAAAAAAACGGGACCGGGATGGAAGAAAAGAAGAAATGAAGTTAAGGTTTAAAGACTAGCTCGTAAGAGTACGTATGTACGAATTGTGTAAATCATTGTGACATCCTCTCTGGTTCGATTCACACCACGCGACTGACTTTGTACAATACTATTCGAATATGCTCGTCGGGTTAGGGACAGAAATCATAACGCAAGACATGTACATTCTCCGCGATATTTAATAACGATATTTTTTTATTCATCCTATTATAGATACACATCTGATATAAGATAGTTCATACAGGTTTGGGTGGTGATATACTTGGTGATTTTCAAAATAAAGCTTCAGGACTTAAGAAGAATAATATTGATCGTCGCGTTTGGATCCAATTATGCAAATAAAAATTAATCTAAATCCTAAGATAGGAGTCAGAGAAATCCAAAGGAAACCCTAGAAAAATCTCAAGAAAATCCTAGAAAAGTCTAAAGGAAATCCTAGGAAAATCTCAAGGAAATCCTAGGAAGATCTAAGGGAGATCCTAGGAAAATTTCAGGGAAATCCTAGGAAAATCTAAGGGAATTTCTAGGAAAATCTAAGGGAAATCCTAGGAAAATCTCAAGGAAATCCTAGGAAAACCTAAAGGAAATTCAAGGGTGATCCTAATAAATTAAAATATTTTCTAAACTAATCAATTTTCAACCCATGTAATTAGGCGTTGAATTCTAAATTTTCAAACTTGATAACTTTTTATCAAAATCAAAAATTCCTCACAACTCTAAAATTTAATTTTCTAGAAATCCTGGAGGCTTTTTTTAAAACACCCCGTATATCACAGTAATATAACATAGCTCATACCATTACATAGATCTATGCATCTTCTTCGACGTTTAATCGTATGCATCGATTACAGAGTAATAGAACTTTATCGCATCTAATCATCTAACCGATTACACGAGTACTTAGATCGTGTAAATCCAACGGAACGAATGGGAAATGCATAAACAATAACGATATTGTTGCATACCGGGTGTGCCGTGTGCGAAGATCATGAAAACGCGTCTAAACGATCGCTGATCGTGTGTTACCGTATTAAAATATAACGTTTAACCGGTCGGCGAATGCTGACACGCGTTCGTGATCATATTTCTCTCAGGTATTTAGCATCTTTGTATCCAACGACATCTTTCTGTAATAAATCATTCAGACAGTGGACGTGATACCGGAAGTGCCGTACAGCGGCTCTGTTTCCGTATTTTCTCTTAGCGGCTTCCACTCGACGCTTCGATCGCATGCTCGAGAAACATTGTAGATTTTTCAAATAGCTTACAAGAATTTTTGCATCGAGCCGCTTTGAATCGTAAGGGCTTAGACTGGCGGGAGGAAGTTTATGGGGTTGACGATTTATAAATACACGATTCTATTTTAGAAATTATCCGCTATTCCTCTTGCTATTCCTGTTATTCAAATTTTAACGCTTTCACGATATTTCGAGAAGGTTACTGGATTCAAACTTTCAGATTTTAACGGAAACATTCGAAAATTCCATAAATTTCCGCTCGTCGATCAGCGTGGAAATTGAAATTTGATAAAAACGAGGAAATTCGTAGATTAAGGAAAACTCTTCGCTCCTAAGGAACGACTTTTACCTAAGAATTTTCATACTCTTAACATTTTCTGATTCTCTTCGATCTATAAGGAAATCTTTTGAAAACCAACGAAAACGAATCCCTCGCGACTTAATTTTCTCCAAAATTCTACCAACTCCTCTCTGATTTCCCTTTCGTCTCGTCACGAGTTTCGTGAATGATAATTACCGTTCTCAGCGTTAAGAGAACCTCCGATGTTAGTATATTTGATAACACATTCTTAAAAAAAAAAATGATGAGATTCGTTCGCAATCAACGATCTCAGTTTCATTCGAAGGCGAAACCAAGCAGTATTAAGAGCGTTCTTCTTGATCCAGCAAGAAAGCGGGCTTTGCGACGATTTTCGGCGCGTGTAACGAGCAACCGGTGTTGTTTAATTATTTTGAGAAATGTGATATGAAATTGAGGGGATGGATGTTTATGGAAAATTAAAGAGTATGAGAAAGAAAAGAATGCAGATGATTGTGAAAAGATCGAGACAGTATTGTTACACCGTTGATCGTTATATGTGCATAAATGCTTCGGAAATAAATGAATCCAAATCACACGTCGACATCTTTTTCTCGTAATTTGTTTATTAAACGCGGTAGAAATATTTATAATTCTTTGGTTTATTAAAATTATTGGCAATTTTTTGAAATTTGTCATAACGATTAATTAATTTTTGTAATTTTCACCGAATCAGACTTTCCCAGGATAAATGGTAATAGCCCTGGGTTCTCTGATTTGATTTATTGATTTTATTAATCGATTTGTAAAATTGATTTATCGATAAACGAAGCAGGCAATTCTTGTTTGGACACGGTTTTCCAGATTACTTTTGAAGAGATGATATCTCGCAGCTTCGAACATGTTCGCGAGAAACGAGCAAGTTTCACGCGTAACGTGAAAGGACGCTTGGGTGACTTGGGGGACACAGAACTGGTCCACCCACTGGTAATTCCATATTTTTTTTTTTTGTAACGCTGCATCGAGTAAGGAGGAGCACGGGATCGATTCGCATCTCGATCGAGAACGATCCTTATCGAGAATTGTCATCTACAACATTACAAAATTTATTATTTTAATCGAACAAAATGATTTTTTATTTTCAGTGGGTCTGTTTGTTGCGAATGTAAGTATCGTTTTAAGAAATAATTTATTTTTCTTTTGTACTAACGTACAATTTTTTCTGTTTCAGGTTCGACGAAAGAGCGCAGTTCCCGAGATCCAAATAAAGATTTTACGTATTTTATTCGAATCGCAAAGAATAGACGAAGAGGATGCTTTAAATAGCTATCCAAGAAGATTCTTCAGGTAATTCCATTGTACCCTGTTTTCTTCTTTGTTGTTCTCTTGCTTACGTCATACTCCTGGTCTTTGTGTTTCCATTCCGAGCTCGTGTTTCGGGAGGGATTATTTTCTCGATTTGCGGTGGAAACAGCGGAATCGTCTGGTAAACAGCTCACGTACAACGATAAATTCGTAGGTATTTAAATACGATTACAATAACGTTAAGGGGAACAATGTCGAACGATCCAAACGATATTTAAACATTTTTCAAACAGGTGTATTTCAGGTTTACGGTTTCAACACTGAAACTGATTACTATCTGATCTCAACGAGAAACGTTTCCAGCCATTAGTCATTCTAGGATCTTCTTAGGACGGTGATTATTATCTAGCATCGTTTATTTTCGTTAGAGTGTCTAATAACAGGTTCATAGAGCCCACGCTTTGCCATAAGAACGAACAGGATGTGTCGTAACATATGTACACCACTTAATGGCGTGAGACAGAAAAAGCTCGTGTAAACACATGCCTTATTAGACGCAGTATTTAATGATTATCTTTAGTAGGGAGTCGAGTACCGTGTTTTGCCGACTCTCTGGACCAACCCTTGGAAGGTATAAAAATACTGAACAACGTGAAATCATTTTCAAATTTTATTTTTCATGGTTACAGTCTTCCTCATTTGTGACGAAAAGCCTTATTAATGATAATCTTTAATAGAGAGTCCGAGTACCGTGCGTCGCCGACTCTGGACCAACCCTTGGAAGGTATAAAAATACTGAACAACGTGAAATCATTATCAAATTTTATTTTTCATGGTTACAGTCTTCTTCATTGCAACGAAAGGCCTTATTAGATGCTGTATTTAATGATAATATTTAATAGAGAGCCCGAGTATCATGCGTCGCCGACTCTCCGGACCAACCCTTGGAAGGTATAAAAATATTGAACAACTTGAAATCATTTTCAAATTTTATTTTTCATGGTTACAGTCTTCCTCATTTGCGACGAAAAGCCTTATTAATGATAATCTTTAATAGAGTCCGAGTAACATGCGTCGCCGACTATCCGGACCAACCCTTGGAAGGAATAAAAATACTGAACAACGTGAAATCATTTTGAAATTTTATTTTTCATGGTTCCAGTCTTCGTCATTTGCAACGAAAGGGTTAACGAAGCGTAAAGGAAGAGAGCACCCGTTAGGAGGTAAAATTAGAGGTGCGGTTTCGGTACAATTATTAAAATAGAAGAGTGACCGGTGTACACGGGTTCAAGTGGAGGGTGTCTGACTCATCCGAGAAAACGTATCGTAGAAGCGGTGGACGAGGTGGAAACTGCGAAATCTATTTGTTGACCAGCTCTCTGCGAGTGCACCAGCTGGACCCAATCGAGAGATTTCTCGCGATGCTCGGGTCATTGCCATCCCTGTTGGCCATCGCTTTATTACCGGCTGGCTGTTGACTTTGGCCCTGGACGATGCTGGAACAAATCATCGTAAAGACGGCGACGCACGGTTATCAGTTTCCATCTGATTCCGAACGCAACCGCGTAAAACGTGACTTGGATCCGCGAACGTTGCCACCATTGAAGTTCTCTTCAAGGCTGTCACCTTCTTCTGGTAAGATACGTATTACCTAACGGGGGGAAACTGGTTAAATGATTACTCCTGACGTCTTATGCAATTATTGCTAAATGGATCATTCAAAATTATAAAAAGAGGAAAGTTTAAAATTTTCTTTAAAAAAAAAATGTTCCTGCAAGAAACACGATCTTCCCAGGGAATGGCAGTCATTTTAACCCCATACAAGGTTTAAGTTACTTAAGCATAATGTTACAAGACATCCTCTTCTTTGAAACAAAGAATAATTCTCTCCTAAAGTAAAACGTTTCCGGTATTCCTGTCTGTTTCTAGAGCAAATCTTCGAAGTTTATCAGTGGGTTCTTTCTACCTGAAGAAAAGGTACGAACCTTTTCGAGCTGATCCAACCATGGGCCAGGTGGTAGGATTTGAAACCCTGCTATTCAGAAGATTTGCGAAGGGAATAGCCGGTTTCTTCTCCGACGTTTGTTACTTTCCCGTTACACATTCTTCCTGCTTACAGCGGGCTTACAAAGGAATCGGTTAAATCGGTCGTAGAAGTAGGCGAAGGTAAAATTCTCACTTTCTTCGAGTCACTGTTACTCGGATTCGCTTCCTTTCGTTTCCTAGCACAGATCGCGAGGTATAATAATCGTAAAACGATCGGCGTGAAAGCATGCCAGTATAATCTCGTATCGCGTTTACCTACGGTTACATAAGGCCAGATGAAAACTCGTTACCTGTGCTAATTGAATTGACGATTGTGCAAGTTCCTTTCCTGAAAAAAGTAGTTCTTTTCTAAAGTAACATATTTACCAAATATTTCATAGAATCACGGTTAACCCTTCTTAATTTAAGGATGCCTTATAATTATAAGTGAAAATTAATTACCAAAATCGTAGACTGATGCGGAACCCTTCAGTGCAAAATTACAAATAATAAAAAATATATTTCCAGTTCAGAAAATCCAGGAAGGGTTAATTTAAAATATTTTATTTTCAATATAAAAATGAAAAATCCTTGAACCTGATTAGAAGTTTCTTCTGTTTCAGAGAAAAGTGGATAAAAGTGGAGGAGCATCTGGCTAGCGAGGCAAAAGTTTGCGAATGCGTCCCTGACCCTTACCTGATCGACTTCTTTCCAGCCTGTGGGGCCTGTAGCACCCTGTTCGCCCTTACCGCGGAGCAACCTGCCGTTTGCTGGCTTCGCTGCATCTCTCCAGCATCCTGCAACAGTTCTTTTTCTATTTTCAACCTTGCGTCTCCTCTTCGTCGTTCGTCCGGTATCAGAGTAACATCCGTCTCTTTTTCCTTGCTGCTACAAGCATCAGCAGCAGCAGTAATGGAAGGGGCCATAGGCTGAAGGAGAAGGAGAAGAACCAGTCGTGAACCAGAACCGTCGGTCCTCAGAATCTCCCAGTCACCTCTTCGAGTCTGTGCGGGGACCAGCGTGTAGATTTGTCGCGGACAATTTCATTTTTCCCGCTCTCCATCGCGCGGCAATCGTTCAGGATGACGAGCAGGATACGAAGAATCGACGATTCGGTGAGTATTTCAATTTTTTTCCACCGATTTCTACAAACCGGTTGAAACAAGACGTTCTTGTAAAATCGCTTGACATTGCTACCAGAAAACCGGTACCATACTTGTGGATATGTACATTTCCGGACTTGCAATTCGTTATGCAAGTCTATTAGAACGATCTGCGATCGGTTTTCATTTGTACGTTATACACGACTGCTTTTTGCGACGAGAAACGAGTTTCCCTGTGTAGGACTCTGTTTTCTACACACCGAAGAGGCTTTCGGTGGTGTAGGTTTGATGTTGCTGGAAAAATGAGTATTAGAATTTGTAATTTTTTATTTTTATTTGTCTCATTTTTGTTTGGAGTTATTTTAATGGAGTTTTATTTCATCTTTTTTTCAATATTTTTCTGGTATGTGATATTTAATGAGCATCGAGTAATTATTATCATAGTCGCTCTTAGTATATGTATAGTGATCATTAGGAGGTTCTCCGATATGGGTTATCACTACTAATACTGCTGTTTCTCTCATATCAAATTCATGAATGAAAATTTGATCTCATTGAAACTCTGATGATCCTATTGTGGGATACCGGTATTGTTGTCCTAATTATGATCGAACCAGGTGCCATGAACTGTTTCGTGGAATTAGAAATTCGGTCGTTAAACGCGTAGGTGACTTTCTACTTGTCATTGGACCGATGTAAATGTTCGTCGAAGGACAATAGCGTGGAAGAGCGTGGGTCACGCAGGCATAATGAATTTCATCTAAAGTATCGCGTTAACAACGATTCTGTCGATGGTAACTTTAGAGTATTGCGATCTTGAAGGTTGGAAATTTGAAAGTTTATAAATTTCATAGCTTCAAAATTTTAAAAATTATTAATTCCATAGCTCCAAAATTTAAAAAATCATAAATTCCATAGCTCCAAAATTTAAAGTTTAGAAATTAAAAAAGTTATAAATTCCATAGCTCCAAAATTTAAAGTTTAGAAATTAAAATAATCATAAATTCCATAGCTCCAAAATTTAAAGTTTGGAAATTTAAAAAGTTATAAATTCCATAGCTCCAAAATTGAAAGTTTAGAAATTTAAAAAGTTATAAATTCCATAGCTCCAAAATTGAAAGTTTAGAAATTTAAGAAGTTATAAATTTCATATCTCGAAAATTCCATAGCTTCAAATTTCAATAGCTCGAAATTTCAATAGCTCCAAAATTTCATACCTCCTAGAATTTCCACGCTTCAAAACTCCACAGCTCTATTATTCCGAAGCTGTCGAATTGCAAACCTGTAGATATTCGAAGCTTTCGAATGACAAAGCCCGTGAATTCCATAGCTCTAGAATTTCCCTCATTGAAGCATCCGATCCTTTGACGTCCACTCGTCACAGATCAATCATGCCTCTAACCAATTTATACGGCGCACTACTGACGTCGCATTCATTAATGTTACTTCCACGTATAAATTGCGACAATATATGGGTTATTGAGAATAATTATTTCATGGATGCCGCGATGTACCGGGCTCGTTTCACGTGCTGCAACAACAAGTCAATAACCTGCGTTCTTTTACGAGGTCGAAGTCTTAATAAATTCGCGATAAAAGTTCGATAACGACCAGCTTCTCCGTACATCTTTTTCCAATAACAAAAGCAGTTAAATTCATTGTTTATTATACGCACGAAAATGGATATCGATTCGTTGCCGTTCAATGGAAAATCAACACCGTTGTCTATTGGTACCTGGCAAGTAAACGAACCTTTGTATCTTTTATCTCGATCCTAGAATAGATTCGTTCACTGTCAGTCACGAGTTTAAACGTGATCTACGACGAATGGAACGAATGTTTGATCGTGGACCGAAGGGTTCTCGTTGCTTGCTTAAACTACACCCACGCCGGGTACGATTTGCATATCGCGTTCCGCTATTTCTTCGTGTTTACGAACCATTCGATCGCCGCTTATATACATCACGTTTCTATCGTGAAAACAAGTGGACTTCGGTTACGTGGAAATTCAACGATAAGACACGCGGCTCTTTGTCGCTACCGCTTCGATAAAACCTGGCTGATTTCCAGCTTACGCTTTAATTAGCTTACCATTTCTGTCTGGATATAAATCCTTACGTGCAAAAAGTGGTAAATGATGAGAAGAAGTACGAGGAGATATTCCTGGATACTGCAACTAAGTATTTCAGGAGAGAAGAAGAATATTTTTTAACAGATTCCAAATATTCCAAATTATATTCTTATTAATTTATATTTTAATTTATCTTATAACGGCTATTGTTACCGTGGCAATTAAGGTTTTAAGACGGATCACCTGTGTGAATCAGCTTATCATTTATATCGTGTTGATTAGCCTTCTTTAATTAATTGGTGTATTTTAAGTCGAGCCATTTCTTGCAATTTGATTAGGATACATAGTTTCAAATTCGATGGTTGATTTAGTTAAGATAAATCATACCTTTCCATTCTATTTATGGATCACATTGAAGGATTATTCAAAGTTTCATTACACATGTACATGAATCGACTGACGTGTTTCTGCATACAGTGGACAGATTAAACATTTTCTATTTAAATGTGCTAATCCTTTCGGTATACAATAATACATTGACGAGGTTTTTTCAAAGGGTAGAAACGTTTTGAATTTCAAAAGTAACCTTTCAGAATATATATGCAATCTTTGAGTTTCGGTATGAATCTTGATTCAGAAATTATTCTCTGTTGCTATCAAAACTTCTGACGTCATTGTATTCAAATATCCAAGGTCTTTTATATATATATTCTCTGTCATGAACGAATTGTAGGATTATCATTTATGAAAGATAATTTCATGCAGGTAGAATTCTTCCAACTCTGCTTTCAAAATTTTGCGTTTCTCTTCGAAGATTCATAGTTTAGTTCCAAGACTGTAAATTCGGAAGCTCTAGAATTTCTCGGAGCTTCCAAATACAGCTTTCTCCAACTTTCACGAGCACCCTGTACTACATGAAAACCAAGTATCCACCGCATAATTCCCCTTCGAATACCAAACGTTTCGTAGAATTTCCTGCCTACTATTTACCGTAGGATGCTCCAAATAATTATACAGCAATGCTTCCAGTTACTCCTCTATTATCGAATGCCGTTGCGCGCTAGTAAATACACACGAGGGCTTTACTCTAGATTTACGTAAACCGCGATATGAAAACGAAGCCGATTATCGTGGTAGGATCGCGAAGAAAAATGCATGGAAGGCGTTGAAGGAACTTGGAGCACGCTTGAAAACCGGTCACGTAACTGGCTGACGCGTTTCTCCAAGCCGTTTCGCTGCGTATCAAAAGCGGTGCAATCAAGAGGAAGAGCGCGTTACGTGTACACAGGTTAATAACTCTCTTTATTCGAGACGCGTAAACGACGTGTATCCAGCTTGCGACCGATAATTACCGGCTAATCCTTAGATAATAATCATCGGATCATTACTTCGATCCATGTAATTCGGACCTCCGGCAGCGTTCGTTGCACGCGCGTACGAGGATACAGGATATATAAATTGACGAGGAGGGAAAAATATAATTGGGAATTGCAGTTTTATTGGGGAACTTGATGGGTGGAGAGTTGGGGGATTTGAAATTTGAAAGCTTTGGGATTCGAGACCTTCGATATTTTGGAAATTTTGATATTTCAGAGCTTCCAGATTGCAAAATTCACAAATTTTTTAATTTCCAAAATCTCGAACTTTCCAAATACCAACGCTTCCAAATTTTCTGATTTCCCAAATTCCCAAATTTTCAAATTTCTAAAATCTCGAACTTCCCAAATTCCAAAATTTTCAAATTTCCAAAATCTCGAACTTTCCAAATTCCAACGCCTTCAAATCTTCTGATTTCCAAAATCCCGAATTTCCCAAATTCCAAAGCTTCCAAATTTTCTGATTTCCCAAATTCCCAAATTTTCAAATTTCCAAAATCTCGAACTTTCCAAATTCCAACGCCTTCAAATCTTCTGATTTCCAAAATCCCGAATTTCCCAAATTCCAAAGCTTCCAAATTTTCTGATTTCCCAAATTCCCAAATTTTCAAATTTCTAAAATCTCGAACTTCCCAAATTCCAAAGCTTCCAAATTTTCAAATTTCCAAAATCTTGAATTTCCCAAATTCCAAAGCTTCCAAATTTTCTGATTTCCCAAATTCCCAAATTTTCAAATTTCTAAAATCTCGAACTTCCCAAATTCCAAAGGTTCCAAATTTTCAAATTTCTAAAGTCTCGAACTTCCCAAATTCCAAAGCTCTCGATATCAGCCTCGTAGCAAAACTCCAGCCCATAGCAAAATATTTTCGTACCATTCATAATTCATGGATATACAGAGTTGTACGTGCATCGAACGAGGCACATCGTATCCCTGAGAAAAATTCTTATTCCGGTTCTCCGACGCAGCGTCGAACATGTGCGTCCATAAGTATCGTTGCACATGTGCAGCGTTACATAACTGTTTGTAATACTCATTTTGTTTGAGTTGCAACAAAGGAGGCTATTTAGCGCGTACACGTTCTAGCCGCTTCTATGCTAATCCAGGCGCGTTTTATCTGGGACGTCAATTAATGTGACGTCGATGTTTAAAGAGTAACCGATGCTGAAGATGATAATAATAATATCATATAATATATTTATTGATAAACTATAAGAATTAGAATAGAGAATTTAATAATACATTAGCAAATTTCTACGAAATTTAATAAACGCGAAGTTAACACGGTGAATAAACACAGTTAATTATAAAATGTTATACGGGAATTGTATTAAATTTAATTAAATTTAATTAAATTATTCCGGTGGACAAAATCGGATAGCTTGCATTGACTTTCAAGAGTATCTCAGCTTATTCATTACCTTTCATCGAGCGTCCGTTCGAGTAAAGGATCCTTATTTGGTACACGGGTTCGCTCGATGCTCGTTAAACCAGCGTAGAAAGTTCATCGAAAGCAACATCGCTTCCCTTGCATTTTATCGTTAATTTCCAGCAATTTTCCGGCTCCCTGACATTTGAACGTCACGGTACAACCGTTTCCAGAAATCCTCTATAACGAACCTATTCCCACGAATGTCACGTGTACTGGCAGCTGTTGGCATTTAAAATAAGTAACAGATTTCTCATCGAACCATAAGTGAACGTTCCATCTGCCTAATAAGTGCTCTGTCTATACCATTCATCTCTCTATATTTTCCATGGAAACGATATTCGTTTGTACATTTTCTCACCTGACTCTGTTTGAACTCCCGCTGCTCGATTTGGTAAAACTTTCGTTGGCCAATATTTGATCTGACCTTTTTTTGTGAAAGGATTTTTGTTCAAATTTACTCTCCAAATTTGCTATGGAAATTACATTTAACCCGTTTAAGTTTTTATCAATTGTTTGAAATAGATGAATTGTAAAATTTGATAATAAATTAACTAGGTTAGTTTTCATTTAATTCATTAATTAATTAAATAATATAGAAGAAAATAGAGTCATTTTTAATTATTATATACTACAAAATTAAGTATATAATTGAAAAGTACGAATAACGAAAAAATATGAATTCAAATTTTCCCGCGTAAAAGTTTGTGCGCGAGCGGGTGGTCCGCCACGGGCCTATATATATAAGGCCCTCTCCGCGGGATCGTCACTTTCCCCTGGGACGCCGATGGGGAAGGATCGGAACTCCCTGGGGGGAACCCGTGGAGTTTCGATCGCGAGTTTATATTTCTGACCAAAGAATGAATAATAAATAAACAGAATAACAATCATGGTCATTTTAACGACGTCATCGTTGGAAATCCATGATCGAGGAATATAAGTAACGTAACTGCTATGAATTAAGAATGAACGCACGTTTATTCGACGACGATGTTAGCCGCAAGCGGATTACGTATTCGCGGAACGTATTTCAAGGCGATTACGTTCGCTCGACGACGATTACACGCATCGTATACACCGAGTTATTCCCATAGCTATCAAAATCGCGACACCAACATACTCCGCGTTAATTAACGTCGTTCTATTAACTTGGGAGAATAATGTCAAGGTCGTGAGCGTGTCTAGAAAAGTGATCGAATAAATTGAATGATGCCACTGATATCTAAGAAGATGATACAATGATGAGATAGTAAATACAGCAAAAAAGATAATTGCTTTGTTGGTGAAGGATTCTGAAGGCTATTCATATTTAAACAGTATCAATTTTATAGAGATATTTGCAATTTTTATTTTGGACTAGGCTCTGATTAATATTCAGAGCAATTTTCCATACAAGTTTTAAAAAACAAAGAAAAGAAAATTCTGTTCGTGGAAAGCTTGATTTACTTTTCATCGTAGAAAACCACCAATATATTCTCTCCATCTATAAAAACTCATTTATCATTCAAACGTTTCATTTTTCAAGAGTTTCATTATTTCAGTATGCAACGTTACTAAAAACTTCAACCGAGAGTTTGTTTTAAAAAAATAAAATTCTTCTTTATAACAAATTTTATACAAATTAAATTACGTCTCGCATGCTTTATTAAAAATTTAATTATCCTTCTCTGTATGTACGTACACATTTCGATCAATATGAAATACGAATATAATATCGTTTCATTATTTTCATTTTAACGAATTTCGCCAGATATTCAGTGAAAAAAAGTATGGTTCAATCGGATTGCAAGTTGCAATAAAATATCGAGTTCGTTCGAGTTGGAATAAATTACACTTTGCTAGCTGCCTTTTTTGGTCGAGTTCTCCGTGCTCGCTGCACTCGCACCCCGTAATTATTTGAATGACCGATAATCGTGCTTCGTCGAACCACGGTGTGTAATGCGACTCTGGTATGCGATCTTTTCATTAAATTAACAACACCGGTATGCACGTCCCGTGTTTCCACCTTTTTCGTGGAACTATTTTCCTCTGTACATTCGTTGAAATAAAAATAGTAACGATAGGAATTTTAGAAATTTAGTAATTATTTTTTGAACAAATAAATGATGAAATCTTTCTTCTTCGCGATTTACTATCGCGATTCAGTGATCCGATATCGAACGGTATAAGAGATAGCGGAACGAAGGATAAACAGGAACAATGACTCGCTGATTAATCGGTAATACGATTAAAATTAACAATCTACTAGAGTTTAGCCATCACTGTCACGTAAACCGATCTCCCATGGCGCGATACCTTTTGTTCCCCGTAACTTATAATCACTATTCTCGGTACAGTATCGAATATCTCGTAGATAATTACCCGCGAATCAACCCGGAAAATCATGAAATTCTCCGAAAATCATTTCCTCCTGATAAATTCCTTGAAATTTCAAATTCATTTATTCCGAGAAGTTGGCTCAAAGAACCTTCTATGGTTTCTTTTTCACCTCGAGTCTTTCAATGACAAAAACATAAATCATGGGATTCAATTAGACGTCGAATTGTTCGACGTCGAAACGCAGCAAAGTGCATCTTCGACGCGTACGACGTCGGAATGCATACTGCAACCTGAATGCATTTTTTAACGCCTGCTTCGTCTTTGTTATTCAAAAACTCCTACCGACAAGTTATATTGAGACGAGCAGAAAAAATAATCTCAGAAAGAGAATCTATAGAATTATTTCATTAATGGACGTCGGAATCCAATTTCCTCGATCAATAGCAAACGTATAAATCACCGAGTCGATTAAAGGAACTTGAAACGTACTTTTTCTCTGCCAGCAAAGGATCAGGGTATAATGCATCTTTAGCTGCTGCATGTCAATTGCAGGATGCATTCAACCGACCGAATGCACTCCTTAATGCCTCTTCAGGTTTTTCATCCTTGCCGAAGAAAATTGTGCAAAAAGTCAAGGTACGATGATTCTGATAGTAGAGGTGGAAGGAGACATTAACCCTTGCAATATTAAGGGAAGGAAGGGTATTTTAAAGACCCTCCATTATTATCTCAAGGATTTGTAAATAGTAAAAAATATTTAAATAAAAATTTAAAAATATAGGTGTCTAAGATACCCCTTCCTCCTCTTAATATTGCAAGGCTCCCCTCAAATTGGCGAACTAGAAAATCAATTTCAAGGATCTCACGTGTCAGCGTTATTTATAAACGGTACGCTACAATTTTCATTTCACTATTCGACCCTGTGGACAACTGTTCTATACGGACTCGTTGTCTCGGTATCTCGTCCTATTTTACCTCGAAGAATTCCACAGAGAAAATATATCCTTCCGTGGAATTATTCTCCAGGTGGTTCCGAATGATTTCTTTATCGCTCGATGGATTTTGAAATCGAGGCAACGTGGTAGAATTAATATTTGAAAATTTGTAATTTCTATAAAAATATATAGAAATATTGTCGATTCTCCATGAGGTTCCGAATGATTTCTTTATTGCTCGATGGATTTTGAAATCGAGGCAACGTGGTAGAATTAATATTTGAAAATTTGTAATTTCTATAAAAATATATAGAAATATTGTCGATTCTCCATGAGGTTCCGAATGATTTCTTTATTGCTCGATGGATTTTGAAATCGAGGCAACGTGGTAGAATTAATATATGAAAATTTTTAATTTCTACAAAAATGTATAGAAATATTATCGATAATTTACAGGATAGGAATATTTTTCTGATGCACTATATAGAGGAAAGCGTTGTACGCGAGAAATGTTCCTGGTCGTCGGTCTTTAAGGCTCTCTTAAAGGAATATGCTTGTATGATCGCGAACCGGGTCGTGCGTTATTCATGTGACACACGCGTGTGCGTAATGTGCATGGGCGAACGAGAAAGGCTGATAGGTGAGCCCACGTGAGCCCTCTTATGTTCCTTCCCACATACCGGGTGTCTGACAAAGTGTCGGACTATACATCAATCGAAGCGTTTTTTTATTCTCTGTAAGAAAGTATTAAGGCACTTGGGTGAAAAATTGAATAGTTTAAAAGATATCTTAAAAAGAAACTCAGGTTCTCCATGATTTAAAAAAGGAATTTTTATGGAATTTCTTATTTTGATGCTGTACACTCGATGGAATCGTTTCTGCTGGATATATTTCCTCCTGGGGTGCTCGTAACACAGGTGCACTATGTTTCAAGCACCCTTTACATTTGTTCACCCACACTGCTCGCACGAGCGCGTACGAGAACACGACGCGACGTGGTGCGTACACCCACGCACGACTTACGCCTTCGCGGCTCGTTGCATCAGGGCCCGGTGTTACAGGCCCAATAAAGGAGCACTAACACAGGCGTAAACAGTGAAACGAGCGGCATTAAAGAGGGGAAATAAAGCAGAGCTGTTCGATATTAAAAATGATGGGTTTCGGTTCATTTAGAGTCTCGATAAGGAAACCTATATATTTCAGAATTATCTCTTTTTCAAGAGTAAATTGATACAAAACGACCTAATAGATTATCATACTGGTTCTTTCGTAAAACCATGAATCTTCAATTAAGAAAACATGGAAAATACTGGTCGTTTCTGATTTAACACTTTATCGGTAGCGAACGTGACTACGAAATCGTGCCTCGAGATATTAGATTCTCGTAGCTCGGTCAACTGTAAGGTTAATTGAATTTACTCGTCATGGTTACGCAAAAGTGTCAGCCACCGAGCTGTAAATTGATTTCTCTACGATTGAATGTAGCGACTGGCGTCAGTTCAAATCCACTTATGTCACAAAGTTTCGAATTTCTACTATTTCAAATTTATTTCTCTTAAACATTGAAATTTATAACAACTTCTATAATTCTCTTCAATTCATTTCTCTACGGTCGAATATAGCGACTGGCGTGAGTTCAAATCCGCTTATTTCACAAAGTTTCGAATTTCTACTATTTCAAATTTATTTCTCTTTCAATTTCTAAGCGAAACATTTTGAAAATTTGATTACTATAATTTTTCAAATTTCCATCACCGCGTCATTGATTAGCGTATCGATAATTCGCGATTAGGAGTAATACCTTCGATCCTAACTAAATTACAAACTACACCATCATTATCCAGCCCCGTGATACACTGATTAAACCCAGCCATAAACCTTAATTACCATTTGTTCTCCAGGTACTGGAAACGTGTATTTTAAAATCATTATAGGAATTTTCTATAATCGTCTATTAATTATGCGCCGTGAGTCATTATTATACTACCAGCTAATTAATTGCAACAGTTATCTTTGAACTGTCGGAAAAGGAGGGTAATAAACTTTTTTTTTATCGAGACGAACGAAGATGATGGGCGCGAGTAATTGAAGATCTCGTGTCAGAGAAGACCAAGTGACCGGAAGTTGTTCATTTGACCGGCAATATCTATGCAAAACGTAGCCGATGTACGCGGTGCATGGCTCACCTTGTTTTACCGTTCGATTTCTCTGTCGCAGTAGCTAGAACGATATTCAATATCGGTGCAATTGTATTCGCGAGAATTGTTTCGCTCGTCGAAGGTAATTGCATCTTGTCATTTTTCATAACTACACCTCTCGACATCGCCTTCTTTGGCGATGCATAAAACCGGTGCAACGAGAACGTAGAATCAATTTTCTTCCCCTTCTCGTCTTTTCTTCTTCAAACTTTACATCCTTCCAAGAATATTCTTCAACTTTTCTTTTGAAAATTACTTTCTAACGATGGAACGTTCTTTACGTAGAGAAAATGAAGAAAAAAAATTACGCTTTGAAATTTTTCAATAACACTTTATTTCCAATAACAGCGTGTATTTTTGTTAAGTGACAAAAAGGAGAAAAGGTTCGTCCTTCGAATACCTTGATACTTTAATTAACTTCCATTGGTTCGATCAGAGTTTTCTCTCCCGTGGATCAAAGTTGACATTGTCGGACTTCCTATCAGCCGAGAATGTTTTCGGTTAAAAATATTGCCGGCTTCGTTAACTATAATTAACCAGGGTCGATAGGTCGACCAGTCGATCCAAGTTCTTCCTATGCGAAAATAACGTGCTATGTACTCGTACGTGATTCAATTTATTTACCACCATTGCTTCCCTTTAGAACGTTCGTTGGAAAGAGAAAAATATAGAACGACAGGTGTTCGAAGCGTATAGAAGAGAAAGTTGAAAATTGAAGATGAGACACTTAAGGGGAAAGTGTAGTTTCTTACGTGAAAATTATTTCTGTTTAACAAATCATGGTGTTATATATGGATTGTAGATTAATTATCTTATATAAATCATTTTATTCGTCAGAGTGGGGCATAAACAATATATTGTAAGAAGACCATTGAAAACCAAGACAATTAATGCCTTTTTGACAGTATTTTCCATTTAATTATTATTGTTATTGTTATTATTCCAATCACTGAATAACTGATTATTAATTAATTAAATACCATATTGAAAGGAAATAAATTTATATGGAAGTATTAATTAATCAGTTATTTAAATATTCAGATAATTGTATTAAGTGTAAATAAACTTATCTGAAAGTATTGATTAATTGATTAAACATTGTGATAATTAAATTGAATGCAAATAAATTTATGCGAAGGTATTAATTAATTACTTAATTAAATATTGAGATAAGTATATTGAATATAAATAAATTTATTCGAAATTATTAATTAATTACTTAATTAAATATTGAGATAAGTATATTGAATAAAAATAAATTTATTCGAAAATATTTGTTTATTTTTATATATTTCTAATTGGATTAGAGAATCTCCGAGTTTCTCTAATCCGTAGATAGTAATAGCGCAAATTATAGCACGTGCCACTGCATATTTTGCTGGTATCCCACTCTGCCGAAATAATACCTAGTCTCTAAATTCTAAATAATAAAATAATAAACTCAGTTTGCAAACGTGTAATAATAGAACACTACCATAACGTATTAAAAATCCTAATCAAAATAAGGTATTCTAATTAAAAAATAATTAACCAGATAAAATATCCACACGAGAGCCCCATCTTTTCATCAGTCTAATAGGGTACAGTGTCGTTTCTTTTCGTCTTATTCGCTCGTGTTTTCTGTCAACGTACAAAAAGTATTTCCTGTTTTCATACGAGGACCGTCGAGGAGACGAGCTCCTGAAAACAGAGAGGGAAAGTTGACCGAAGAAGACGACAAAAATACTCGATGCTTTCGCTCGTCATCCGGTGATATTTTCGTACACGTTCATTGAGAAAAAGCCTTAACGGGTGAACGCGTACAACTCGTCGTATTTACACGCCCCTGGCAATGGGATCCTTCGGGGTCCGGGCTCTTTCGGAAAAAAAAAAACTTCTTGACCTTTGAGGTTTGCACCGATTTTCGCGGCTCTCTTGTTTTAAAGAGACGACTGTCCGAACGAAGTGACGCGTCACGTGTAAATAAAATTTACGATCCCGTGGATTTCGAGGCACACTTTGAACCGAGCTTCGTTTTACGACCATCCTCCTTGTCGACCATTAAACATTCTACGGTGTCGTTCTTCTGTTTGCTACTCAAACAAGCCGTGTGGCGCTTCTTTGAGAGTTTCGGATATTTCGGAGACTCGTAACGCTGGGGAAAAAAAGGGAATGGAAGATGGAGAGCGATTTGTTGGAGGACCCCTGTAGACCTGCAACCGGCGTAACACTTTTGTACTTTCGCCGGGCGAATGATACAATTCGCGTTCCCTTTGGTAGAGTTACAGGAGCTATATTTATTGATTTTTATATAAAATCTAATTTTTTAATTGCTTAATAGACTGGAGGATATTTTTAAAAAATTGAATTTTATAATATGTGGAAATGGCACTATAGAAATAGATATGTGTGATTAGGCACATTATTATGGAATATTGAAAATGAATTTTTTAATCGAATATTTAGAATAATAATCAATAATGACCCCTCCAATTAATTATTAGTAATTATTTTTATTACCAAGAAAATATATTAATAATTCAATATTAAGAATATTGAAATCCCAGGGTTACTTTTGATATACTTTCATCCAGGAAAATTTAAGTACTTCCTCTAAGATATTTAGGCTTCACCAGAGAGTGATGTTCAGTCTCAATCAGGATGCATCCTGTTCGTCATCTCCAGTGCTTTGACTGCGCATTACTTTTTATCTTCCTCTGTTCTCTCTTTTTCAATCGTCTCCTATTTATATAGCCTCGTTACTATCTGCGGTGGGGTTAACGTTACCCTTTGAGAAGAAAAAATAACTGTACACTGGAACAAGGTGAAGGAAATTAATTGCTACCGTGTACCGTTAAATATTTTTCATCTTTCTTGAATCGCCGCTTTAATTACCCACTCGTGTGATCACACGCGTGATTTTTAATGGTGTGAATCTTTAGATTCTGATCTTATTATGGAATTAATTTAAAGAGGAGATAAAACTTCCCAAGCTTCCTAATTGCAATTATTCAAAATAGTATTCTTCCATTTTTCCAATTTAAATTTTCCACTCGCTACCTTAGGGAAAAATTAATATTTCATATCGCTATTATCCCTAGGGAAGCCTAGGGAAAATGGGAATAATTAAATTAAAAGGATAATGATTTTTCTCTGGTAGAGAAGGTACTAGATGGTACTTAATGTTCGACACGATACGTTTCACTGGAGATCAGCCATTTAAACGACCACATGGCCGGACAATAGCAAAGGCTATCAGCTTGTCGGCTTATCAGCGCGTACGTAACTGCGTATCGATCCATTTAACCAACAGCCAAACCGTGTACAGATTTCACACTCGTGGCTTTCTATCGGCTGGGGCCTAAACCGAACGGAATTTCGTCGAAAGTGTTTTATGCAACCGTCTCTTCGCTCGTTCTGGGGCTTCGTTTTCTGGAATTAGGCCATGGTTTCCGTCTGCGGAGACCTGCTGACTTGACTTTACTTTCCATTCAACGACATCGTCTACAAGCCTCCCTGTAATACAACGTGAGTCCTGAGTAATCCCTTTGTTATTAACCCCTTCGTCTATTCTATTCCACTTTAATTAATTTAATTAATAATTGACAAGATTTTAGTATTTCTCTGTGTTTCTTAATTAGTGGAAATAAATTTTCCAAAAATTGTAGTTGCAAATTTAATTTCCAATTTTTAATTTTCCTCATTAGCTTGAACTTGTAAAAAAGGAAATGGTGTAATACTGATCTCATTGATATGATAAGAAAGAACGATAGATAACTTCACCTGCAAACGATTGATCTCTTATTTAATTTCAATTTTACTAATGCTTTATAATTATAAATATTTGCATATCCACCCACGCCACGGAGCAAATGGATTATTATTGCAATCAGCATCAGACTAATAAGTGCACGCATAAATGGATCAGAGGAATATTGTGGAAATTATAGCAGATCCAAATATTACATAACAGATGAAAATTTATGAAAATCCACTAATAATTGCTTCAATAATCACCGAAATTTGTATTTCATAATTATGGTAATTAATTAGTAATTAATTCTTAATGAAGTTGTAAGAAGTTTCTATTGTAAGAATAACAAGGAACAATGTGTACGATGTTTTATCGGCAAAAAATTATCAGTATTGTTTCCGTAATCCCCAGATAAAGGCGGTAAAAACGTGAACTCGTCGAAGGAAAGACGATCAGTGTTGAATTAACGTTGCATGCGCACGTAGCGATTCGTGGCACGAATATAAATGTGGATTCTCTTTCAAAAGGGTCCGAGGGTATTCGGTTCCCTTGACAGCGGCGAATTTCGATGCCACTCGTCCTGAATCACCATGGTAAATATTTACGGGCTAGTTTCTTTTATCAGCCGACGTTGTAACGTCGTGTACAGTCACAGATAACGATTGTCATCGACTTGTTTCAACATGTTCGAAACAGAAACGAATGTTAAATACGTGCTTGTCATCGCGTAGATTCGATGGTGAATTTCTTCGTTCAGTGTTTATATACAAGATTTATCGTGGACCTTGGAATTTGTTTAAAATTTATTTTCTTTATGGAGAAAGTGGACCATTATGTTTAATTTGTGATACGAATATTACAGGTTTATTATTTTTGTCAGTGTTTGAAATTAAAAATTATGATGAATGCTAATTTATATTCCATAAATTATAAGTGCACTTTGCTATAAAAAGTATTTACGACTAATAACGAAAAAATTAATTTTTCAAAAATACAATAATTGAAATTAAATTTTCGCTATCTCTATAAAAATCAGCGTCCAGTACCAAACGTCCAAGGTAACACGTGTCGTTGCATCAACCTCCATACGCAATGAACTGCAAGTTTCCATATCGCGAGAGATTCAATTGAAAGAAGTAACCCTTGCTCGTGAGACGAATTCCAGGCACAGATTTTTCTACGAGATTCAATCGAACCCACGTTTATTAGGATACTCGAATATCGTATAAACAGGAGTCGGCGCCTGATTAAAAATTAAGAAGTCACTTTTGGTCCTTGAAGAAAAAAGGAAATGCCGTGTTACGTGTTCGAGCTTCCAGCCCTACGACCCGCGGTCGAAGTATCCCTTCTAGTGATCGAGACGTGAATCTTAATTGTTTCTTGGAATGATACCTTGGTAAATGTATCACGTAACGCGACGCAATGTTTTCAGGCCAAGGTTTAAAAAGGGCCTCTTATGGTTTCCCTTATTAAAAAATAATTTCTTGCAAAATTAATTATTTTTGCTGAAAATATATATTATGAATTTTTAAAAATGTCTGCCTCTCCTTTTGGTAATTAATAAGCTTTTAATTAGAATTTTTTCAAGCTTAAAATCTTGCTATAATCGAAACACCCAATTTTGTTTAATTTTTTTAAAAATCATCCCTCGGGATTCCCACCGGAAGTGGCCATAAAAATACCATCTCAAAACGTGACCATTTAGCAGAGGAAGAATTAAAGTTCGCGGAGGAGCCAAGAGGACGTGTTGCCGTCAGACCAGAAATCCGGGATACGGAATTAGCCGTCACGGGACGCCGTGGAAATCGTGGTTAAAGACACCATGAAGACGTGTTCCACTCCTCTATCTTCTTTTCGTCAATTATGATATTCCGCGAAATTTCCAATTGCTTTTCCACGCGAGTTCTTTAACATTTTATTAGAGCCAAGCCTCTAGAAAGATTGTACCGAGTTAATTGATGACGATCATCCGTTTATCTTGAAGAAAGGAACCGACGTTTCGACGCGATTTTAGAGACTGATAACGTTGTATGGCGAACAATGTAATGAAATTACGCGGTGTACCAGGAATTTCCTTCGTTCCGCTTGTTAATAAACGCATTCTCAACAGGGGAGGCAGAAACCTTGCTTTAGCGCAATTTCAAATTGCTTTTGTAGTTTATTTATTAATATTAATATTTACGTAAGTTCACGATAAGCATTTATCATTTATACATTATAAAAACAATTAATCCTCGGATGACGGACCATGGAGAGAATTGTAGCAGTAGCAGAAGCGGGTGGGGAAATGAAGCCCTAGGATTCCCTAGATCTTAAAGTTCCTTTGTGACATCCTAGTTTATTGGGTTACTTCGATGAGACCTAGCTCGGCGTCACCATGGAGAGAATCTTAATTTTAATTTAAGATCCCCTATAAAATTCTAGGTGATTTTTCTTTTTAACTAACACGTTACAATTTTTTGTTTCAGAATGGTGAAGATGTTACCCTCTGACCTGTCGTGAGGAGCACCTGGAAGAAATATGGCTTTGACCGTCGTACCCTCGGCTCGCGTTTTCAACGGAAACGGTGAGTTATAAAGCAATCTTATAGCATCAAAATGGGGTAAACCTGTGCGTACGTGAAAAGTCCTCTGTGCCTGCTTTCTAGTTTTTCACGTCGAGTCAATATTACTATCGCTATTGATAATGTCGTTCAATATTTGTGTAAATTTGTGCGGAAGATAAACGTGGGATTCCTTGTCTCGTTTGCTTTCTCGTATTTGAAATGTTTGAATTTTTGAAATTCTGCAATATCGAAATCTTCAATTTTAAACAGGACGTCCGATGCCTCTTCGTTAACTAAAAGGGTATAATAAAACGTAAGAACGTGGAAAATGGCAGGATTAATCGATAAGAAGATATCGATCGAACGAGATTCATGGATCATTTCTCTCGGGGGGGATCGTTAAGTCATTGCCACGTACATCGCGATAGCATGAGCGGTCCAGTGTGACACGTAAATGGGATCTCCACGCACTGCCGGCTAACGAACTTTGCCAGATTATTATTACCGTGTCTCTGGATGGTCGCCAATGGTTACAACATATTTCGGTTTACGCTGAGCGTCGGTCGTTACCCTCGAACAATCAGCCGCTCATGATGATCTACAATCGATCCTACTTCTCCAAAGATAGATCCTTTCTGGTCGGCTAACTTGATCGAACGGCGGCCAGATTGTTTCGTTTCAACTTCTTCAGGGTTGTATTTTTCATCTAAATCAAATTCTGTATCTACCTTCACGACTAATTAAGCCATTTAAAATGAAATCTCATTAAATAAAATAATGAACTAGAAACCAGGATTTTTATTCCAATTATTTTGTAATAAATAATTTCAAACTCGTACAATTTTTACAAGATTGTTTTTTCTCCATTTCTCCAGGGTTGTTTTTCATCTAAATTTTCAAGACTAATTAAGCCATTTAAAATGAAATCTCATTAAATAAAATAATGAACTAGAAACCAGGATTTTTATTCCAATTATTTTGTAACAAATAATTTCAAACTCGTACAATTTTTACAAGATTGTTTTTTCATCTAAATCTTCAAGAGTAATTAAGCAATTTAAAATGAAATCTCATTAAATAAAATAATGAACTAGAAACCAGGATTTTTATCCCAATTATTTCGTAACAAATAAATTCGTCGTTTTTTTTTTAATTTAATTTCAAACGCGTACAATTTTTCCAACAATCATTTTATAATTAGATTTCATTCCGTAGAGGGATTACAATGATTTGTTTAATCTGTTATGATTGCCGGTGGACAGTGGGGACGCAGGGGTACGTTTCCAGTTCGACAGGTTCGATATGCCTTTGCTGCCCTTACGGCTACCACATCGACCTGGACTTTGTGCGATACTGCGAGGCTGTTGCAGCAGGAAGTGCCGGCGACAGGTCTAGCATCGAGAGACGGAAGAAGAGAGAACGTCGAAGGCAATGTCAGTCGATGGAGGTTCTACTGGGTCTGGTAAATTGATCGTTTCATTCCGTAATTAAATGGAATCTAGACCGAACGTTTCTTTCCTTTCTCTTCCTTATTTCAAACATGATAAATTTAAATATGTTTTATTTATTTTTAAATCCTTCCACCCTTTAGCATATCCTTGATCGAAACAGATTTTCCTAGGAAAAAATGGCAATGATTAATGGATTAATAATTAATTTTAGAATAATAAACAGGGTGAAAGATCGACAGCTGTCGAGAAAAGTCGGCTCGTAAATTCCATTTGTATTTTTAATCTTAGGTGAGTCCAGCACTGGTGGGAATAGAGGCAGAACTGCCGAAAATACCGCAAGAAACGTCGTCGGCGACGAACGGTGCGACGACGTTACCGAGGTCGTCGAGCCACGAGAGACAAGGATACAGCCAAGAATCACCGGTGCTCGACCTCAGCGACGTGGTGGGCGACTTCGAGGCGACCCTGAAACGATCCACCAGGTCGACCAAGACCTTCGATAAGCCCGACCAGACGGATAACGGTCAGACAAATTACCATTATTTCATTTTTTTTTCTTTCTTCCTTTCTGTAAATTGCACGTCTCGTTTCGCGCACCATTAGTCATGCCCGCTTTTCACGTCCAAGCTTCTTTTGTCTCCATTCGTGTCTTTAGATTCTTTCGATAAAAAAAAGAAAAAGGAAATAACCGCAGCGTGGCGCGCGATCGATCGTAGATAAAGTTCAGTTTTTTCCAGCGAAAGAAGAAGGAAAGAGATCCAATAATTTCACGCACATTTGATTTCCTCGCGCTGAATCCGCTCGGCCATCTTTCGATTCTCCATGGCCCAATGACCTGCTATACAATAATGCTGCAAAGAGAAATGCTTCCTTCACTTTTGAGTCACTTCGCTATTTCAATGAAATCGTTCTTTGGTTAAGTAAACCCTTGGAACTCCGTTAATTACTTCTCTGTATTGTATCACTCGCCGGAAGTGAAAGAGGAGTCTTAAGTTAATACCATTATGGTATTTATTTTATCAAGTAAATGGTATTCCAGGATCCGTAAGACTTCAAAGAAAGTTATAAATAATTTAAAAAAAAAATAGAAAATGATTATTTAACTGGAAATATAGCTAGAATCTTTGAAGCGTTGATACTTTACTCGGTTAGATGAAATTCAATTGACTGTGAACGAATCAATTGATTTCCGATCCGCACGTTCTCGAGTTGATCCTAATTGAAAGAAATTTTATTTGGTTCTCGAACGGATCCGTTAAACGGTCAATAAAATAGACCATCTGTTCCGGTGAGGTGTCAGCTCGAAGGCACCCGGAAGTAGCGAATATTCGACGCGAATATGCAACCAGCGAAGAGAAATTTTGCATGCATTCCGATGGGCTGTAATTAAATGCAAAAAAATTGCATTTTTTATTCAGGCATAAAAAAGAATGGAATAAATTTTGCGTTAGTTTTAATTACTTCGCCATAGTGTAACAAGTCTGGCCCGTCGGATTTATTAAATTTATTTCAAAATTATGAATTTAGTTCTCTCGGAATGTAATTTATCAGTCGTTAGAATCGAAGAGAGGAAACGTTCTCATCTTTCTGCGAGGACGATTCCATAGGTTCCCATTGTCTGAGGACCGATAAGACAGGAAACCGGAGCAAGAAACCGGGCAGGTTGCGAAACGTGAGAATCTTCCTGCAAACGAGCTAGGTACTCCGGATAGAGTTCGCGGTCTCGTGAGAAACGATTGTCGCTTTTCGTTGGTTGAACCGTCAACTGAAGTATGCAAAACCGAGGTTCTTTGTTGTTTCTCTGAGAGTGAAGACCGTGCGAAGCGAAGATAAATTAAACGGAGAGAAAAGCTATTTTCTGTGGGGACTTTTAACTCATTTACACTGTTCAAATTTTAATTAATTTCCTTAGAATCTTTTGAAATTTTTTTGAAAAAGAAAATTGGAATTAAATTAGGTATAGACTATAATTTAAAAAAATATCTAAATTAAAATTGGAGTCTAATTAATATTCGAGTCCCGAAAATTTCCGATATTTAGCTCTTCCATTTCACAAAATTATTTCTAATTAACTAATTCATTAATATAACTCCCACCAAGATGAAAGATAGATCTCTATAAAAATTCATACGTTACTCAGCCACGACTGACATAACGATCACGGAATATTATTAACCCAATAAAGGAAGGAAGATCTAGCGATCGCGGAGCACCGTTAAGTAATCGCTCGGAACTGTTGTTTGATATAGTTTCCAGGGTGAATAAATAGCGATCTTCTCGGTGAGTTGCTTTTCGCGCCTATGAATCACGGTTCGAAGATAATGTACCGGTCGTTTCTTGGCGGTAACCCGGCTTCGAACGGCGGAAAGCGTCAGCGAAGCCGTCGGTGCGTGGCTGGAACCACCTGCTTCCGGTTGCCAGTCGCGTCGGTTTTATCGTCGCTCGAACGGCACCTGCGTTACCCCATTCGTCCACCCACTAATTTCATCGGACACATGCGGTTGATCTTTTTATTTTTCAACAACAGTCGGATCTGCAGGCCAGCGAATCGAATCTATGCTCTTTTTTTCTTTCTCCATTTCCTTTTCACTCGCGTGCATTATAAAATTAAAACGGCATGCATAGTCGTTTGATTACGATTTTTATAAAACATTCTATTTTTATAAAACATCGATTAGATTTTAGAAAAAAAAAAAGTAAAGCATAAATAATTTATCGGTAATTCGAGCTCAACTTTCTCTGCAAAATCAGAAGCGCTACTATTTTTCTGCGAAAGTGCAACAAATCGAAACAACACGCTTCATCGCGAATAATGAAATCCGTCACAGATGGTCTGAAGTTTGAAACGCGCTTTCCATCCGAAGCGTCCGCTAGTTATTTTCACAGGCACGATTCGAGGCAAAAGTGACAGAGTCTAACGAAAGCCGTGTATTATCTTCCCATTATTAAAGCGTTAACAATGTGTGCTCTCTGGATGGTTAGAAAGTAGAAAAAAAATCGCGATACTAGTTAATTTCGCCGTTGCGTGATGGAGAGAATAACCTAACCTAACCTAGTCGAACGCGAATCGTTGAAAGCACCATGAAATTTCCACGCGAATCATTTTTTTTTCTTTTCCCCCGGTCGCCTGAATGGAGAGAGGCGTTCTGCCAAAAGTTTTCGAACGAAAATAACGCGTTCATACACGCGGTCGACACGAATTCATCGGGGAATACTGTACTCGTGGTTTAATATCGAAAAAGCTACGGTGGTATCGCTCGGTTTTAACTCGATTTGGAAGGCATGACGCGAGTGCATCGAGAACGCTAAACCATTTTCGTGCAACCTTGTCGGAGCAAGGTGGTCGCATATGGCCGTATACACCTGCCACGGACTAAACGTCGCGCAACTGGTGCAATCGTACCTCAACGTCGCTCTAAAATCGTGCGTAAAAAAAACAACAAGATGTTACGATCGATGGACGTTCCGTTGACAACTGGAAACTCGTCACGCGAAAGTGCTGACCGCGAAACGACTGACTTTTTCTATCGGAAGATTTATTTTTATGAACTGAAATTTTTATTTCTCTCAGGGATATCTGTGGGACCAGATTTAGATCTAATGGAGAGGCATGTTCTATTAATTGCTGCGAATAATTGCTTCGAGGATAGTAAATTTAGAAAGGTTCGGGAAGCTCGTTTCCATAAATATCTTGGCTCCTTTGTGATGGAGCACATATTGCCTGAAAGCCATCATTTTTTGCATTTAAGAAAATAAAATCCATTCGAAATTTTGAAAGTTTGAAATCAAATTACCAATGACACACCATGTGCGTCATACGCTATCTATGCAATGACGCACCACCTGCGTCCTACTAAAAAGTTAAAATTTCGTAACAATCCGAACCGTGAATGGATTAAAACTTTTCATCTCTCTACTGATAAGAGGCATTATTGATACTTAATCGAGGTTTACCCTTATCAGCCAACTTGCAAAATGATTATCGATACAAAGCATTGAGGGTAAGCATTCTGTTTTTTTCTCCTTCTTGTGTACGATTAAGAAATCGTGGAGAACACGCACACCGGTCAGAGAACAGGAGAAGAGGCACACAATTCCCCTCTCCATTCACCTCATGGTGAGTAGTCGGAGTCCTGGTTGGCTATAGCCCAGAGTTCGGCGTCACAGTCAAACGCAAACAGTGGCCGCGGTGAAACAGATCGTGGCGCGAATGCTGGAAAAATCGTCGGGAAAGCCGTTGAAAACGGTATGCGAGGAGTTTGAATCGACCGCGTCCACGATCCCAGGGTGTCGCGATCGTCGGCGTGATTTTCGCCGGAATTTATCGCGATTAATCCGTGCTTTGATCGATCGAACGAACGAACGAAAAATATCGAAATCTAACGGCGCGTACCGATCTTTAATTGATCGGTAATCGGAGACGAGTTCGATGTCGAAACTCATCCGCCTCGATGGGTTCCATGGATGTTGAAGTGTCTTGTAGTGCGGTTCAGTCTCTGGAGAACGCTTCTTAGCTGATCTATGAAATCGTGTTCCTTCTTGTAAATCCAGTGAACGGTAAAAAAGCAATCGAGATGGGGGTGAAGAATTTTATAATGAAGAGGATACCCTTCTGCAAGATGAAGGCGAAGAGGAAGTATCGTGAGTCCTCTTCTTTCTTACGGGTTCTATGAACGATCGAATGGTATTGAAAAATTCTTCTCGCAGAAAATACAGACCTTCAACCGTTAATAATCGCAAACTCCGGCTTCGAGGATTTTTTATGCGCGTATCTGCTAATAGATAACAGACACTTACGTCATTCGATTTTCCTCGGGTCATGTTTTCACGTGTGTTGTTGATAGTTGCGTATCGTGCACTCTTAAAGAGGTATCCTTATTTTTTAACGATACAGCAACAGACGCGAATCTTATTTAGATAATTTATGTACGTAGAAAATAATCGGGCTCTCTCCATGGTCCGTCCGAGAATTAATAGCGAAAGGGTTAAAATGAAGGAACAAAGATGTTATTCCCCCCCTTGCAGGTAGTTATTATATCGTTAATACGCCGGGCGGATTTTGGAGGTTAAAGCCGGATTCCAGAGCGGGACATCCTTGGGATAGCGAAAGACGAAATTGAGGTTATGTTTGGGGAGGTAATAAAAAGAAACACCTAGATGCTTAATTTTCATTGTTAACGCGGATGTTATTCCTCGCTGAGGCTACGTGATTCGACGTCGAATGTAATTAAAGAGATACTTTATCTGAGAGACCAAACAAGTTGAATTCATTATCGTCGCGATACAGTAAACGAGTGTCGCTCTGTATACTAACAGCTTGACCCCGTGGAATTGGTATCTCCTCGTTTTCCCGTTGAAACGAAATCGATGGGTCGCCGAGGAAAATTTCAATGAAAACGATGCTTAAGCTTCCAGTTTAATTGGACTGTTCGCCGAGATACTATCGGAATGCAAAGAGATTTAAGAATCAATTCGGAAGCATCGGATCTCGTGATATCTTTCTTTCGTTGCAAATCGCCTGTCGTTTTATTTCAATTATTCTAACGAGTTCGATACCGGGATGAAAAACACAAGGGAAGAGCTGCTACTTTTAACTTGACTTTCACGGACACCGACATCTCTCGCAGTCGGGTCGCTTTTTCATAGAAACACACGATTCTAATCCACATGTGCAACGCGCTAGAAACCAGCACTTCCATATAAAGTGCAACGTAACGATTACCAGCAATTATTTACTCCATCCAAACCCTTCCCCTGTATATAAAAAATGACCCAACATTATTTTATCAAAACTTAAATAAACTTCGCTTTATCGTTTTGCGCTTCAACTGACGCTCTTCAACGACGATTATCGTGCATAAAAATATACAAAAAATTCATTAGAATGAAATGGCAAAAAGGTGATATAAGTAGGTATAATTAAGAGCGGTTCGCATGAGCGCGTGACGCTGTTTGCGTGCCGAAGATCCTTTGATACTAGAATTTCGCGTAGTCGCGTCACGATATCGCGGAACGCATTGGAGATGCCGCGACGTCTGGCGCGTTTCTTTATTGTCTCGAACGTTTCCATGCGGTACGTATTGCGGACCCTTACGCAACAATCAATTAAATGAAAAATTGAACGAGCGAGCAGGTGAACGTCGCGACTTGCGCAACGCGCATGCGCGCAACCTGCACGTTCGTAAGGGCATCGTCGAGGGCTGCACGCAGGAAGTCGTACTCGATGATCGTTTAGATCCTCGGGCAGGGGGGAACACGTGAAATCGTCATTTTTAACGGTCGGAATCACCGTACGGAACGGTTCGATCTTGGAAATTTTACGGTTGCTTCTTTCCTCGAGGCAAGAAATATTTTTATGCTTTCAGTATTTTTAGTTTATGCCTTTTACTAGGTTGTATGATTTTTAGAGGAACAGTGTAGAATTTAGAAAATGAAAATTGGGGCTCTCTACGTGGTCCGTCAAATCGTCATTTTTAAAGGTAGCTTCTTTCCTCGAGTCAAGAAATATTGTTAGTTTATACCTTTTACTAGGTAGTATGATTTTTAGAACAATAGTGTAAAAATTAGAAAATGAAAATTAATTAAATTAAAATTGGGGCTCTCTACGTGGTCCGCCAAATCGTCATTTTTAAAGGTTGCTTCTTTCCTCGAGTCAAGAAATATTTTTAGTTTATACCTTTTACTAGGTAGAATAATTTGTAGAGAAACAGTATAAAAGTTGGAAACTGAAAATTGAATTAAATTAAAATTGGGGCTCCCTACGTGCTCGTCAACCGAAAGTAATAAGCATCCGACAGTATCACGCGATTGTGAGGGTTGGTAATTAAAAAGTGGAATGATAAATGAGTCGTTGCAGGTAAAACAAGGTTTATCTTCGTGCTTGTTTCATTTCAGTTTTCTAATTTACATTTCAATGTGGTTAAACAAAATGTGTACGCAACTGCATGCGACACTATCTGTTTAGAAATTATGAAGTCATAGAAGAATAACAGAAGAAGGTATTACATAATTCAACAATTTTTTATTTGTTATCTTTATCGAGACCTTGAAGTACCAACGCAGTCAGTGTAATTGTAACATTTTTACTAATATTTATATTTTATTTTTCAGTTCAATAACAGAGAGTTGAAACTCGCACGATTTTACTGACGCAGCTAACATATTTGTACATTTTTTTTTTTTTTTTCGAATGTCCATTTTCCGGATGGAAACGTTTCACTCGATTGCGCGCAATTTTAATATTAGAGAAAAGTGTCATCACGTCAAAGTCGTCTTTTTATATAAATATTCATCTGCACGTCAAACACAGAGACTGCTGCGTTCAAATATTTGCGTGAATTTATACGCGGAGGCTATTTGTTGCATTGATATTGCGTACATTGAAATATTCGCTCGCTCGTGTAAATTAATCCATCAAAATTTTCATTTAATTATAAAATACTCCTTTAATCTTCGCTGATATCTCTCATTATATTAATTAAAATTTCTAATTCGATAATGCCGCAATAATTTCAAAGTACCAAATTCCAATATAATTTTTTCAAAGTGAAATTTTATACTTTTATTTCTCCCAGAAAAACGATGAATAAAAATGACAATATTTTTCATCTAAAAAGCTAAAAATTGTTTCAGATGGAACGAATACTGCGACTCCGGTGCAGAACAACGCGCAACCGGAACACGGGGCGGATTTTGACAACGCCAGCGTTGGTAGCGGAAACTCGAATCTCAGCACGGGCGCGCTACAGGTAGGAGCAACAAGTACACTCGTACTGAATTAGTAAACGAAAGCAAAGAACAAGTATATTCTAGCAAAGCGTCACACATTCTAGAACATCAGAGAGCAAATGGCAGCCTCGTTGGAACGGATGAAGGAGCTTGAGGAACAGGTCAAGGCGATTCCCATGTTACAGGTAAACCGCTCGACAATTTTATATCTCCTATGTTTTTCCTTTACTCTATGAATCATCTTTCCTTTCTTTACTTCTCTTGCGATACTTCCGACCGAGAAATGTAATTGCGTTCGATGGTAATGTTGCAATATTAACCCTTTCATAATTATATTTTTATTTTTATATTAATTTGCATTTTTATATTAAAAATTAAAATCAACTTGGTCGCTAACGATTATATCAATGTTATAAGTTTCTTAACACTGTATTATTATAATTGCAACGCAACTCGTTGACCCAGATTTAAGATAGAAATAAGTACCTTCAGCTCTGACACCGACTGTGTTAATCAAGCTTTTAATGAGCTTAAAATTGCGACCCCTAATGAGCTTAAAATTGCGGGTCCACGGAAACAAACTATTCAACATGTTTACGATTGATATATGTTAGACTCTTGTTATATTACCTCGTGAGGGATTTGACGTTCAGATAGATTCTAAAGCACACTAATACCACCCTCCACCATCGTAGTCTATGAAAATAATACCCTTACCAACTGAAAGCTTGGAAGCTTGACAAATCCTCTCCTACAGACCCATCGGCGGCGATATAACGAGAGTCTACTGTAACTAGTTATTCTTGGCATGCATCCATCAACCTATGAATCATACATTAAATGCTCCCTTTACCTTCTTTCTAAAAGAAGGGTAGTTATTTTGAATCACAATCTAACTACCCCAGTAAAGGTACTAATTACCAATTATTTTCATTAATTAAATTTAACTTACTAATCCAATAAATTCAATATGAATAAATTAATATAAATTTATAGCTTAGCTACGTCCACCCGAATGCTGGATAATAATAAATAATCCACCCCGAATGATCACCTTCCCTTACCCCCGATAACAGGTGCAAGTATCGGTGCTGAAAGAGGAGAAGCGGAATCTGCTGCGACGGGTCGACGAGTTGAATTCGTGCAACGAAACGTTGCACAGGCACCGGAGCCAGTCGTTCTCGGAACAGCGAGCATCGATGCGAAATCTGAAGAACGCGGCTGCACCGACCAGAGACGCTGGGACGATGTGTGGCGTAATGACGCGGGACGTCGGTGTTTCGCACCAGCAGGTACACCACCCGTAGCTTCCGTTCCACGACGAATTTATCGCTCGATTCGATCTGCTTTGTGTTTAACCGCGAGAGAAACACGGAGAAACCCGTTTCAACGAACCGCGACACATAACATTTGCATACGTACCGGCAACTTTTAATTACCTCAGCTCGGAACGTCGACAAATTAGTTTATTCGGTTGCTGAGAAAGTACGTACGAGAAACCGCCAAGTTAATTTTAAGGATCTTCTTACGTATTCATTTTATGGATTTTCTACGGTTATTAATGTATTCCACCTTTCTATCAGGATAACTTGGTGAATGTTTCATTTAATATTATTTATCCATGCGATGATACAATCATTTTTTTATTTCCAACTGAGATCTGTTGGGTTTGATACGTGTCGTTGCAAGATTCAAAGCTATTAAAAGGATAAATTAATTTTACATCTGATATAGAACTTCGACTCTTTCATTCCATTTAATATGGTAAATTAGTATTGAGCCAAACCCGGGGCACAGAGAGTGCATTGAAATAAATAATCGATAAATTAGTTATTGATTTCCATTCTTTCCTAATGAAAGGGTTAAATGAATAAACGTAGAAATTATGGAATCCCTATTAATTGAATTTCGAGTGGGAAAAATATTTTTTATCATTCCATCCATCAGATCTGTAATTCATTTCCATAAATTGAGATTAATTATCCAAATGAAACTTCGTTAAAAAGTAGCTACGAATTTAAAAATAATTAACTTCCTCGAAGGCTTTCTAAAAAAAAAATCATTTCGACTGAATAAAAAAAAAATAGTAACGTTGCATTGTTACGCGATCAGGTTCGAACCCGAGATATCGGAATGGTAACCAGCACGCCGATAAAACAATCCCTACAGAGGAGTCGATTGCAGATCGAAGAAATCGTACCTGAAATAAAAGACCGTAGCACGTTCGACAGTACCTCGTCGAGCTTCGACCGGCTCTATTCCCGCGACAGTTGGAGGTCCGCTTTAACCCGTAGCCAACTGATGTACGAGGAAATAGCGCCGGAAACGAAGGCGAGAAATCGTTTGATAAGAAGCCCACTTCAAGTGGAATCGATTCCGCCGATCAGCCCTAAATTGGTCAGGGACGCGAGGAAATATCGGGATATCGGTGTAAATACCAGGAACAAGTTAAAGGACCTGGTACATAGCCGGTTCGTTATAGAGGACATATCGCCAGAGGTGAAGAAAGAAGTTAGGAAAAGATCCATCGGTACCGCGACCAGTTTGAACATGAAAGACGTACTGACGAACGAGGACGTTGCGGTGATCGTGGACGATGCACTGAGGATTTATAAGAGCAGCCTGTTTAAGGACACCGCTTCCAGGGGAAGCCAGTGTACCCTCGATCAGGTAAAAATGATCGAGAAGAGAGATCAGTTTACTCAGGTCGCGGAACCGTTCCGAATGAGGACGAACGTGGGTGTGATGGTGAAACCGAGGGTGTCTGAAATTGGAATCGAGGTTAGAACCGGTCCGGGTACGAGAAGCGTCGCCGTCGGTCCTGATCCATTGGCTACTCAATCTCTGTCGCTTCATTCGTTGAACTCGAGGAGTCATTCGTTTAATTACGGTGACAGTAATGTTAAAAGGAAAAGTACCAAGTCCGTCGGCGTGATGGTCGACGATTTAATAAGGACCACGGTGAAGAGCACCGACACTTCCGGTCTGGCGCCTAAGAAACGGGAGTTCGGTACGTCGCCGATAAAAAAGAAATTCACCGACGTCTCGGTCGGCGAGTCGGTAAAACCGCACATTTCCATCTCCTGCGCGGCCAACTATTGCGATAACTGTAAGGAGACGATCAAAAACCTGGCGAAGCAAATCGTTAATAACGCGGAGAACAATATGAACCATCAGAACACGCAGAATCTTGTATCGAGGATACCCAGGCCGTCGCATATTCCGTTGAACAACTCCGCTGATCAGAGGAGACAGTTTAAGCGACAGGACACTTATACCAAGATACCGGCTGCGGGTGTGATAAGATACGATGTTGATAACAAGGAGCACTATGACAATCGGTTAGTAATTTCTTTTTAGAAGGAGAGGAGTTTAATTTTTAACCCTTCTTTGGATTTTCTAATTTTATTCCATAGATAATTTCCTAGGGACTTTTTAAAATAAATGTTAATGCAAGCTTGGCTTAAATATTTAGGGGCTGCCCTGGCCCTCGTGATCTAAAGAAGGGTTAAGGGAACTTTTAGAAAACGTAGTATACTTCTTCCCTTTTGGAAATCTCTTCTATACAGAGTATTTAGGTTATTATTGGCAAGGGTTGATAGAAAAGTCTTCAAAGATTCATTAAAGTTGAAACCCTCTCTTTATTAATAATAATACAATTACAATTTTATTATAATTTTCAAAAAAGTATTTTGAAATACGTCGATATAAACGCTGAAAACTATAGCACGCGCCATCTATTACTAGCAGGGGATAATACTATAAGGGTAGTTTGGTAAAAATCAAAACTTGACGCGAACGATCAATCTACTGTATGTTTAATGGCAGTTCAGCGCATGTCAGGGAATTGTTGGTTTTTTCCGACTCCATGGTTGCGCGTCGTGTGCATCATAAGCGTTTTTACGGGGACAAAGTACAGAGGTCAAATTGTAAATAACTTCGTTAGAGGTCAGTGACAAAGAAAGTGCACGTAAAATCTCCGCGAATTCGTTATGGTGAGCAAGTAAATCGTGTACCCGATCTCGACGGATCGATGCTGCAACAACAGCAGCAACGTTCAACCCGTTTAGTTAACGATACCGAACTCACCGAAATATCTTCCGCTCGTTTCGTTGAGAAAGGGTAATTGATTTCTTGGATCCATTGTCTTCACTCGATTCGTTCTACACAAATTAAGGAATGAAAAGATTGATTGTTTATATTAAGGAAAAAGTATTTATGTTTTCTTTATTTTTCATAGTATCCAACAACTGCAAGGGGAGAAAGGTAAAGATGAGAAATCAGAGGACATATACACTGGTGAGAAGCAGGCAGACAACGAAGAGAAGCACGAGCTTCCAGAATCTGCTCTGTTTCAACCGATACAAGAGAAACCTAGGAAGAAGGTTGAACCTTCAAAGGAGATGCAAGCCGCCATGAAAGTTCTTAATGACAGTCTTAAAAAATCACCCAGCAAAAATATCTCCCATCAAATGAAAAATGCTATCAACATCATTCAGCAGGAATGGTTCAAAATCTCTAGCACTGTGAATGCTAATCCTTTAGAGGTCGAAGACTATCTGGATTGCTTCGAAGAATGCTCCAGCTGTTTATTAGAGTACATTGTTAACATGACTGATTCCAGTGGAAACACTGCAATGCATTACGCAGTATCGCACGGAAATTTCGACGTTGTGTCTATACTGTTGGATTCGAAAGTCTGCGATATTAACAAAGCAAATGTGGCTGGATACACGGCTGTGATGTTGGCAGCTCTGGCTGAAGTTAGGAATTCTACCCATGCTTCAGTAGCCAACAGGTTGTTCCAACTTGCTGATGTTAATATCAGAGCAAAATTGGTAAGTATTTTACATTAATTTCATCTTTACACTTTGTAACAGTTAATTTAAAATCTACTGCTTCCTTTTTCAGCATGGTCAGACTGCTTTAATGCTAGCAGTGTCTCATGGCCGCAAAGATATGACTCAGTTACTCTTGGATGCTGGAGCAGCGGTTAATATTCAAGACGAAGACGGCAGTACAGCCTTAATGTGCGCTGCAGAACACGGACACACTGATATCGTGCGATTGTTACTCGCGCATCCAGACTGTGATCCATCTATCGTTGACATAGATGGTAGTTCCGCTCTAAAAATCGCGTTAGAAGCGGGCAATCGGGACATAGGTGTGTTGCTATACGCTCACGAGCGTGTAAACAGAGGTACAAGTCCTTATTCGTCGATGAGACGAAGCAGTAGAAGAGGATCCAAGCCGACAACACCTACAGGTCCTTCTCCATCAGCGCCAGTCAGCCCTGCTCCATCACGAAGAGTTCATTCGTCAACCACGTCCCTGAACACATCAAAATATTCTTCTAAATAATTTACAAGACTTATTGATATTTAACGTATTAGTTTGAATGATCATATGAATAAGCAATAATACAATCGGCGTTTCGTGTTTCCTATATTTATTGCAAACGTGTTTTTAGTATTTATCGTCGATTTCTGGTGACAAACGATCATGTTCTTGCCTAATAATCCATTAGCCCTGATACAAGCGTTTAATTTAAGACATATATATTTTACCTGCTCAACTTTGTATACAATTATTCGAGAGGAAGTTTGGAATATATTGTTTTGTAAAGTTAGTTTATAGAAAAGGATCCGTGGAAAACACCATTGCCACGCGAGATTAGCTTATAGGAGAGATATGTATAAACGGGTGAAACTTTTTTCTAGGTGCTGACCGAGTAAAAAGCGAGGTCATATTTTCATTGTTAACAAATTTTTATACATTGTCACGAGTAACGGGCACCCTCAAAATTTGATTCTTAAATTTTAAACACTGTGAAAGTACAAAAGCATTTTATTATTCGGTCACGGTGAAAGAATCAAATAACGTCTTCCAACGATCCTGTGGCATTAAACATTCCAAAATGAAACATTGACGTACAATCCGAATTTCTTACCGGTGAAATCTTTTTCCTCACACCTATCTCTAATGTATTCGAATTTCAGGCCTAATTTCCATTAAATCTGGGGGATCAAACTGCAGTAGAATAATTGTGTACTGATACGGAAACGGAAATACATAAGACATCCATGCGTATAATGATTACACGGTGCACAAAGAAAACGTGAGATATTATAATTCTCATGGTCAATGTTGAATTTATATACGAGAAATATTCGTAGAACCTATTGATCGTCGTTCGATGTTTTAAGTAGAAATGTTATAGATGTGAAAGTATAAATATGATATCTGTGAATGATGTAAAATATTCGAAGGGCACACAAGAGAAATTTAACTAAGTTTTAATAGTTGTTGAAATTTTTTCCAAGGTACAATATATATTATATGTATGTATATGGGGGAAAAAAAGATACGGAAAAATATTTAATTTCATTCCTCGTTTACGTGTGTCATCCTCGCGTTAGGAATTGGATATTTAAGAACGTTGAACGTTTTCTTATATAGGGTTGTGAATATCTAGAAATAACGAACGTATTTAGGTTCAACATCAAAGATTTAGGTTAACATTGTAATAAGTATTCCTATCGTTAAGAATCTGTATTAACATTAAGTGACAATTATACGTATATCAAAGATATAGCACAGAATCAAGTAATAGAATCGTAGGGATCTAGAAAGTAGAAGACTACTTTTCATTGTTTGTGCCTTTATATTTAACATGTAATTGATAATAAACTCAACGAGAAATAATATGAAATGATTGTATATTCTTGTGGTATGTAATTACATGTCCCAGACAATGAAAATGAATTGTTCCTCCATGACAACATAATAAGGGGTCTTATGTAACATTTCCCCACATTACAAAAAAAGAAAAAATATTTACAGCCACTAATTTCAACAAAGGTAGCTGGCTGCGACACCGTTATCAACCATTCGACGCAGAGCGAAGTGAAACATCATCAGTCGTACAGCGACCACCGAGGGGTGCAGGTCTACTTGCTAAACATACATATACCCTTATTTTATTTTCTGCGTTCATTTAATTTGCTGTATTTATCTTCTTGGCTTATTGAATAAACTCATTAGAAGGACGAATTTGTTGGTTTTATTACTCCCGTGTACATCCTTTACATCCCTGCTTTCCTTACATCCCTATTTTCCTTATATCCCTGCATTCCTTACATCCCTGCATTCCTTACATCCCAGCATTCCTTACATCCCTGTACATATTCCTTACATCCCTGTTTTCCTTACATCCCTGCATTCCTTACATCCCTGTATGTCTTACATCTGCACTGTGCTCCTTAGTAGCAAAAATCGAAATTGAATTTGGCGTAAACTATGGCCCTCTAGCGGCAAAAATCTCAACTAAATTTCGAATGTCGAATCAGCGCCCTCTGGTGTCAGAAAAAGGGACTAAATCATGCAAGAATTTTGGCCCTCTAGCGGCAAAAATTCGAACTAAATTTCGAATGTCGAATCAGCGCCATCTGGTTTCAGAAAAAGGAACTAAATCATGCAGGAATTTTGGCCCTCTAGCGGCAAAAATTTGAACTAAATTTCGAATGTCGAATCAGCGCCATCTGGTTTCAGAAAAAGGAACTAAATCATGCAGGAATTTTGGCCCTCTAGCGGCAAAAATTTGAACTAAATTTCGAATGTCGAGTCAGCGCCATCTGGTTTCAGAAAAAGGAACTAAATCATGCAGGAATTTTGGCCCTCTAGCGGCAAAAATTTGAACTAAATTTCGAATGTCGAATCAGCGCCATCTGGTTTCAGAAAAAGGAACTAAATCATGCAGGAATTTTGGCCCTCTAGCGGCAAAAATTTGAACTAAATTTCGAATGTCGAGTCAGCGCCATCTGGTGTCAGAAAAAGGGACTAAATCATGCAGGAATTTTGGCCCTCTAGCGGCAAAAATTTCAACTAAAATTTAAATGTCGAATCAGCGCCATCTGGTGGCAGAACCGGGAACTAAATTCATCGCGACTTTTCGATTCGCTTGAGGTATATGAGATACAGGGATGTATGGGATGCAGGAATATAAGCAATACAAGGATGTAAGGGATGCAGGGATATATGGGATTTTTTTTTTTTTTTTTAACGTGGGGAAATCTTGCATAAGACCCCCCACCGTACCCTGGGGGAGGGCGGCGGGGGAGTGTCAGATTCCTACTGACTAAAACCCCACGGCGACCGACACTGGCGCTAAAGGAGGGCTCCGGGACCTTATGTATATTACTCCGGAGCCCTCCACGCCTGGCACACAAGTGCCCATCTTGGAAAAAGTTCAAACTGAAACCTACTCTGTGGTCGACACCGGGGGTCGCACCCAATGCCGGCCTCTGCTTAGGCCGCGTACAATGACGTCCGGAGCGCCAACTCCAGACGTCTGCGGCCCTGACAGCCCCACCGGTTTTGGTGGTGGAGCCGGCAAATCTAATGTGAGAAACGGGCTGGATCACCCTTCAAATTGCGCACTAAATGGTGATGCGCCTGTATATATACGGATAGGTGCCGCGTTAGCGTTTGGGAGCAGCTACTATGCATGCGCGCGCAGCTGCCGCCAGTTATAAATTACTACACTAGTATTACAAAAATTATTCACAGAACAGAAGTTAAAGAAATTATTAACGCAAATTAAATTGGAATTAGTTAAAGAAAGTTAAAGAAATATATTGAAGTTATAAGCCTTAATTTTAAAACTAACAATTCTTCATAATTTTTGTTTAAATTGATTTTATAGAATGTTAAAGTATTTCCTTCTGTCTCAAATATCATTATCAGAATAAGAATGGTTAGAGAACTGTGGAATTGCTTTAATTGAAGTTTTGAAATTTTGGAATTTTTTAAATATAAGATACGAACACTTCATTCACCATGGACTTGAATTTTGGGTACTAATAAGAATCACCGTACTACATAGATGCCCCTTGCACTCGGCAACAACGTTTACACACACACACACTGTACTACATCTCGTATGTTAGTATACTTTAAAGCACATCCCTATCATAACATCACGTTCTTGTGAAGGTAACGGTTGTGTTAAAACGATTCGTCTGCTCTTTCTTTTCTCTTTCCATTATCTTAACAGTGAAGATACGTCATTATGTATAACATGTAAGTTTATTAATATACTATTATTTAATATTATTTCTTTTTATCTATGTATAATATCTTTTGTGTATATTCAAATTTTATATTTTATAACTATATAAGAAATTATTATAACTAATAGCTAACGTAAAATTTGATTACAATATAAATGTATAAATATTTATTTATTTAATATTATTGTTGAGGTTATATAGTATTTTTAATATCGTTTCACACTTTTTTTCAAATTATAATTAATTAGTATAATTTAATAAGAATATTAAATGATAGAAGATATTAATTCGCCAAAGTTTTATGTTGCAACATATGCGGGTTCAGGTCAGCGTTTTTATGAAACACAATTCCAATTCCGTTTATCTTTACAGTGATAATACGCTACTTTTAAAGTATAATCGGTAACTAAAATGAGCAAACGTTAAATTACTTAAAACTTTTTATTATTATTGAAGTAAAATAAAGATTATATTTTTGTGAAATATTTAAAGCTTTGTCTTGATTGAAATTTAATCATTATGATAATCATTATTATCTACTTCGGGCTTTTGGGTGTGTTTGTGTTTCGATCATCTTCGACGACGTAAACATTGCAGTTCACTTGTTCCGGACAGTTCCAGACATTTTTCTATGAATATTAATCATTGCATATCATTTGAATTGTCAGGTGTGAATGAACCTGTAATAAATATTGCAAATATGGGTGGTTAAATTAATTAGAATTAAGATTTGAGCACGGATAATTCAAAAAGAAATTAACATAGTTTTGAGTTTACTTTTATCATTGATATTATTTTTAGTATTAGTGTCTTCAATATTGTAATAAATATTATAGTTATAATTACAATTGTAATACGTATTAATATTCTTACAATAGTATTTTGCATTGTTGCGATAATAATAATAAGTATGTGCTTGATCGTGATTATTCTGGACTTCGACCGGAATTAAATCAGAGATTACGGAAATGATTCAATGTCGTTTGTATAATGACATGTATAACAAAAATTCTTTCTATGACACAATACTTCGGATGCTTTGGAATACACCTATTGAATTTTACCCTAACCTAAGTAGCACTCGATAAATATATCCTGTACTATTCAATCCACTGCAAAGTTTATGTTTAAATAATCATCTAATTTCAGATTAGAAAACGTTATTTATTATTCAGCTGGATTTCTGATCGCCCTTACCCTCCTTGCAATTGTCGTCTCATGTGAGCCAGTGAGATATTACGTCAAGTTTACTACTTTTATAATAAGCGCTGGCATACCAGCAACTCTACATTTACCTTTCATGCTCTTACGAATCAGGGATTGGAGAAATGCATTGTAAGCAAAAAAAGAAAGAACGTAAAAAATCAGGTATGCACACGAAATTGTCCGAGTGTCCGAATGCTCCTCAACTTGCCCTTGGCATTGCGCGCGAGCAGTCTCGGGCGCCCGTGCTGTGCATGTCTGATATACATCAATAAACGATCGAATTGTAAATTTATTATAAATTTAATGATATAGGTTTTCAGCATGGTGTGTAAAGAAGGTGTTAGAATTTCTAGGAGTGAGATTTCGTGTTCGTGGGAAAGAAAATATTGTTAAAGATTCGGGCAGCATCGTGTTAATCAATCATCAAAGTATATTAGATTTATGTGGTAAATATATGAACTATTTATACTATCGTTAATGTTTTGTCCGAAGAAAGATGTACGTTATAAAAATTATAAATTCTCCATGACAAAAGAAATCACCAAGTCCGAGCACTTATACTGGAGAAACGAGGTGGAGGTGTATTGGGGATAGGACTATTGCAATAATATTACAATAAATACACTTTAAAAAATTCGGCAAGTGATCGGATTCGATTGGAGTGTGAAAACCGTATGTGAATACCGTATACATTTTAATTGTACGCTGCCGAGCCCTCTAGCCTTCCATTTGAGAAAAGAGCGATGTAGGGGAAGGACGCCCCACCACTCGTTTTAATACCCCCATTTATACTCCCCCACTCCGTGTCCATTCTCCTTCCCATTAATGGAAGGCTACTATGCTCGGCACTGTACACTACCTATTAAAAGGGCACTGAGACTTATATCTCAAAAACTAAGTTTTGAATTGCAAAACAGTATAGGATTTTTAAATATCTCTTTTCACGAGACACTCTGTATGATTTCCACGTTAAAAATGAAAAATGCAAATTTATAATACATGTATAGATAATGAAATAAATTTTAATTTCAGTTCTAGGTGAATTGTGGCCAGTACTGACAAAATGCACGGTTATTGCCAAAAGAGAAATTCTATATTTTGGACTATTTGGCTTAGCATCTTGGCTGTGGGGAACGATCTTTATTAACAGGCAAAGGGGCGAGGAAGCTCAAAATGCTATTAATGCGACAGCTAAGTGTATTAAGGATTTAAAAGTAATTTCTATTTTATTTAATGCAAAATGTAATCATTTTATAAATATTTATTAAATACTTTATCTATATGTTTTTCAGGCAAATCTCTTAATATTTCCGGAAGGGAGTCGACATTCTGGTTCTACGTTACTAGCATTTAAAAAAGGCGCCTTTCACTTAGCCATTGCGTCCCAAATGCCAATACAACCCATTATTGTTTCAAAGTATTATTTTCTCAATTCTAAATTAAAGATATTTAATTCAGGTTAGTATTGCTAGACATCGGTAAAAGGAATAATAGCCTAAAGTAATTTATATTATTATGTTACAGGTGTGAGTTATATTACCATTTTGCCCGCTATCTCTACGAAAGGTTTAACGAAAGAAGATCTTCCGAGGCTTATGGAAGATACATATCAAATTATGAACAAAAGCTTTTTGGAAACTTCGAAAGAAGCAATAAATGAATACGTTCATTGTTTAAAAGATAAATAAGAAAAAATGCTATTCTGTGAATATTTAATGTTATTAATTTGATTCGTACAAATACGAAAATTATTCGGTCTATTAAAATTTAAAAATTTCGCAATTTTTTACTGTTATTTGTAACATAAATTAGTATAAAATTTACTATGTGTATAAAAATTCAAAGAAAAATGAAATGTGATTCCAATCATTAATGCGCCTATTACATGTTATATAATCTTTCTATATTTGTTCATTAAAAAAAAATTAGAGGCACCGAACGTCAAATGTGAAATTATGTATTTAAGTTCGGGGCACCGCTCAAGTGTCCTGTCGGCCCTGGTTATTGGTACACGTGATGATTCCTAACAAAAGATTTAAATTTATAATTATTGCATTATGATATTATTGAAATTTCGCAAGATGGGTAGGTAATGAAAAATGGTAAGATGCAATCAGAAAAATATCTTCAGCTAACATTGGCTGTAATTAAGCCGCATATCGTTAAATCTCCCTTTGTGCTTCAGGTAAGAGGGTTATTAACCTAACTTTCTAAATTGTAAATGGCAATCAAAGAGGATTGACACGACAGTTGCTTCTTATCCACGAATATTATGGTAATATTCTGATTTTCAGAAAATTCGAAACTTAATTATTGACAATAATTTGAAAATTGTCAGATCACGCAGGTCAATAATTACCCAAGAAGAAGTAACACTATTTTACGAAGAGCACAAAGAAAAATTCTTTTACAATCGTCTGTTGACGTTTATGTGCAGTGGTCCTTCTGATATTCATATTTTAGCTGATTATGATGCTATTATTAAGTGGAGACAATTAATGGGACCCACAAGAGTTTACCAAGCACAGTATATTGCTCCTGATACTATTCGCGGAATGTTTGGTCTGTCAGATACAAGAAATGCAACACATGGATCTGGTATATCATTATAAATACAGCATCATATTTGGTCATGTTGAGAGTGAAAAATTATTTTTTCAGATTCAGTTGAATCTGCCAGAAGAGAGATTTCAATATTTTTCAAGGATTTTGATATCAGAAGATGGTATCAAAATGAAGAAAGATATTATAGTTTAGGACAGCTTCAATTTGATCCAGTTGCATTTGTACATACTATTGATAGAAATTTAATGAATAGAAATTGATAAGAAAGATGTGACAAAGTGAATACAATATTGCCCGATAAATTGAAATAAGGTAGAAGAAAAAATCTTAAAAACTAGTAAGAACAGCAATGGTCAATTCAAAAGGCAATGAGGTAGTTATTGGTGTAACTAAGTAGGGGCTGAACAGAATTTCAGAATCCCGAAATTCCAGTTTTTCTGAATTAAGAAATTCGAAAATTTTAGAATTTCAAGATTCTCTAAATGCACTAATTTATGCAACTGAAAACAATACGCACAATAATAATATTAAACATTTGATTGTTTTACTAAATTTAAGAGACCTGGTCCATCCAATACAAAAAAACAGTTGTAGTATATGTTTGTTAATTGTTTAATAATATAGAATGTTATTTATTATGTACAGAAATTTTATGTATACTTTCGCATCATTGTTAAATAAATAAAATTACGCGCCTACACATTTACACATAAATGTGCAACATATTAACAATTTATGCATTCATTTTTACATAAACCTTAGGTCTTGAGAACACCTTTATTCCTTCTTCCAATTTATTCAGTTGTTTTTCTATTTCCATTTTTCGACGCTGTGCCCTAAGTGTGTCTACCTTTATTGGCAACATATTTAATTCATTTACAAATTCTTGGTAATCTGTAATAATAAAATACAAATATATAAAACCAAATTAATACAGCAGGATAATGTTACTAATCGGCTATTGCTAGCATAATCATTTGGTCCTAAAACACCTTATATAAATCTAATTTATAGCATTGGTTTACACTGTGTTATCTTTCAAATACATACTCTTTCGTAACACACGTAACGTTTCTCTGCGTTCATCGTCAGGTAAAGGAACATGACCATCCGGACAATTGGCATCTAGTTCTTTTGTCTTAGCTTTCTCTATTTTTTCTAGAGTTTCCTTTCTATTCTTAATGTACCTAGCAAACAATTGGTAAAATACATAAGGAATACAAATTAATTGGATGCCTTTGAATTTCAAATTTTGCGAATTCCAAAATTCGAATATACCTTAAAAATTACACAAACATGAATGTTAAATTAAATTTTTTAGCGTAAACGATTACACGCTAGTAGCTTACTTTGGAACTACGCCCATGCGATAATTAGAAGCAGAAGTATTAGGTTTAGGGTTGTTAATATTGTTACTATTAGTTTTACTAGTTATTTTATTAGTAGTAGAAGAATTTTGTTTATTTAATTTAATAAAATCAGTCTCTTCCTTAGGATTCTTTAAACCAGTTTCATTTTGCACAGGTGTGTCTCCTCCTTCTGATGGTTTACCAATTTCCTCATTTGCCTCATTACAGCTTAGAAATCTTTTTGAAGGATACCTAGAAACAATTTGATTAGCAAAAAATAAAAAACATGTAGTTAATTCCAGTACATACTTTATGATCCCCTCAGAATATAAATTATCAATTTCTGTTGTATTCAATGTTTGAATACCTTGGTTTCTGACTTCAGTTTTTAGATTATCTCTGACTGACGTGCAGGATAAGTTAGAGTCTGACAAAACTTTCCCATGTGATTTTTTTAGAGGTCTATGTTTATGACACTCCTTTTTTTGGTTAACTGATATATTGTTGTTAGTTGAACGCATTGGTTTCTTTGTACAACTAGCAGTTTTGGTTAATATAGGGGCACTGGACTTTTTATACAATTCTGATTTGTGATTTGCAGTACCTTTTGCATGAATAATTTCATGTTGCTTTGTACCGGGTTTTAGTAAACTATCTTCGTTATAATTATTGTTATTAATTCTTTTTCGATTATGTATCTGTGATTTTTGTATATCTTCCGTTGCTGTATTCACCGAAATTTTTTTCATACGATGTAGATTTTTCACATTTTCATGAATGAAATTTTTTCGCCTCACTGGCTCTAAAAATAGTAATTAAATAATGGTAATTATAATAACAGTTAATACTAATTACTATCTAATATTACAGCTCAGCGATTTGAATTTAAATAACAAAAATTGATTGCTTACTTAAGTCAGGAAAAATTCCTTTTAATGTCGTCATATTTACAAAACGCACTCTTGTTTAAACGTTGTTAATTTGTTTCTTTATCAATTCTTAAATTAAACAACGTAATTTACATTTCGATTATAAAATATTTCCAAATGAATAATTTCTAACACATAATTTCAATTCCTTTACTGTCATTGTCGCCAAATAAACAACATTATTTACAAACGAGTGACACTCTGCATACCGACATGGCATCCGGGGTGTCAGGAACCCCGAAGCGCCAGTGACGCTCTGTGGACACAAACCTGAAATCATCATGGGGTGCTAGGGGCCCCGAAGCAACGGTGATGCTCTGCATACAGACATTATGGCATTCGGGGTGTCAGGGACCCCGATGCATCGGTGGCGCTCTCTAGATACCGACCAGATATCATTTTGGGGTATTAGGGACCCCTCAGCTGAAATGTGCGACCCATAGACTTTCTATAGACTATTCATACTAGAGTCAGCTGTGTATGAATATATATATATGGTGTGTGTTAAATCCAAGTGTGATAAACCATTCTTTTAAAATTAAATGTTATTACAGAAGTAGTCTAACAAATTAATCCTAATGGCATCACCAGCTCCCAAATCACCAGAACAATCTGAGAGAAGTAGGAAATATGACAGACAATTAAGGTACACACAGAAATTAACAAATCAGTAAAATTACTTTAAGGTTGGGAAATTACAGACTAATTCAAAGGGATTCATTTTCCATTATTTCACAATTACTTATATATCCATAACTACAGAATTCTATAATGAAATATTCTAATTAATGGAATAATTGTTATTATACATATAGATTATGGGGTGACCATGGTCAGGCAATGCTAGAAGCAGCCCATGTCTGCCTCATAAATGCCACAGGTGTTGGAACAGAAATTCTAAAATCGTTGGTACTTCCAGGTATAGGAGCATTTACAATTGTAGATGGTAAAAAGATAACCAATGAAGATATTGGAGCAAAGTATATAAACACAAAATCATAATTAATCTAATCCATTCAACAATATCTTATACATAATAAATTTGAATAGTTTCTTTTTAGAAGCAGATAGTGTAGGAAAATCAAGAGCTCAAGTTGCAACTCAAATGCTTTTGGAATTAAATTCTGATGTGAGAGGTGATTACATTGATGAGGAGCCAGAACAACTTTTGTATAATAGCCCAGACTTTTTCAATAACTTTACTGTTGTTGTGGCCACTTCGCTTACAGAAAAGTAAGAAACACTTTCGGAGAAACTCGACGTTATGTTAAACAGAAATTTTTCAGGTCTCTAATCCTTCTATCCCAAAGATTATGGGAGTTGAATATACCTCTAATAGTATGCAGGAGTATAGGATTTATTGCATACATGAGAATTCAAGTGAAAGAACACACAATAATAGAAACGCATCCAGATAACGAAACTCCCGATCTACGTTTAGATAAACCATTCGAGTCGCTAAAGCATCATCTGGATTCAATAAACCTTGATGAAATGAGTTTCAAGGATCATTCTCATGTACCGTATTTAGTAATATTGTACAAATACTTGCAGAAATGGATTTTAGAAAAAGGAGAATTACCGAAAACATACAAAGAGAAGCAACAGTTAAGAGAAATGATAAAAAAAGGGATAAGAAGGGACGATAATGATATAGCGAATAGTGAAGAGAATTTTGAAGAAGCTATAAAAGCTGTTAATACTTGTATAGGTCCTACAGAGATTTCAGATAGCGTAATGAATATTCTGAACGATAATCAGTGTATTAATTTAACAGCAAAGGTATGAAAATGGAATATTAACACATTAATAAATTGTCTAACTTCAAATTGATTTAAAATATGTTTTCAGAGCAGTTCATTTTGGATAATTGCAAAGGCGGTAAAGGATTTTATTCAGAACGAAGGAGGGGGATTATTGCCACTGAAAGGAACTTTGCCAGACATGATTGCTGATACTGAAAAATATATAACGCTTCAGCAAATGTAAAATTTATTTTGTATCGAAAATATTGTTCTTTTTTCTTTTTGTTATGGTTACGTTCATTGCAGTTATCATAAACAAGCGGCAGCTGACGTGGAAGCAGTATGGAGACGTACTTTACAATTATTAAGGCAATTGGGGAAATCGTCGGATTCTATTTCTGAGAGAGATGTTAAATTATTTTGTAGGCATGCCTCTAATATACACGTGGAAAGGGGAACGCGTATTGCGGATGAATATGATTCTAAAACCTTCGACGCGAGTAATATAGGTAATGTTTAAAAGAAAGAAATCGCGGTACCCTCAACCATTCAAATAGTCGCGCCATTTAGTAGCATCGGTTCAAATGCAGAAAAGCGCGGGGAAATATTCAAATTCAAAATATTAATTAAAAAAGGATAATTTTAAAGGCTCCAAAATAATTGTGTAATTGAATAATTTTAGAAAAATTTTTCTAGTGCAAAGTTTAGAAAATCCGGAAAGTATGATGATTTACTACGTGGTTCTCAGAGGAGTTGAAAAATTCCAAACGGAATATAATTCATATCCTGGTGAATTTGATGACCAAGTAGAACCTGACATCGTTAAACTCAAAGTATGTTGTCTATGAAATATCAGTAATGAATTTCTAAAGTCTAACTTTCGATTCGATCATTTTAGGCATGCATTACAAAACTGTTGAGCGAATGGGGATGTGGACCATTAGCAAAGGATGACTATGTCCACGAATTTTGTAGATTTGGTGGATCAGAATTACATTCAGTATCAGCATTTTTAGGTGGCCTGGCAGCCCAGGAAGTTATCAAATTTGTTACGAATCAGTACAAACCGGTTCATAATACTTTCATATACGATGCAGTTACATCAAACTCGGGAACGTTTTTCTTTTAGTAATAAATATATTTCTGTAATAATTAAGAAAATATACGGTTTTATAGTTTACAAAGTTTTAAATATTGCGACCTGTTTAATATTTATTTTCTCTGAAAATGTTTAAAGTTTATTGAAACTCAAGTTAAACGAGTATAATATCAACACTTTAATGTAGCAATTAGCTGATACACAAGTGGTTTCGTTCTTATCTTCAATAAACAACTATTAATAACTATTAATCGTAAGGCGTAAAGCAAATTAATATTCATTGGCGCAACTAGGATTTTCGTAAAGGCTGGGCCAGGTCCTTTAATTTTACCAATAGTAGCAAATGTTTAATACGGTTTGGTTTTAACTTGATTTTAAAATTGTTTCGTTTATACATAATTTCACGTGGCGAGGATATTATTATGTTTTGTTTTTAATTGCAGAACACATTGTATTTGAGGCGAAATATTTATTTCTATTAAGGTAACATTTTATAAGTGGATTTTAGAATCTGGGAATTTTAAATCGGTAAAGGGATCAGTCGAATTTTAGAAAGGACCAGGCCCACCCTGTTCCCTCCCCAATTACACCAACCTTAATATTTTATATCTTATAACCAACATTGTACGCAATTATTATTTTACCGGTGTTCTATTCTCAATAATAACTTAATAAAATGTGTTACACTTTGATTTTAAATTCCTTCCTTTTGTACGACATTAGTATTTTATATTATGTTACATTATGTTGTATTTAATAACAAATTAACTTGTATCCTAAGTAAACTAATGAACCATTAACTACGATTAAAGGTAATACGATATAAAATTCTTCCACATAAACCACTTCGATATCCTTAATCAAACATTCATTTCAATTATTTTCAACGTAACATTTTGATTTCGTTTATCGTAAAATGATCTGAAAAAGTCTGGATGCAGAAGTGGTAATGCAAAAGTTGCACAAAATGATTTTATTAATTATGATTAAACGCATTATCAACAGTACACGCATTGTACTTCACATACACACTTAGCACCGATAATACATGTAGAATTAGTAATAAATTATCCTTATATAATACAGAAGAATTTCTTGGTGTAGAGTGGCAGAAGAAACATTCAAATGCTTAATAATAATAATAATCAATGACAGGTAACCATTTTTAAGACATCAAGAGATAGAAACAATCACAAAGAATTTCATGACAAAAGCTGGAGAATAACATTTTGCAGTTTTATTAGGTGTACAAGTTAATTGTGTGTCTTTAACATTACTATTTTAAATTTTCCGCGTTTCTCTGGATTTGAAAAGCGGCGCGCTTCTGAGAATTTGAAAAGTGGCGCGCTTCTGTGGATTTGAAAAGTGGCGCGCGAATATTTTAATATTTGAAGTTACTACGATTTAAAAAAAATAAATGTCCAATTAATAAAGATAAGACACAGAATTAATTTGTGCACATAATAGAATTACGAGAGAAACACCGGTAAAGGATTACAACAATTTTCGTAGTATACACGTTAAAGATTTTAGTTGTTAACTTTCATATTTGTTTAATTCTGAGTCGCATAGTTTGGTAATTAGTTTCGTTTTGGGTTCTATAAAAAGTATGCTAAAACTTTTTGCTTTTATGTTTTGGGAAAGTAATAAAAATTTCTATGATAAAATTACTTACATAATTATTTTTAAGTTTGTATACAGTTACCCTCTCCTCTTTATAATCCCGAGAAAAAAAATAAAGTATATTATAAATGTATTTGGCTGATCAAAAAATTGTTATTTTTGAAACTATACGACTCTGCTAACTATTAGTGAAAGAGGAATTGGAAGATTTATACATATAATAAATAGAAGTTGAAAATCTTGAAAGCATAAGTCATCGATAAAGCCAGAAACAGCGCTAGATTTTTCGTGACAAACTCTTGATACAAGAAATATTAGTAATCTGTTATATCATTATAATACTCTAAGTTAGGGAAGAATTTCTAATTAGAGTTTTAGGCAAAAATTATAATACAGCATAGATATAAATTTCAATGTGCAACAAGTGTTAACTTGAACTAGAATTATTTAGAAAGAAAAATGCTGAGTATTTTTAATGCTAACTATTAAGATTACTGCATCATGCTTGGAAAATTTTTTAATTTTCGTTTCATTACTTAAGTATTACTAGTAAAAATGAAATAGATAGATTCTAATTTAGAAAGAAATATCACGACAAACACGAGCAGTAAATGATAGTATATGTTTTCATTACTAACTACTACCATTTGGAAGGTATTATTCTACCTTCGAGCAATAATTTTAAATTCATTTATTAGATATCGGAAAAAATTCGTGCGGATTTATAGTACGAAATTCAAGTGACCTGAACTCTCTCGAACAATATTTGCATTTAATAAACTGATCATTTATTTTTCTAACTCTTCCCCAATATTTTTCACAGTACATTCCATTAATATAAAAATTCTAATGCAAAAAATTATGGAGATTGCAATGTTAACTTTGGAATAAATTAATATTTGAATTCTGCACTTTTGAAATTTTTAGATTAATTAATATAGATTAATAAATTTAACAGAATAACCACACGAACTTTTCCGGTACCTAATTGCTATTACTCGCTGTTTAGTGTGAGCTTTTAATTGACATATGCTATAATAGATATTCCAGTATTTTCTAAGTATTTGTAGTGAAAGAATTTGAGAAATCAAATTTCCAAACTACTGAAATTTAAATAAATTTATACATGAAATGATTTATAAACTGGAAATTCAGAAAAGTTTTTTAATAGTTTAAGAAAGTGAAATTCCTGATATATAATAGACAGGATAGGAACATTGGCGCAACTAAGATTTCTTTCTAGAGTGAGCCAGGTTACTTGAAAATTTTTTAATTCTGAAATTTTCATATTCTACCAATTTTTTAGTTCTGGAAGCTTTGAATTGTGGGTTCGGAATTAATTGAATTTTCGAATTTGAAAACTGCGCGATTCCGAAATATTGAAATTTTTGAATTCTTAAATTCTGTAATTTTGATTTGTAGAATCTCAAAAATATCTTGGAATTTTAGAATAATGTGGTCAGTCTACATACGTTTTTTTGAGGTGTCGCGTAAATTCATTCTATCCCCTATTCAATTACGCTAATGAATAGGAAGCATAATCTCTGCAGAGTTAGTGAACGTTATTTGCAGCAGAATAATAGATTTGAATATTAGAAAGTGTTAGTATCGTAACGACTATTTTGGCTGCATCTCTCTTTCTATAAATTCGTATATCTACAACATAATATAATATATTTACATATAATATATTTTGTGCATATATTTGTTATTGTAGTTCTTCTATTTTCTAAATATTTTTGAAAAGTTCAATAAATATTACGCAAATGAAATGTTATATTTCAAATTTCTGCTAATACTGGACCTTAACTAACAAAATATCATTTAAACTAAATATCTATTAACAACACACAATCCAATGTTGCTTTATCGTATTCTATTTTGATTAAAATTATTACAATATATAAAATTGCTTTTTCTTGAACGAAGACAAGGACATTAAAAAAAAAAAAGATTTGCAAAATCTTTTTTCATTCTCTTCATAAAATGTTTTTTCTCTTTTTTTTTTGTTTATCATTAATCGTATGTATCAACTGACTACTACTACTCGTGTTTTGACGAATTGACACGACTTAATATCCCTTCATAAAAAAACTGTTAGAAAATTGTTAAATACTGGGGCGATTGTGAAATTATACAAATTTACACGACGTTAACGATTCTTTCCTTTAAGATCGTGCTAATTTACTCTTGCTTATTGCTTCCTGATTTTTAAGATACAATAATTACATTTTGACTCAGCTAGCATCGAATGTAAAATATCAATCCTACGTTATCTAAATAGAATTTTTCATTTTTTTTTTCCCTTCTCTTTTTTGTATACTTCAGAAGGCAAAGTCGTCGTATTGTTTATCGTTACTAATATTTTGTTTCATCGTCAAATAGCCAGAAAAATTCAATATTTATTTTAGAATCTTATATATTAACTTTAATGAGGTTATTTAATTTATACAGTAATTATACGAATAAAAGATATAACTACAGTGGCCGCTCGATAAGTAGCCGCGCTAGAGGGTTCTAGAGGCGTACTTTTTCAATCGGTTAATTATCGAGCGGCCAATTACACGCGCGCTATACCCTCCAATCAAGTGCTTGCTTTCTTGTTGTAGCCACATGTGGTTGGGCTATTCGTATAATAAACGTGGCATTGTACAGTATTAAGAATGGAGGTCTCCATACGGAATGCGGTGCTCCAGGAGGAAAAGGCCTTATCTGAATGTACATGTTTATCAGGGAAAATTTTATTTAATATTTATATTATTATGATTATTTTCTGGAATTTCTAAAATTTAATTCTAGAATTATAACATTTCAAACGTTCAAAATTAATTTTTGAAAATTTAAAGTTTGAGTTTTGTGGAAGTATTAATAATGGGCAATAGGGCCTTATTTTCCTACAACACCATATTTCCTAGGTAAACACCCCATGTTTAATACTATATATACATATACATGAATTTTTCATTCCCTAACTTAGTAACGACAGATTAGGGTGTGCGCGCATGTACGGCTAATGCGTATGAGCGATGGGCATTCCTAACGGCTACTTATGTCGCGGCTACTTTAACGAGCGGCCATTGTATATAGTCTTTAACCTTAATTATTAATGAGCACAATGTGAATGAATGTACATCTTAAAAAGTATAGTAGATATACATATAGATACAAATATACATATATGTCGGTTATACATACATATTTGTATCTTCATAATACGTTGTCCTTCTGTAAAACACAATACTGCCTGTGTATTTAATTAAGCGCAAGATCACGGTGCATGCTCTTCGCTTGTTTAATTGTTGCGTAGTTGTTTTTGAATAATCAATGGAACGAGAATAATTTGAAAGGAAATAATGTGTATCGATTACAAAAACGGGAAGCTTATGGGTGAAAGACAAGAAAATAAAGAATATATAAACAAATTTAAAAATCCCGCCAACTTTGTTAGCCATCTCTACTACAAGTTGACATCTATATACATTTTTTTTTTTTTGGGCATATTTTTTGAAACATATACTTTGCTTACGATGATTATGTTATTTAATTTAGAATAAATTATGAGCGATAAAAAACCGGCACAAATTACACATACGACATTGCGTTTTTATAGCTAAAGTAATAAAATAAAATGTCGCGTATACAAACGTACAATCCTAATCGCACAACTGTCGGGAAATTTCATGTATTGTGCTGGTTCCTTTTCTACGTGTAATTTCTTTCCTGGTTCGTAAGCGTACCCGCGAATTTACATAAAAATATTTAATCGCACACATAGCATATTCACACATGTACACGTGGCATTCGCAAAAATAAATCTCTAACAATAAGAATTCATGCGCGCGAGTGATAATCTTTTCGTCGAAACATCCCTCCCCTAACCGCAGAGATACAAGACTGAACCGCACGCTCGGAAGAGAGTGCTATATAAAGGCTCCGGGTGTCCTTGTCTAACCGCGCATGCGCAGATACTTGGCGGCGTTGCGCATAAAATTTGAAATTTTCAAGAAACTGTACTATAATTATATAAAAGTCTAACAATCGCGATTTTTAAAATGAAATATAAAAAAAAATATTTACCACGTTAATGCGCATACATGATTAGACAAAGATGTCATTTATTTTATTCTTATACTTCTGTGATATCACCGTACCTTGAAAAGCAACTGAAAGTGTCAATGAGTTTGATAATTAGGACAGGTTGAGATTTTATCCTTTTTTTAATGAAAAGATGGTTGACTTTTATTCTAGGTATACAAATTAATAAGGTGTCTTCTATTAATTAGGATTTTAAATTCACATATTTTCCTGCGCTTTTATGCATTTAAGATCCTATTGATAAATGAAGCAATAATAATGTACCAAATTAATTTGTACACCCAATAATATATAAATATCAATAAAAAACAATTTGTGTATACAATTGTTATTATTATTTTTCCAATAACCTTTGTAGCTCGTAGATTTGTTATCAGTATAATAATAAAATACCTCACAAATAAGTCTTTTTCGTAATTAATAGATTCGTGACGGCATGTACTGAGAAATCATAAACAGAATGAAGAGTATTGTGTGTGTATAATATGAAATATGCCCCTGTGAACAGTTAAAAAAAATTAATTTCCCCTTTGGACTGCGTACACCGAAGACCTAATACATTTATCACAAACACCATCGAAGCTGAATTTTGGGACTCTTTACAAAATTCCGAATATATAATGATAATTTTAATTATAAATATCACTTATAGCGTCGAAGTAAGCGCTCGATATCAGAAGAATTTCTCAGGTCACTCGTAATACACAGCACAGAGGGACTGGCATAATCAAAAACAAACTACGCTTCTCTTCTTAAAACCGATCCGTTTATGACACGGAGCGACTGGACTAGTCTTGGAGACTAGCTTGCGGTATGTGCAAGCGCCATGGGCCCAGAGACCCTGGACTGTTTTGGGTACCGGTCCAATTTACAAATGCCCCTTTATTTCTGTCACTTTAGAATAACGATTACGTTCATAAAGATATACTCCCTCGAAAACCTATCAAAACTTCAACTATATTTTTCATTCAAATAAATATTGAAAAAAAGGATCACTAAAATCGAAGAAAATTAACGATACCAACTAGGGTTTTAATAAGTTTTCTAGTGAGCTTTTTAAATGGACGTTTCTTTATCAGCGTATCGTTAGCTGGCGGAACAATGATCAGACCGGTTCCCGAATCAGGTATGTAGATGATACGGTAATACTTGCGTAATAGCCCAGGGTCTCACTGAGCTTGTGCACTTGGATCGCACTGCAACAGTCGCACAATAGACGGGTCGCTTTTCGCACCCTCTATAAACTCGTCGAGCGACAATTTCCCATCCTTATTTTTATCCATCTGACGGAATATCTTGTCGGTTCTCTTTTCGGGGGTTGACTCGTCCTCGGGCATTTTCATCACCGAACCGACCATTTTGTAAATTGCCTGGAAAAAATTAAACCTTACGCTACGTAAAATTAAATAACATTCAACAGGTGCCCGTATCCGTAGTTGTACTCGCGGGCAACTTTCGGTGCCCGTTCTTCATTTCTGCTGTGCATACCTGATATACACCGAGGAACGGAAAAATCGAATAATTACCGTGACAATTTCCAACATTTCTTGCCGCGAAATGTATCCGTTACCATCCAGATCGTACATGCTGAAGGCCCACTTTAATTTCTGTTCCAATTTGCCACGGGACGTTACGCTGAGGGCGCATAGAAATTCTCGAAAGTCGATCGTTCCATCGCCGTTCGCGTCGAATGTTCTGAACACGTGTTCTGCAAACTGTACATTTTATGATCGTGAAAAGATTGGACGGGATATAGTTAATTAGAATACTACTGACCTCAAATTGCAACGCAGGCTACTACAGGATATATGATTCAATAAATATTACTGCTAATTCATTCTTATCCCGGAGACACGTATACATATTGTTTCCCCCGTTAGAAAATCATTAACACGTTGACTAACACGCATGAAACTTAATTCTTTATATTATCTATCGAATGTATCCGATGACGCACATGTTGCGTCTTATAAAGATATCATTAATTAGTAAGTATTAGGTACAAAGAAATGGTAGAAATGATAATCTACCCCTAATATTTTCTTATAATAATACTACACGTTGATTTACCTTGGAAGCATCACCATAAGGAAAGAAGTTTCCGTATATCTTCTTGAATTCTTCCACGCTGAGGTGTCCGCTCGGGCAGTCCTTTAAGAAGCCTTTGTACCATTCTTGAATTTCAGCATCTTTAAAGACGAGCATATTTTTTCATTAATATATCAGAGTGTCTTTGCACCGTAAAACAATTTTTATTGAAATATACTGAGAAGTTACCCGAGAATTCCGTATTCTGTTTGAGATCCTCCAACACTTCTGGCTTCAGCTTGCTGTTCTGCTTCCCCATGGCTGATTCAAGTCCCTTTTAGAATTTTGTCGGCGAGTCGCAGAATTCAGTTAGTAGATAATTAAGGGCTAACTAGGTCTACTATTCTACTGGTGCCGTATGGAACAGCACTTCGTGGCTGGAACTTTTCACCAGACACGCCTGCAAAGAGAGAAGTATATTAGTGTTTAAATCTACGTTTTCCCCGCAAATTCGTTGATCCAAAATGATCGATTAATCCCGCAGGCCGGTATTTAAATAAAAAATTGCAACTATAAAATATATCAAAATTAGAGAAAAAGAAATTGTTTCTATCAGTAGAAATATTGTATATTTACTAGCTGCAGTAATAACGATGAATCACCGCGTGAAAAATATTTTAATAACATTATTTTCATTTTTTTTTCTTTTTTCAAATCTTTTCCATTGAATCTATTTAGTGAAAATGAAATTTACCAAGATCGAATTAGCTTACCATAAGGACAACATTTACACGTCACAGTCATACACATTCACACAACTGTAACAGAAGAAAAAGACCATATTAATATTATTTCTCCAGGTATAAATGGTGAGACAAAGACAACAGGTGAAAAGAATAAATTAGACACATAAAAAACGATTACAACAATGATTACAACAACGATAACAACAACAACAACAACAACAATGATAATACATTTAGAGCATACTGTAGTTTATTATTATAATAATATTAATAATTATGATAAATGCGGTTTTCTTCGTTTGTGTGTCCATTTCGACCTGCTTCAACGAAATCTTAACAAACATAATATTGTTCACAGAAATTCATTTCAGATTATGATCAAAGTCTCTTGTTCGTTCAAACGAAAAGAATGAAAATTTAATGAAAAGCTCCATTCTTAATGGAAGAGGCAATTTTGAAACAACTTTCTCACTATAACGACCAAGTCTCGAAGGCTTAAAGACGAATAGTGAAATGAATAAACCAATAATTATTATTGGATACAAATAATGCCGACGGTTCTCTGTAACGTTAGGATCGTTGGTATGAAGATATTGTATACAATTGTTTGCGTTGCGTTTAACAGTGCACTACAAATTTTGTGCCACCGATAGACCATACTGATTGATTATTCAATTATTTTAGTATTTCATTTCGTGCCTGATTTGCAATGTTCATTCTTAGGTCTAAGCGATAATCAAGAGTGATAAATCGTAATTGATTGTTTCCTTTTGTAAGACAGAAGACTGATACGATAGTCGGATACAGGATCACTTTGACCCATAACAATATTGTTATAATTTTACAACAAAGTTTAAAACGTGTTAAAGTATAACAAAGTATACACATAGGAATAGACATAGAGATATTAAATTAATAATTGCAGCCTCACATTTTCTCTTTTTAACACGTTCAGCCGGGTGTCATCTTATAACGCCACCCCCATTCATTCACCACGTCTACCATTTTACGACGACATCCCTGCTAAATGTGTTAATTACATAGCATTGTTCGATCGAGAGTAATAAGACTGGTTGTTTCAATGGTTCCTCAATAATCAATTACGATTTCAAACAAGTTTCCTTACGTTAACCACTTTCCTTACAATTTTTCTTTTGGTCGAATGCACTATAATTAATTACATTTGGACGTTGGGATAGACGGAAAACATGAAGAATTTTATTTTATTTGCCAATTTTATAAATTACGATTTATTGTGTGACATTGAGGCCATTCAACTATCATAAGCCGATGTATACGATTTTATTGTGACATTTACACATGTATTACATACATCAATTGTTTTTCTACTCATTTTCTTAATCATTTGTATTCAAGAAACAAACGAGAATCATATTATTCAACAATTTTGTACAACATACAAATTTCAGTTAAATGAACATATTTTCACAGAAAATATCGCTGGGTTGCTATAATTATTTTAATATTACTTTCATATAAGTGAGACATGATAAAGTGTTAATTAATTTAAATTTTCACTTTCACGTGCGATTGAATCATACAAGCTCGATGTGATTGATCTTATTTACTTAACAAGTAAAAGTTAGCCTGAAAGGAAATCTTTTAAAAAATTTCAATTTCAATAATTAACACGATAGTTTTATATATAGAAGAATGTTAAATGAATAATTTGAAATTCTTGGCCCGTGGAAAATAATTAATTAATTTCTCAACCTGATAACTTATGTCACTGCTGGTGATTAATTTAAATTTTAGATGAATTCATTAAGTTTCGTAATGGTGCCTCTAAGTTTGAAATTTATAAGGTAATTAAATGTAGAAACAAGCGAGAACCGCTATAAATAATAACTTTATATCGATGAAGGAGTGTACAGTACCGAGCATGGTGAATTTTACGAAAACTGGAGGAAAATCTAAAGGAAAAATAGCTCACTGTTCGCGATAGATTTACTAGGGAAAAACTGATTAGTTTTTTGAACTCTGTATGAAGATCAATTTCGAAAAAATTAATACAGTTTTTAATTATCAAATATTATAAAATTCAATCTCCTTTTTCTACATTTTACCTAGAGAGGTCCATCATGCTCGATACTGTACATAAACCTAGCGAGAAGGGTTAAAATTTCAAGCGATAGAAAAATTTTCAGTACAAGCTTCGAATCATTAGAGGCTTGTCCACACCTATAGACACTGTCTTTAATTTATCTATCGACAATTATCTATAAATCTGAACGAATCTTAAAGAGACACAAAAGAGTTTATTTACACAGCTCTATAAATAAGAGCCTTTACGTATAATTATTTTTATGTAAGTGTACCAGCAAAGAGAGTGAAGAATTACATTTGAATTTTCATTAAATCATATTAACCACTATGGTACAGTAACCTTGTATGCTACTATATACTTCGGAAATACACGTGATCCTATAGATCCTATATATTAAATATCTTGAGATTCTATATGTTAAATATTTCGATTTTAAGAAGCATTTAAAATCAAATGTAACATTACATTCTTCCATAAGCGTGGATTTACATACATGTATAAAATACTTTCAGCTAACGACACCGTGGTCAATAAGCTCTGTCTAATTAGATTAGCATAGTCATTTTTCAACAGTGATTGTTGCATGTATTTGAGCATAATTAATCGTAACCAAAAGCTGGAGTTTTCAATTTTTTTCTTTTTTACCCAATCCAGAATTTTTGAGAACGATTAAAAAAAAAAGAAAAAAAGAAAATTGTATTTTTTTTTTTCTTTATATCCTTGCCATTATTATCTTATTTATTTAGTATGCTGTTTTGCGCTATACATAATATTATTAGATAGAACTATACAGATGGAGAATCAGAACTTCGGACGAGATCGGGAAAGATTATCCCGCTATCCATCGTTCGATGGTTAATGAAAGTGCGAGGAAACCTTTTAAATAGGTTCATGGAAATTCTGTTGCGCGTTGAATTGACTAGAGACCATGGAAAAATTTTTCATTCCCTTTAAAGGATAGATGAATAGATTACATGCTTATACAAAGTAGTATACCATTCTTTTTATCTTTTATTTATTTTTTTTTTTTCATTTTCTTTTTAAACATGTATATTTCTAACTCTAAAAAATTTCTAGCAATATCAAAAAGAAACGGATAGTTTCTATTTTTTTAGATTACTGGTAGTTTTGAAAGCTAATATTTGGAATAAGCGATCGATGCAAGAAATGTTCAATAAATTGGTCGAACTTATGAAACAGTGTTAAACGATGCGACCTTAAGTCTTCGTTCGAAATCTTTCGAATAAGTTAAGAATTATTGAACAGCAGGCTTGATAATGAAAGAGAAATAAATAAAACGAGTTTCATTTTTGGTATTACAAATTGCAAGATTTTACAGCTGCAATCTATAAGTAAGAAGTATTGTAGAAAGGAGTTGGGGAAATGGAAGGAAACTGTATACAGTGTCGAGCATGGAGGCTTTCCTAGGAAAAATAATGATGTGGAGAGTCCAAACTCTTTTGAAATTAAAAAATCTAATTTTTGATTTTTGAAATCTAAATTTCAAGATCCTTCAAAATTTAAAATATAATATTCTGAAATATTTTGATCAGAATTTTGGAATTTTAAAATTATGGAAGCCTTCAAATTTAAATTATTCATAATGCCTGTTAAATCTCGAGTATTCTCCTAGGTCGCCATTATATCTCTAAAAGTCCACCATGCTCGGTATTGTACACCTTTAACACATTCGAGGCCTTTCTGTTCCCCTGTTATCATTTTGATAATTTTTTAATTGCTGATTGATAACGTTAATTTCTTCACAAGACGCACCTGCTGCGTCATAGACATTTCACCGATCTGGAATGTGTTAATAAAGTGGAAATGGAATAGGATACATTGGGAAGACAAAATTGAAGGCGTAGAAAAATATAAAATAGCATAGACTGCAAGTATAGCGTAGAATAATTCAGTTTCTTGTTCGCATCGTAACCATAACTCTCTTTGTTCAATGTATCGTGTTCCTTTTAAAATCTTTTTTAATTGAATTGACAGTGTTTTTGCATTGTTTCTCGCTACGAAGTAACTGAACATTTCTTCAATTGGTACCTTGCATTTATTCCATACATTTTTATCACGAAATTGTTGCAATTTAAAATTCACACCGTAGTATATCATTTAAAATTTCTTTTTTCAAAGCTTTCAAGCGTTAAGTAAAATCTTGTTAAAAACTAAACGAAGTTCATAGAAATGATGAAATGATCCTTTTAAAATTTTAACGTCACGTGCAACTTCATCAAAGACCGAGAGATCAATAGGTCTTTGTATAGCGTTAAAAAGATCTTTTTTATTTTTTAATTTCCTTCGTGAAACGTTAATGAGGTTATTGTTTTAAAAATATTCAGGAAAATATAACCCACCCACGTTACTGAAATTAAAAGTAGTTAAAATAAAAAAAAAATTAAAAAACTGGAACAACCAAATTTTTTTGGTAATTCATGGAATTTCATAGTTTTGTATGCGTGAAGTTCAAAGATGGAGATCTTTGTTTCTATATAATGCACTTTAGGTTCTTTCTTAACACGTTCAGGCCAGGAGAAAAATAATTTCCTTCGGTGTCCTGGACAAAACTGGATGAGAAAAATTTCTGTAAATTAAACGTGACATCTTATGACGCCGCCGGGACGCAGTGTCAGTTTGACATCTTACGATGTCATTCGGACGCCCGGCCAACTGTCCATCTCACGATGCCACCTGACCTGAACGGGTTAAGCTTTATAAAACTCTGTTCACCTATGTTCACTGACTCGTTCGATAAGGAAACTTATTATTTCGATTGTCAATGCTGCACTTTCGGGTTTGAGAAGAATTGCGATGTTCTGTTCTGCATTATTGGATCCAGCTCGCCGGAAATCAAGCGAAAGATTACGAACAGACTATTGGTTAGCAAAATGACTGATCAGAATTGTGGATAGTACGTATGTACAAACTATATTTATGTATTTTTTTTTTATTTTTTTTATTTTTATCTGCATATTTTGGCTACCGGTGGCTCGTGAAATAAAGAAGGAACAGCGCAGTAGAACATCACGTTTTTCTGACACACACGTCGAGATTTCCTAGAAAACTAACACCGTGTCTAATATCCTTAACACTTTGCGGTACAGTTTAGTTTTCCCATTTTCCATTCAGTCTGAATAGTGTCGTTTGGATTGTGGTCATTTTAGGGTTTTTTTTTTCTAAGTAGATAGTATAGTCGAATGAAAGCAAAATTGTATATTAATTATGCTATTAAAATATTCTTAATCCATTGACAACCCTGCTGCGCGTAGACTGGTTAGGTTCTGGTTCTGAACGCAAAGGATTAAGTTAGATTAAGATTGGCTTAGGCCCGCAGACGATACACGTTGACACTGATGGGTCAATTGGGACTCGAATATGCAGTGAACTTTCCTAGGTAAAATTTATTTTATCACCAATATTTTTTGAAACTTTATATTAATTTTGGGGACTTCTTCATTTGCCATACTGTCATATCTCAAAATGGCATACCATTAATACTCTCAAACATAGGTAGGTCATCAATGGATTAATATAGGACCGCAAAGGGTTAAACCAATAAACATCTTCGAATATCTAATCTGTAGCAAATTAGTATAGGTGTTTCTTCTATACACCGTGTTCAATTATACATAATTCCGTATAATATATTTAATACAGTAGAACCTCCACTATCGAAATATTCATCATTCCAGTATTCACCTAACATTATTCTGTACTAGACTATACCGTTTAGGACATCCTGTATAAAAATAAATAAATGCAAAATAAGCATAGGTACGTTCCATTATCCCAAAAGTTTTACTATTTAAATTCTGTCGTATTTCTTTTTGTTTAAATTCGAATAATGGAGGTTCGAGCAGCGATGCGTTTTCGTGAGACTTTTTGCTAGCAGGCTGCATGTGCATACGGTAAGTGAGATTACAGCCAGGGCAAATTATGCATATAAGTAATGTATACAGCTGTGGCATCGCGTAATAGCCCCAGCTGCAATGTCAGTTATGCAGCTGCATGCAGCCTCCTAGGGAGTGTGGGTGCATCCTACGAAAGCGCATCGTTCGGTGCAACTGTGGCGTTACGTATAGAGATGTATCGTGCACGTGAAATATACGTGCACGACGAAACGACAGCTTGTTTAAAATTGACTGAAATTGTGGTATGGATCTGAAGCACGTTTACGCAGTGCGAGAACGCGAAGCGAAAATCGGTTTCGTTTCACGAACAGGCAATGATATGTACTTAATCTAATACGTAATTTATACTTCAATTGCACGGATGTGACTTTTTTTTTTCTTTTTGCAGATTAGTAGCAATAGATATCTAGATTGTAAATCTTGTTCGAGCAAGTCCTAATAGGTAGACACTCTCTATCGATGATTTATAAATTCATAGAATTCTAAAGTACGTTATCAACGATCCTTGCACGAGAGGACAAATTGTTTGCCTAAATACATTGACCTAATCGTAACCGCGCAAATTGGTCGAATATTATTCCTAGTTAATATCCGTCTATCATCGATTGAATTATAATTAGAAAAAAAAAAAAAGAAACAAATTCACTATTTTTAATTTTTTGCCTATTTCGAGAAAAATCACGACCCGAAGTATAATAAGAAATTAATAAACTTTGAATTTAAAAAAAAGATACCTGCTTGATCTTTACACGCAGAATTATTAATGACTCTATTTATATTTACATTTTTGATTCCCTTGAAACTGAATGTTTCAAATTAGACTAATTAAAAAAATGAATCTTTAATACTCTTAGCAGTACCTATTCCGTGTACCGTACTAGGTATAGCTGTATCTACTGCGGCAGTCAGCGCGTTAAAATTGTGCCTCTGATTAACGAGGTGGGTCATCCGTGACCTACGTGGCACCTGTACGTAGCTCGAAAGGACAACATCGTTGCTATCTATAAAACTTTTTTAAAAGCGGATTTCCACTTAAATAAAATGAAATTTAATTTGAATATCTGAAATCCCCGACAAGTGATAAAGAAAAATAGCAAATATATGAAATAAAGAAATTTTCATAAGCTACTAATTAATTAGCAGCTACCTGTGTTAAGACGTTCGATGCCCCTCACGCTATATCGCGTGCTCAGTCCTTCAGGTTTCAATGTGACGGCACACAGCGAGCAACTCGTTTCTAAGAATTCGGCATCGAACGTGTTAATTAATAAAATTTCTCTGACACCATACAACGTATAGATTTTACTTTGTAGGGGTCAAATACGTACCATTTTGTTATTTTCGCAAAAACACATTGCTGTATACCCTATACACGTAATAGTATAAATATATCATACGTAATATAATGTTTCACGTGATACACATATTACACAGAATTTTGCTAAACACGTATTAATATGACAAGTAATATATTCGACTATATATTACATGACATATATTATATATTCATTATAGTAATCGTAACATTGTGCAGTACGTATAAAAGGACCTTGCACGTGCATCGTTGAGAAAAATCAAAGACGCATGTGCAAGCGATTTTAGTTTTCTTTTTTCCTTTTTTTTTCATCATGGAAACTGTTCGACGGTGTATTTGAACGAATATGAACGTTAACCCTTTTGCATCGGAAGCAGATTTTGGTAGAAATTTGAAGATAGCAAATTCCAAGTAGTATAGTGATTTTAAAATCATTTCTGTGGTGGAGTTAGGATAGAAATAGCCTGCAACTAGTGGATAGACCATTTTAAAACGTTCCATAGAATTCTTCTATTATTCCAAAGTATTACCATTAATATTACTATATTGATAAAAATTTCATTCAATAATAATAATTTCAATTCATGTGCTACTCCAATAGACAATTACCATTTTACTATTATTCCAAAGTGTAGTATTCGAACCTATAGAATGGAATGCTGATAGAAAGAGAACGCTGCATAAAGGACCCTCGAGTCCTTATGGTTACACAAAGAGACAAGATGTCCATATTTAACGTCCTCTTTGTATTTCTAAAACATTTGGACCAAATCAAGGAAAATTCTAATTTAACATCTTATGACGTCAGAAGGACGAGCTAGCTTGACATCTTAAGACGCCGTCAGGCATGAACGTCTGAAGCTTTGAGAAAATCTCCGTTCACCTACGTTCACTTATTCAATATACACATTAGTCTATCAGGAGCAAAGGAAATGGTTGAAAGAAAAAAACAGACAGACACTTTCTTACCCTGAAAACGATGCAAACGGGTTAAATGAATGCGTACAGAAGCGTAAGACACAACGATAAGAATTTCTAACAGACTTATAGTGGTGCAACGAAAGAGTTAACAGTTCAATCGATCACTTTTACGTCCATAATTATCGTAGTAGCAAAACAGCATTTCAATAGTATTCGTTGTGTCACCCTGATGTCACTCGCTGAACGTCACCCATCATCACTTTCGTCCTCGTTGTTCCAATATCAAAAGGAAATGCGATTGCCTTACCATTTTCTATCACGAAACATCCGTTAAAGTTCCACTATTACTCGACCATTTACAATTAAGGTGGGTCGTAAACTCGATGCGTCTTCCTCGATGAAGCTGTCATTTCCGTTGGAGGATGTTTAAGGCTGACACTGTGGAAGCTTCTTTTCCCTCTTCATATCATCTTCGTTTGTATTTGTCGTTAATCGAACGATTCGACGATTTGGTTCGAGTTTATGCTCGCCAAGCGAACGTTCTTCGAGCCGCATTGGCTGCATGTGGTCTGATAAGAAAACGTGTATGTTTGTCCGATGTTGCCCGTTTAGTATGGTATCTCTTTTAATAAGGTGGTCCCGAATCAAGGTATACGAATTAGGGGGCCAGCATTTTAGACAGCTCTTCGTCTTGAAGGCAACCCTTCAGAAATTCATCTTGAGTCAACTGACCATCGTTATTCTCGTCCATTTTTGCGAATATGTTCTTCGCTCTTTCCTCCGCACTGTCTGCCGGTCTGTTGCTTGAACACGCGCCCAGCATATCGTATATTGCCTGCGAACAAATAAAAATTCCATCCGGAATTTTTTAATTGGAGTTAATTTGTAGGGTCATTTTAAGATACAGAAATATCTGTGAAAATTATGAAAAATAATTTTTTACACCACGTATATCAGCGAATAATTGAAGGAAAATGTAGGAATGAGTGCATATGGGTAATGATGCACAAATTTCTCGCGCGAATCAGGGAACCCAATTAGTACCGTCGCCTAATTATCTATAAAACTGCTGACGCCTCGTTCGCTGTCGGATTGTTAGAATATTTTTGAAAGCTACTGTACCGTAGCTACTGAAATGCATGTATGCCTAACAGAATCATTGTTAATGGACGCAAGCAGGTCGATTTATAACCCCTCCGATGCAACCTCTCATTATCGTTCCGGTCACTGATTACACCCCGTTAAACTGTATTTCAATTTAACACTCCGACCTATTTGCATGGAACTGAGAATAATTATCTCGCGACATGATTTTAATAATTCTTGGTTTATCGACAAATCGAGGCTTAATGAAAAATTCAATTTAGAGATAGTCCAAGGAGATTAAATCTTACAATATTAATTAGAGTCTTGAATATTATGAAGGAATGCTTGTTTTAGTTTGATAGCTATAAAATTTGATAAACAGACAAATTTTTATACATAGCAAAATTTATTTTTTTAAGAATTATTAGAAAATAAAAACATACCTGCACAATTTTGGTCATTTCCTGGATGTCGATCACACCATTCCCATCAACATCGTACATGCGGAATGCCCATTTCAACTTCTCCTCCGGCGTTCCGCTGGATGTAACATCGATAGCCAATAGGAATTCCTGTAACAAAAAAAGGAAGAATTGTGCCCTGTGTATACGACACAGTATTCATTGCGGAGTTAAAACAACGATGTACTGATTTTTTTGGTAGTCGAACAGTTTTACATCGGGGTTCGTTAAGTGTTTTCTAGTATGGTCGTTAAAGATACAAGCGGAATTGTGAATTAGGTCAGCTGACGCCTGAGGTAGACAAACGACGAGAGTTTGAAAGAAGCAAGTTGAGGGCGAGTCGGCTCTTTGCTCTTCCTGACCTCTCAAGTGTCGCCACTTCTCTTATTGACCCTATCGACGTGCCGGTCCCTTTTGGCCAACTTCTGCCATCGGCTACTTTTTTACTTCCATCCGTGTGATCGCTTTTTCTAAAGGCCTTTCTTCGAAGAATTGTATTCTCGCGAAGCAACTGGAACACCTACTATATTACATGATACTGTTGCCTTATGGTTCACGGTAAGCTAAATAAAATATTTCGCACTGTCCATATTAATTTTAATAATTTTTCATTAATAATCCATGATTTTGCAGTCAAATTAATTTTCCTTAACGAAAATCATGATGTATTCGGTTCCCACTCTTCTCCCTAGGGAAAGGGGGAATTGACTGCTCTTTTCGGCTAGGAGTCAGAGGCCACACCCCCTTCCCCCCACCACTCGCGGTGCGCCCCGGACTAAGGAGTCTCCGAGCCCCTTATGGGCGTGCCGTATGAATCGTGCCCAATGGGTGATGGGGAAGTCCTCCGAGGAAAATGACAATGCAGCGAAAGGGGCCCTATCAATATACGACTAGAATATCGCCACCTTAAGCGGCTTACACTCTTTCTGGATCACCCTGTATAGGGCCTCCCACCACTTATTTTCTCAATGGAAGCCTGATTCGATCACGGATGCCCATATAGTAACCCTTCAGTATTATAGTGAATGGTAAAGCTTCTACGGTTCTGCATCATTAAAGGGAGAACAGTGAAAGGAAATGAGAGACAGATTCGAAAGGGAGCGCCCTTTCAGAAAAAGATTTAAATACACCGTTCCAAATAAAAGATTAAATGTGTGGGATTGAGGGCACCGATTCACGCGAGAGGGCTTTCCCTAGATTCTTAAGTAATTCATGGAAATTCCGAAAGATTCAAAATAGCACTTTAAAAGATCCCCCGAAAAAACCTTTTAAAATTTATAGAAATTTAAAATTTTAAACGATATTCAAACCCCTATAAAGGTCAGGAGGGTATCGACGAAAAATCATAGGTCGTGTGTGTTCAATGAATATTTCCAAACCATCAAATGTTGATCAGTCGGGGATGAGCTTTGATCAGTGATCCGTCTTAAATCGAGGCCGATAAAGGCCATAAGCGCATAAAATCATGGATTTATCAAGCTCGGTTCGAGCCGTTGGCTGGATGGTCGATGGATGTAAGTATATATATAATACGTTTCCAGCCGGCGTTTAGTGAGACACATTGTGCTCGCAACAATGGACTGACAGTTTCACGTTATCCTTTACACTTGAACAGAGGCTGAACGATGAATGCAATTCACGTTTACGGGAACAACACTTTCAACCGTCCAATATTTTACCTCGATCGTTTGAAACGTTTGCAGGAACACAGAGAATTTATCATAAAGGCTCGTGTTATTCTGTTCCAGTTTGCTTTACTGTTCGAATATTTTCAATTTACACAGCAATCGTTAATTTATTTTTCCCGTCGATTAATTTTATTTTTTAACATTTTAGAGAAGAACAAACCTTAGTATTTTTCCGATGAATAAACACCGTCGATCGTTCGACAAATTCTTCTTCAATTTAAAGATGAAATTAAATCTAGCAGTAAATGTAATTTCTATGCGAATCGGTGTATTTCCTCGAGTTTCAACGGAATATCGTTCCGTTGAGAACGCAGTATAATATCGTCGATCGACAGGAGTTGATGCGATCAGGTTTAATCGTTCGGAATAAACGATGTACGAGAGAGTTCTACCTCCAGGAATAGTGCATTATTCCATTGAGAAGGTAACGCAATAGTAGAGAAAAATCGATTGGGAGGAAGGACTTACCTTGAAATCGATGTAGCCATTCTTGTCCATGTCGAATGTACGGAAGACGTGATCACAGAATTCCTCCGCGTTGCCAGAGGGGAAGAACATTTTGTACATGTCGACGAATTTCGCCGGGGTTAACCTACCGTTCGGGCAGTCTTGCTGTAACGTAACGAAAATCAATAGTGTTATTTTCGTTTATATTTGGACAATGAACTATCTTAATCGGTAATATAGCGAGAGTTTACTGCTCTTTTCGGCGAATTTTCAGAGGCTACGCCCCTTTTCTCCCACCACTCGCTGTGTCCTGCGCGAGGGCCTTAGTCCTCGAGGCACCTCAACCCTTTCAGGGCGCACTGGGGCTATACTCGTATCGATGGGTTTCCGCATCAACCATGGGCTACTGAGGTGCCGCGGGGACTAAGGCCCTCGCGCGGGGCATAGCGAGTGGTGGGGCAAAGGGCCCTCGCGCGAGGTACAGCGAGTGGTGGGAGGAAAGAGGCGTGGCCTCTGAAAATGGCCGAAAGAGCAGTTAATTTCGAGCCCAGCCTTATGGGGAAAACTCAGTCCTGTCAAGTATCGGTGATCGGGTCCGAGTATCGTTTGAAATGGTTCGTCCCTTGCCTGTTCCAGGGTTTTTTTAAATTACGTAATCTTAAGAAAGAGTTTACCGTAGATCAATTTAAATAAACTTTTAAATAAACTTTCTGATATAAAAATGGGGTTAACAAGCTGGAGTTCTTGAATGATTTTATGCAATTCGAACAAATGGTATTTATCCACAGATATCCTCTATAAAGGCTCTAAAGGGAAGAAAACACGGAGTATCTTTAACGTCGAACGATAACTGGTTTATCAGGCACAAATCTGATTCAATTGGCGAGTACTCTCCATCTCGGTGGATCCTCTTGGCTGTTTATTCGATCAAATAAAAAGAAATAAATCCGCGTTGGTCCGACGGATGAATCAGTTTTCATCGCATCTTCAGCAGACCCGGCTAATTGGCCTTTAAAGGGAATCTAACTATTTCGAGGGAAAACCGAGGCTACTCGAAAAAGTTTCTTGGATTATTCGAAACAGCTCTCGAGCGAAAGCCGCAGTTCGCACAACTAATTAAACTATGGGAGAACTGTCGTTATCCCCGGCACATTCTTCGATTCCTCCCGCATTTCACGCGAACTTCCGACCATTTCGCAGCTCGGACACAAACGAATCCTCTCCCACAAGTCCGAAGTTTTGAATTGAAATAAACGATCGCTTGTCTCGCTTTCCAACAACACCGTTTCAAAAACGTCCAAGACAGACGGCGCTTGTGGAAAGGTCAATCAGATAGAAGGAATTGGGAGTGGCAGAGTTTAAAACGGTTCGATTTGCACAAGGTTATGTCACCCATTGCCTTTAGGCGATGTATATTAACTTTGCCATTTCCTATCAGGTCTATATGATCCACGGTAAACTTTATATTTTCTTATGTACTATGATTTTGAAGATTTCCTTTTCTTTTTGAGTTCTGAAATTTTGAACTTTTGAAATACTAAAATTTCAATTTTGGAATTTTACATTCTGATACCTAAAAATTTGGATTCTGAATTTTGGGGCTTTAGAACTGATAATTAAAAATTTGAATTTTTGAAAATTTGCCTTTTAATATGTGTTATAATAATTTAAGAAGAACTATGGCATACTCACTTTAAAGCCTTTGTACCATTCCTTTATAGTCGCTTCATCATATCTTGTGTGTGATTTTAGGAAATCCATGTCCTCTTTGCTTAATTTGTCTTTGCTCCCAAAACAACCCATTTTGTAATCTGTAACAATAAACAATAAAATTCTATATTATTATCAGTTCTGTATATTCTGGCCATTATTTATGCTATTAGTATTCTGTAATCGTACAATACGTGATGAACTATTGAATATTAGAATTATTTCTCTTTATCTATTTAATATTTACAACGTCAACTTGCATATCAACGCAATTATATTCTAACAATAAGTGACAGAGAAAGAAGTCGTCAAAAGCACAGCACACGTAAAGAAACCGACAGAAATGGAGAAGTAAAATAATGTTGTAACGAGTGGTCGATACGCGGCTCGAATAGAAAGAGCTTCGAGAAAGCAACCCGGCCGTCTTTAGTCGGGCTGTTTCATTGGGTAGAAAGAGTTTCATTTTCCACGTGCACAGAGAGGAAGCCAGGGTGGCTCGTGACTAGATTGAAAATTAGATCTGATGGCACATGATGATAGCTAGAAAAAATGGTGCTTTCATAGCTAAAGTAATTGTTATTTTTATACCAACAAATAGTAATAACAATAGGAATTTTAATAATCTAGAATGTTAGTATCTTGAAATTTTCCAAGTCTGAAATTTTTAAATTCTGGAATTTTCCAAGTCTGAAACTTTGGATGTTTAGAATTTTTCAATTTAAAAATTTTGGAAGCTCGAACTTTGAGACTTCTGAAATTTGGAAATTCCAAAATTTCCTTACCAATGTTAATTCACACTTCATCCACGATTTATGTTGATCAATTTTTGAACTTTAATTAAACAGTGAGCCTACATCAAAGTAAAAGTGTTTGCACGATAAACGACTGTACTATGGTAGGATTCTTCAAACACGTCGTACATCAGAAAACAGTGCCTTGTACAGTAGTAATAGAGAGACGAGAAGAGGTCGTAAAACGCGAAGTAAATGTAGGACGAAATTAACACAACGCACACACTGTGAGACCTTGTTTTTGTGAAGAAGACACAGATCTGTGTCAATGAAATTGTGTTTGTTTCCTCAGCTATTTACAGGATTAAATTCGTACTCAAGGGATTAATGACGCATTCAGTACAGATGTACATGTATATGTAATTTTAATTACAGAGATAGCATGATGATGATATTCGAGGGAGATTTATATTATCCTTTGAATGGTGGACCATTCAGATAATGACTATCCAAATGTAATTTCATGTTCAATATTATATTCATTTTCATTGTGCTGATTAATATATTATTATCTTGGGAAATTTTCAAACGTTTTAAAAATAACTAGCAATTAGTTGTATAAATGTAGTTTAAATAATTTGTTCAAATTCCAAATTTCTAAACTTCAAAATTAAAAATTTCAAACTAGTAAATTCAATGTCAAAGCCGCCCTATATTCAACCATTGCATCAGTTACAAAGCGTCCATCTTCCAAGGATTAATCCAGAGCTGTCTGAATGAATAATCCCATGATTTAAGATAATTGTACGATAGGAGAGCATGTGTAACATGGTTCGTAGTATTATCTGGACGTGAAGTGAACATTATGTAGGATTAATACATTCACCCTGACAATGGGATCATATCTACGTTCAGGCTCATTAAATTCACCGTGGAACGATGCTTTATTGTCGAATGACAATGTAATCCATAAGCGAATGTAATGTTATCATACATCATCGAAGACAAACTGTTATGGCAATCTTGAATGAATTGCAACTGTGGTGCACAAACGTTCTAATCATTTGGTACGAACAGAATGCAATCTGTCGTGCTGATTCTTATCTATTTAATCAATATTTTATGAAAATTTTTCACTTTAAAATTTTCAAATTTCCATACCTTTAAATTCGTCAATTTTTTAAATTAGAAATATTTGGAAAATTTCAAATTGAGAAATAGTTACTCATCAATTGTTTATACGACTGTAAATCCCACACAGAGCTGGTGGCAGTCAAAGGATTTAAAAGATCCATCGTATTGACAGCACCAAGCCGAAAAGAGGCATTGTTCAACTTAAGTTCAATACCCGTCGTTCATACAACACCAAGAAATCACGATAGAAGACAATAAACGCTTCAACACGAAGTGTGTATCGTATCGTCAGTATTGACATTTCCATCGCATTAACATGCTCATAATGCACCGCAAAGTGCATCCTTTGTATACAAGCTGTTGCACGCCTTTTCATTAAGCGAATTCTTACTGGCTAATGAAATTCACAGATTCCATGCTTTCAAATTCCAAATTTTCAAAATTTGAAAATTAAATAAAAATTTCACAAGTCTAGAAATTGAAGAATTCCAAATTCTAAACTTTCAATTTATTGATCAAAATTTAAGCAAATTAACAAATTCCAAACATCAAAATTCATATTCCAAATTTTCAAAATTTAAAAATTAATTTAAAATTTCACAAGTCAAGGAATTAAAGAATTCCAAATTCTAAACTTTCAATTTATTCATCAATATCTAAGCAAATCATGACTGCTCTGATTCTCATAAAATTGATCAAAATTCTAAACTAAATATTGCTCTGAATGGCTTTTAATTTATTTCGTTTTGGTACTGTTACGCTGACCAAGTTCAATAGTGTTTCTGAAACTAGATACCAAATAACCTTGAAGTTTCCAGATTTAGAAACATGATTTCTAACTAACTGAATCTCCAGCTGTGAATACTCAGCTACGGTATGCCATCCAGAAATCACGACTGGTTTACCGGCAGAAGGACGGGTGGTTAAAGGTTGGGGAAACTTATCTGTTCATCCGTCCAGCTAGGAAAGCGGGGGATGAAGCGGAGTTGGGAGTTTCAGTGAGAATGTTACTGCACGCTGTTTCTCCTGAATGACATCCCACAATGATTGCACTTTGACACTTTGCCATGTAATAGTTTGATAATCTTCCCTGCTACTAAAACGAAGAAGTAAAGGGTTGGACATGATAGGCTTTCCCAGAGAAAATGGGAACACGGGGGAAAAATATTTTCACTCGATATACAATTCTAGAAAATCACTAGATAAATAAGGAAGGGGCATGCGAGCTTAAACACACAATTTAAAAGAAAAATAAATAAACATGTTTTCTCTTTACATTTCATTCAAATTCTTTTATTTTTCTGCTCCCGTTATTCAATGTCTGCAAAATATTAGTTCAGTGCAGTTCAAAACAACCGGAAGTTCTATCGAACAAATCCATTTGCCGAAAACAGAGCCTGTTATCTGTTATCGTCGTGAATTCAACGTTCATTTCATACCTCGTTTATTGATTTTATACTCCCCCGATATTGTTCAGTTTTAACTGGTTATCAGCTAACATTTTCGTTGCATCAATTTGTCTATCTGCGCCCCTATTATTGTTTCAATATTAAAATTTATCGTTATACTGATAAAATTACCAATGTCCACAGTTCGAAGGGAGAGATATCTATATTGATTGCAGTGGCTGCGCGTCTGCGTACGATGGCGAATGCAGATCGTGTCTTCGCTCGATCTGTCGTTACCATATTGAATGATCTTCTTGACCCTTTGTACTTCAAGCACTAACCTGATTGACTTTCACAGCTTTCACGCTCTCTGCTTCGTTCTACTATTTTGAAACGTATATGGTGTACCTTTGGCCAACTACAGTCACATACACATAGCAACGAAATTATTCCCCAAGGGATGTTTTCATGGTATTAAAAAGGGTAAAAAATAGGTGGTCAGAATTAATTTTTCGACGGTACTCAGTGAAGTATACCCAACCTCGACTATTTTACCCTGCCATTTCTACTATTCCACCATCTCTTGCTTGCTGTTCTAATTTTCTAGTTTGCCTTAACGAGGCTTACCAACCTTTAGTTAACCAAAATCCGTGTACCCTCGTTTGAGGTTTGTGAAACACTCGCGGAATAGTTGATTTGCTTTGACACATTCAAGCTCGTTTCGCGGCTTTACAAAGTTAGACGCGCGACTGCGTCCATTTAACGCTTTAATCCGTTTCGAGATTTTATAGAGTAAGAGACAAGGAAGAGAATGCCGCTTGAAGAGCATAAATGAAACTTCAGGGAAAATGTATTTAACTGATTAGTAACGCGTTATTACGCCACCGAGACAACATCGTTTTCAAGGAATAATTTAAACAAGCTTCCCCAGTCGAACTGAGAATTATTCCACCATCTTTATTGGTAGCCATGGTTTGAGTCCATTAAGCTACCCTATTTATCATTTTTATTTACCACTGACCTACTTAAATGAAAGTTTGAAGGTTTAATTTATTTTGGAATAATTATTATGACGAGAAATTTTATATAATTATTTTTCATATTATTGTTAGTGGAATATTTTGTAAGTAATTATAAGTTCGAATTTATAATTAAAATTTGTGAAAAAATGAAATTGTAATTACTGCGGTTTTGAACTCGCGATCTTCAGATTTCCAGGCAGAAGCCTTAACCGTTTCTCCATTGTAAACTTTTAAAATCCTACCTCTTAAAATGAATTTTTTATTCAACGCAATTTTTATTGCATATAGATGAACATACATCGCTGTAATATTAAACAGAATTTATTGTTCGATGCTCACAATCCTGCAAAGTGAAACAAATGAAACGCCTTTTAGAAGCAGTGGCCTTTGAATTAACAACGAGGGAAAAGTTGGATGCGAAAAGTTTCGCATAAAACAACTTTCCATGGAATTTATCGTGCGATATTTTCACGGGCAACAGAGGAATATTTTTCAAGCCTTCCCTGGAAATTTTAATGAAATTATTGGACGATGCTTTTACCCCTTCAAACTATACAGAGATAACTCGGTGGATTCGCGTTAACAGTCTGCGAAAAGTTTCTTCAAAAACTGGGTCCAATTCTAATGAACTTTTTCTTTCTCAGTTTCTTCGGGGTCAGCTTTCAGTGTATTTTACTTAATAGAATTAGGCATTTATTCGCTTTTAATTACTTTCTGAATAACGATTATCGTGCTCTAAATGCATCTTGCTTTTATTCACAATAATTCAGATTTTTATTCTGCCCTGAATTTTAAGTAATAAATAGACATTGGATTAGGTATCTAAAAAATGTGGATGGATTCCTCAACATTTTAAAATTTAAATATTCCAAAATTTCCAAAAACCTGAAATAAAATTTTTGTTTATATATCTAGCCCACCCCAGACAAAAATTCTATAACGGAAAGCTAGTTGTGGTTTTTATTCCACGGTTTAAAATAAGCATTATTTTTAGATAGAAGATATTCTGTTTCATTGAACCTTAGCTTTGTATTTTAACGACTCCGGTTCTATCTTCAAGCTCTTTTACGCTTTTACCATTAACATTATTTTATTGCCGTTGCATCAGACACTGCAGCTGCGCGAATCGATTGATGTAAGCTTAGAAATATAGCCTGTCCGAATTTAACATTTAAACAAAAATACTGCTGTTCTTGAAATAGTATATCGTAAGGCGAGAAATTGATACAAGTAGACTTCGGATGAATTCTTCTCAATCTTCAGAAACCCAGATTCTATGACTGCTAATATACTAATAATGTAAGGCAACAATTAGAAAATTAAAAACTTGAAATCCAAAAATTTTTGTTCTTGTTTCAATTATTTTTAATTATGTTTATCTGTATTATTCAATAATGCGTAAGATAACTATCACGACCCTTCAATTACTCAAAAGCGATTCTCCCGATTCGGTAGTCTCGTGAATGTACAAGGGTACAGGATAGAAATCAGTATGCAATGCTGAACTGCACTTTATTGTGCATGAAAGCGTGTATCCCAATTCCCGTTTTCCGATGGTCCATTTATATGCAGATAACAAAACTGAACGGTAATCGATAAGTCGCTGTGTACAACACTGTGAAAGTTTCCGCAGTTTAACAGAAACTTTCGTTACGCGTTATCGTCGATTGAATTTAATCACCTCATTGCCGATCGCAAACTCTTATTTATCGATGGAAATACCTACTTACTTCTTCAGTTCATTGCATTCGTTTCAGCCGACTCGAGTGGCGGACCATGGAGAGAGCCCGAATTTTCATTTAATTTCCGAAGTTTGGATCTCGATTGACTTGGACACCGATGTTCGAGAGTTAGAAACATACACGTTTTTGCTGAGAATAATCTCGTACAATGTGTTTCATTTTAGATATCGTAGATATTATGTAATAAAACTTCAAAGCACCGAAGCAATCGCTGCTAGAATCAACTGCCTTCAACCGATTAATAAGAGTCATTGAAGCCAGTGTAATTTAGCGTTGCATCGCGTGCACACGGCCACTTGATTCCTCAAATGTGTTAAAAATAAACTCGTTAGTTTGCCATCGGAACTCGGTGGCGTCGATAGAGGAAGATCGATACACTGATGGGAAGAAATAGGACACGTGTACCGAAGTTTATTTGTCACGTGGGAAACGGTAAGTAACAGGTTTCGAGGAAAAATACAATTAAAAAAAAAAAAATTATGCAATGAAATATAAAAAAATGTGAAATTAAATATTTCCGAATAAAATTATGATAAATTATGATAGAAATTACGCATTGCTTTGCGCGGTATTTCTGAATAACCCATTATTCGGTCTAACAGAGAGTTGTCGAAGCAGTTAATCGCGGAGGAAGTTAAAATTCTTTGGCTGCAAGCCATTACTTCCTCTCCCGTTTACACACCCCCCGAAGAACTTAAAGGAACCTATGCTTCATGCATTTAAGTAGCAAAAGTTCTGGAAACTTTCGACCGGAATAGTAATTTACATAATTAATACGTCACTTAAGGAAATTTGTGAGACCGCGTAGGAAACATAAATAAGTAATTTATGCAGTTGAGAACACGAATGTTTTATCGAACCGTCCATTCTTTCCAATTAAATAGAAACTGCAGATCCGCTATCAAAACTTGTGGGAATAATAATTCGTGGAATTTATCGTAAAATGCCAGCGAATGTAATTTAATTCTAAAGTAAAGAATTTTTTACTTTATTAATATTTGCAATATTAAATATTTGGATTAATAGGTATACGTTGTTTCTGAAAATTATTATATTTCCTTCAGATATACTTAGCCCAAGCTAATGTTTCAAAATCACTAGATAGAAACATCCCAGATATTTTTTGGATCAGAGGTCCCCGTAGATTGCTTGTTCAGTAGTCTCCAGACCCTTTCACAGTGCTGATGAATGTGTCAACACGTCCACGACACTGCATTCTCTCTCTTGTGTATATACCCGAATGTAACCGTCCTCGCCAGGGGCTACGTACAGCCCTGCTTTGCATAAGACGGAATAGAATTTCCCCCTAAAAGCCGAATTCACGGGGAAGCTCCGTGCGACTTGCAAAAATGCATAAAACATGTTGTTTCGAATAGAGAAACCTATGATACGAACTACATTTGAATCGTATAAACAATGATTACATTGATAATATACGAAGAAAATTATTTGATAATAATAATTCATTATTTGGATGTTAAAAATTAAGAAGAAAATATGATTTATTTTCACACGAAGAAAAGGGTTAATGTAACAGAGATTATATCGTTGGATCGACACGGGAGTCAACTGTTTCGAAAGGGTGTCAAAGGTAATCCGTGGAAGGCAACTAACGGGCGGTGATTAGTGACTAGGAGCAGGTGACAAGCGGTAACAGGATTCTGGTGTCGGAACCATCACCATCAATGCTGTTCGAGTTCGCCTCCCGTCGCTCTGATAACATTTCTCGACATTGTAGATAGCTAATGTGTTCGCGATTACCACATCTAAACTGCATCATTGCACTTCCCCCAAATCCACTTAAAAGAGCATACACCTATGCATTTCGTGCTATTTTCGTGGTTATTAGCCAATCCCTATCTAAGATTGAAAATCTTGAGAATGGGGCTATAGCATTTTTCTTCCGCCATTGCATTTAGTGGGTAAAATCTTAAAGAATGGTTGAAAATTTTTTTTTTCCACTTCCGGTCAGTGGACCGAAAAAGGGAGCGAATCTCGCTCTGGTTCACTTTAATGTTTTCACTGATGAATACTTGAGATTTTTTGTGATTCCTCAAGATTCTCTTAGATTTCTTGAGATCTCTGAACATTCTTAGAAATCTTTCGCATTATTCTTGGAGGTTCTTAATAACCCTTGGGATTTTTAGGATTTCTAAGGAATTTTATCATTCTTAGGAGTCTTCTGGGATTCCTAGAAATTTTTAGGAACTCTATTTTGGAAGATTATTTTGAATTTCTGGGAAAAAGGGAAAAAGATTCAACGGTATGCAAAGAAAAAAGTAGATATTTAACGTTCTATTTTTCTTCCCGACCGAACAGTAAATCACTTTCACGAGCAACCGTGCTTTTTCTTCCCGGTTAAGGCTTCATCGGTGCATTTCATATTGGCACTGACGTTCCATCAACTTCATGAAACGTTTTTCGCGATGAAAGTTCTCAAAGACTAGGGTAATCTGGTGAAACTAGGTCTCGAAGAAATTCATTGAACTTTTTCCTCCTAGGTAACTCACGAGATTCCCGTGCGTGCGTTTCACCAAGCTTCGAAATCAATTACGAAAATTAAGTTTCCAACGACGGGAAATATTCTTCGAGGATTGCGGGAAATCGGATTTATAAAGATCTTTCCTATATTTACTTTCAGTTGGGAAACAGTTACCGTCGGAGATATTGCTCAACTAAGAACTTGAAATTCATTTTAGAGAAATTGCAAAGTAATTACCTTAAGCACAGTAATTTAATTATCTTTCGTATTATGTTGCGAACTTCATACAGGAATTTTATATTAGAATTGTGGCTCTCTCCATGGTCCGCTGTTTTAGGGGACAGATAAAATAAAAAATAATGAAACACAGTTTCTATAAAATAAAAAAAAAAAAATTTGTCTTTGAATAAAATGTGGCTGTTATTTGTAATTAAAATCACTGTCTTATTTACAATTTCAATAAGATTGCTTATCTCTGATTACAGAGAAATAAAAGTTCTTCTTCCATTCAAATTTAAAACGCAACTAGGATTTTTCCATAGTCGCCGCGGGAAATTGGAAGATACTTTGCTAGCTTTCCAAGAGTGTGCAATTACGAATCTCATTACCAGGCACTCAGTGTTTTAAACACCCGCGAAATCTCAAGGCGGAACAACATCAAGCGACTAGCTGAGAGTTAACGCGTAAACGCCTCGCAAAACCATCCTAGAATTTATACATGGTAAAATTACCAACACGACGGGGAAGACTTTAAATTTCTACATGTGAATACATTTAAAATATGTTGAAAATTGTCTGTTTTATGTACAGGGATGAAAAGATTAGACTAGCACCGTAAAATATACACTAATGCTTTGAATGTGAATTTTGGAATTTTGTAACTTAAAAATTTTAATTTTTTACTTTTGAAATAATCTTGAATCCTTGAAATTTAAATTATAAATTTTGAAATTTTTAATCTTGAGATTTAAAACACAAAAATTCTTACATTAAATTATTACAGAGTAAGAAATCAGAAGTTTAAAGAAACTTAAATTCATCAAATGAAATACGGAAGTTACGTAAACATGGAAAACGTAAGAATGTAATCAGAAAAACCATATAGGTACGTGACTGTTCAATGCTGTCTATGTAAGATTGGAATAAAAAATAAACAAATTTTAAGATTGACTAAAAAATAATAATCTGGGAAAAGTGGTTTCGTTCTTACAATTTTACTCTTCACTGTACTTTCCTTTGAACTTTGATCTAAAAAAAAAACGATACTCCATGTGCATCGACCTAATACATAATAATAACATCCCTCTTCTGGCATCCTTACATTTTATCGAAAATGAACAAGACGAATATAATTTTAATTTCGAGCAGTCTACACGTGACCCAGATCTTCTATTAATAACAATCCAGAAGATCGTGAGAGCTATTGATTTTTTTTTGCGATTACCATGCCAGCCAACGAATATTTCACGAAGAATCATTCCTTCATCGAATCAGAGAAAAATTTCAATCAAATATGCAGATATATAATTGACGAGTTAATTAAAAAATCAGATGAAGATATAGAAATAGTCAGCATTCTTTAATTTCTATTTTGAGAAATAAAATAAAAAAATGAAATTAACTGATAATTAATTGATCAATATGAATCTTTCGAGTTTCAAATTTGAAATGGAAAAAGAAGAAAATTCGATTTCTGAAAATCGTAAGAGGCCTCGATATATTGGAATAAATAAGGCAATGATCATATTTTAAAATGAAATTTTTTCAACCATTGTATCTGAAAGGTTACCTTCAATGTCCTACATGATTCGTGTAGGAAATTTATCGGACAGTTTACCTAAGTAACCTTCCTCGAATTTTATAGAGCACGTTACACCGATATTTTATCACTCGTAGAAAAATAACGCAGCTACGCCTGAAGGACGATCACACATTTTACGTGGAAGGTGGTGAAATGTCAAGGAAGGACGAAACACAGCGATGAAATAGCTGAAGGGACATCCTTAGGAAACTTCTTTCATCCTCAGCTATTTTTTATATGAACCGTTTACAGGTCAAAATGATTAATTTTGAAAAAAGGGACCTAATTAAAAATTGAAATTAAAAAAAAAAAGGATCTGATTGAAAATTGAAATTTAAAAAAAGGACCTAAAGGACCTTCACTGATACTTGATTCATATTATTTCATCAACTCTTCTAATTCTAATTTTACAGAGAAATTTTGTTGTAAAAAGAGAATTCTATTACAGTTCGTTTTAAAAAAGTAGATGTAATAAAACTATATTATTTATTTGGATTCCATTTAACCGAATGAAATTTTATTGAATTCTAGATTAACGAAGTCTCTTACTGAGCTATTATTATCGAGCAGTATTCCTATTACACGAACACTCGTGTGAACTATAAAACGGAGTAATGAAATTTTATGCTCGAAATCTATATGTATAATACTTAACTCAGAGGTGAACTCCTATTATTCGAATAAGAAATTATTGCTAGAGCAGAAACTCGTTGAACTCCTATTATCTGAATATCCTCGTTATTTGCACCATCTGGTCCCAAGGAACGCTTAAGTCGCGCGTTAATTGTTAGACTGTTATCCACTAACGCTGAAAAGTCTTATTTTATGTCACCGTGTATCTTCTACTATTTTCAATTGAATGGAATGGTAATTTTCTTCTTTTCTTGTGGCAATTTATTTATGACGTGAAAATTACCATTCAAATGAGAAATAATTATTTTTTGTAATCATAGCAACGAGTGATCTAATTTTATCGGTTTCAAAATACTAAAATTTAAATTCAAATAATAATATAATTATTGTAGAAAAAATTCTATAGTCGTGAAACTCCTCTAATTAGCATTGGAACTCGGTGCATCCCTGCATTTACACCTGGATATTTTATCCACTAAATTCCCTACTTCTATAAATATTATTATAACTATTTAAGTTGAAGTTTTGGTATCTTTTATATTCATCTTATTTTTGTGCAAAGGCAACGCATTCAACCTGACTTCGCGAACGTAGACTGTCTAACTTTAGAGCGCAAGCTATTCCACGGCAATATAAAAAGATTTTCCAGAACAGCGAACGTACGTTTGCGAATGAAAATATACAATCTCATGTGTTAGCTAGTTCGAATGTAAATAGCGAGCAATCAGTGAGTTTTCTGGCATGAAATTACAGTTTGGACATCGACTGACTGCCTTCTGTCAAGCTGTACTCTCTTTCCTTTTCAAATATTCTTGTCAAAAAGTAGTTGTAAAAGAACACTTACGTACTACGTGTTTGGAAAAACTGAGTACTTAAAAATTGACTGTAACTTTAAATAATAATAAACAGATTAGAACGACTGAATTCTTTAACTATATTCACTCCCTTTTAAAAGTCATAGAAAAATTATTAGAATTTTATAATTATTTTTAAAAATAATTTGAATTATAAAAATACATAGTTAGTGTACTGTAAAATTAAATTGATATAAAAATTGTCTATTGATATTAAAATGAATTTAAAAAATATACAAATTTTCTAAATATATTTGGACTAATTAATTTTATCCTTCGTTAATCAATACAAGGATACCTGTAATTGGAACTATTCACTGATTCCATCAAATAACACGCACCAGGGTTTTTCTCAGTTAATGCATGCTATGACATGGAGACTTTAAAGGTAATCTGGAACACGAGTAGCAGAGATGTCGATGGCATTTATACATATTCAAGTATACCATCTTTGGCACAGGCTGTTACTAATAAAAAAGGCAAAGAATTGATCGTTCTGTTATCGAGTTCCATATCTGGTACATACTATTTTTTTTTCTCAACAATAATTGACAAATTTGTATTTTTCTTTTGTAATAAAATACACTGACAATATTGAAAATTGCAATCAATTTATTGATTAATAATTAATAATTAGAGAGTATACTTTCCAAAGTCATTAAAATAAACTTATCAAAAGTAATCAGTCACGTTTAGGTAATTCAGGTACGTTGAAGATTGCAAAGGTTTGATTATCTTTTGCAAGATAAGGAATATTAGAAAATTTTGTTTCTAAAGGAGAAGAGAAGAATAAGTTTTCTGTGCTTGAAGAATGATTTACTTTCTTCAAATATTAGACCATACCATATTAAATACGGTCTCTCGAACTCCAACTAGTCGGTTATTGATTCAGCGAAACGTGGAAAGAAATCAGGAAAGTGATATCCCATTGCTCTTATTACTCTTTACGACTGGTAACAGATTACCAAAGAGATCTGTAAGGGAGAAAATATTACACTCGTTTTCTTTCTTACGCATGGATCTTCTGCGGATGATCTGCCCATTCGTCAGATAGATGCCCCAAGAAGCAGATAACAGAGAAATTGATAAAACGTAAAAAGTTCAGCTTGAAATTTGAATTTTGGTATCCTAAAATTCTGAAATCTTGGAACTACGAATCTTTATGAATCTTTTCATTAAATAGATAAAGAATCGTTGGACAGAATTGGAAGACAATATTCTAGGAAGACGTTTTTTAATATAGTATTTGTTCCCTTTAATAGAGATTCATAAATAGATTTAGTATTACTATCAATATTATTTATACGACGTCGAGCCAATAATATTGATCGTTCTTTGTCCGAGTAAGAGTCTAATAAAAAACTGTCTGATTTATAGCCACTAATATTTTTTATTTTCTTTCCTACTTCCAATTTTTATATAACAATTTCAGGTCTATAACACTGTAAAACCAACAAGGAAGAGAAATGTGAATATTATTGAAATTTTAATACTTGATGTAATATATAAATCACAATCACGAACTCAATAGTCAGTAAGAAGTATAACTCATTAATGTTCATAGAATATGATATTTGTTTAATAATATAATAAAATTTGGATCAGATGATACGAACCTTCAAAAGTGTATTATAATTGTAATTAATTAAAAAAAAATATAAAAATACTTTGGTATCCATATTGAGTCATGAATGACTCAGGCTTCGTTTGTGCAAGGGTTAAATTAGATAGCTGGTTTCCTATTATTCTCTTCTTCTGAATTTCTTTGGATTATATATGGGTCGAAAGTGAAATATTTGTCTTCTTTTCACGAAATAGAAGGTCCCACTAAGATCGATAGCAGGACATTTAAAACAGAAGTAGGATTTAGTGCAACCTTGAGCTACTGTTCTGACCCCTATTGTATGGAATCTTTTACCTTTCAAATCATAGTGCTCTTGTTTCCGGTAGGCCATTTTCGTATACTTCTGCTGATATACCATTCGTGATCACTTCAAGGATCTTTGTGATTTTTAATACCACGAGTAAAGTGAGAAAATGAACAATTTTCCATTAAAAATATTAAATCCAATAGTTATCAAATGGTATCAGACTTTAAATTAAAAAATTTCAAAATCCAAAGTGAAAATCCAAATTTTCAATATTTCAGAATTGATGTTTTGAAAGCGAAAAAATAATTTTCCATTGAATAAACATGATTTTAAAATAATTCTGAATTCAGAGAATCAATACAGTGTTTCTATATGAATATTATCAATTATTGTAACAAAGCTGAGATTGTATAGGTATCAATCTGATTGATGTAATATCAATGGTGTTTGTCCTCTGTCTCTATTGCCATGATGAATTATTCACGATCAACTTCTGACAGTTATCTGTATCGAAGGTTCGTATCCTTGAAAGGAATAATCAATTGGAATGTCAAGGATGAAACAATGTAACCCAATATCAATCAAGAACGAATTTCTAGTAATAATTAAAACAATGAATCTATTATAATCAATTAAAATTACAATACTTAATAAGGAAAAATTTCAAAGGTTGAGATTCCAATATTGATGGAACTTTGCAGATTTCAAGAATAACTAAAAATAATAATTACGTATTTTTTTTAGCTCAGGTAATAAAGTTTTAAGGGATGAATTCTAGATTGATTGTTAACTATCGCACCTCCTTTTAATATATAATTTACTTAGACTTTGAATGAGAAAACTATGTGTCACATTCTACTTTAGTTATCCCCATTAGCTCTAATGATACTTTAACGAGATTACCGATATATCATTAACCCCTGCGTGTCACACTTGGGGTTACTGAAACCCCAACGAAATTTCCAACTTTAGCACCGTTGCAATTTGAAAGTTAGGATGGCAAAGCCCTTTCAGAACAAAAGTTTCGTACGTGGTCAGAACCACTTGTATCTAGAGCTTGACATAATAAGTAATGATTCATGCCTGGGGTCTGTCAAAACTCCAATGCGATGGCAGTGTAACTTTTTTTTTAAATAAGTGGGAAAAACTGTCAGTAGATACAGCAAACGTTATAAATTCACAAAAAATACTATCCACGTAAAAACAGCAGGAAAAGAAAAAGTATACAATGGATGGACGGCTTACAAATATTTTTTTTATGATTTATTTGATCGCATTTTTCTCACTGTATGTTTCCAAAAACTCTAGTAAATAAAAATTGGAGAATTTTTCACCTCCACTTTCGTTCAAAATATTCAAAAGTATTATTAGATTGTTGTATATGTTATTACTTTGATTTTCTGTCAATCATATTTTCGAATAACAATCTCGATTTTTAATAATTTTTCATGCAATCAGTTTAAGCAGATTTATACAGAGAAATAATCTCAGGTCCTACGAACTTCAATAAAATGATATACCCACGAAAAATAAGTATGACAAGCGAGGGTTAAGTATCAATAGGATATCGATAATCGATAGGACCATTTCTATATGAAAAAGAAGAAAGCGTAATTTACTACACTTAACGCGTTGAAAATTGAAGCCGCACGGGGTGCGTCATACAGCGTTTAGTGTAATTCAATCAACAACGTACCATGTGCGTCTATTATAAGGAAAATTATCAATTATCAATCACAAAGATAAGTTTCCACAAAGATGACATAATAGAAACAAGTAGCTGATACTTGAAGTATCAAGTTAAACATAAATATTTTACACGTTATAACATGAAAAAGAAAATTAATAATTTGATTTCTAAAAACTGTCTTACGTAAACACTTGAACTCAAGATGAATTAATTAAAAAAAAAAAAATTGTTTAGAAAGGGTTTTGTTATTTTGTATAATAACTTCTTAAGTTCTAAGGATTACCAATAATCCCTAGGAATCCCTCAAGTCCCCAGGAATTTCCAACTATTAAATACATTACATCTTCAAAGTTGCAAGATTCAAATTTCAAGGTGTCAAAATGTTTTAAATTAATTAATCCTTCCTGATCTAATCTATGATTTAGAACTGAAATTCAATATTAATCTTAACTCTTCGAATGCAAGGTCAATTGGACCCAATCCGAATTATGTATCGCTATATCTACCACTTGGTGTTTATATATATTTTATTATACTTGAACATATTTTCTAATAAAATTGTTACGGGTGAAAGTGACCCCGAATGAAAATAATCAATCGCCGTCGCGATCCGTCGGTTCCCTCGTCTCGAAAGCAATCTGAAAATCCTTACCAGAGATCTGCAGTAAAATTTCACGATTCGCCGAAATTCACTCCTGGTCTCGTCAGCGATCACTTCAACACCCACAAAATAGCAGTGTCTGTTCACAAGGTTCGAAAACTCATCCGGCTATATTCCGTCACAATACACAAAATACGTCTCTGTGTGGGCGAACGTTCACCTATCCGTTCATAAAATCATCGTATACCTATAGAACGTACACCGAGCCGAATAATAATCTCCGCTCTGATGAGAAAGAAAAAGCAGAAAAGTAAGAAATTTTTCTGCCCGAAGAAACACAATCCACACCAGGGTATATCCTCCTCTTCAAGTCCGGACAGCGAAGTGAGCACGCGAGAAGCACACTCGAAAAGCCTTCCTTTTCTGCCCTTTCTTCCCACCAGCAATTAGCCATCCACCGGAAAAGGTAGTACTCTTCGAGCTTCAGCCAGCATACTACGCTCGCGACTTACACGGTCTCTACCTGTAAGCTTTCTCCCTCTCCTACGTTTAATGACAACAACGTCACGGACGACCTGTGTCTGTCCGAACGGGCGTGCGTACAACACTAAGCTAGCAGCCAGGCCGAACACAGACACGAAGGGAGAGAGAGAGAGAGAGAGGGGGGGAGGAAATAAAAATGAATGTATGAAATTGTTTGACGGACGTGGTAGGTACGAATGCGGCGGAGCTACTACTAAAAGAGACGAACCGAGGCTTCTCCCTTCGATGCTGATCCTGCGTGCTAAACGAGCCCTCCCCCCTGCCTTCCTTTTCCACAGCCACGACACCCACCCACCGAGTTTCATCCACCATCCACCATGTATAAGAGCTCTACCATCGGATTCTTTCTCTTCCCTGTTGCGTTCCTTGCACCCTAAGCCTCTATGCATAACTGCTAATCGAACTTACCTGATGTCCAATATAATTAAATTCATTAAGTGGAAATAGATAGAAGAAGCATGATTCGAGGGTACCTTATTTAGAATAATTTTTTGGAAGTTTCAAAGTTCCCAGGAATTTTAAATTTACCTGATGTCCAATATAATTAAATTCATTAAGTGGAAATAGATAGAAGAAGCATGATTCGAGGGTACCTTATTTAGAATAATTTTTTGGAAGTTTCAAAGTTCCCAGGAATTTTAAATTTACCTGATGTCCAATGACAAAATTAAATTTATAAAGTGGAAATAGATAGAAGAAGAATGATTCGAGGGTACCTTATTTAGAATAATTTTTTGGAAGTTTCAAAGTTCCCAGAAATTTTAAATTTACCTGATATCCAATGACAAATAATTAAATTTATAAAATGGAAATAGATAGAAGAAGAATGATTCGAGGGTACCTTATTTAGAATAATTTTTTGGAAGTTTCAAAGTTCCCAGGGATTTTAAATTTATAAAGTGGAAAGAGATAGAAGAAGAATGATTCGAGGGTACCTTATTTATAATAATTTTTTGGAAGTTTGAAAATTTTCAGGAATTTTAAATATCTAAGGATTTATAGAAAATTAATTTGGTTACAGGGGTTGATAATAGACAATTGATTTCTAGACAATGTAATTAACTTTGTTCTTGTAAAAGTAGGACGTAAAAATGACACATCCTTATTGCAGTAACTTTGAAATGACCCTGTACCACACGTGTTTTTTTTTTTAATAATAATTCATAGAAGAAACATCTGGTAATGGATTTGTAATAGTTTTCTTTAACAGAGATAAATATTGACCATAAATCGCAGTCGTAATCATTCATACAACAAATTGCGAAAATGTTGCCAGCAGAGGAAGTTACGGACCAAAACTCGTGGTGCAATGAAATATCAGAGAAATATATGGGGATAACGGTGTCATTATTAATAAACATATTTCGTATTCAGCGAATAAAATATATATATATATTGATTGCAATTGGAAAAGAGAGATAAGTATTAATTATGGTATAAAATTATATTATACGTATAAATTATTATACAATAAACTTTTAATAAAATATCTATTTATTTTCAAATATTGCAAATTCGTGATTTCTATAATAAAAATGTTAATAATTTTTATATCAGCTTCAAATTCAAAATTCAAAGCTACAACGTTTTAATTAATTAATTCAAAGATTCAAGATTCGATATTCACAGTCTCCAAATATAAACTTACTACTTTGACTTTCTATAAATACCTAACAAAGTTTTAAAAAATGGTTATCAGTGTGATAAACCTGAAGAGTACGAAACCAATGACCAAAATCTAATAAAAATAAATTGATTATAAACGTTAGATAAGATGATTAGATAAGAAGAAAATTTAATTTCATCGAACATTAAGTACCTAATTAATTAAAGCAATCGAAAAAGAAATCACTACACAAGTGTCATGATTATCTGCAATCACTAAACATTCACCCAAGATCCATTTCATGCCATATAATTTTTTTCACAGAAACAAATAAAAGATCCATTAATCACAGAAACAAATCAATTGTGAAAAATGCAAGGATGCCCCATTGGCGCTCGATAATTCCTTCGAAAGCTCCAAATGCAGGGAATTATCAAGCGTTTACTATACAAGGAAAAAAAGGAAAAAGGGCATGATCGTTCGTCCAATAAACTTTAACAAAAGAGTGACCATCGCTCAACGGAGAAACGATTTATCCGTGACTCAAAAAGATGAAAGAGCAGTGATATCGATTAAAAGGTCGTTACTGAAAACTGCTGGTATATATATGTGGCATGTCGAGTAATCGGGTCACGGATACTGAAATCAACTGAGACAGTGCAGCTATTGTTTCTTCTGTGTTGTATTTCCTGAGCGAAAGGGGTGGAAAAAAAGGAAAAATTGTGCGTTCGTCTATACGACTGTGGTTTTCAAAGCATCGACAGAAATGTACGCATTTTCTACTGGAAAATATACAAGCAAAGTATCATAAAAGAGGGATTATTTTATATTAATTTGAAGCTTAAAATTTGTTGAAAATTCCTCTACAAATGTTTCATTAATATTTCGATTTTCATTTTGATTACGTATTTTTGGCATGGAAAAATACCAAAGGATTTTCCTGTACAGATAGCATGATATCTCTTTCATTTCTGTAGTTGCACACCGCATAAAATGAAAATACGACAGTGATACTCGTCAAGATGCTGATGCGGTATACACGCCTGCATTACCAGCTATCTCGAGCTCGAGATTGCTGCTTTTATCACCATTGTCTCCTACATAACGACCCCTGGCTGCTTGTTCGATTTTAATTCAGGATAAATTACTCATACAAGTATTAAACTGCCTGCGTTTCGAACTACCCTTTCAAAGATACCTCCTGCAATCTATATTAAATATAAAATAAATTTTAAAATATTAATTTTCTTTTCATTTATTAAGTAGCATAAAACTTCTTGGGAAATTTGACCATATGAAAAAGAAATTTTTTAAATTGTATTGGACTGTAATTAACACGATTGAATTATTCATGAAACTTTCAACAAAAATATTTTCATTGAAAATTGAAAAAATTAAAATTTGAAAGTTTCAAAATTTAATAACGCCACTATGGAAATGTGGCAACAAAATTAAAATGTCACGTGTAAAACTTTCAAACCTTTTAAATGCAAATTTTAAAATATTAAATTTCAGATTTAAAAATTTTTTTAAATAAAAATAAAGGTAAAAAGTTTTCAATTGGAGATTGATTATATTTGACCCTTTAAAAAATGATGTATCTAATAACTATATAATCTATAATCATATTCGAGGATAGAAAAGAAAAGGCATACAAAGCAGCTCGTATGGCACGACTACGGTATACACATATTTCAAAACACAAAAGCGGATTATTACCGGACCAAAAAACCCGTAAAACCAGAGCAATATCCATGCATCATCATCATCTCTTGCATCGTTTCAGACCCTTTCACGTAAGTCCGTTCGTATCTTGCAAAACGACAAAAACTTGCACTGTCATTCACAAAACTTTTTCTCTCCGTGACATACACGTTACATATTTCAAAGTCGAGCATCATTCAAGAACCGATTAAAACAATTTAGAAAATTAAAAAATTGTTTAACTGAACATTAAAAAATATTGAAATCTAGAAATCTGAAAATTTGGATTTTGAAGCTCGACAATCGTATTAATCGACAAATTACAGGTACGAATTTCAAGCGTTATTATAATCTCTCGAGTGCAATATACAAATAAATTCGATTACGTATGTCAAATGGAATTCCTTGCTTTTCATTTCACTCACACGTGACGTGGAATGATCGCACAAACGAAGGCACTACAATAACGTCGAGTACCACCATATGCTATTTGCAGGAACCGAAATTTTGAATCCAATAACATGCGTAATATCATGGTAAATACATGTATGAAATATGGAACTAATAATAGCACTGTACTTGCTGGTAATTGATAAATGTTAATGTAACATTAAATGTGAACAAGAATTAGTACTCATTGTATTTGTATTGTAATCTTTTCAGATAAAGCCATTATTGGATTAATTAAATAACAAAAACGAATTCCATTCGTAAGTCAGTACCATGAAAAATTTTCTAATACTATTAAAAAATGAATAAATAAAAATTAAATAAGATAATACATAACATATCTCGTGCGTGTGGCTGGGATCCTTTTTTTATTTCGAATGGAGTCTCGAAAGATGAAACACTTCGTTTTAGCCTTAGTTTCTTTAATAATTAAATATTATCTTTAATAAAGACATTATTACTTTGTATTAATTGCTTCCACCCATAAATACCAATAGCCATTTACATACATTAATACCATTAAATATACCTTCTCTTTTATTACCCATACTATTAGCCATTTAATTGCCATTATTTTTGAACAATGTATCATGGCTTTCCTGACGATATATCTTTGGAACTAAGTCGAAGTTTGGAGTTCGATCGACGTTACAATAATTCACATAACACTCTAGCAACTATACAGGAACCGTCATTGGAATACATCGAAGTGATTTCAACAATGCTTTCTACATAGACGAGGCTGTCCAGGGAGATCGATAATTCTGGGTTTTAAGCCGTGTCGCGTGTGGGGTACTCGTTACACTATAACCATCATCAATCTCCCCTTAACCCTGTCTTTCTTTCCCCTATGCTTTCCTCTTTCTCTTTTAATTGCTCGTATAATCCAAGGATGAAATACATACGATGAATATCATTTTAATGAAATTTTTTATAAAAATAATTTTCAGTGTTGGCAGTTCCTGTATTCTTAACGAATTCTTGCAATTATTTTAATTTAACGATCACTCGATATCGCGTGCTCAACCGCCAGTGCTAATTTGAATATTTCTTTAGTCTCGACTTTACGATAACAAGGCACCATGGTCTTTTCAAGACAGTCGTTTTTGTTCTATTATAACAGTAGTATAATCCTTTCGGAATTAGGTTTGTTTATCTAGAAAGAATGGCGCTTGTTCTAGGCTCTAGAATATGCTAAACATTGCAGAGTAAACGGTCAGAAAATATCGGTAATTGATCAGTTTGATCGGAAGGTATTTATTAAAGAGTTTTCACCCTTTCCGTGAATGAAAGTATGTTTCATAATAAAATTTTTAAATTAGTAATGACTCAATGATTCAATTTTAAAAAGTAACAATGACTTATTTTTTATCAGGATTTTCTATCAAGAACCGAGGTTTGTAAAATATAAAAATATCAGTTCTATCTTCTCGTGCAGCTAGATTACATTAAATCGTTTGCTGTTCCAGTTTGCCGACCTGGTTCAAAAATAAATAATTTTACGAAATTCAACTGGTTATGGACATAGGTACATGTAAACGGAACCTGCTTCGTGGAATGAAATTACCTGTGTTTTTGTTATGCTTTACACGTTCCATACCATAGTGAAAACGAGCAGTGGTAAGTGGGTACGAAATATAAATATTAAGGATTATAACATAACAGCTGTTAAATTTTATTTTATAGTTCGTTGCTTAATATTCCGAGTGTAATATGGAAGCTATAAAATTTTTCAATTTACCTTTATAGTTCTTCCCGGCCATTTAATTTTGGTAAGGTAATACGGATGGTATTTAGGATTTTCTGGGTTTCTTTATTTATCGTTTACCATTATACTCCTTTCCAATCCCCTGATTCAATTATCTGATCAACCTGAACTTTAATACCGCTTATTTCAACCGCAGTTCTCTCTTTCACCTTTTTTTTTTTCTTTTTAATTATTCGACCGATTTAGACTTTTGTCAGCTTGCGTCAACACGTAAACTTTATTCACCTTACGTCACATGGGTTGGTCAATGCAAACTTGTTACATTATGCGGCTTGTAGATCGATCGGATCAAGTTTGTCCGAGAAACTTGCCATCGCGTCGCATGTTTCGAAACATTTTGTTATAAATTCTGTTACACTTTCCGAATTGAAAACAGTAACTTCGGTGATAATTCAAGGATCAACATACTATTCGCGTTCTAACAAGGAAAGTTTACGACCTGGTCCTCATGGATTTCAATAAAACGTGATATGATACTAATTCTACATGTGAAATAAATGTATCTATGTTTTGAGCTTTAAAAAATCACATACAAAAACAGGTTGAAGCGATTAGTGTATGTCTTCGAATCAGTGAGATATATATTTTTTTTTTCTTCAAATTAATTGAATTAATTGAATATTATTTTAAATTACTTTAAGAAAGGATTCGAAAAATAAAGGAAAGTTAGCTTCGTTATTTAAAATAAAAATGAATCACATTTTACCTGAAACATTTTTTACATTAATAATATATTTATGAAAAAATACGCATAAAATAATTCTAACATTAAACATAAAAAAAAAAAAATAAACTTTCCTCAATTGGACTCGAAGCCAGAACTAAAGGATTCTACTCCCTGCGTGTCGACACGGTACCACAAAGGAATAAATTGCTCATATCCTGGAGTATGTAAACTTTTTTACAAGTTTAAAAAGAAATGCATTTTTCCCATCATTAGTTGATCGTTTGAATGCGAATAGAGTGTGTATTAGCAGCGAGTTGAACAAGCTGGTGTGAATAGACGAGGCAAGAACATTGGTTCGTGGTCGTGTGACACGCGAAGGGATCTCAGTTGCCCTTTGAAATGCCGTGAGGTCGCCGCGGATATTATCCAGCTTGCCAATCTTAATTTCTCCTTACGAACAGCGCGTCAAGGCTTCCACGGGTTGCATTTATTTTACCCGGGCAACGATTTCGCACAGCACGCGACCCGAACCGCTATAACGTTCTATGATAAACACGAAAACAACTGGGATCTTGCGCCACCCCACACGCGATATGCATTTTTACTAAAGTCGTTAGGTCGTTTTTCCTTCCAACATTCAATTCGACGATCATGCGTAAGTGTAATTATCAGGTAGACGGATAAATGACGTGAAAATCGAAGTATATTTGTTTCCCGAATTTAATACCTATTTCTAGCATCATTTATTTGGTATACTATTCTAATGCCCTGGTATCGTGTTAGACAAAAAATTATTGCCACTTGGGACGAAAATTAAAATTGAATAAAATCAAATAAATAAAATTAATGAAAATCAAATTAAATCAAATTAATGAAAAATAAAATAAATGAAAATAAAATTAATTAAAATAAAAGTGAGTAGAGATAGACTATTATTACTCCGACGATGAGTGACGCGTATAGAAACAGATATTCACAAAAGTGGAAATAAAAGAAATCGCTTATCTCAGCGATTCAGAAGAAAGCTTGATGAAAGAAAGAAATATGACGTACGTCAAAATTCGAGTACAAAAGCTGCGCAGAGAATTGTGCCAAAAATATTGGAGTAAAAGTGTTTTCATTTTCGTGACAACGATACTGCTACGTGACCACTGAAATGTAATTAATTTCATCCATTATCGTCCGGCCACTTGTATTTCTTGTTGACGTTTCATAGCGTAGTTTATTTCTGGTTTCATACTTTTTATACGCGTGCCTGGTTTGAATATGTCATAAATTTCAGTAGTGGATTTGTATCATTTGAAATTTGATATTTTTCAAAGTTACATTAAAGGATGATTTCCTTTTTTAATTAAAATTTTGGCCAAGAAAAATAAATTACCGGATACTTGGCACAGCTCTCCAAGATTTAATTAAAATCTGAATTTTTAGACTTTGAAGACTTTCTCAAGACGAATAATACATGCCAATTTCGTTTCTAGCTACGGTAACTCAGTTTTAAAAGCTAAAATCACCCTCCAAAGTTTCACCCCTTAGAAACTAACTCGCTAACTATCGGAGATTTTTTGTCAACCATTGCATTTTCTTTTCATGCGTTAAAAACTATTCAATTTCTATTAAACAAGTTTCCTTCTATCTTCAAAAGTTACCGAGTTAGCTTTCAAGGGGTCAAACTTTAGAGGCTGATTTCACCCCTCAAAACTGAGTTACCGCGGTTTAAAAAACGCGTACCTATTATTTTTGATTACCCTTCGAACCCACAAAATTTTACAAAAATCATAGCCTGACCCTTTGAAACTTTCCTTCATAAAAGTTACTTAGGTTTCTACTTCAAACCCTCAAAAAAACAAAATTAAAAAATAAAATCTAAAAGATTAATTTCAGAATAAAGTGATCAAGTGGCGCGGATCAATGAACAATGAGAAACTAGGATAACCATTAAAAGCCAATAACCCTATGACAAAGGAACAGCGAGCAGAATACGCCAATGTCAAGGAACTGTGGTTCCACGTATATCGTAAGGAGCGCTAATTACTTTTCCCCATATACCGTGGTTACAGGTGTGTGAGTACGAATAGCGTGCAAGTTTAGGTGGATCACGGAAAGCAGAAACTGACGGAGAGTAGCCGAGACCTGGCTAGGGTAGAGCTGGGTCGCAGTGCTATCGATCTCCGCCCACCTGAAGACCTCTCTACCTCGGCTCTTACCCAATGGGTTACAGAATGAACCATTGGGCCTCCAAGAGGGATACATCAGGTCAACTTGAATGCGAGTAGATATAGCATAAGTGGTCCTCACACATGCCCTGGATGCCATTGGCTAAAGGGCCTTTGCTAATAAACTGATTCGCAATTATGACATCTCCAATCATGTTAATCCCTTAGTTAGGCAAACTGGTTCTTAATATTCCCTATCGGGTCAAATACCCTTTCCCTGTAACGTCAAAGACGTGGCTATTGCTTTTCATTTCCGGTCCTTTGCCAGGCACTGCTTTTCATCATCTCTTGCCATCCTTGTCTTACGCTTTTCATCCCTCTTATCTGTTCAACGCTACTGCGGTTTTTTTAACAAATTTTCCGTTCATTACCTTAATCTAGACGCCTCTTACTTATCGCTAATGCCTTCTTTTACTCTGCAGTCGGTAAAGTGGCTATCGCTACCATGTACGTTTAGGGGGTGAAGGGTGCACGAGAGGATTTCCCTCCAGTGGCACCGTTATTAATAATAGTGATATTAAATAAAAAATAAATGACTGCGAATGTCATCCTCTTTCTTATTTTTGATTAGGAATTATTGTATCAACTTTGAGGATTCTACGTGTTTTCTATTCGATCACAGTGTATACAGGAGAGGGGTAGGAAGATTGCAGGTATTATATCTACCGCAAGTGTGGTACATGCTTGTGTACACCACCCCCCACAAAGGTTACGAGAGAAAGCCCTGACAACAATGAGCGTTTCCCAGGAAAGTCGAGGAAAGTGACGCGCGCACAATGGCGAAGAGAAAAAAGAAAATTATAGCGGGGCGAAACGGGATGGCAAACTTGGTGCCTGCCTTCGTATCTTGCCGAGGGGGTGCCCCTGAGACTCTTTCGACTAACCTTTACGACACTTCTTTGCTGCTTCCTCTTTACCCCCGACCCATCGGAAACCGATCGAATTTTCTCTTTTAGGGTACATTCATATTTAACTATGATCAGCTATTCTTATTCAAAATTTTGAAATTCAAATTTCCAAGCTTTCAAAGTTTAAAAAATTTCTAAGTTCTGAAATTTAATTTGAAAAATTTCGAAAGATCCGAAAATGTATTATTTTATAAAGAAAGAAATGTTTTATGATGGATAAATTTTCAATTGAATACTGTTCATGTTAATTTCCGATACAAATTACATTTGAAGATTCAATTAAAATCTCACGATTCCATGAACGTAATTTATCTGATTATCTTTCGACAACAATTTATGATTGAAATTTATCCTGTCGTTCGCTTGTTAGCTTGTTCACGTCAGGATTATCTGTCGATCGTATTCTATTTTACCCTTTTTTTACTCCCCCACATTCCAACCGATTGGAACGTACGCATGTACGGTAAAGGGAGTGGAACGGCTGTCGTGTATACGAAGATCGCAATATCTGTTCCTGCTCACCCAGCGTGGATTTGCATACGCCGACTAGTAACATAGAGAGCCTTAATCGAGTGAAATATCGTCTCAATTACTACGGATTCACTTGTTCCTATCTGCTCGAAGATAATTTATCCTTTGAATTGCACCTCGATAGCCGGCGATTCTACCCTTCGAACCTTTTGCCAGATCGAAAACATAGGTATTTTAATAATTTAATGAATTTCAAATTTTTGAATTTTTAACATAGTGAATGGAAAAATTAAAATACGCCCTTCTCCTTCTCAGCCCCCTTTCTCAGCACCCCCCTTAAACCCCGCTTGATTCGACCCTGAATTATCTTTCTCACCCGTGAAAATGAACTCTTTAGCTCTTTTGTGTTAATACAGAATACCTATTATTTATTTGATTAATAACAGATGAGGTGGTGGAATTTTTTGATTAATTAAACTGGTGGTCTCATTTTTAAGTCCTTAGTTACCTTGGTAGTAAATACGTCGTAAGTTCACTTCGCTTAGATACGAAGAAGGATATTGATTTCTCAGCTTTGGTAACTAAGGCGCACCCGAAATCCAAATGTTACAATAAATCTACCTTTCGACATAAATTTTTAATCAATATTCTTATCTACGTCCTTGAATAAACGGTCGTCTTTCTATTAATTACTGTTCAATTTGAACCTTCAATTGAACTTAAACGCGTTCGAGATTTTCTTAATAAAATATTTAAAATGTGAAATAAATAATAAATACCTTGTTGGGTTTAATCGATGCATACTGCGAGTTGTGAACCACATGTCTGAAACAAAAAAAACAATAATAAAATATTAGTTAAAATATAACAAACAATGAAATATAGATAAAAATTATATGAAACTTCTCCATTAAGTAATTTCATTGTTTAAAAAATTCTGGACCTACTTAAAAAATAAATCTCTGCAACTATTTAATGAATCAATTAAATATGCACGTTTCTATTGAAACGAACAAAGGCATGACCATTATCTTAAGAATAAGTTACTTTCAAGAACTTCCAGGGCTGTCGCACAATGAACCCTTTTGTCTCTGACAAATTTGATATTTAACCCTTCCTTTCTTTTTATCTCTTACCTTTTTCACGTACAATACAATGAGCGAATTACCATAGAATCACTCTGTAATATTCGTCGTTACCAATCCTCAATCTTTATAAATGAACTTAAAAAAAATATCTTCATTCAGTTACTACTTTTAATTATTTATTTTTACTTGTGTGTAATTACTAAGATTATTTAGGAGTTCCAAGGAATTCTAAAAATCTCTAGGAATTTCAAAAACTTCAAGGTATCTCAAAAATCCTGAGAATTCACAGGAAGAGTTTTTAGGATAGAAAAGTGCTATTTTATCTTTTAATGTTTCAAAATCGGCCATTTAATACAAGACATCAATTTTTTAAACTTAGGGATACCGTACAACTTTGCTGGAAGGGAAGCAAGGAAGGTAACACGGGTTAGGGACAGGATATATGAGAAGAGATCAATCGTGGACGAATTTAAATTAGCCCGGTTAATTAAACAGCGAAATCGATTCCAATAGCGGAAGGAAGCGTACACGACAAGGCCGGTGACAAATTATCTTTACGTGAGCTGATAATTGGTTAATTAGTACCAGTCAGTAATTTATGCCAGAATTCAGTTAGCGCAAACTTTGATTTTCCCGGCATCGTGCACAGCTTCGTATAGAATTATCTGCTTGTGACGTGTTCAATTAATTTCCTTCAGAAAAACATCGAAAGTTCGACGATCTATAAGATCTACTATAAGATATTAAAAAATGCAATAAGGAACGTCGAGGAGTCCCTAAGAATTTAACAAATCCCCAGAGCTTCTGAATATTCCCAATGTAAGAATAATAAAAATTCTGTTAAATATTCATCTAACAATAAGTGTAACAAAATAAATAGTCATGAAATATACACATTTAATTATTATCAAATAATTGGATTTTTTAATTACATTTAATAATCATTCAATGGTTTTCTGGACATTTGGATAGCCTCATTTTTAACGTAGAAAAATTTTCCTTTAATTATCATATAAATGAATTCATTTAAATTCAATAAAGCTTCGGGCTACGATCTCATAAAAGTGCTAAAATGTGCGATGGACAACTATACTGTGACGATTACTCATTTTTTTTATTATCTTTCAAGTATAATCTTTCCAAGATTAATTAGATGGATCTATATTTCCTGAAAAATTAATTTTTCAAATCTGGGTCAAAAAATATTGCTCAAAGAATTTAAGACTTTAATAGCTACACATTTTATGGAATCTTTTTAACAAAAATCCTTCTATTCATTAATCCATCATAAAATTAACAAATTTATCCAAAATCGGTCGACATAAATATTTGTATGCTTCGTTACAGTTTAGTTATAATTACACATTCATCTTAATGGCTTCACTCTCGCACGAGTTAATTGGCTTGCCCATAAATTTCAGACCACCCGTAGGGTACATGGCGAAACGACCATTATTCTATTTATTCGCAACAAGAACCAGCCGTAGAAAGCGGTCAAAAGGAAAAAAAGTATTGTGCAATCGAGTGAAGCGAAAGGCTCTAATTTTACGGTCGTGATTACCAGTAACACGTGCTTCGGTAAACACACCAGAATGAAGTAAATTACCATGAAATAAATCGTCGGCAGGAAATGCTTGGTGCAGTTTGGGATTTACTGTGACCGGAATAGCCGCTTCTTATTCGATTTCCTGCCTGACAGAAAATTGGGAAAGGGTACAGTAGGTTTCAGAAATATTTCGATGCCTTTTGTCATTTCACAAGAAAATCACTAAAAATTACTGCAATTCTAATATTTCGACAAATTAAAATTACAAGATTCCTAAATCCTGATCTCTAAAAATTCTAAAAGATTCTAAAATTCCAGGAATTCTGAAATTCTGTAAATTCACTTTGAAATTCTAAGAGACTTTGAAATTCCAAAACTCTGGCAACATTCGGGCACCTTAGGTGACTTTGAAATTTCAGAATTCTAAGAATTCTGACATTTCCAGATTAATTACTCTAGGGGAATTATGACAGGGGTGCGAGAACTTCCTTCCCCAGGATTTAAACCCGGGCTCATGAATCCCGTCGTAGAGAATCCTAGGAAAAGTGCTCGGTACTATACCATTCAAAGTATTAAATAAGATAACCTGACGCAGGAAAAAATAAATTGTGTAATATACAGATTATATTTTACAAAATAAAATGCTAGCAGTTCGAATGAATTCCATAAAAGAGATTCAGAAACGTTCAATCGTATCTATAGTTACAACTCGTTAAAACTTCTCAATGGGTCCTCGTTGGTGTTCCACTCTCCTAGTTAGCACCTAGTCTTGCATCGATGTTCTTGTAACCATTCCATTTCATGAAATGCGAACTTCTGGTTTTCTGCCAAGGTTTTCTTCCACAAGTATTGTCGATAACTATGATGTTTGTTCGATGGAGCACGGTAATTAATGTCCTAGCACCTTTTTCTTTTTTTCTTTGGCAAACTACCCCTTCATTTTTGTGCTGTTGAAATTTAACCCTTTGACGACTACTGCTATGTATTTGTGATTTTAATATTTAATCTTTTACGCATTTAAAATAAAAGATTAAATTACTATCAGAGTCAAAGTTTAAAATTTGTAAGTTTCTGAACTTTTCATCTTAAGGCTAGAGTCATCAAGTGTTTTATGTTAATTTTCAGAGTAAAATCATTTTTAGACGGTTAAAAGCTATTATTTTCAATTCTCCTTACTTCGCAAATTTTCCGTTCAATCGCTTGCTAAAGTAGCTAGCGTTCGATCGTGTAGGAATCCGGGGTAAACACGTAAAAATATAGCTAACTTCAATCAATTTTCGATTTGCATATTAATAAATATCGACAAATATGCATTGGCATGTATTGAATTATGCGTCTCGTTCAAACTATGTTTAACGTGGAGAATTTTTTAAAATAACACGCGAGAGAGCCATGAAAGTGCTTAACTAATATATTTATTTTAAAATACTAACTCAATAATGTATTTACTCTTTTGTTTCACGTCATTGAATACGTTTTCCGTAAAGTTTTCCGAACGAAAGAAGATTCTAAAATTCCTCCTTTGAAACTCCGATATCTCGAAATTCTGAAATTTCACCCCTGAAATTCCAAGGTTCTAAAATTCCAAGATTCTAGGATTTCAACGTTCTGAAATTTTTAAGTCCTGCAATTTCAAGAATCTGAGATTCCAAAGTTATTAAAATTCTAACATTCGTGTTAATTATATCTCGTGTAAACGAATTTAAGTAGTTTCACCATTTCTCCCCACCTCAATTTCTATTTTGCCATGTTTTATGGTTAAAGATGTTAAAAAATGAAGGCATGAAATATGAAAAAGCATCGAAATTAAACATAAAAACATGACAGCCTGATATAATTGAGCTTTAATTACAGCTAGCAACTCGTGTATCAACCAAAGTTTGGTAAAGCGTAGTTTTCATGTCAGGTAACGAAATTAATGGCTCGTCTGTGTCTGCTTTAACATAAATAAAAAAGGTGAAAAGGTTTCAAAACGAGGACGAGTAAACATCGCGCCGCGCTCTAAATAATCGTAGCATTCATTTTTCTTTTTCAGGAAAACGTAACTTTTTCAAAAGGAGAAAAATTTCTTACTATGATTAAGATAATTCTTAAAAGAAAATCTCGGAAATGCAAATTGATAGGACTTTTCTTTTTACTTCAATAATTCCTCTCTTGATTTGTACGTTAAAATCTAATAAATTTCTAGAAATTACAAAAAACCAATATTTTTTTTAATAATATAAATTAATTTTATAATTTGAAAATAAGAAGAAAGCACGTGGAGCTCAGAAAAAATTAGGTCTGAACTTATTAATTACCCTTATTTACCACAATATTCTGAGATTCAAAATTCTAATTTTTTTTAAATTTCAAAATTCTTGCAAAATTTTACCCTAAAAGAAACAGTTGTGCCAATTGTGAATTTCATTATAAAAGGCGGATTATTTTTAACTAATTTTCTATCGATTGTATTGTAACGAGTATAAACGATTGATAACATTATCCGTGATTTTTAATAACCGAATTCCAGTGTAGTTCGATCTGATCGAAGGTTAGGTATCCGGATTGCTGGTTCTCGTCGCGCTGCCCGCATTGCGTCGCGCTACCCTGACGCCGGCGCCTGACACCCCTTTGGGTTTTCCGCTGCCGACTCCCGGCCACCTCGTCATCCCCCTCCTTTCACCTTTTTTCACGACAACGCCCCTCCCAATTTACCCTCGCCACGCAACGAAGATGCTCGTTAAGCGTTTCCAAACCTCTTTCCCAATTTCCCAGTCACGAATACACTCGATTCTACTTTCGCATGATTTTAATTGAATAGGACGTCGCTGACGACACTTGACGCATGGATATTAACAGGATCATCCGAAGTGTCTAATGAATAGAGGGTCATTTTGACCCATAAAATCTCGAAATTTCAACTTTCAAAGCATCTAATTAAAAATTGAAAAATTGAAAAATTCAGAATTCATGATCCAAAAAAATTAATAAATCCTTCCTATTCTTGGAAAAAAAAATATTATTACTTCAAATATAACTTGAATCACTGCTCCAGCGATCCAAGTATTTTTGAATAATTCATTTGATAGGAAATTCATTGCCCAGTGAAGCAGCTATAAGTCACGATTAAATTCGAATTAAGTTCGGATGAAAGAGTAATATGAGGAATTGATGTTTTTCCTTTTATTCGAAAAGGACGATCATGCAAAAAAGGATCCCAGAAGGAAAGGACAAATGGGCTGCGGGGAAACGACAACCTGACAGTCGTAGTAATCTCGCGAAATGGAAACAAAAGCCGCTTTTCTTTGGGGTGGAGCGCAATTTATTAGTTGACTGCCGAAGGGTTGCTGCTTCTATACAGAGCATACCGACCGCAGGAACCCCAACTAAGGGGTGGGCTGCTGGATTGTACGTGTCAAAATGACAAGCTACCAGTGATACTTTTTTATAGACGCGATAAACGTGATAAACGAGAAAGAATAAAATACTGGAGATGTTTTATAAATGGAGTTCATCAAATTTTTAGCCGCATGCTAATAGAATTGTTTGTTGAGAAGAAAATTCTTTTAAATCGTAACGCGTTTCAAACGTCATCAAACGAAAGCGTAAGCGAGAATACCGGGGTTAAGGAACACCGTTTCCTCTATGTACGCCGAGCCATTATAATCGATTCTCCCGTATGCCTCGATCACTTATTTGTATGGTGTACGCGCGTAACGCTGCGGTACGTAAGTACGTCCCATGAATAACAATGCTATGCGAAAGAGAAATGCTGGCGGCGAATAAAAGGAAACTTTGAAACTTTCGAACGAGCTCTGAACACGTAACGTAATGAGACAAAAAGAATTATTATAAAAAGATTCTCTTGAAGTCGAACACTTTAGAAGAGAAAATATTTCAGTACAAATACAATTACTGTCGTTTAAGAAATTATATATCTTTTTTCGTATTATTAGGTTCAAATTGAATGGCTAGAATATATAATTTTATTCAAATTTATTTGATGACAAAATGTTATCTTCTATAGACGTTTTATGAAAAGGATTGCAAAATATGTTTTGATGCCCCTCCCGAATCGATCAGATTATATCTGCAGTGGGCGAGCATACTTGTGCCAAGTTTCAGTTTTTTGCTTCCTTCCTTTTTCAGGAAGTTGCACACATAGATATGCATTAAAGTGATTCGGGAATGCCAAATAAAGATCTACCGAAGACATAAAACTCAGCTGTTTTTTTAGTGAGAAAATGTGATTTCTAAAACTTCATGGAATGAATGAAATTCTTTGTTCAAAAGTTTCAAATGGAAAGTTAACTTTAGCGATCAGAGGGCGGAACATAGGAAGACCGACAATTTTAATTTAATTTTGCATTTCATATTATTTACATTTTCTAAATTTTACGCTACTCTTTTTAAATTATTCCTTGAATATATGGAACCCTTTTACATTTAATTTTAGATTAATACCTTTGTATAAGTTTTATACAAATAATAAAAATAAAAATGAATTAAAAATGTTTTCAAATAAAATTTTTCATTAATAAAAAGTCAATGTTGAGAATCACTGCACTAGAAAATTTTGAAAAAGTGTACAGAGGCGCCACCTGGAAGGAAAGACTGGAACTAACACGGTCAATAAAGAAGATTTAAAGGGTTCTATATTGCCGACCATGCGCTTAGTCGGTAAATAGGTTCCCGCGAAAATAAGCTGCTATTCAAATTCACGAATGGCGCTGTGGAAAACAATATTGATTATTTGGGCTCCCCGTTCTTTTGAAATACCTTTTTTTTTTTCAAGTTTTCGTGCGCCTGTGAAGGACAAATGTCGAGTGTACTGATTTTTTCGCGTACTACCTACCTACGACTAAACGAATGAATTTTATTAATGCTTATGAAGAACAACGAACTAATTAACGAAGGCATTAGCAATTAGTATTTGCGCATTAAAAAAAAAAATAGTGCATCCTTTTAATACAAAAATTTATAACAAAATCATATATTTATGAGAGAATTTAATCTCACTAACTACCCCAAACTCCAATCCTATATTTAATTTATTATTCTGTAACGTATATATTCTCGATGCGTTTATCAATCTTTTAATTAAAACGTATGCTATGAAAACATCGTTTATAACGTCGGTTTTATATCAATATTTATATAAGACCATTTTCACAGCTTTGTATCAATTTATTTATTTGGAATCGTATCCAGTATTAAATTTCCAGATTTCTTTTAATAAAAATTCGATATTTCTACTCTGCAATGCTAAATTGCTATTTAATTTAATTTAATTTAATTGCTTTAATTCCGAACAGCTGAATTTCTAAATTATTTAATTTGAAAATTTGAAGTCTGGAAAATTACCAAGTTTGAGAATCGGAAAATCTGATATTTCGGGCACACCGATGCCCGTGAGCCCTTCAGTAGGCACGTGATTCGCCCATTACAGCCTTAGGTGACACACCCTTTATATCAGATGGCTTCAAAAGATTAATGCGACAATTCTGCTCATATTCGATAAATTTCTGGACATTATCAGCGATGACCTATAGCAATCGAAATACTATCGTAATAATAATGATTTCCTCGAAATGATATTTCAGCGTGAACGAACACGATCAAATCGGGGAGGCAATGGATTCAGATTTGCGGCGTATAAAGAATGCGGTGGAAGAGCTATTTAAAATTACTTATACGTTGTCCCGATAGGCAGGTCGGTAGTATACACTCTTCGAACTACAAATCAGTTTCCGTGCGTCATCGCGTGTGCCGGAAATCATGAAGTAATCTCGATGAAACTGTGACCAAGCTAGCGTTAAATTGTATAGAGCCTCGTAGGAACACTGTTGACGCGTGGAGTTATAGAATATAACGAAGCATTCCTCTATATAACAATTGGATAAAAATTAAGAAAAAAAAAAATTTTTTTTTAATGGAAGATGAATGTGTTTTCAACTGGATTTATCTTTAGAAAAATGAGCGATTTGACCTTCGCAGAAATTTTCAGGCATAGTAGCGTTGCTCTACTATCATTTTAACATGTGAAGATGATACACATCTATCCCTTCTCTGTCCTCCAAATGAGACTCGAAAGTTTCAAAAATTTTCCTATATCGCCATTTTCCCTAAGATACTGTACAATCTTAAGAATAGACACTTTTAGCTAAACAATTCTATAATTTTAAAAAAATAAGTTCATCAATAATTCCATAATTTAAAAAAATAAGTTCATCAATAATTCCATAATTTAAAAAAATAAGTTCATCAATAATTCTGTGAAAATGAAATAAAATGGGTACAGCATCTGAATCTACGCGCCTAAATATCTTCTTCTTAAATTTTTTTAATTACAAGTGATAATAGATATTAATCCAGATCGATGGCTAGTTAATCATATTTGTCTTCTGATACGAACTGATGCGAATTGAATGAACGGATAAACGAAGCTTATGGACACGATACCCAAAATTCGTGGCATTTTCGCACCTAACAATCTTCCAGAAATTTCATCGTAAAAAAAAAAATCTTTGGCCAGTTTTACCTTCGGACCGCGTGTAAAAGTTACTTCCAGCATTGCACGTAGCTGTAATGGATCAATAGTGGTGAACAGAGCGGCCGGATGGGCTGAATATAGATACACGGAAGAAGTACAAGGTGAAGTATAATCATTTGTCGTTTCTACATTCTCCACCTGCTGTTTAACCGACGGGAAGAACTGCTTCCACTTCATAATTCACGTTTAACCAGTAAACAATGTTGCGTTACTCCTACACTGACTCAGCCCGTGTGAAAATATAATATTCGTGGAACACGTGTACCCATCCAGAGAGGATCATCCCTGGTCTATCAAGAATAATGGACGAAACGTGTCTCGATAAATTTCGAATGAGATATTAAACCGAAGGAACGTGGCAATATAAAATGGGATGATCTTATACATCCTCCAGACAGTAAACTCTCGTTATATTGCCGGATAGGAGGCTGTAGACAGAGGTTACTAAATTCAACTACTAACCGAATGTAGGTTGGTCTCAAAAATTTCTTGTCGAAGAATTGCAAAGTATCTCTTTAATTTTCTATTATTAATAAAATGATTCTGAAGAACATAGTGATTCATCAACAAACTAAACAAACACTGAAGTATTATAATAAAAAAAGAAAAAAAAAATCAATACGTTGCGAGATATTTTAAGTTTATTTACCCTTTTTATTAAAATAAATATACACTTTTGATAGCAAAAATAATTTTATAATAAATAACATTTTTTTTAAACACTAATATTAATATTCTTCTTTTCAAAAATTTTAAACATTTACATATTCAATTATTTATTTATTAATTATTATCACTTTTAATCTTTTCATTACTTTAATACTGGTAGTTTCATTAAAAAAAAAAAGCTATTTTTTATTTTGGCATGCAGTTAGCTTAATTACACGAGTAATAGAAACCATTTTAATTAATATGTATGGAAGGAGATACTCAGCTAATTCATCCTTTTTCCTACAGCAATTTAAGTATTTTTTTTTTTATTTATCACGGATACACGTGTTCAATTTTTACGAGCACACAAGCGTAACCCAACTGCATGTACACTGCAAGTTTACCTAATAAACAACCTTGTAATGCGAGAGATAAAGCAGTCTTCCTCCACCGTATTGCCTTCCCATTGAAGAAAAAGGTCAAGGTGATAGGTATAAATAATTATAAAAATAATTTATTGTAAGCTACCTCTTTTAACACGCGCTGCAGAGGTGTACAGTTCATTTAATTTAATTAAATCGTGTCGCAATATCTTGTTAACACGATCGAGCTTCATTTTTGCGTTCAAATTTCAAAATTACATTCCTAGTACCGATCTTGAAGACACGAGAAGAAAAATAAATAAATTTTTGCAAATTTTTCAAATGAGAGAAATAATATATATTCAACATTTTCTAAATGGCGAGCTTGACGAGTCTTTTTAGGGTTAAAGGTGAGTGGGTGGGTGGTTAATCCTCGGGCAGCGGATCACGGAGAGAGCCCCAATTTTAATTTAATTTCCAGTTCCTCGGAAAATTATTCCTCTAATATGTAAAACTTTCTCGTTTATAAATTATACATTTAACTTTAGATTAATGTTTTGTAAATTTAGGTCTCCCTTGACCGTAACAACATTATCTAGAAATGCAATATTTGCGATTTATATGAAACTACAATGTACCTATTAGAAAATTTATTTTTCCCAAAAAGGGAAGAATATTGAAAACTTTTGATCGAAAGTGTACATGGCGCAATGCGAAATAGCGCCAAGATAGTTGATCTGCAGATTCGGTCGCAAGGATTGTGCAACTAAAGATTTCGTTCAATCTATATCGTCATTTGGCTGCTTACCATCTATCCGTTCATTCTACTATTAGAAAGTGTGAAACAATCCTCAAGAAGCTTTTATGCTAATTACAACTTCTTCCAAGAATGACTAAATGTGTATGAAAAGTTCAAGGAAAAAATGATTTCAACTTAAGGGTCCTTTTAACCCAACACGAATAGTACATGTTATACTACCCATTGTTACGGGTCAAAGTGACCCTGTACTACGTATTTCGTCGCGTATTTGCGAAACAATACAACGAAGGGTTAATGTGTGTTATTATACAGTGAAGATACAATACCAAGTTTAGCGAGCAAATACGTATATACACGGCTGACAAAATTAGCATACAAAGAGGTTCAAATTTATTAACTATTCTCCCCCCTTGAAAACGCCGGACCACGTGCTTCCTCTTTTAGGTACAGAGTCTAGACATTCTAAAGACATTGCAATCGCAATAAATCGTTATTTATAGACCAAAGGAATCCTAAGTTCCTAGGTAATTTTAATATACCCCACTAATTCCACTCTAATAATAATTGAATTCTATAATAGGAATCTATTATAATTTCTTTTAGTGTAGAAGGTAAGGTGCAATAATAGTACATATTGTTATAATTGGTAGCGTACGTGACTACCACCCTGAGGATCGGGGTTCGAATCCCGAGGAGGAAATTCGCATTTTTTTCATAATTTCTACAGTAATGATTTTCTACCGAGAGGACACTAATTATTCAAATTCAAGGTGTAATATTGATGTATTTTCTAAACCTACTGTAATTGTAAGAAAAATTCATAAAATATAATTATTATCTATTGTATGCTAATGAATGATATTAATATAAATTGAAAGGATTTAATGAAATTTTGGCACATCTACTCTGAACCTTAAAGGATATCATTAATATAATTTCACAAGCTGTTCATTCAGCTTCCAAAATATCTTTTTAAAGAACGTTCAATCACAGAAATCTATCGCTCCCTGTTTATCATTCACACATGATCCATCGATAGCCCGATAAAAGTTATTTATCGTTCATTATTCCATTCGATCACAATAGGCGGTATTAAATGAACATTTGTGAGATAAGCAGGTAATCGATAAACGTAATAAAGGAATAGATATATCTCATCAATATCTCTCCTTTCTTTTATTCAAGTGAGAATTTTATGTATTATTTTAATTAGTCCCTAAAATTGATAATATTATATTTTCTCTGAATTCGGTGTATACAGAGTGTTATTAATCTACACTTTAATTAAGTATTATAATTGCTGAGATAAGTTGCTACATTCTAAGGTATCTGAATATTATAGAAATCTCAAAATCAGACATTTAATTGCTCAATGTTTCGACAAAGATAAATTAGATGAACGGTGGTAGCCCAATTTCCGAGCAACCTTCTGTGATGTAAGAAGTCGACAGAAGTGATACTAGAATTCTGTAATTATTCGATATAATCTGAGAAATTCGCGATGGAATGTGTCAGCGGTGAAAAGCAGAGAATAGATGCTTTCAGGGCGAATATGGAGCACATTCTATGCGACGCAAAATGCACCGTAATTATAATCTTAGTGTGGCGGGAAGGGAGAGTAACGGTTTAAACAATAGCATTAGAATATTAGAAATTCCACGATAGTGAATTTTTTAAACTAATCATTTTCTAAGACAAAAATTCCTTAATATTTCGTATTACATTTGTCGAGAAAATATGTAATCATAATTGTACAGTACCGAGCAACGTAGGCTTTTCTAGGGAAAATAAGGTTACAGGGGAAACAGAGATTCTTAAAATCCTATTTTTGACGATATGTTTATTAATAACAATTCCGAAACAAAATAATATGACTTTTAATCATTAAATATTATAAAATTAAACAGACCACGAGAGCTCCAATTTGAACTTAATTTTGTATTTTGTATTAATATCACTGGAACAAAAAGCGTTTAAAAGGAAGCGAGATAAACAGAAATAAATAATGACGTCCTTTCAAAGTATCCAATATACGTCGAATATCAAGAACAAGCGGAAATGATTATCGACATACCGAAATAAATAGAACAACCCATTCACGAGAAAATGCGTAAAATTATTAAATCTTTCGCGGTGAGGTGAAACCTGATTTAAAAATCTTAAAATTTAAATTTTGAAATTCTAAAATTTTACAATCTTAATTTTGATATTTTGAAACTACAAAATGTAATTTATTTTTAATGTCTAATAACTCTGAAATATTTTAGAGTGTAGTGGTCCCTTATATCAGCATTTTCCCTAGAAAAGCCTCCGTGCTCGGTACTGTACATTCTGCTCTAGACACTCCCATTAACCTTAATAATATTATCAACAATATCCCAATAATATATCAATAATTAGTATCAACACGTCGACTCCTAGTTGTAAGTCAAATTACACTCAAACAATCCATACAAATACTCTACTATATTACTGATAATTCTTCGCCATTTTTTCTGGCATCTTACGAATACAGTTGCGATAGAAACTTGGCGGTTTTGAATCAATAAATTCGTCGAGCTGCTTCGAACATTTGTCAACTGATTTTAACTGTACATCTGCCAGATAATGTTACCGTGATTTAAACAAATAAATGAATATTTAAAGAGGCCATATGTCACTCAAAAGTTCCAATTCTCTAAATTTTTTTTTTAACCTTCTACAGACTAATCAGAACATAATTGGTTTTTAAGATCAAAATTGTTCTTTCCAGAACATTTTTTTTTTTATTACAACTCCATTATTATAGATAATACAAAGTTTCAAAACTCAAATTTTTAGGTTTAAAAATTCCAACATTCAAATTTCAAAGTTCTAAATCTTTAATTTAAATTTTCAGAATTTGAAAATTCTCAACACCTCGAATTTCGAAATTTCTGAACTTCAATAATATCAATTAATTCTCCCTACGTTAAACGCAAACAATAATACAGTGCCAAATACATTGTTTACTGACAATGAATTCATTAATTTGTCTATGCTGATATTAATTTGTAAGGTTATGGTGCGATGTAATGTAAACTAACAACAAGTACAAAACGTCAAAAGAGCGGGAGAATACTTCAATTCAAATGTCTGTACTGACTATCTGAAGTCAATTTTCAATCATTTATTCCTACACCTAATACACTATAACCTTGCAGTAAGACGGTAACTTTTAAAAATATATCTGACAAATATTCGAACTACCGAATGCTCTGATAAAGGTTAAAAATGAGAGAAAAGTAAAAACTTACCGAACGTTGCTTCCATGTAACTGTTCCGTACGCAGAGTGTAGACAGCATGGCGTGATGTGTCAAAGATTCTTCTTTCTTCCCGTTCAAAACACGCGCGACGAAAAGATAAAATTCACGACGCACACGTTCAAGCATCCACACACACGCACACATATAAGGAAATCGTACACGCATCAGACATACAATCATACTTGGTAAGCCGAAAATGAGAGGGACAACGGATTAAGAAGAAAGCAGGTAACCTATACCTGCATCGAAGGGAATACTGCGGTCGGACACTGTATACTGTATACTGAGAGCAACCGTACGAGCAAAACGGATACACGCTTTATTGACACGAATTCAACGATACGATTTCAAATGAAAATACGTCAAGTTTGGTTACTCTTACTAACCTATGCGTTGGACGTCGACCGGTTGTCGCGATTACTCAACGAGTTCAAAACATTTCCGCGACACTGACTCGTGCAGATATCACGACGGCGGCCATATTGGAATCTCATTCCCTGAGCCAATGACAAGAGGCTTAGGGAAGAGGGGCGCGCTTGACTGCTGATGTGATCGACCGACTCAAGCGCCATCTTCATGGAAGTCATCATATTTTGAATTATAAATGATATTTGTAAAATCCTTCCTGTTAAATTAAAGAATAAATAAAATATATATTTATGTTTATATGAATAAATACACCTAATATTTTTAACTGAAATTCTATGGTATCATAAATATTATAAGTAATATCGTCTATTAGTTGTCAGAATTTCAAAATTCCAGAATTCCAAAATTATAAATTTCCGAAATTTCTAAATTTCTAAACTTCTAAGGTATCTGGCACACTCCAAAACAAAATCCTAATTACGACAATGAATAGACTATTTACTATTTCAAATAATATTTTAGCCAGCACTACTATTCTTACTGATAGTTTTCTACAGACTTCTAGGTTATGAAATAATAACATATATAAATATTTGAAATAAAGACACAAATTATTTTATATTTGATGTAATAAATATTGAAATAACTAATAAAATAATTATTTTGAATAATTTTACTCTTTTTGGCGATAAGACAATTAACTTCTTACCATTTACTGAAAAATCACACAAATGTGTCTTCCCTTATTATTACACGCTTTTAGACTAAACAGGGTCGAACTTTCCCGCGTTTTCTTAGAATTTAAAAGATGGGTGGCACATACGTTATGGAAGAACCTATGGATGTCGAATCTTTACCATCAACAAGCGGTTACAATGAAAAAAAGAATCAAAGAGTTGCTAAATTTGCAAACCTACCGTGGCAAGTATTATAAAGAATAATATAATTCATTTTAGTGCAAGGTTTAAAAATTAAGGTTATGTTTACTACATTTGTAGGATTGAAAAGTACCGGCCCCAAACATTCTCTGATATTGTTGGAAATGGAAACACGGTGTCAAGGCTTGCTGTCTTTGCCAAGAATGGCAACTGTCCTAATATTATCATTGCTGGTCCACCAGGAGTTGGAAAAACAACAACAATCCTCTGTCTAGCACGCATTCTTTTAGGACCAGCCTTTAAAGAAGCAGTATTAGAATTAAATGCCTCAAATGACAGAGGTATAGATGTTGTCAGAAATAAGATCAAAATGTTTGCACAGAAAAGGGTAAATCTACCTTATATCTAGTCTATAATTCTTAGAACTTATAATACTCAGGTGTTTTGTTTTTTTAATTAGGTAAATCTGGAAAAAGGCAAACATAAAATAATCATTTTGGATGAGGCTGATAGTATGACTGATGGAGCTCAGCAAGCTCTACGTAGAACAATGGAAATTTATAGTAATACTACAAGATTTGCATTAGCTTGTAATAATAGTGAGAAGATTATTGAACCAATACAGTCACGTTGTGCTATGTTGAGATATGGGAAGCTTACAGATGCACAGATTTTGGCAAAGATACTTGAAGTTTGTCAGAAAGAAAATGTATGCAAGAATCTTTTGTATCATTAACAGATTGAATACTGGGGTTGATTAGTGGTACATTAGACTACTTTGGAACTTGTAATTCGATCGATAAGCGTTGGTATTGAAAATTCGATTGTTCGGATCCCGGTCGATAGTATTGAGAATAGGAGTAGTTAATTTTTTAATTTCAAATTTTTTCTGAAATTTACATCATTGATGAATTATATATCTGAACAGGTTTCATATACGGACGATGGTTTAGAAGCAATAGTATTTACTGCACAAGGTGACATGAGACAAGCATTGAATAATCTACAGTCGACAAATAATGGTTTTGGTCATGTAAATAGCGAAAATGTTTTTAAGGTTTGCGACGAGCCTCACCCGTTACTCGTCAAAGAAATGCTTGAACATTGTACACAGGGTGATATTTCGAAAGCATACATGGTAAGATACCTTGTGTCAGCTGTGTAGCTTCAATACAGCTATTGCACCATTAATAATTTTAGGAGTTTTTATTTGATACAATAATCAGGTTTTAATATTAATAGGTAATGCAGCATTTATGGAGAATGGGATATGCCGCGGAAGATTTAATTAGCAACATATTCCGAGTGTGTAAAAATCTACCAATAGATGAAACTTTAAAACTGGATTTTGTAAAGGTATGTACATAACAATTAATACTTGTATCATGCAAAATTAAAATTCTTCAATTTCAGGAAATTGGAATAACACATTTAGGAATAGTGGACGGAATTAACAGTTTACTGCAATTGAACAGTCTTCTGGCTCGGCTTTGTAAAAGAGCAAAACAATCTTAAAAATAATATTTATAAAAATTGTAATTTTTTAAAAATAAAAACTGTTTCTATATTTCTATTACAGAATTGTTTATTTCAATGTATTTTACCTGAAGAAATAATAGTACTCATTTCGACTAGCAATTTCAAAAAAAATTCTATTTGCAACGCTTACGTATACTGAAATTATTTCTACCGTATAAAAGTAAAAAAAAAACATGCTTATACTTGTGCATAATACTTGGGAAGTTCCCCTGGTAAATGAGTATATAGATGTATGTACGTTTCACGTACTTTGTACGAAATATTGATATAACCTAAGCTCATACGTTGACGCTTTTAATTTTTTTTCCAGAAAAAAGAATTAAATAATATTTTGTAATTTTAGTAATTTAAAAATTTAGAATTTTGGATTTTCAATCTGGAATTTTGCAATTTTAAAGTCCATGAAACTTTGGGGGGCTAGAGGGCAAGTCCAACGTGGCCCCTATTTAATTACGCCAATAATTATTGAAAAAGATTTGCACGTCGAAAATATTTTATACTAAATTAATATGCTTGAAACATCCTTAATACTTACTAAATTTAATTCAAAATACTTCAGTCTTCTTTAAATACCAAGTATCAAAATATTGTGTTATATATTTACAAACATACCATCTTAACGGAGATCTTCAACAGCTTCAGCTCAACGACGCTATAATACTAGTAAAAATATAAATATGCAAGCACTCAGTTTATCCCTCAGGATTACGTCAACACATTCGCAATCGCTGACTGGAATTATACGGCAGCGAAAATACTAACACCATTTTTCCATGGGGACGGATGCTAAATGTGGTCTCGGTTTAGGGGAGGGCCAGCGTAATGCACTCTGACAAGATTCCGCCCTGGAAGGTGTTCTCGGCGGAGGCTGAGGTGGATTAGACTGCGAATCCTGTGTCTGACCATTTGTTTCTCCATTTTTATCAGCTCTTGGACTTTTCTCGGGTGGATCCCCTTTGTGATTTCTCTTCGTTGGTTTTTTGGTCACATCGTGGACGGAAGTTGGTGGTGCACTTTCTACCGACTGCAGACTTGCTGCACGATGGAGAGACAGTCGAAGCGGTTTCTTCGGCGGTGCTGGTCTTGATTTTGTGTCCTGAGAATTATACATCATCGATGCGTCTGAATTCTCTGATGCTCTTGATTGAGAATCCTGAAAAAATAATGCAAAAGTAAAAGATATTCCTTAAATAATATTAACGCGTTCGCTCTTTCAATTGGAAATTCGAAAGTCATAGATTATCTTTTTATTCTAAAAAGATGTGAAACAAAAATAATAAATTATCTGCAGATTGTTCACGTAATATTATAATTTGTAAAATCTGGAAATTAGAAAATTAAAAATATAAAAATTATAAAAAGCAAAATATTAGAGGCCCATAGGAAGGCAATTAAAATTAAAATTAATACAATACCTGCAAGCGATAATAAGTGGGCTCAGAATCAAAATCCAAAGACTGTAACTGAGATCCGGTTTTTCTATTTTTCGACAATTGTTCCATAGCTGATTCAACCCTCGGTGGTTTTCTACGCAATTGCGATTGAATCTGCGTTTGCTTGCAATCTAAACTCGCTGTCGATCTGGTTAACTGAAATCCTTGGTGTTTCTGTTTATTCCTGGATTTCTGATAGCCATTGGAGATGCTGTCCGAGGAGAAGTCAAGTTCCTTAGGACTTTTGTCCATCGTACGCTTTGAATGATCACTGTGTCTGTTTCTTACTGTCGGTAAACATTGCCGCAGCTCCATCGAGTTTCTTACGTTGAGTCCTGGTAGATTCGCGACCAGTGCTGTTACTTGCGGTCCTTTCTGAAAAACCTATGGAAAAAGTGACGTTATCTGGAATGCAGAATAAGTTTAACTATGGTCAACTTTGTCGACGGTACTTTTGCAGTATTTTCCACCCGGAAGCTTCGAAGCGAAATATTTGTAATTTAAATCCAAATCGGGACGAAGGATCTGGAAACGAAGAACTCTGCCGTCTCCAACGACCACCTATCCTTCTAATCGCTAGAATCTACCGCCATACTCCATCGTCCTTGATATCACTTGACGTATCATGAATCTGTAGTTTAGAACGTGCTACGAGGGGGATATACTGTTATTTGGAAAAGATTTCCAGTACAGTGACTTCAATAGAAGTTTGCATATATCCTTGATGAAAGATAGGCTCCCCTTTTTTGGGAATCATTTACCATGATATAAGGATATGTATATTCTTACACTATGAATCGATAGTCAAAATCGTCTTAAGGGGTCCTTGGACCTTGGGGGGCCCTAGGCGACCGCCTGGTCTGCCTAGGCCCAGGGCCGAAATAGAAATACAATAGACTCTCGTTATATTGGGAGGACAATTTTTCAATTTTTCAATTTTTCAAGCTCTCATTTAGAGGGATAGGGAAGTTAAAAGTGTATCACCTTAGATCTTAAGGATGCAAGAGGCGCGCTAATATTCTTGCAAATCTTCCACGCGGCGATATAACGAGAGTCTACTGTATGAGCTTAAATATCTAACTAACGCTAAGTTCTAATTGATCCTGTAAATATGACTTCTAAAAAAAAAATCATTTGTATACCTGGACTTGTTCCTGGCGAGTCGGCGGAGGATCCGCGGGTACCTCGGCCCTACTCGGTGCCAGGAGATCCCTAACCTGTTCCTCGAGATACCCGATCCTGTGAGTCAACCTGAGGTTATCTGATCGCAGTGTCCGCAACGCTGCGAGGGATTCGCCTTTTCGAAGGACCACGATTTGTGCCGCGTCGGGTGCAACGGCCAACAGCCTCGCCAAGTCGCTCCTTCCAGCTCCCACCACTAACTTTCCATTCACCTCCAAGATCCTGAAGACAATGTTACCCGATAAAGCGTTGAATTTTACGAGCGAGATATTAACGCTTAATTGGGTGAAACTTTAACACCGACAAAGGGAGATTGATTCATTACCGTAATGGGTGACGAGATGTGCGCTTTCTAGAAATTGTGAGAATTCTAATTGTACTTGGTAATTGGGAAAGTATTTGAATATTGATCTAATACTTGCATTATTTTACACGTTTATCAATATGCTACGAAATTCTTGTAATTTTGAAAAATTGTTGTTTCTTTAATTATATTTCTAAATTAGAAAAATTAATTATGCGTATTTTAAATTAATTAATGCAGAATTTCAATATTTCAAATTTCCAAAATTTCCAAAATTTCCAAAATTTTCATAATGATCCTAGTTACACAAATGTAAGTACACATTGGATTCAGTTCCATCGCGACAAATAATGCAAAACACAGTGTGCTTACGCCACGTAACCTGGCTATCAGTAGGGAACAATACTGAAATCTTGGCATTTAGTTCCCAACGGGTCACTGTAGCGTGAAGCAGCACCGGAAGTTCGCCGTGTACCCCTGCTAATTGCACCCACGACTTCGCATGACCCCATCCGTTCTGCTACTCGCGTCCATGTTTGTATATTCACGAGAATTAAATTTATATATTGAACAGGAAGGAAAATATTCGAACCTGTCTCCTTTGCATAGACCGGAATCTTCGACTGCCCAGTCGACGTACAATCCTGGGGTGTCTTCCCTCGGTCCAGCCCCAAAACGAGGACTTTTCGGATCTGCGCTAACTTCCACAGCGTGAATGGTAACTTGTGTAGAACCAGAAATACAACTGCAAATAATATATTTCATTTTACAGTAGGATAATTACCTGTTTTTGGAAGATTTCCAAATAAGCCTCCCTAATTATTAATTAACAGAGAAAGAAGAGAAAGAACTGAAATTTATTAAAATTGGAAGAACTGAAAAATACTTTTTTAATTATCTTGAAGGGTGATTTACAAGAGCACCCTTGCTCTTATTTAGTTACAATTATCCTACAATTATAATTAAGGGAACATTTTTTATTATTGTCAAAAAAGTACCTAAATATTGTGTCATTCTTTTGTTTCTCCTGAGTCTCCGCCAATTCTAGAGCAGCTTGAAGGGCTCTGCTCTCCTCGCGGAGGGTCAAAAGTTCGAGTTCTTCTCGTCCGAGTCTGTATTCCAACTCGGCTTGCTGTATTCGAACATCAATATTACTGTAAAAAAATTGAAATTTATTTTAAATAAAATGAAATAACATTTAGTCGTGAGGAAAAATCTGATCTACAAATAAATGATATTAAAGGACAATTATTGAAGAGATACATATTTATACTTTTTCTTTTTACTTACTCAGTAATGTTCAGTCGTTCCAGCGCAAGTTTCAAGTTTTTTATTGCTAATCGTTTATTATCCGCGTCACGTCGTAACCTTTGAAGTCGTTCCTCGGTTGCCTTCCTGTCAGCCTCTGTCAAGGGTGGTGCACCATTGCGTAACGCTAATCGGTTACTCAGAGTATTGCATAGCTGCCCTTTTAATCTGAAGCATAACACAAAGATCTACTTTAGATTCTGGCAACGTAGATCTACCCCCTTATTTTATATTTGCAGAAACTATGAGAGAACCTTGAAGGCAAAAAAGGAATAAAATTGTTCTCTTAGAAATCTAATTTTTTTTTAATTTATCTATTCCTTAAACTTCATAGACGTATCCTGTAACTAATTAAAAGTTCTTAATGCTTGCAAAAAAGTATCCTACGTTTGGATGATATTTTCCTTGTCACGCAATGCAACTCGAAGTGCATCTAATTCCTTATAATGATCTCTGTTTCGATGACCAGCTGGCGAGGTAACTCCACCGGAAATGCTGCCACCCTTTTTTCGTCGTGGCGTTGTAGATAAAGAAACTTCTATACTGGCCATCTAGAAAAACAAAATTTTTATGCAATCAGAGGTGTAGACAGGTTTTAATTTCCTGAAAAATTATAAATATCTTTTTTCAATTGTCATTGTCTGTAATTTCAGAAATCCTTAAACAAAGGAATAATTAAAACTTCCTTTTTATCTTATAGTACATACAGTGTCTTTGAAAAAAAAATATATCCAATTTGCATATCTTCACCGAACAAATTCTAGTCGGTGGTCTCGTGTGGGACCCATTGGGCGTGCAAGGTCTCTTACAGTATCCTCCTGGATGTTTCCAGCCCAGTCAAGGCCGACATTGACCTTCTCCACGGTATATGCCAAGAGGAGAGACGAAGTGCTCGCTTGCTCAAGGACCATCGAGCATCGTGTGCAGTACCGATGTGGAAGTCCATTAAGGTCGGGACATCCCGTCTCAGACATCCTCACAAATCATAGGTTTAATGGAACGATAAATTTATATTCATGACGCGTGTCGTTGCACCTCCCTCTGTTTCGATCCTTCCTCAAATCACCCTCATAACTTACTGCTTTTTAACCCTTTGACAGTTCTTAGGAAAATATAATATTCTCTTCGCTGTGTTAGATCAGGGTTCGTAAGGATCTTTGCAATTTCGATGAATTTGTGAAGATTGAGGTGAATTTTTTAAATTCCTAGGAATTTGTGGTGAATTTGAGATTTCTTAAGAATTCTTAGGATCCTATAGAAATTCTTGGAGATTCTTCTGCACTTTTTCTGAATTTCTCATAAAACCTTCAGGATTTTTACCTTATTATTAGCATTCTTATAAAACCATATCCTTCATCCTTATTTATGCCACAATAAAAATCATTAATTTTAGTGTAACTTACGAAGAATAAAACTTCAAGGTGGAGAATGTATGCACTGTTCAAGCGATAATACCGAGCTCTAAGGATATCCGGTTTATCATTCTTCCTAGCCCGGCGGGTGGTCCGTTGTTTCATCCGAGACATGCTCTGTTCACAATAGTCTCGTACCACATCTTCCTTAATGCGGTATTGAAGAAAAGAAGCACTGACCCGTGCCATAAGGGTAAGGTATCTTTTCAAGGGCCAGAGTACCATGGCACTCGTTTCGTACAAATTTTCGATATTGCTTCATGAAAATCACGAATACTATTATTGAAAATAGCGAATGTTCAATTGAGATTAGATAAAATTCTAATTATTATAGGATTTAAATTTGACGTTAGGAAATTTTAAAATCTTGATTCATTTCCCTGAAGAACATTTAAGCTGAAGAAATTCTTCTATTTCTGTTACTTGTTCGCGAGTATCCTCGTTGATGCAGAATGTATATAGAATCTACTAAGTCCATTCACATTCATTTTCAAGCGCACACAAGATAAGCGGGCGGTTTCTAAAGCGACATCGTCCATTCCAGATCGTGTTCCTCGTTTTCTCAGCCTTTTCGCGCCGGCTACTCGACGTCCGCTCGTGAGATTATCTCCAACCAAGATTTACGACATAAAGATTCACGGTTATACGACGAAACTTCAGACTGAAATAGCTGTGTAATCCTATTTACTTCAAATACCCAAGAAACGGTAACTCGTGAAGAAACCTTAATTTTGTAATATAAAAAAGCTGAAAATTGAAACATTGAATATTTCTTTTCCTAATTAATTCGTTAATTTCCTTTAAATCTTTCACATACGTATTCATTCTTTAAACAATACCGACAAGCAAGGTATTACAATTCTCACTCCTTCTCGCGCCTCCGTTCTAAGAATGACGTTATTCCAGGGTGAGAAATTGTTTCGCTGGAAAGTGAAGCAACGAGGGCCGATTATAAAATTTCTTATTAGACTCTTGCTACTTTCTATTGTTAACAAAAGCAAAGAAAATGCTTCTTCTCATAATTATTCGTCTCTGTCTGCTCGTTACTAAATCACCACAGAAGTGTCAATTGAAGTAATTAAAAGGGAGAAAGTAGTGTAACAGATAGGAATGAGACCATTAATTAAACAAATAAAAATATAGTAGAAAATTATTAGAATTCTAAAATTCTAGAACTTTAAAATTTGAAAATTTCGAAATTCTAGAAATTATAAAATAAATATAAATTTTAATTAATAAATCTAAATTAGCCAGCCAATTCGTATAAAAATTTTCTTCATTACAACGATTATTCTTTCTTCTACGAATATGCTATTTTATTCATTTTCCAAGAAGACACCATAATCTTTTCTAAGCGTTCGCTTGAACGTGGTCGAAAACAAAAGGCCTGAGAGTTCAAGGATTCCCTTCCATCCTGAAACTCCCTATTTCCATAAACACGACTTTGCAACGATGGCACAGTGTCAAAGATACTCTGTGTCGATAAAAGGGACACACCAGCTTGCATCTGGCATTTTTTATCCACCAAGTTATCGTGGACTCGAATCTCTACAGAAGTTATGCAGCTTCGTTTCTTTTCACGAATCGCGTAAAAAGAAATAATTCTGAAATAACCAGATGATAGAGACGCCTCTGATCCGATCTAACACTTTTTCTCTCTGTAGTAAAAGTGATCCTGGCACCGACATTCCCTGAATTTTTGCCACGTGTAAGCCACGTTACCCTGAACGAGGATAGCTGGCTGGTGTGTATACGCAGGAAGCGGAAATTTATTGTGGAATTTGCATGGAGAAGCTTTCCGAGGTAATCCTGGAGACCCTACTTTGCAGCCACACGCTGCATAAATGTCATTGAACGCAACAATATTGATAAAAATTTCGTGTGATCATTTTTAATAAATTTTAAGCCTCAAATTGATGTAATATATAGTAGACTCTCGTTATATTAGGGATACACCATTATTATTCTGAGTGATATATTTTGCTGTTTGAACTATTTTGATTTTATTATTATTTAGAATGTTTGGGAATGGAATTTTTGAAGGGCAATGTTTTCGACACGTTAAAGGGAAGAGTTGCCTGGGGTATACTGCTGTTCAGACAGTAAAGGGCACTGACTCCTGGATCTGCAATCTCGTCGGCCAAATCTGTTTCAGTGTTTGGACCCAAGGGCGTACTGTTATTTTCCTTTGTAACCAGAAATACAAAGAACCCAATGATTCTTAATTTAGCATTCTTAAGAAATGCTAAGAAAAATGTAAAAAATCCCTGAAGGAATGACGAGGGGTGCCAAAAATCCTAAGGATTTCCAGGAAATTTAAAAATCTTCAGTTGCTTTTTAAAAGGAATTAAAATTTAAAGATCAAGATGAACGTTTCACTAAAGTAACACGAAGGGGTTAAATGTAAAAATTCTTTCCATCAGCAGGGATCATCGTCCACCTCGAGGAACATCTTCGAATGCCTGCAAGAAGATATCTTATCGACGTTGATGCAACCTCTTCGACTCGTGGTTCTTCTTCATTATTCATATGGAGCCCCCTGCGCGCAGCACGCTCCCTCTTCTGTTCTCTTCCTTCCTTCTTCACTTTTTGCTTCTGCTAACCCTTCGGGATGGCAAAACACGGCTCCGCTCGGGCGTAAACATCCGAATGAATTTTTACTAGTTACTCGAAGAAGTCAAAACCGCTTCAACGGCTCTGACAACGAACATTAATCGTAGCTTTGGAAATACAAGCTGAACGCTGTACGCCACGATAAAACATCGCGGGCTATCCATGGGCGCCATAAAAAGTATCTACATGTTTCTTATCGAATTGATGAATCAGAATTGTTAAAATATTCATGACACGATGGTATGCTGTTCGTATAGGGTGTCTTTTAAACAAGAATAATTGTTTAGGAACAGAAAAGCAGGTGTGAACAGGAAATTGCCCGTAGGGTGGCCGGTTGCCCGAGTGCCCGCATGCTTTTTCACGGGCTCGTGGCTATTTCATTGCAAATCTTGTTAAAATATTGATGACACGACGGTGTGCTGTTCGTATAGGGTGTCTTTCAAGCGAGAATAGTTATTTAGGAACAGAAAAGCAGGTGTGAACAGGAAATTGCCCGTAGGGTGGCCGGTTGCCCGAGTGCCCGCATGCTTTTTCACGGGCTCGTGGCTATTTCATTGCAAATCTTGTTAAAATATTGATGACACGACGGTGTGCTGTTCGTATAGGGTGTCTTTCAAGCGAGAATAGTTATTTAGGAACAGAAAAGCAGGTGTGAATAGGGGATTGCCCGTAGGGCAGCCGATTTTTCACGGATTCGTGGCTGTTTCATTGCAAATATTTTTTTTTTCTTTTTATACATAAAATATGATTCATCGTAGACCTTTATTCTATATTTTATTTAATTTTGGAGGATGCTGCGCCATTGGTCAGCCATGCGTGGATGCGGAGCAGCTTTAATGGCAGGCCATGCCGCGCTCATGGGCCTGTGGAACCGAAACTCGAGTGAAGGGCCCACAGTTTGGTTCACGCATCTGCATATAAATCACTAGTTGGACAGCCTTAAAAAGCCGGGGGCTATTGCCGACCCGCCAATAACCGCGAAACATCGCCTTCGCTTTCTTCCGACGCGTACCGGTTAAAAAAACCGCTCCCATATACCTGCCCTTTTTTTCGACAGTATTTCAGGAAGGAATAAAAAAGAGAAGGGAGAAGAAGACTGTGGAACAATGGAGGATGGCAATTAAACGAAATTGCAATGGCAAGTAGGACAGAATTTTTGTAGACTATATGCACAATTTTAGGGACAAGTATTAATTGAATATACTTGTAATTTTCTATCCAAGTTAAAGATAGAAATTAATTAAGAAATAGTGCAATATTTGAATATGAAATATTTCTATTACCTTCGCTTCTAATGTTTCTAATTGCGCCATTCTTGGTTCCAGTAACTGTGGTTGAGAACCAGCCCCGGTGTGCAAAGCAGTCTATAACAGAAGAGCAATTAATTAAATTTTTAATTAATCTTCAAACTTGAATTCCGAAATTTTCTAATTGAAATTTTGATTTTGAAATATTAAAATCTTGCATTGTCAGAGTTTTATTAATACTTTCAATGGCGGAAGCAATGATCACGACGTTATATAAAACATAATGTTCCTTTTCTTTATGATCGTGTTTTACGTCTCCATTTGTAGCGTTGCTGATGAAAGGATTTTATATCTCCGTTCGAATTGACCACGAAATAACAGGTGACCCGTAATATTTGATTGCTCTGGTGACAAGTAGAATTGAGAATTTATTACCAATTCGAGCTAAATGAAACCTGCTGTTAATTAACCAATTATCATCAATTTGTAGAGAGATCAGCAAGTTCCCGATAATATTAGATACTAAATTTCACTTTTTGATATTTGTAATATTAGATACGGAATATCCATTTATCCGTGTCACTAAATTTTATGGTTGTCCATGAACTTTCTACGAGTTCCACCCTGAAGCTTTATGATTCTGGCCGTCTATACTGTTATTAACTTCCCGGTTCTACGGACGAAAGTCGTATTTCGAAGTTTACGAGTTCCTCAGTTTTCAAGCAGTTAGTGCACTAACTTCGTGAGAAACTATCATTCTTCTCAACTTAACAATTACTGCCCGTATCTTAAAACCTTTGTTAAACTATGAAAACAATAATTGATTGATATTTTCTAGGAATTGCAAAAAATCCCTAAAATCCATAGGAACTGCCCAAAAAAATTCCAAGGAACTCAAAACACCCTCGGAGTCTCAAAATTTATTTTCATACAATATTGATTTTATTTTTATTGATCAGGATAAGGAAGATTCTACTTATATGGACGCTAACTATCCCTCACATGAGGAGGTTTCGTATGGTCGTGAGAATTTCCAAGGAGGCCGAGAAATCGTAATTCTCACGAGCCCTACAATCGGGCCTCTCGTGTAATTGCTCGACGGAGCTGCAGTCGCACGCCATTCGCCTCGAGCGACTCTTTCAGAAATGTAAAATCCTTTCGTTCCTTTCCTTGAAATTGAATAACGCGTTAACCATTTTGCTTCTAACAATGTAGCTTACAGGGTTCGTTTATTAAAACTTAATCGCAAGATAAATGGATTAAATTGCGTGGACGGTATTAACCCTAAGAGGCTGAGCTCAATAATTAGAAAATACTGAACGTAATATATAAGAGTAGACTTTCATTATATTGTCACTTGAACGATTTTCAAACATAATAGGGTCGCTCTTCCTTTACCATAACCGAAGAAAATGATACACCTCTGGGATCATTAGAGATTTCTTGAAATTTTTAAAAATTGTCGGTACTTTAGGAATTTCTAGCGACTTTTAATACAAAGAAAAATAGATTTAATAAGAATTTTAATTCGGTTCAGCCTGCTATCGGGTTAGGGTGAAGACATTGCATTCTTTGAAGCCAATAAAGGGCAATCTTGCGGTCGTTTCTCAACGCCTCCGAAGGTACTCATTATAACCCTCGAAAGCAACTGCAGGTATGCGAAACGGAAGACAAAAGAATGTGAAACTTGATTCTTTTCTGTAATATAGAATCTATACAGTAGTCGGATGTTCAGAAAGGAAGTGGTCCAAATTTTAACAAAAATATTAAATGTGTACTGATCATTAATAAACTTTGAAAAGTATATTAATTCAGTAACGTGTGTTTGATATGCAAAATTTTGCAAAATTATTCTTTTTAATAAGGATCTTCTGAAATGACTAATTCTACATGTTCGACGCTGTTAATTAATTTTAAGGGTGGGAGTTGATGTATACATTATCTGTATAGTAACCGTTAGATATGGGGTCTTCCGGGTATGGGGGAGTAGTAAGGCTGGACTAGCAAGAAGATGATTACAAGTTCTTTTTCTCCTGCTCACGGCGTGCTCTCCTCGGCCAGCACACCCACGATCTCTAATGATTAACGAAAGTGAAGACAACCCGTGGCGAAGCAAGGTTGCGTTTAATCGGTTCAATTAACTGCGTTGAACCGGCACGATCAGCCAGCGGGAACCAATGACAAAGCAGTTTTCTCTACCGATGCTAATAACTTTCTATATTGAGATAGCCATTGTTCGTCCAAGATACGCTCAATTATTATTGTCAGAGGCTTTCGAGTGTAAGCAGGAAATTATTCTCAACAAGATTCAAGAAGAAAATTTTCCCAATTCACTATGAAATGGCAAAAATTTTTATAAAATTTTATCTAAATATTTACTTTTGCAACTTTAGAGGTATAGTCATTTCTTTTCCATGACCATTACCATTTTTATACAGTATAAATGCAATTTTAATTTCAAAATTAATAAAAGAAGATGGAATAATAAAGTACAATAATTACCAAAGAAACTGATCGTTGTTGAAGTTTCAGTCCTAAATCTTCTTTCTCATCCCCGTAATCGGTGGTATAAAATAGCACGCTCTTCTTCGATCCCCTGGAACAAATATTTAAATACACCTTAATAATTAAAGCATCTACATTTTTCTTATTCAACTTAAATTAACCCATCGGCAATAATTAGCTATAATTAGCAGCAATAAGTCTAATGTTTCCTGCTGCTCTCATAATCTCATGGATTGTATTTAACCCCTGTATGGGTCTTTAAAAAATGTAGAAAATGAAAGTAATATAAAATACAAAAGTAAATTAAAATTAGGGCTCTCTTCGTGATCGTTCGTCAAAGGGTTAACTGGAGCTTCGGTAAGCTGAAGAACCGAAGAATGCCGTCTTTCCAAATAAGCAACACCTTTAAGTATGTGTTAAATTGGTAAAAAAGAAGTGGATGAATAGGGAGGTGAAAATTAATGGGAAGTCGATGGTTGTTGCGGAATACTTTCGTGTTTCTACTCTTCAATTATTGGCGATAAATCAACGCGGTGCACACGATTTCTCTCCACGCCCTCGTTGTCGCGAGCAATTAAACGCGAATCCATAATATAAAATACGGTAGTACGGGTCTGAGTTTATGATAATCACACCTGACTGCCTTCCCATTCCGGTTGAATGGCTGATGTTCAGCGAGCACGGGCGAATCGGCGTAGCACCGGCTCTCGTTCATAGCGACCACAGCAACATTGCAGCCTACGTTAATTTCCCTGCCACGTGGACATCTGGAAAAAGAAATGATTGACTTGTCATTCAATAAATATATTTGCTTTTACCATACTTTCACCTCATTCGCTACGGTGAGCGACTATGATGTAGCCGCTTGTCACAACGTAATCGCTATGCAGTCTAAATTGTACCAATGATAAATTTCTTACTTTCAAATGAATTGAAAAAAAATTCAAGTGAAAAAAAAAAATTATGGTTCCGGCCGGGATCGAACCGGCGACCTTCTGCGTGTAAAGCAGACGTGATAACCGCTACACTACGGAACCTCTCTTGCCGCAGATTTTTTAATTCTACACTTCTTAATTTAAAATTCTAAGGAAATAAAAAAAATTATAGGAAGATTCTTAAGATAAAAAATTAATTATTCTAGAAATTTTATGAGCTATTAAAATTATAAGAATTATAAAATTATTAGAATTCTATAAGAATTCATCCTCCTAAATTATACCTCTGTGGCAGGAGATTTTTTAATTTAAAATTCTAATGAAATAAAAAAAAATTATAGGAAGATTCTTAAAATAAAAAAAATTAATTATTCTAGAAATTTTATGAGATATTAAAATTAATAAATCTAATGAAATTTAATGTAAATATTTCTATAAGAATTCATCCTCCTAAATTATACCTCTGTGGCAGATTTTTTAATTTAAAATTCTAATGAAATAAAAAAAAATTATAGAGATTCTTGAAATAAAAAATAAATTATTCTAGAAATTTTATGAGAATCATTTTAATAAAAATTAATGTAAATATTTCTATAAGATTCTCCTAAATTATAAATATTTTATTCCACACCTAACAATATAATAATTTTCTGTAGGATCACGACTGACCCAGACTCCGCTATAGAAGGGTTAAAAAAAAAAAAAAAAGATACGCTTGGTCTACATTGCTGTTTGAATATAATGGGATCGTAGTGCACACCTGACAGACAGCTGTGCTCGTCACGGCATCGTCATGGTCCTCGCTCGCGTATAATTCACCACTGTTCCCCGTCATCCTTTGGGGTACTGTACCGTATATCAAGCCATGCGTGTCCTCGTAAATATTTCACTTCCTAACTTTACTTTATAGGGGTCAAAATTGAAACGACACGTCCGTTCCACCTTCGTAAATCTTTGAAACTGGCATGTACAGGTATTGTAATATTTCAAACAAAACTGGATGATTTATGGACATTATACGAGAGCACCATATTTTGTCAAGGAATAAAGCTTATTGTTTGTCTTTTGACTTATTGTGAAATATATTTCAGAGTTTATTGTTAATTGTATTTTGGTGGCTTATTAGGTTTGTATATCGTATAGCAGAGTAATTAACACGGTGTTAGGCATGTACTCCCTCAAGTGTACTCAGCAATTCTCCATGCATTACCTATAGGTCAAGGTTGACATCCAATATATTTGTAATTAGATCCCGTCAATATACCCTGGCGATATTGACGGAATTGATCGTTAATAAAGGAGTAACTATAAGTAACTATTCAACCTTCCTGTCGTCTAATTAACCCGAACAAATGAGGTACAGTGACTAGAGCAATAAAAATAAATATAATTTGTAGAAGTAATTTTCATTATAGAATTATAGAATTTTTAAGTGATTTTCATTATAAAATTTTTAGTGATTAAAAATGATTTTCTTAATTTTAAACCAATCTATTGTACGCATCAACTATCTAAAAATTCTGCACTTTTCTTGCCGATGGTATCGCATATAGAAAAGCGTCGTCTAGAGATGCAATCGTGACAGGAAGTTTGATAGATCTTTCCTATTTTCCAATCTCCTGTTTCTGCACCCCCTAAACACTTACGTGTACCGCATTATACATCTCGTTACACGACGTCCACGAGCAATGCAATTTACGTTACATAGACGCAGCACTCTGCATAGGTAACAGCAGTAGGCGGAGGAATGAACTTTCTCGCGCATAACTTATGCAGATCGATCGTCCATTGTGAACGGTTACTTAATACGTTTACGAATATTAGTCATAAACACGGCTTCGTCGAACGTGGGTTTAGAGACCGAGACCGCCTTGGCGCCTCTGCGAACAAGGGCTCCCCGATTCAACCTATGATGTCCTCTTTGAATAATAAGAATGATGCATAAACAGCCTACGATTTCGAGACTTCTAAACAATGGCCAAAGAAAATCGAGGAGATTTTATAACTTCATTATCGACTCAACTATTAGAGCCTTATTTTCGAACTTCATTTTCGTTCCATAATTAAACAGTCAGACGTGAGAAAATTAATTTAAGTCTCATCGCAACCGTGAACGCGTTAGTAAGTACTTAGTCTAATCTCGCAAAGAAATAATCACAACCAGCTATTGTCCTTCATGCATTACGCTAATGAGTTCGTATGCAAATCTCGCGAATGTATAATGGTACAATTGAAGATGTATCGCGAATGGGTATAGGTTTGTACGAAAGATCCACGTGGAAGAGAAGTGTAAGAAGAGCAAAGAGAGCGTGGATAACAAGAGCTTACAGTATTGCTAAGCGATCTATTTGTAAAAGAGAACGAATAAGGATGGAATAAATGCGTGGCTTACGGTAGCTCTGCTCATTGTTGGTATCCTCAAGGTACCACACAATGGCACACAATAGAACCATAACGTCACGATGGATGAGCAGTGTCACCATATTATTTGTCATAAGGAGATTGAATAGATAACGAGATTTACAGGAGAATCGAGGCACGACTAACGGGGTGTAACTTTTTGAAAGTTATTATTTCATGGAGAAAGTAATTTTCTTTTACGAAAGTGTTCGCTGTAGAGTCTAATTATATCAATAAAATGAAAATTCATCAAACATCTCGGTTAAAGCGTCATAATATGTAATTTTATTTGTAAACAGAATTATCCTCGAAATGACTACATCTTTTTTTCCAACTTTAAACATCTCTTTCCTTGTACGAAGAACGATATAATTGGAGGGCGTGCAACGTGAAAAGTGTTTCTGTTTCTCCATCGTTTCATCCGGAGCAACAGTTACGCGGTATAAAAGGGAAAAAAGAGAGATACTTCCAACTTTACTCGTTTCTTACATTCTTCTGCTTTTCAAGGCAATTTATTCGTGAGCAGGTAAAGTTACTAACTGGAATAAGAAAAAAAGAAGGTCATTGAAATGGTCAATTTCGAATCATTGAAATAGTTAATGGTTTCTATGAATTAATAAGTTAGTTACATTCTAAATAATAATTATAATATACACAAACGAAGAGACTTTGATTACTATAGGTAACGAGTGTGGTACCAGCAATCTATTAGTAGTAATAGGTAATGAAATGAATATGGTACTTAATGTGTCATCGTCATTTATACTTACGCTTTCATTAGATTTATACAAATAAAGAAACATTTATAGCCACGCGAACTTACATAAGTCCACAGGACGAATAGTAAAAAATACTCCCAACGAGATATTCACCGTTCCTTTTAACGACCAAGAAACTTGATTCTTCCACCCTGACGCAGGAAGAAAACGAATGAGCGTTATAAATTAAAGTAACGGTGTGTCGTTACTGGCAAACGTCAAATTATTCTTTTCGAATATTTTTTTTCTCTTCTTCTTTTAGTTATATTGTCTATCTAGTTATATTTTTAAACTCGAGTCCTGGGATGTTTTTCGACCGAAACCATCCACCGGAAGTGGAAGGTTCCAATATAATTGGCAACACCTGCCAACAAGTGGCATGGGTGTAGCCATATTCTAAGAACACTATAAAAGTTATTTGAATTTGAATTGAAGTTCACGTGGTAATAAAATGTAATTTACTGATGTCTATGAACTCGTGGGAATTATTCAGCTTTGTTGATAAATTGAATATAAATCGTGACAGGAGATGGAATTTATTGTGGGAGATTGAACTTTTATCATGAATATTAATTAAAAATAAGAGTACAGTTGTTACAATTATTTTGATAGAAATTGATTTTTATTTAATGTGTATATAAGAACTATAATAATAAGGAATCCCAAAAATTTTTAGGAAACTCAAACATTCCAACAAAAATGTAAGAAATCACTAAAATTATCGAAAAGTTCAAACAAATCCCAAAAATCCCTATGAATGCTAAAAAATTGTAAGAAACATAAAATTTTCTAAGATTGCTCTAGAGCCCTTAAACATTTCAAAAAAAAATGCAAAAAATCCTTAAGGACCCCCCCAAAAAATTAAATCTTCGTATAAAACATTCCAGCATTTAAATCTTCATACCGTCATTACATAAATTTCATGGTTTATTAACAATTCTCATTTCCTCTTGAGTAAGAGCCGCCTTATCAATAAACTCGGAAATATTCTTCACGTGTTGTTCCAACAGTCTCTTCCTTTCATCGTGAACCATCTCCAACTTCTTCTTCTCCCTCTTTCCCTCGTCCTTAGCTTCCTCCTCCATTTTACAGATTTCCTTCTGTCGAATGATACGACGGGTCTCTATTAACCTCGCTAGATCATCCTTGTACTGAGCCTGCATCCTTTTTCTGGCATTATAAGTGAGCCTAGCAATTCTTTCATTTTCCATGATATTTTTCATGATCTCTTCGGCAAACGCTTTGTCTTGCTCCACGAAACGCATTTTACATTCTTCAGTAAAAATAATTTGTTCCTGAAGATCAGTTGCTAGTTCCTCCCTCATCATCTGCCTCCTAGCCCTCTCCTCTTCATCTTTAATCATCAATTCACGTTTTAGATCCTCAGTCACCAGTTCGATCATCAAGATCTCTCTTTCTCTTTTCTCCATTTCTTTACACATCAACACTCTTCCTAATTCAAGAATAATTTTCTCCCTTTTCTCATGCTGCTCCTGAAGAAGCTGTTTCATTTTTAACTTACGTTCGTCCAACTCCTTCAGATACTGTTGGTCCTCTTCAAGTTTTATCGCTTCCGCCTCCATGTCCTCCTGACGACGAATCTCCTTCATCTCTTCGTGGATCAAATATTCTCTCTTCATAGTTTCCATCCGTTCCATCTTCGTCTCCTCCGCTCTGCTCCTCTCGGTGTATTCCCTGATTTGGTCTACTTCCGTCAGCACCTCTCTTTCTCTTCTCGCCTCCTCCATCATCATTTTCTTCTCTTCCTCCTTCTCCTCCATCTGCAAAGTCAACTCGGCTCTGTATTCCGAGGATTTCTTTTGATTCGAGATCTGTCGCTGTAGATCCTCCTCGTGGACCGCCTGTTGATCCAACAGCTGCTGTTTCGCTGTCCGTTGTTTACGTATGTTTTGGATGTAACGCTCGGTTTGACGCTCCATCAGCTGCGTTTCCAGCTCTTTCGACATGTAAGCTCGACGTAATTCCGACTCGAGGTTCGTCAGATCGTCGTAAGATTCTCGGTTCCGGCTGCTTCGACGGAGTTTCGCGAGGAAATCGTGGGTCGAGGAGACGGTGTCCTGGGGAGACTCGGTTGGGTCTTTCTCCATGGTCCGCGCTTCGAAGGTGAAAATGTAACTGCTAGCAGTTTAAACAGGTATGTTCAAAGAATCTACTTATTGCCGCGAAGATTTCTTCGGAGATGGTAGAAACGTCTTGTTATCTCGATTTTTATATTTTATTTATTTATTCGATCGAATACGGCGTGTATTCTCTTTCTTTTGTACAGTAACTAAGGAGCTTTGGTGATGATGAATTCTTCGGTTTCCTATTTAAACAAAGTATAATACGAAGTATCTTATATAAAAATTTTCATTATATTAAGACGAAGAAATATAAATATACAATGAGCTTTGTATCGATAAAATATAGTTCATGTTGTTGCAACTTCTGTTCTATAAGTTCGTGTCACGATTGAGCCAGGCTTCGCCTGTTGGAGAGTTAATTAGTTAAACAGTTAATACTGTTATAAAGAGTAAAATTAGTGTTGGATTAACGGTAAATTCAATTCGTTTTTCCTTACGGTACTTGATTACACTTTGAGAATTTTCGCACGGCAATTTGGGTTAGGCCAAATTTAAACACACCGGCCAGCTGTTCAGCATTAAATCATAGTAATTAACGCAAACTAGTATTTATCTCGAGGAGATGAATTTTATTTATAGTAACGCTTGATTGAGTTTGTATCGCATGGTAGCTGACAGGGTAATCAGGAACTAACCGAACGGACGGTAATGACTGTTAATAACTTGGTATTTAATAAATGAAGTTATATGAAATTCAGGTGCACAGAGTTTGAAACTTTCGTTCAGGTTGAATTTATAACTCTGTTTAAATTAGTTTAGTATCACTGAGTTATTATCCATCAAAGTTTGATTTTCTGATACCAACAGCTGCTATGGCGGTGGCAAGGACGAAGAGTGCACTAGGGGCGGTAAAACCCAGGGACGTGGGACAAATTTGTAGCCCTCCATGACAAAGTTTGCCTGTGCTTGGTATACAGTGTCGGAAACAAATATTAATACTCGACTTCTACGTGAAACTATATTATAATAGCTAAACGAAATTAAAACCTTCTCACGTTAAAATATATCAAATAATTAATTTTGAAATTGCAGAAATATTTGATAAACGATGCTTCCAACACTCATTCGTTTATACCCTACGTGCTGTGTAATATTTTCCAATCGTTTAATCTTAGGGGTGCCATGGTGGGAGCACTGCGTTCTTCAACACAGGCTTCCATACCAATGCACATTCTACATGTATGAATTGGGGTGAGCTGATGGGCATGGCACAATGGTCGACTAAACTGAACGCCAATTTTTGAATTAAATATAATTTCTCTCGCAAAATATGAATTAGAAATTTGGAATATTCTTCTATTGGAAAGTACCCTATATTTCTATTAGAAATTTGAAATCCATTCCCATTCATTTATTAGAAATTTGGAATATTTTTCTAAATGAAAGTCTGCTATTTTTCTATTAGAAATTTTCTTATTTTCCTATTAAAAATTCAGAATAATTTCCAAATTCTCCTATTTCTCTATTATCAATACCATAAAATATTACATTTTAGTTTCAAACGAGCTACCTCATCAGTATTCAAAATATTACTAACACGTCAATTTCGTCCCTCACAAATTCAATAACATCCATCATACTGAAATATTGACAATATATATTGATTATCTGAAGGTCCCTACAGAGCTATATGAAGATCAAGGATTATCACTTTAACGCTACATACTGTGCAGTATCTTTCTTGCAAAAAATCTTTTTCAGCTCATAAACGGCAATACCGCTATAATTAGCAATTGAACTTCATTTATCACTGACATACAGTCTCGAAAGCGTGAAGGATAACACGATCCAGAGTTACGCTACAGTTGCATTAAATCTATAGATTGGGAACACTGGCAGTAATAATTCGTAGAAACGAAAATCGTTCACCGTTTCACGAGACGGTAATCGCTTTACTCTGGCGATTAATCTTCTGCCGTGATTTTGATCGATCCCACGGCTGGGCAACGTGTAATTTACATTCGTATTACGAGCGTGGAAACCGGAACTTGAAATTTGCGTAAAACACGAAGTACAGTAGACAAATATATTGTTACTCGAACAGCATTCCGATAACACTCATTGCAGCAACACGTTATATACTATAGATTCACTTATACTACCAAAATAGACTACATTTTAATAAAATTTTCTTACTTTATAAATGTTTTAATATTAATTCTCGTTTACACATTCGTAATTTCAGTTTTCAAATATTCATAGCTTCTACACTCTGATAATTACACGCAATTATACCACGAAACCTATTAAACGATCATTTAACCTCAACTGAGTTAAGGAATCATAATATTTATTCTGGAAGTTCATTGTAAATACCGTTCACCTATAAGCGTCCATATAAATACCTTTGTAATCCGCAGAGAGTGCGCGCTAACTGCCGTATATGTCATTGAACTACTTTTATTTACTTGTCTCAACCTTTTTTAGATTACATATACCGCGGGTAATTAGCGACTTCTATCTTGAGAACGAGTTTATTACATTCGTTATCTTTAAACGTTAGTGATTCGAAATTATTTCAACTCTCGGACGGCGGACCATGGAGAGAGCTCCAATTAATATTATTTTCGTTTTCTAAATTTTACACTATTCCTAAAAGTTATTTTCAAAAAAGAAGAATATTTCTAAATTGGGTATGGTATATATTTTGTAAGTCTAATAAAACATAATTCGTCAACTTTCATGTTCAAAACGATCACCTAACCTAACATTGCACTTCAGATGTATAAGTGGTGTTCTACGAAACTGATCGTTCTGACTTATACTCTGCTGCTCACTCATCAGAGATATATTGTTAACTTCGAAGAGGAGATTAAGGTTAAGTAAGTTCTGAATTTTTATTATATTATGATTACCCATGATTGACATTCGATGGTTTGTAAATTTTCGCGGTAATCCCGTAAAGAACTGCGCATTAAATATTTAATCACGCACGCATGCGCACAATTCTTATAAACATAGAGTCGACATACCTGATTCCAAATGAAATTGAAGACGCTATGTGTAAATCCCAGCTACCTACACACTTTGAATATAAAATTCACTTAAAAAAGAAACAGTATACACTTATACTTTTGCGTAGTTCAAGCACACTGTGGTTTTCACTGAAGAATTTAAATAAGGTTAATACACACAGGAATAAAACGATTCGGCGCGGAGCGTTTTGACAACTGTGACCGGTACGAAGGATCGAGACCGACTAACCGGCTTTACGCGTCAGGGCACACGCGAGCCGAGACTATACCGCGCGGCCTCTTTAAACCCATCCCTCTGATAGGCTACTACGAACCCACCAGGTAAGTTCCTACGACCAGAGTTCTTCGAACGTGGAGGCGTACGATCGCTGTTACGATATTCGTTACAAATGAAATTCTTTTGCCTCTTGCTGACGACGTTGCAAATTTTTATTCTTTCTGTTTATTTGTAACTGTGTCACTAATTACCTATAGTATATATAAAAGAAAAAAGAAACGAGTTCAATCTTAACATAATTTCAATAAAAGGGGTGCACTTTACGATTTCAACTTGATGTCGAAATGCACTCAGTTCGTGGTTTAACAATGATTCGAATGGTTGTTGAAGAAAATAAAATCCGATTTCTCCTTTCCGCATTTATGTATTTGGGTTCAATAAAGATGAGTGCCTTCTTAACCTGACCTGACAACCTCCACTCGAGGTTCTTTCACCCTCACTTTTTCTTTTCGATTACAAGAACAGGAAGGAAATGGACCTCCTGAATATATCACGAAACATTTTATCGCGCTGAGCTTTCCAGTATATTTCCGGCGCAACATACAAATGCTTCGAGCCATGCTTTTATTCTAAAGAGTAGACTTGTTCGTTGCTCTCTTTAAATAGTGATGGGCTTAAGTGGAGTGTGTATTTACGAATGTGAATTAATTCTGTTTTTAGAATTTTCATATAGCATTGTATAAATGATACTTTATGATATTTTTGTGTCATCAAATTATATGAGACTACTATTGTTTCCAAGCTAGCCATTTATTTTGTTTAAATTTGAATATATTACGTTTGGGAATTTGTATTTTATTTTGAAGTAAAAAATGTTTATAGAGGTTCCGAATGAAAATATTGAAAGTTCAAATTTATTTACGAGTTACTTAAACTTATCACTACTTTCATATAAGAAGTGGAACATTGAAGAAAGGGAAGCAAAGTTTGTAATATTAATTGGCAGTAAAGCACTCTGCAAAACTAGTTATCAAGTAGCATAGAAGCAATAATTCAACTGCCTTGTAATTAGGAGAATAGTTAAGTACGTTAACTTTCCATTTTACAGTTTTTAGAATGTTATTTTAATGTAATACTGATTTTTAAAAATATTTATTGTTTAAAGAATTAAAATTTGTTTCATCAACATCTTTTGATTTTTTAAATAGTTTATATTTCGTATCTATAATATTATAAAAATTACACATCCTATTACATAAATATTTATTTAAATGAAACAGAAATTATACATTTTATTGTTAAAAAAAGAAGTCGTGTAATAGGACTTTTGTCACTATATGCAAAACAACACTCATCCCTTGCGGGGATCGAACCCGCGACCTTTGGATTAGAAGTCCAACGCGCTATCCTCTGCGCCAAAGGGACTGTTTGATGGCATAGATTTTAATTAGAAAGTCATCCATAAAGTATCTTTCCAAATGCATATATTGTATTAAATCTGTAAATATTTCATAAATATATGCATTTATGTATGATTTAAGTAAAAATGTTAACCAAACATAGAATTAACATTTAAACCAAAATTTAAACACTTCAACATTTAAAAATTAAAATATTCAAACTCCATGGAGAAATTTCCAATTTTAATTCTAAGGACACTATTTCTTTAAAAATTATTCTTCAAAATTGTACATTTAACTATGTTAATATCCTTGTATGTGTTTTGTAAATTTGGGTTTCAAGGATTAATGTTATCAGTTAGTTATCGTTATAGATAATTGCTAATCTAAACGAGATTAGGGGTAGATCCCACTGTATTGTTCTCTAATAAACGTTACACCTCGGCAGGTGGCTCCATGCAGTGAGACTCTCCGACACTCGCGTACCATCCCCTACCAATACCCCACCAGCAGCCCTGGTTAACCTTATGGTTAGCTCCTAGTCGAGGCCGCCTGACGAGCGGCAAACCCCTAGCGTTCAGTGTTTCCGCTTCCTCCGTAGCAGGCGTTACGCGCGGGCACTATTTCTCCTCCGTCCACGGTTTTTCCCGTGTGTATTTTCAAAAAAGTGCAACACCGATTCACCTGTACGTTCGACATCGAAGTATCTAACGAGTGACGTTCAATTAATTCCTGACGAAAAATCGTCAAACAATATTGGTTCGGTTGAATTCTGAAACCTTCTCGTTTCGCGAGTTCTCGTGCATTTTCCTAGAAGCAGTGTCAACGACGTAAGTCGAGCATTTGTGATTTAATTAATTCTCTGACATTTCCCTTTTTTTCGCGGAAGCTGACCTATAACATTTTTCCACCTGGTCAGGGAGGTGCGCTGAAATTTTACCATCGCATGTGACACGAAACGGTGTCGCGTAGGTTCATCGTTTAAAGGATGCAGTTCTTTTTCGCGAAGTCACTTTTATTTGAATGTAAACAGGAGTATTGTTTCTATCTCGCACGCGATCCTCTCGTTTTTTAGTAGATTTGATCGCGGATTAAAACAGTTTTACATATAATTTAGGGTATTAATAGGGGATGAATAATATTTGTACGATGAATGTAGTATTAATTTAACCCAATGTATATTGTACACAGAAAAAGAAATAATTCAGTATTAATGTCAAAATGACCTGGAATTGGTATACAGTGTATACTTAAAATTTGAATAATTAGAATTTCAGTTTGTTATTATTAATTGTTGGTAAAGTTTGTTTATAGTACTTTAGAGTTAATTAGAATTTATTATTAATAGCAAACAGCTTATATTAGTTGACTTGATTATTAATAAGCGAAGGATATATTAGAATATATTATTAGTAACTCTTACTACACTTAATTAGAGTATACTATTAATATGCATGATTAATTTATTACTTAGAGATACATTAGATGTTTATTATTAATAATTAAAATTCCAACGTGTTTTGCAATTCAAAACGAAACCTTTGCGTACATACAATCAAACTGAATTATTAAATCATAAATTTCACAAATCCCCAACTGTTATAATAGAAAGGAAGCAATGATCGATCTTCATTGATAACAATCGAAATCCTCGTGATGACGGGATAGTTTCTAGTGAATAAAAGGAGTGATCGAAAGAACGATCCAATACAAAAACGTGACAGTGCTCGAATACAAGTTCTCATTTTTCTGGTCTCTTGTCCTGGTTTTGTTTTGCGCAAGAAGCTTTCCAGAAAAGAAGAACCGCCACTACGGATTCCAACGCTTCGAAGGTGAGTTTCAACAGAGATCTTTTTCTCGTGTTCAACCTATGTTATATCCTATATTCTTTTTATTCTAGGATGTTTTATAGCTGAACGTGTATATAAGCGTCAATTTAACGATTCCTTACTGTTTATTTTTAATAATATACTTGTAAAATTATTTAAAAAAAATCTCTTTTCCTTGTTAACTATTCAAGTACATTAGATATAAAATTATAATATTTAATATGTAAAAATATTCATCAGAAAATAGAACAGAATGTAAAATTACTGGATAAATTCCAATTAAATTTCATGTAATTTTACAATTTTATATAAATTCAGATTTTCACGTATCAAATGAACGATTGTGGAACAGTAAAAGTCGAACACAGTTTGATGACATAAAAGTATCTCAAAATACTATTTATAGCACATCACATTGAAGTTAAAAATATTCTAAAAATGACCATACAAATCCCCCGTTAATATCTCTAATACAAAATGGCTGATTGTGGATTGCAACGTACACTGTTCTTGCTCGTCAAATATCCAATTTCGGAACGTAAGAATTCTAGTACAATTTCACGACATAAAGAATAACGAAATACCACTTATGGCACATCAAACCGAAACTCGAGACTTCAAACTGTTACATAATTTACGAAAGTTTGTTATCTACTAATGGACTCCTTCAAATCAAATACCGAACTTCGGGCTTTCCTATCAACGCTTTTTATGAATCATCCCTTTCACTGTTGTTTATTGTTTACACAATTTCGAGGTAAAACAAAGGATCCTCATTTGCGGCTCTCCCCTAGTTTGCTTCAACTCATCAATTCCTGTCAGTTACGCATGACGGGGGAGAAAACTTCTTTATACCCCTGCAGAGTTAGCCTGACTGCATTACATGTTGGCAAAAAATGAAAATTTGTTCATTAACTGTTATGTCTTCATGAAATAGTCATTTATCATAGTTATCGCTCCAATTACGATTTCAGACAGGTACTAATAATGGTAACATAGAAAACACTTCTTTAATATTATCTCAAGGTCGTATTCTTCAAGATCACAGAGTAAATTTTATTTTTCATTTTTTAAATAAAATTGTATTGATTTTTTGGAATAATCAGGGTTGAAAAAAACGCGTTTATTGTCGGTCGCGCGATATCACCTGCTCGACTCTCCACTCACGTCATATCGCGTGTGTCGATGATAAATGTCCAATCACGCGGTATCGCGTGAACAAATTGCGGAATTGCCGATCTCGCGTTACAATCGAACCGCGGATGTTTTATCGCTCGGTTTTTTACGGAACGCAGAGGGAGATTTCAATTTTCGTGCTAATGCACCGCTGATGAGACATCGCGCTGCTCAAAAAGGGATTGTTCGAAAGCTTGTCTGTGCGTGGGGGTCTTTGAAAAGATTGAAACGAACCGCGACGGTCCGTTAAAATCGGCGCACAGCTGTCCTCGTGCCATTTTCCTTTGAAAGCCGCGTTTCAATCGACACTTTCTGAACAAAAATATAAAAGCGAATCAGTGAGATATAAAATTGCGGCCCGTCAGAGACGAATCCGTTGCGAATCCGACGTATTAAGGTCAGTAACGTTTGGCGATCATTGTTCCATGTGTGCGGAGGGTTAATTCGCGCCGATTGCTTTCAATACGTTCATGATCGATTAACTCTTTAAAGATAGAAAATCCATGATTATAAAATTATTATATATGAAATAATTTAACGTTGCAAATGTCTGATGAAAAATTTGTCTCTTCTCATGATTAGTAATATATACCGCACGATGAAACAAGGGAATAAATTAGAAAATATGTTTCCGTGACACGGATTGACATTCCTTCCCGACGGATCGATAATATTGATTGTTGTAAGGAAAACGAGCGTAAGCATTCTGGTCACCTGTGACGTAGTGTCCACTTTAAAACGTATGTACATATGTAAGTATTGGAAGCGTATACGACCTCGTCTGCCTCTACGCGATTACGTTGGATAACATGTGTCACACGACAACTAGGCCGACACCGTGTCGGATTAGCATTAAAATTTACTTACTAGGGAAAGTTAAAAGACAAACGAGTTCTTGTTCGATGTAGTTAACTTCCTTGAAAATATAGACCATGCAAGTTGGTGTAATAATTTGCATATTATTTTTCAAATTCTTGAAATTTTAAACAAGTAAACAAGTTTATGCATAGTTACTCGTGCGACTAACAAGGTTACGGTCAATTATGGTAATATTGTTACGTACACCGATGTAAACGTCTCGTATGTAACATATCTCGACGTATATAACGCGAAAGTGAATTAGAAATTCTGATCGTGACGAGTAATTTCTGGTTAAATAGCTGCTTTCGTAATACCGCTTTTAATCAACCAGATGCATCATTATGTAATTTGATCAACGTTTCAATGTGCCATTCACTTCTTCTTTTTCAATAGTAAAATTTAGTGTAATAATTTAATGTTTTGTGAGACACTATTTTGGTTTGAACGTAAAGAGGAAAGATTGAGTAACGAATGATTAATTAGAATGATTCAAATTAGCAGGAAATAAGAGAAAGAAAAATGTAAATTAAAAAAATTTTTCTTTGCAAATAATGTATTTTCTAAATTAGATTATGTTTTCTTCCTTTTGAAGACATTTGTACACATAAATTTCAATATTTCCAGTGATTTAACATTCTCCCAGTTCCATTTCATTCCGTGCATAGTTTTCAGATGGATGACGAACAAAAATGCTCCTAAAAAGATGAAAAATGTCGCTAAAAGTTGTTTGATCAATGAAGGAACAATCGTTCAGAAGAACATCCATATCCTTCACGAAAACATGGTCGTTTGTCGTGTTGCCCTTGGGCTTGACAATTCATACATTCTTCTTCCTGCAATTCTTTCGACACGTTTAGGAATCGTAACTTTTCAAGCCCTCGGGGAAATAATGATAGTAGAGCGCAATATGAAAATAAGTAATCAATACTGGACTGAATACACGTTGTTCGACATGCTCCTCTTACTTTGTTTCTTTTCTATGATTCTGTAATATTTATTGTGTGATCAGTTTTATGATATTGGAATGCTACAGTATTTACGACGATATGAAAATAAATAGCTTCCTTGTTTTACTTTTTTTATTTTATATAAAATATAATTTCAGGATAATTAATCCTTAAACGGCGAAGTTTTGATCAATCGCAAACCAAAGAGTGAAAATTTAGAAAATGAAAATAATATGAAATAGAGAATTAAATTGAAATTTGGATTCTCTCCATGGTCCGCCGTTCGAAGGTTAAAAGAAATTTTGAAAAAAATATTGAAATACTATAAAATTTATAACATTATAATATAAATAGAAAAAGGGGTGTATAAAATATGCATCACATAATACAGGTAGTATAGGTGATCTGGATCATATTGTAATTTATCTATGCAAATGACGAGTGGGGGTGAGAAAATTCTTTAAATGTTCAGATTTCACTATAACAAATGATATGCTTTATTAAAAAAAAAAAAAGAAAAACTTGAAGATAGATACTCAATGCATGCATGTGCTTTGAACTTATCAAAGGATTAGCCAGAAGCTTTAAAAGATCTTTATCTTGTAACATCGAGGCTGCATACGTAATACCAGATTTGATGGGCTACGTGTCAGGGGTAAACAAAATATAGGGACAGAAGATTAGTTGTCACTCGTAAATGTTCTACGAAAGCTTTGCTCTGGCTTGGATTGACACCGTTCAAGGTGTATACTCAAGGGACAGGATCAGGCTTGCACAGCAAAGAAACTAAAAGACCGATCGTACAACGTGAATTTATGCGATCCATAAAAATCCCTCTAACCCTTAGGCGAAATTCACATAACAGTTCGTTGCACACGTATTTCCATCCTACCACATATGAAACCCTTTATCATCAGCCCGAACTGTGCCACTTTTTTCCTTATATTTTTCTGCGGAATAAAATATTATCATATTTTTTCAATATATTTTTCTAAGGAAATATGGCTGTAAATTGTTTTTTTATATTCAGAATTACCCTGCGCACCCCACTGAATATTTATGGACGTTACAAAAAAATCAATTTAGTAGTAATAAAAATATGATACAGGTATTATGAAATAGCAAGAGAAAATAATACGATGTAGTATTTTTAATTGCGATGCAACCCAGATATTCCAATAGTATTCTAAGTTTTTTTTAAATTTTTCAAATATTTTTAACTAGTAAAAGGGTAGCAGGATAAGATGGTCAAAAGTGCCCTTGAGCATATCTTATTGAGCTATGCAGTATTTAATAGCTCATTGAAAAAAAACCATTATACACCAAGTTTCAACCCAGTATCTCAACTGGGAGGGTAGTTAGAAAATAAAATTTAAAAAAAACGGTTTTTACCATATTTTCCCTATTTATTGGTATTCAAAAAATCTGAAAAAATTCTAGACTATTCTAAACATGTTTCTTTATGATTGTGAATTTTTTCAGATTTTTTGAATACCAATAAATAGTGAAAATATGGATTTTTTTTTAAATAAGCTATTAAATGCTGCATGGCTCAATAAAATCGGCTCAAGGGTACTTTTGACCATTTTACCCTGCCATACCCTTTCCCAAATTTTCCAAGGTTTCCAACTTCTTCTCTCTTCTCAAGTTTCTAAAATTTTTCAAAATACTTGCACTCAGTCCTCGAAGGGTGGAGCAAGTGTTGTAAAAGGGGGTGTAATAACAGTATCCCCAAGTGGCAGGTATATTCCACGCAAGGTTACTTTGTTCTCACGTTCAGACAGTAAACTGCACCTTCATATTGCCCGTTGCATAAAGAAAATTCTGAGGGTGCTTCGAAGAATATCCATGCAATTTTTCCGCAAGAAAAGTTCGCCAAGGTCATTCCGCATGATACACCATCCTCCAGAGATTTTTCACTCGATCTGTACAGGGTATAACTTATTTTCTTCTACTTATAGTCCCCCTGTGGCAGAAAACCATGGAGAGAAGTTATATTTGTTACGAGTTTCGAACCACAATTTAAGTCGTCCAGGAGATAAATAAAGATAATGATGAAGCATTGGAACGTTAGAAGTTGATTCCAAAATCATATCTATTTTATTCCTCCGACAGTGTAGTACTCGTTAAGGAGGAATCGGTATTTTCATCGGAATCGAAATCGAGGGAAGTTGTTCCTTCTATTTCCAGAGAAAACTTAGCTACACAAGCACGCAATTTCTCGTAACGTCAGCTTTCGCGCGAGTTCTTCGAGCTTCCATTACCATACCCTTGCATATCTCCCGGGGAAGTGGTTTCCCCGCCAGCAGAAATAGCACTTTCTTCTGCTGCCGAACGAAAAAAGTACGCGCAGAAGGGCACTCGGAGACGCAGAAGCCAGTAAATGGTGCTGCCTCGGAGCGTCCGCACAAATCTTCTGTACTTCGGTATCTTCCATTGTTAAAATATAACAATAGGTTTCGAATTGACATTGGAAAGATATTTTTTAAATTAATTTGAATAAAAGTGGAAATAGGTGTGTATTTATAATAGTTTAATAATTAACTGTGGGTGAAATTAATTTTGTACTGAGGGTGTTTGTGTCTCTTTATAATTAACCTGTGTTAAAAGGTTTCCTTGTTAAAAAATTCCAAAATTCAAATTTCAGAATTGAAGAAAAATATTTTTGTATAAAAATTATTTAAAAAATAATCGACCTGTTTTATTGATAAAATTCGAATGGCATAAATAGTCCAATTCCATGTAATTTACATACGTTCCAATCATGTAAACTTGATCATTACGTAAGTTTATCCAAGCTGAGGCTCAGAATATACACTGTCAATACCAATGATTGGAAAGAGGAGATAATTATAGCTAACAGCTGCTGACTCGGAATACCTATGTAATGAAAAGATCCATACAATTTGATTTATAAAGCTATAAATTATTATACGATCGACGAAGCTTAAAGTCCTGATTTAAACCCGAGAACAAAACTATTGGCGGGAAAGAAAGAGGTAAAACGACCTCTTTACTTAGATAAAATTTAAACTTTCTAATTGTTTAATTTGCTAAGTGGTTCAGCAAATCTAAGTGAAAAGAATATAAGTACCTGCTATCTGTTCAATAAGCTCTACTTGAAAACTAATCTTCAAACCTGATGACGAAACGAGGCTTTCGTAGTTATATCTTGTGTAAGTGGTAACACGTGCCATCTCCTTGGTGACAGGATTTTAAGGTAACTTGGGATTTCATGCAACTTTATAATGTGTTATCCAACGTGTAAGGAGTACTATACAAATGACTTTAGAATACCTGTAATTGATACAGGTACTTAAGAAAGTTTCCTTATAAGAACGTCTTATAAAAGAGTCATTAAATTGAAATTGCCCCAGTGATTTAATTAAAATTTGTTATAATTGAAATCGACACATGGACCTTATTATTTTTCTTCCATTTCAAGATTTAAAAATCTCGAAATTTTGAAACGGGAATTTTGAAATTTTAACGTCTTGAAATTGGAACTTTGAAACACCCTGTACACAAGATGACTGAAGTGTGCTCTTCAAGTTTTCGTGAAGAGCTTCATGGCTAGAAATACCAAAGAAAGCGAAAGTCAGCCATTTACAAGTTGGTTAAACGTTTCGTTGGCATTGGCCGAGCTTTCAGCCGAAAGAGTAAAATCTGGACGATTAAGGAACGGAAATGTTGAGGAGATCCTTTATTTGTCTGTCGTGCAGACCGCGGCAGATTACTTCCGGTAGAAAGTGAAGCTTGAGCTTTCTCTGAGTGACCGGAAGAGATAATGGTATTAAGTCAGTGTGTCTTCGAAAAGCTTCGTTCCAATTGCGTTTAAAGTAAAATTTTATTTTTATTCAAAAAAAGAGTACTTTAATTTACCTAATTATATAGAAATAACTTCTTCTGTGTAACAGTTAAGAATTTGAAAAAATAGGAACGATGGAGTCTAAAATTAAATTTAAATTATTCCCTTTCGATATAATTCCCTATCGAAGGACTAATTCAGATGCTTGAATAAAGTTTCGGAACGCAATTCCGTCGAGTTGTATAATTTACGTTCGATTTTAGCCCTGACTCAGTCAAAAGGGAATTACTTTTTCGATTCAAGTTAGAGCAGAAGACTTCAGGGAAGCATAAAACGAAATCCCAAAGGATTCCTGAACCGAATACCGTAAGCAACTTGAATAAATCGACAGGGAAAAAAAGAAGGTTTTGCAGCTGACGCCAAATGTTTTTTCTTCTTTGAAACATTCCATTCACAGTTCTGTGAAAATAAATTTTCCGATTTCGGAATGTCAACAGTCTGACGCAGTTTGGTGAGATAAAAGTACTGAAAATTGTTCAGAACATCAAATTGAAAAATTAAATTTATTTAAAATGACTGCAGAAATTTCTCACAAATGCTTTTTAAGAAAAATATTTAAAAATATCAAAATTTAGAAATTTTTCAAAAATCTCAAAAGTTTAATAATTTTATTGATTGAAATGACCCTTCATGCGATTGCTACATCAATCACAAAGCAACCATTTATTGTGCTTAATGAAACACCTGAGTAAATTAATTAAAAGTATGAATGCTTTAATCAACTGCTGCAAAATGTATTATTAAGATTAAATGCATTCTCTATAGTTTGTTATAATTGTCACAGAGAAGGCTGCATTAATTTCCGTGTATCAACAATCCGTTGGCGTTGAAACAAGGATTAATTGCGAATGTATAACGAAGTTTTATATAGACAGCAGAACAGCACTCGGTGCGAAGTATCGCATCGTACGTAATTTCTCTGACGCAATGTTTTCATAAGCATTGTTTCACGACATCCCTTTGTTTATCGTGTAAATAATTCCGTGCCGGTGTGCTTGCTCACGACCAAGAATGAATTTTGTATATTTTAATCCATTGAGATTTGTATAACGAATCGCAGGTTACTCGGAGAAACACTTGGTTTTAAGAAAAACAGATTATTTGTTGAAATAATTCAAATCCAAATAGAGATGTAATTGCGGATAAATACACAGTGACGGGAAAAATTATGAAACACAGTTTTAATCTCTACTAATGGATACATAAATATGTGAATATACTTCACAGAGAAGAATGAATGTAAAGAACCTGATCTTTTTGACACATTTTGTTGAAAAAGAATGTTTCGAAATTTAAAAATTAAGCCATTGACATTTGAAATGTAATGGATTCATTGTTCAAGAGGTAGCTGTCACAAAAGAAGGTCTAATTTCAGTAATTGCCTTAAAGTCGACAATAGGGGAAAATTGCCGGAAAGAGCGATCAATGTCTTTCCGTTTTACATTTAAGTACCTTCCCGCCTTCTATTTGTAAATTTAAGCACAATGCCTTTCAAATATTGTGTAACAGATGAAAATCTTCTGTGAAATTCTTATATTTTTAAATATTTATAATTATGAATTTTGTTTTATAAAATATTGCAAATTTTTTTTAACCATTAGACTTTTAACCATCATATTATTTTCATCATTTTCTAAATTTTACGCTTATTAAATAAATCCCTTTCGTGTAAAAATGATGCATGCAACTTTGATACCCTTGCATATTATTATTATTAATTATAATTAATTCAATTTGATATTCATATATGCATTTATTTAAAATTTAAAATATAGCATTATTTTAGTTCGTCGTGTTCTCAGATGCAATTTTATTCAAGATACGTATTACAAGGAATTTTAAATTTCCCTTTGGAATTTCCCTGATCTTATCAAATGTCTGTATTCGGACGAAGTGGAATTTACCGCAATGCAGAGAATCCGTAACTGTTTCCGTTCTTGTAACCGTCTGTGTACCTATACAGGTGAAGAAAGTACCGATAATGTAATTGAAATCTTTACGAGTTCAGACAAGAATTTCATTTGCATCGTTCTCGTTTTTCATTCAAACAATTTGTTACAAGATTAAGTTATTTTATTTGTGAAAACTTCAAAACTCTCAAGATGTTATCAATCTAGGAATCAAATGAAAACCTTGTGGTTGTGCCTCTTTGACAGCAGTAAAGGACATGCTAGCTGAGTATTGATTCCGACGTATTTATTATTCAAACTCTCTTCTAAATATTGTACAGGATATGTATTATTAATTTATTTTAGGAAGCAGTATTGCAGGAAATTCTTGAATATAATTTTCCGAATAAACAGTATTTATTTACTGTGTTATTTTCGAGGAAGGTATCTAGGAAAAATTTGGAATTCTAATATTTTAAAGATTTGGAATTTTCGTATTTTGAAATTCTGGTATTTTGGAATATTGAAATTTTGAAAATCCAAATTTATAGAATTCTAAAATCTTGAAAATTTGAAATTTTTTAATTTTAATATTTGTAACTCTGTTATCTCTGGTCCGAACGTGTCGACCAAAAGTCAAACTATAATATCGCGATACTTTTGGAACAGTAACATTTTCTCTGTACTCACAAGGCGATTACGATAAGAAACACAAAGTAAGATGGAAATTGGTCGGTACCAAGGGGAGAAACAGCTGCTACTTCCGAATAGACCAGTTATTAGCAAGCGAACGATAACAATCGGTAGGTTCGATGGCAATTTGCGTGTGAACGCGATACAAATCGTTAATAGGAGGGTGGATTGGGTGGGTGTTGACCTTTCCGGGTTGCGTGCCACGCGCACGAACGCGCTGTGCCAACGAAAACATCGAAGCCTAAACTGACCAGCCAGCTGGCAGCATGCCTTCGAGCAACAAATGAGGTTTGCGGTTTACATTGATTCCCCTTTGTATGCATCTGGTAACCGAGGTTCTTGACTTCGTGCAATGCACCAGCGGCGCTAAATTTATGTGCAATACTGTGCGTGCCTCGCAGGAAGTTCTGGGATGGCAGAGAGGAAAGGATGCACCTAGCGTATACTGCATGGCTCGCCGGTTTTAGGTTGAATTTACATTGGGCAAATAGCCCTCCAGGCTTGGAAGATAGTCCGTTTAAATACCTTCCCTCTTCCTTGGACCTTGATATAGGCGAGAACTACTGGACCGACTACTTGCCACGTGTAAACTTAGCCTTTGGCGAGTCTAATTAACACGTTCATTACCAAATCAACCCTACTTGGGTAATGTTTGATTTTCCATAGGAATTTACCCATATAATTAGGAATCTTGTTGCTTATCTAGTTGTATATAATATTGTGAAAATAAATATACTAGACTTTGTATTCTATAAATTATAAAATAATATAAAAATGATTGATTTCTGTTACAGAAACCATTGGAATGACTTTCTTCAAGTGTCATCTGAACAACGAGATGCAAGTACAATGTGCCACACGGAGATCCTGAAGGATCATCCTGCTGTAACGGTATGTATGTACTAATTAACAAATTTCTATGAGGTCATTAATACCTCTTTCACTTGCAAATATAATGTTTTTCTAAGTAATAAAAATAGGCAGAGGAGTTCAGGGCATCAGACGAGTATTTGGGCACTCCGAAGCCCTGTGGGCAATTTCATGTACATACCAAAAATAAACTACTTATGAGTTTTTGGATTGTCCTTTTCCTAGTGGTTATGGCGTAATGAAGGAAGAAGAATGCTAGATGAGCCCCACGGCAGAGGATGCTAGATGAGCCCCAGTCATCAGAGAGGTGCATGTCCAGACCATCAGAGAGCTATATACGAGGAACAGAAACGCACGTCTCTGAGAGGACACCGAAGTGGAAACAAACACGTGTGTGGAAGAATACGCGGTCCATACCTGGTCCGCCATCTTGGCGGCATGGTCCTTTGGGCCACTATACTATTCCTGCAAGGAGCTGGTTTTGTCGGTGAGCCTAAATTAAAAAAAATAAATAAATAAATTCCACTGTAATTTATTATTATTACAAAATATTGTATATTTGTTATGAGTAGATCTACCTAAGAGGGCTCGAACATTTTTCAACGTTCCCAATCAAAAATTCAAAAATTATCAAATTTATAAATATTTATTTATTTATTTATTTTCTCAGGCTCAGTGACAGGTATTCCAGGAGTTCCAGAAAATATCACGGTGATGTTCCTGAATCCAACGTCTGTCCGCGTATCTTGGAGCACCAGCCAAGTGGAGCAAGTGGAGAAATACGATGTCACGTACAAGCCAACAGATGCCAGGTGCGTTTCCGGATTTCGATATTTCATATGTGCTTTCTCCTACTGCACCTGTGCGCGATGAAACTTTAAAGAATCACATGCACAAGTTTCTCAAATCGGTATGTCAACGTATACCGACGAGTGAAGAGACGTTTGCATTAGGCAACTTTCAGTCGAAGAATCTTAAATTGTGCAAACTCCTTCTAAATTTTATAGCGGGACAAATATGGATAGCAAAATAGTAAATTAAGTACGAATGCTCCAGGCAGTTCATGAATTCAGTTAGAACAGTTCTCTTCAGTTTGAAGAGAAACGAAAATTCATTTAATACGTTTAATCCGGATGACGTCTTAAGACTTCATTTAACGAAAATAGGAACAGAAAGTTTGTCAAGATTCCAAGCTCTCATTTAAAAGGAGAGGGAGATAAAAATGCACCATTTTTATAATTACGTTGATATACTGAATTAATAAGTTCGTGTAAAACAATGCTTTTGGAAAATATTTTTATCTACTTCACTACTATGATACACGTATGTGCCTATATTCTACACTTTCTTAAAATTTCATCTATTTATGAATAGTACAGGTTTCCCTGCTTTCATAGCGAATAGTGAGGAGTTAATTATACATTAGAATTGAATTATGTGAATTGTTTTATCAATTGGTATCACAGTCTGTCAGTGTCAAGTATTAAGAGGGACTTGATATTAATTGATGCTTTCTCCTATTGCGGCGCAGGAAACACAATGACAGGTATACAGATTTTCTATCAAAGTTGCAAGCATTATTAACAAATACAATGTATTATAATAACAATACAAAAGATTATTCGCTTAACGAGAATCCTCGATAGGATAGTGTAGCAACATTTCACATTACCGTTTAATTATTAAGTAATCAGCACCGAACGTTTTAACTTCTTCAAGGATGGACTCGTTATCCTGTTAATATCGACAAGGTACAAAAGCGTATTAATTCTATTTTTAAAAAAGCAACGAAGCAATTACGGGGTAGCTGAGGCGATTCTGAACAACTTTTTCCTTTACCAAAATGCTCGTTAAAGCTTAATTATTGAATTATTAATGAGAAGCACCTGCTGTATAATAACCGAGAAATAATAACAAGCATGAAATTTTCCCTTGAGAAAATGTTTGGATAATAAACAGATTTTAATTGTTAGAAATGGTGCAGGAGAAACTTTGACACAATCGTAGAACTTTACGTACCTATATCCATTTTAATTAACACTTCTTCGATCAACATTTCCTTAGAACAAAGAAACACTTTATTCCAGGTCAACTATTCTGTTTATTTATCACACTTTCGAAGCAATGGTAAACAAGCGGGTCGTAATGTCAAGGTTCTATGTTAGAGGTCTACCTCGGAATCTTATTGACGATCTATCTTATTAATATCCATTCGTCATCTGCTACAAAATAATCTTCACTACTATTATTAATTGCATACCCTAGTGCATTAATACATTTCTCTCTGCCTATAAATAAAGGTACCACTACCTTGAAGAATAATAATTCTTTAATTACTGTGGTGTCCAAATATCTGTGCGAATCTATTTTATCCCTGAATATATCACTATAAACCTAAATACGTACAGTACCGAGCATGTTAGCCTTCCCTAATTTCCTTCTAACGCTATTTTCCCTAGGAAAGTCTACTATGCCCGATGCTGTACTCAAATCTATGAACCAATGTGTTGATATCCATGAAGAAGTTAAATCAGTGCACAGCTTTCCAAATCTATGCACCGTAAACATACGTTCTGTAGAAAAGCACCGAAAAGTGAGCCACAAAGCATCTTATTAATTGCACAGTACGTATAATTTCAAAATAAACAGTGTGACGTTCCTGCTAGTAAACAGAGTAATAATATGCTAAAGTTTCTCGAGTAGGTTTGAAAATTCCATGTTGTACAAAATATAAACAAATGCTAGGTGTATTATTCGTTACCATTCCTAATTATAAATTCAAAATTGCATACAAATGTAAATTAATTCGTTTAATTATACCTTTTCCTGTTACTGTATTTTTTGAAGCGCTCTTCTGTGCACTGAATTCATTTTCCAGCAAAAAAGCATGATTACACTCTGCTGATATTAAAGATGCAATTTCTAGGTAAACGTTTATTAGTATCACATTCATTACTGTCTGTATTGCTCGTAACCTTTGACCATTAACAAGGTTCCATTTTCAAATCGCATTATGCATCGTCTCCGTACTCTTATTTTCTCTTTATCATGGTTGCTTTGCAGAGAAAATAATCTTTCCCGGAAATTAAATGTCGGGGAAGGAGATTGAGTACCACGTACAGGAAATATTGAATTCTTGACAGTTTCTTGTTAACTATTTTCATCCTTTAAAATGAACATAGAAATGGCTCTTTTCTTGAGAAGAATATGAAATTTCATATTTATTAGGAAAATTATGTTAATGAAGATAGTATGTTTTTAAGCATTCAAATATAAGGATTCGAATAGAGTATCGAGATTCTGGTACAAAATCCGACACATAATGGCAAGATGGTTAGTTACAGGGTGGTGGCGGTGGTCGCAGGAAACAGCGAAGCGGTTACACTCAGCGGCCTTAGAGCTGACACACAGTATCAACTTGTCGTCACCGCCGTCAGAGCTGGCAAAAAGTTTCGAAGTCGACCGATCGTCTTCCGTACGCTAGGTAAGTTTTCAGCTTCCGGTTACGTGGTTTAACAGTGACGGGAACAGGAGATCAGACAAGGTGCGACGTTTCCAGGTCTCTTTGAGATTATTTCAAAATTTCTTCAAGAGTAACGCTATGAATTTAAAATATTAAGTGACCAAAATATTAAAGACATTTATTATTCGACGTTACGTGTTTCAGAACCGCCAAGAACATCCCCTCAACAGGATGCAACGGTGACTGATGGCCCTCTTCCACCTCCGCCACCTTCTTCTCAACAACCGCAACCCTACATACAAGTAAGTTTAAATATACATAATTCAAAGTAAAATTGGTAAATGTCTACAATTAGGGCCTCAACGAGGTAAATTCTATGGATTTTTGACCCTCGAATCCAAAAGTGTTGATAAAATTTGGGGGTCGCTTGTATTTTTTAAGAAAAATACAATTATCAGAAAAAATAGAACTTACCTCGCGGCAAAAACTCAGCTTTTAAAACTTTGAAATTTGAGCTTAAAAATTGTTAAATTTGTAAATTCGTGTTTAAAAAATTTTCAAATTTTCAAACCTTTAGATTCGAGTTTTGAGATATTTATGTTTTGAAATCTGAATGTTGAGACTCTGTAATTTTGAAATTGTATTCAATATGTTTACGACACTATGTATGTATATATTTTGCTGCACTGGTTGAAATTGCCGAGATAAAGGACAATGCAGTTGCAGTATAACTATACTGTTTGAGTTGCAGCATACTAGCAGCTTTATTGACATGTAAAACGGAATACACGTTCTATTGCTGTTCTATCGTTTGATTTTATGAGTATAGAAGCATTCGTGTGTGTTTACGTAGCAACATTGATGGTATTGTTTAATAATTCAGAACGTTAAGCGGAACATTACGTGACTCGAATGATTATTACTTTGTAAGGATTTATCGAAACATGCATTGGAGTAGGTTGTATTATGTGAAATAACATGAATTACCCATTAAAATTTGAGACGATTATTTATAGACGATTATTAAAAACAAAATATTGGAATTTTTTAATTTGAATTTTAAAACCTTGAAATTAGAATTCTGCAATTATGAAATTGAATAATTTTACATAAAATAATTTTACGTGAAATTTTATAACATTTAATATTTAAAAATGATCTTTTTCCTTTTAAATATTCATACAGGATGGGGCAGGGTATTATAGCAAGTAGTGGAGAACTTTCTCCCCTATGTCTTCATTTTGCATAAAGAAACTTCCCGTACTGACGATGAGTAGCATCTCAATTTTCTTGTGCATAAGGGAACAAACACATGAATTACAGGTTCGTGGTGTAGAAGTGGGCATCGTGGTGTTGGTGTTGATCTTCTGGGCGGGCGCGATAGCGTTATTTTTCAACCGCTGGGGAAAAATTCGCATGTTGCTGCCATACCAACCTGATTACAAAGAACAGTTGAAGGTTCCAGGGACCGGGGTATGCACAGCGACGAACTCTGCATACACGCAACACCCGACTCAACACAACTGCTCTCAGGTAACGCATTATTACACTGGACTCTTTGCTACCTTCGGTATTCTAATTGGATAAATGCAAACAGATCACATTGATATACGATCTGTTAGTCGAGCTTGCTTTCGCAGGTTCCTTGAAACCATTTACCAAGTTGATCAAAGACTAATTACTAATTAACGAATGGATAAATGTTTCAAGTCTTATCAACTTTCGAATGATTATGTACATTGGTGTGACCAGAATTTTTGGATAGGGTGGGCCAGGTTTTTTAAAAATTTTGGAATTCTTTAATTTCAAAATTATTAAATTTTTTGAGTTTTTGAATTTTTGAATTCTGAAGTTTTGGAATTAAAGAATCTTACAATTTTACCTGAATTTTTGGGCAAGAGAAACCAGGTCTCTTAAAAATTTTGGAATTCATTAATTTCAAAATTATTAAATTTTTCAATTCTGAAATTTTGTAATTTTTGAATTAAAAATCCTGAAATTTTAGAATGGTTAAGAAGTTACGCCAATGGCTATCTAAACAATTGTATATTTTTCAAATACGTTCGAAGGGTGGAAGTCGTTATCAGTTAAACCGTGTCAGGGTTCTGATATCGGTACATCAGTCGACCGATTCACATGTCGAATCTAATGCATTGAAACGAGAATCGTACGAACATGTCAGGATATCGATTTAATCAGATGCTACTAGAATTTAATTGGACGGCACACGTAATCGCGGAAGCGATGGAAACGAACGTTTTCCTGGTGAAAGCTGTACGTCAAAAAGACGCATCACCTCGGATCGTGTATTGAACCGAGAGATATATATTTCCCTTAAATTCTATTCGCGACATAGTAGAATTTATCCCTTTACTATATTAAATTACATGACGTATTCATGGTGACCATGTATCACAAGGAAATTTGAAACTGAACTTACTATATACACTTTATGAGAATTAATTAGTGATTGATTTTAATAAATGATATTAGGTGTGGAAATTAATTAAAATTATACAAATTTTATTTTAATTAATACCTGAGTATTTCAAGGTATTAATTATCATTATTAAAACTTCGTGGTAGCCACGTATTGTAAAATCATTTAAAAATATAAACTTGAAGATAAACAGTGGCAATTCAATGGCAAACAGTTTCTCTTGATCCTATTGGACGTTTTACAGGAGTAGTGTTAGAATTATTCTGTCGATCGATTCTAACTGCATTTCACTGAGCTTCTCGCCTGCTTCTCGGAATGATTCTCAATTCCCATTAACTTTCAATAATTCATTTTTATTTTATAGGTAGGGATAAATAAGATTTACTAGAGATAAGAGGATAGATTTACTCTTTAGTAGGGTAAAATTTGACGAGAGGATTTTAGAGTTTTAGAATCTTAAAATTTTTGAATGTTCAGAATTTTTCAATTTGAAAATTCTGACATTCTGAAATTTTTTTATTCAAAATATCTGAAATTTTGAAATTTTAGGGAGGTTAATCAATATTAATACAATCATCCATCCCCAACGAATTCTAATGAAATCAATTTCTTTCTGTCTCTTCGAACCTTTCTGTAATCCATCGCAAAATCATTTCTAAACTTAAAAATAATCTACGGTCCACATTGTAAAAAATCTCCAAGGTAATGACCACATTGTCGGATATGGTGATGCAGTGTGGGGGCGGGGGCTGTTGCGTGTTGGAGCAGTGCTTTCAGTATCCAAGAAGAGCCCGAGAGCCCCGTGACTGTGGCTGCCAATTTGCTCTTCTCCACAGGGCCGACCACGCGTGACCATCGGTACTTTGCCTGTTATCTCTATTTTCTTCTTCTCCTTCTTCACTTTCTTCATCCACTTTTCTTCTTCACTCTGTACGTATTAAACAAACTGTTTCTTCAACACTGACTGCGAACAAGCTTTCGTCCTGTTCTATCTCTCGTCTCTGTATCCAATATTCTGTCTGACATCACGGCGTGCCTGTGATTTCACACACGGTGTAGAAAACATTGTGACGTTGTTTACACACTTTGATCGGTGAAGATATATGTTAATATTTTAATACGTTTCGTACCACATGAAATACCAAGCTGGTCCATCATGTTTACCGAAGGTTTCCAACCCTTTCAATATGGGAGAGTTGAAAGAAAAATGTGCAATTACAGTTAAGGATGGATAAGGCAAGTTCTAATTATGACTAATTGTATGGAGGACCAAATTAATATTTTTGGGGCCTTGAGGCAATCGAACTCTCAAGGGTGGGAGTAAAAATAATTTCATTCAATATTTTTTGACGTAGTAAACGAAAAGTTTATAGGAGATCCTCTAGAAAGTGGAGCTCAAGGCTCTAGCCCCCCTTAGACCCCCCTTTAAAATTGAGGATATAATTATGATAATTACTGTCGAAAGGGTCAGTTGATCCCCTATTAAGAAATTAAAAATCTCTTTTGTAATAAATACCAGAATATTTTCAAAAATTTCTGGAAACTCAATATCAATATACTTGATATTGAATTTTTAAAAAATACCCTTTTTAATTTATCTTCGCCGATCATAATACATATTCTGTACATGTCTGATGGTGTTTGTTCCTTTATGTAATTTTTCTTTAGCTCCGACTGAATCCACTTAATTAATACATCGAACCCGAGACAATTTGTTCAAGTCCACCATGGATTCCTGAAAGTGTAAAATTTATATTTCTAAGGGGATAGATCTACGGTTTGTCTCGCACTGCGTAGATCTACGATCTTCGGTCACACCGTATTAATAGAGACGTAGAAAAACAACGACTTAAATTTATTTCATCGATTCCAACGTAAATTGTCTGTGTGATAATGATAGATTACGTATGTAGGGCAACAGCCAGAGTTAATGTAACCGATTTAAACGCGAATCGATCGTTCACATAAATTGTCTCGTCTTCTTTTGGGTCGATTTAGAACGTAATGTTTTGAGGATAAACGATCGCGTTGATGTATTAGGCAATTAATTTTTTGTTTTGTATTTATATTTTATCAGTTTACTTATTTAGGTGTAAGTAAACAATTTTGGATAAAAACGAATCTTTTTCCTTTCTGAACGTACGATGAATCATTGAGAGCGCAAAACAAGAATTTTAAGAGTTTTCAATAGGTATGGAATTTGTATAATTTTAGAGGTTTAATAGCTGTTTGGTAATCAGTTAGGCTTGCCAACGTTTATAATTAATCAATATCATCAGAAATAGGTATGGAGAATTTAAAAAAATAATTACTCTTGAAAAATGAATTTAACATTTACACTAATGTTAAATTGTATGATCTTCTATTATATATAGTAATTATAATAGAGCTGCAGGTAGGTAAATTAAAAATTAAAAAAAGAAATCGTACTAATGAAATAAAAATTAAGATATACATACGAAAATATTAGAAAATCTACATATGTATGTTTGTATAATATAAGCTCAGAATGATGGTTTGTAGCTTCGATCAGCTTTTGAAGTGTTATACGTAGTACCATAATATAAGAATGCTTTTGATTAAATGCTTTTCCATTGCATGTTAACGCCAAATTGCTGTTCGATGCTACCTCAATCGCAATTATTTGAATTTTTTAACACGGGAGATTATGCACTGCTTATGAGATTGGCAAGCCTAAAATATTTTCATCATTTTTCTCTAACGTTTAATATATAATTAATCCTCGCTAATAATCTCAACTGGTTCATGTCCTTTTTCAACCCTCGAATGGCCGACACTTTCGAAAATACTATAGTCAAGCTACTTCCAAAATCTTATTTCTATTTTATTTTAGAAATTAAATTAAAACCTGTAATTTTGACCCATTTGGTAGTTCTAATATTATTGGCAAAAGGTGATATCCCATCAATAGCATCGAGGAGTAATTATACCTAAAATAAAGGAGATCTCTTCGCCTATGTTAGGTTTCTATCGCTAGGAATATAATCCTGCTTTCGATTTAACTCGTGATAGCAGCTTTCAAACTTGATTTGCGCTCGTCAACGTTCGATGCGTACAGAGAGGCCATTTCCATATCCTAAAAGCAGACGATTAATGAACTCCTCTATAATCAACCGATCCATTGTTCGAATCATCAGTCCTCTTCTATCCAGTATCTCCTACCCTGTTTGTTAATTGGAACTGAACGATAAATCATTTCTTCTTTATACCAATTATTCAAATTTAGATTGTGTTAACGATGGTGCACACGTGCACCTGTCGTATTAGTAACGAAAAGTGGAAACGGTCGGTAGTTAATACAGTAGGCTCTCGTTATATCGCCGCGAACAAAATTGAAGAGATAGAAAATTTTGCAAACTTCCAAGATCTCATTTGGAAAAGATGCTTAAAGTATAACGAGAATCTACTATAAGAGGAATTACAGGGGTACAGTATTAAATTTGCACCAATGCTTGATTCACTTCGAGTGCTAATTGCACTTGGATGTACGAGTGCTATATACTTTCGAAAGTGCTTTTTCTAGTGGCGTTTCAGAAATTATTCTCGCTTTTTACGATTCACGATTTTTACCACTCCAGATTTATCCACTTATCAATTTAATTTAATATATTTTCAATTAATGAGATGATGAATTATTAGAGCGAATATTTATTTGAATATAAAAATAACATTAGTGGCGTTTCATAAATTATTCTCGCTTTTCACGATTCACGATTTTTACCACTCCAGATTTATCCACTTGTCTATTTAATTGAATATATTTTCAATTAATGAATAAAAATAAAATTATATAGTTTCTGATAATTTGAAATATTATTAACTCATAGTTTATATCTGAAGAAGAAATAATTATTTAAATTATAATTCGCAATAAATTTTGTTACAATTATTTTTCAAACGACCGTCATCGCTCTAACCGTAATGAAAAATTTATGAGAAAAGTCGTTCAACCAGAAGTTTATTGCGGAAGTAGAAAAAGTGCCGTCGAAGAAGGCAGCGTAAAATCATGTGTGATTGGTAATCCGACGTTTATAGGAAGAATATTGCTTTCCGAGAGCTACGTCTTCGCTAAATATATACCTTGTCTCAAAGTCGTCGAAGTAATAGCTTCCTGACCCAAATCTCGACGAGATCACGAATCTGCTATAGACAGGAAACTCCGACGTTAGCGTCGGGATATAGACGTGCTAAATTCGATTGACCGTCCACCCTTTGGTCAGTAAAGACTAATTAAATTCTGTGATGTAGTCCACTGGAAAAGAGCAATCGTGCGAACGAAAAGAAAAAACACGTAGATTGATTAGTTAGCTGACCTGGTTTTCAAGATTTTTAGGTAACTAGCACACGTTCAGCACAATTTTCATTTCTACATTATTTATAAGCACCGAAATTTTGTTCTTTCTTCAAAATATTCAAACACCCGTTGATGTTGAAAAGCACTGCGAAACACCGATGCTTTCACGTCACAATTACCACGTGTATCACCAAGATAAATGCTTAGCTCACCTGAAATGCTTATTAATCTTTTCAAAGGCTGAAACAATCGGTCATACTGTCAGGATGGTCATCGTGTGACCGATGCTTTTGTGGATAATGTAATAAGTGATTGCTTGGATGAAAGTGTTATTTGCTATCATTATTGCTAACTGCAAAAGAATAGCACATGATAAAATAGTTTTCAGAAATTGGGAAATGTTACAATTTTGCAGAAAGTTTTATATGTATATATTTTTTGAGCAAATTATTTTCAAATTTCAGATAATATAAATAAATTGTGTTTTTTTTAAATGTTCTATAATGATTCTTTATTAGAAAGGATACTCGCTAAAAATAGAATTGTTTATCAATTTTTCATTAATTATAGGAATTCATGAAATTTCAATAAATTCATTTGATTTTTAAATATAAGTAACATTATTTCATTTCAGAATCCAATTATGAAGTACTTCAACTCTGCAAACAGGACGTACATCTTTGTATTGATTTTTGCGGTGCTTTTTATCTCTCCGATAAGAGAACAGCATGAAATATGAAAAATTCACTGTACATATAATACCTTCAAAACGTGTTTACACGAAGGAAAGTTTTTTAATGTTGATACTTTTTTGCGCAATCAACGCCTGGAAACTTTGCCTTATGAAATATTTAGGTGTACAGAGTGATTCATATATGGCCATATATTGTCCTAAAGTAAAATATATTATTTTATATTCTACATAAAAAGGTATTAAAATATAATACTAAACAAATCAGTAATTCCTGAGATAGTTTATACAAAACAATTTAAAGTACAATAAAAAACCATCAGCATCCAATTTTATTTTTAGCGAGTACCAAAGTTTTCTCTATTTCCTGTCTCTGGCATGGAAAAAAACTCACGCTTGGGGAGAAATCACATTGAAATGCAATTTTCCATTGGATCGTAAGGTGGACGATCTAATCGTACGGTGTGGAATTTCCAGCATCTGCACTGGTCGAGCCATCACGTGGACTCCTTGGACAGCGGAGGTGGTTTAGGGTGGCCGAGAACATCCAGACCGAGGGTGAATAGTGCCATCGACGTGGCCGGCTTCCTGTCCCAGGTACGTTACAATAGGTATAAAAAAGAATGCCTTATGCGAAATGACGGGCAGAACCATTGCCCGCTGAGGAGCTCCTGGGCACTCGGCGTGCACGGTGCAGCGATAAGGTATGGGATGGAGTTGTGTGAAATTTTCAAATTTTTCCAAATATAAAAATCTTCTCGTCGATTCATAATCATTTATATTGAAAATTGTATTGAAAATTAAATATTTCAGTTGAAATCAGAGCAGCGATAATTAGATGCAACTCTGGACTTCGAGGTCTGTGTATATAAGTAATTAAGTAATTAATTCAAAAAGTAATTAAGTAATTAATTCTTCGTTGAGGAAGATTCTAGAGAAATCATGGTTGAAAATAATTTTTAATACATTTATCTGCATAATATGAAATTTGAAAAGCGTTAACTAGCAATGCGGTGGATATTTAAATAAGTAACGAACACGAATGAGACCGTACAAAATAGACACGTCAAACGTTAAAGTTCAAGGCGGTCGAAGGTGAAGTGTAGTTCACAAGTTGATCAATAACATCGTGGTTTAGTTGCAGGGTAGTCGTTAAATTCATTTCCTGGGTAACATGGACCGCGCGCAGTAATCACGGTATTGCTGCATTTTTTAACGGCAACGGTTTCAAACAACTACCCCTCGCATCTACCCTGATTAATCGTAAATAAGCGTTTCTCGCGGCGTTTCCTGAAACGATAAGAATACAGTTATACTCGATATTATCAGACGAGAAAAATCGTTTCCCTGACACGAGCTGTGATTTATTTTTCAGGAATTCTTACGACGGCACGGTTCAACGTCGAAATTGTGCCGGAAGGTTCGCAGTGCAGATAATTTGCCGTTGGCATCGACGAATCGACAAGATCAACGAATCTCAAAGGAAGATGGCATCGATGGCGACAAAGAGTCCTTCTTAAAGCCGACACAAGAAGAAAAATACGAGGATTTGGAATCGAAGAGGCAGGGCAGCTTAGAAAGCGGTCCGAAAGATAATCCTGAACTATCCTTGCTTGATCCTAATCATCAACAACAGTCTTCAAGGTAATTTACCCTGAGAGAAACAATAACTCTAATCTTTCATCGCATGATATTTTAAAATTTTTTTAATCTGGACGGTAGGAGAGGAAAATTTGTCGAGCTTCCAAACATTCAATTAAAAGCGAAAAGAGAGATCAAATTTTATGAAAATGTTTCATAAAATATTGTGAAATGTTTATAAATTTCTGGAATTTCAAGGGACATTTACTTGATTAATTTCTCTCTGTGATGTATCAATTTTTCAAACGTCACTTCTTCGCTTTATTCGATTAACTTTTTCATTTCATCGACCGCTGTAATCCGTTACCATCTGTACGTAGGTGAAACATAAATCTCATTAATTCGTGACGATAGGATAACGAAAGAAATATATTTCTGCTATTCACACTTGTTCCATGTTCAATTAGCTTCGACATCTTCTTTCAGAATTTAATTAAAGTGGAAGTGTTGTATGTGCCATGCTAGCACGCAAAATTGCGGAATTTAGTAGGGACTGCGCGTAATTAATTTTAAATTATGTTAATTAAGTTCATTTAATATACAGTGAATTCGTGATATGACCGCGATTTATGGAATAATGTAAAATATCAAATAATAAGATCTGTGTATGCTTTAGAAAAAAATGTCTCTAAATTTTTTTAATTCTTTAAATGAAAAAGAAAATCGACCACGTTGCTTTAGACAGAGGTTCATTATTAAAATTTTTTAGTGCGTTGCGTTTTTTTAGTTGAATCGTTCTAGACAAAATTTCTTTTTCTCCAGGGACTGAAACTAAAACATAAATCTGCAAGATTAAAAGCTTTTAAAAGTTAGCAAGAAATACAACTGATTCGGAAAAAAAAGACAATATCATCATCAGAATAGGAGAAACGTAAAAGAAAGTTTCAAAGTTATGCATATAAGAAGTGGAAGCTGTTGAAATCAGAAGTCAGCTGAAAAGTTAGAGAAACTAAATCAAAAACTTTATCTCTTAACTCTGTTGGGTGAAATGTTCAAGTTGGAAGATTTTCTTCGCGAATAAAAAATAATATTAATAGTAATATTTTGACCAACAAGAAAAGTAATATTTATCTTACAGCTTTATATTTAAAATTAAATTTAAACAAAATCTTTGCGAATAAAAGCATCAGAGTTCGGAGAATGAAAATGGTATGTTAGTAAATATAAAACGGGTGTGTTCACTAAATACAATATTTCAGATTAATACACAATAACTCATCCTCATTTTTATTTCCTTTCCGAAGAATCGCTATAGAAAATAAATCTTCAACTCGTGCGTCTATAGCGGCATTCCCTTTTACGTGACATTTCCACTTTATCACGCACCCCAAGAGGAGGGTCGTCACCCTTGTCTCTGAACTTCTTATACTTACTTCTTATACTTCTTATTACGTCGGAAGTTTTTTGTTCGCAGTTCTTCTTATTTATAATTAAACAATACCATATATATATATTTTTAATTATAACATGAAATACAATACAAAATAGGCAGACATTTATTATAAGATAATTATTATTTATTAAAAACAGGAATAATAGATTGTTAATTTTCAAGCTTTCTATTTGCTATTTTACATCATTAATATAATAGTAATGGCTGTTCAAATACTGGCCTTCCCCTTCCACTAAACGCCTACAATATGTACTGTATTCTTTCTATTATTCTCTTTTAATTATCCGAAATTTGCATGATACCCTTGTGACCTTTTCCTTGCTTCAAATTAATTAAATTAATGCTGTTTTCATTAAGCACCCGCGATATATCAAATGGAACTATCTATTCGAAGGTAATTTATTAGTAATCCGCGAAAAAGATGCTGACACACCCCCACGGGGATTTTTGCCTCCGCAATTATTGAGCAAACACGCTACGAGAGATGGAGTTAGATATTTCAACTGTGTAAATTTGAAGTGTATAAAAAGGGAAATAAAATCTGGAGTAAATTGGTGGTAGAGAGGATTGTTGTGGATGTTTCAGGGATTCTCCGATAACGTCTTCATCATCGTTCGTCGGCCGACGTTTCGGGGGATGGCGAGCCGGCGGCAGTCACGAATATGTTCGCTGTCCTGTACGACAACCTGCTTCCATGGATGAGCGGTAAGGAATCTTCTATATGCATTGTTCTAAATACTTGGAATAATTCGCCCAAATAGCGTACCATTTTCCTAAAGCGATCAATACAAGAAATTCTTGAACCCTTTTAATTATCTATTTTTATATATTTAGAAAGAACAAATTTTTATTAATTACAATAATTTATTCATATTAATTTTTCAATTTTAATTACGTTTTCACTGGCGTAAATTGAATAACTTTTTCCCACAATTCCCATTTTACTTCTTTTATTTGAAAATCTGGCTAAATATTTCAGCATTGTACAGGAACAGTCCACTGCTTATCTTGTTAACACGTTTCCATACTACATGGACCAGCGATAGCCCACGGCGTTTCTCCAGAGTACAAGTTTAATTAACCCTTGCCTAACATTGCCTATGTAGGTATTCTCCAACTCTGCCCGAGGACGATTCCTCCACGTGTGTGAATGGTTAAAGGGTTTCAAATTTCCTTTCATTTTATTTGCTTTCAACCTACCATTTACTGTTTTGTTAACACTGGTTTGGTAACAATCACTTTTTAACTATGAAATATTGCATAATAATTGAGAAAAATATTGTAGGAATATAAAAATATAAAAATCAAATTTCTCGATCCTTCTTTCTAAATGAAACTCCAACAGAAGACGAGCCAGCTGTAAAATGCATTCATCTATGAATTCACAAGAAACCAGGGATATTTTTACCTTCAAACGATCTGGATCCCACTCATCCTACGTTGATGAATATACACGGTTGACGTCGATTCACCCTGTAAATATCGTTCCCTCTTAAAGGCTACCCTCGAAACTTGGTCACACGCCAAGCAACCTTTCAAGGCTGTGCCAACATATAACACCCTTTAGTCTACCGTGTGCCACTCGGATAAAAATTACAATTCTAAAACAAAATTGACGACCGCGTCTCTTTCAATGTACACTTCCGGTCGTGACCTAGTTTTCCTTGCTGAAATGAATAAAACAGGTATCTTCTGCATAAATTATCTCCAAATGTGCCAAAGGAATTTTTGAAATACAATGGAAGGACATTTCACCCTCGTCTTTCAGAAATAATTAGTTTCTGATAAATTAGCAAAACACGTTCCTTGATAATTTTCAGGTGTTATCGGCGATCCTGCGATTCCGACGCTCGTCTTTCAGAAATAATTAGTTTCTGATAAATTAGCAAAACATGTTCCTTGATAATTTTCAGGTGTTATCGGCGATCCTGCGATTCCGACGCTCATCTTTCAGAAATAATTAGTTTCTGATAAATTAGCAAAACATGTTCCTTGATAATTTCCAGGTGTTATCGGCGATCTTGCGATTCCGACGCTCATTTTCAGAAATAATTAGTTTCTGATAAATTAGCAAAATGATAATTTTCAGGTGTTATCGGCGATCCTGCGATTCCGACGCTCATCTTTCAGAAATAATTAGTTTCTGATAAATTAGCAAAACACGTTCCTTGATAATTTTCAGGTGTTATCGGCGATCCTGCGATTCCGACGCTCGTCTAACCCGTTGTCATCATCATCACCGTCGCGGCGGGATCGAGCGGCATTCGAAGAGCTGCGACTACGCGCGACGCACCCCCGAATCGAGCATCGAGGTGCAACATTTCGGTCTGCCGATACTCAGCGTCAGCGAACCCAGCCCTCCGGACGAAAACGACAGGGTGGACGAATATTTGTAGGACTTGCTTGTCGAGGAGTTCCTTCAGGAAATCCTCGTCTGATGATGATTCGTCATGCTTCAGAAGCTGTTGAGTTTGTGCTCAACCAAAGTGGTTGAAGGGGTAAGCTCGAAGCAAATCTCGAGATCGTCTTCGAAACGAAGTTTAGGTGATTCTTTTGCGTTCGAACTTGACGATTGACCCCAGGTGAGAAACGTGGAGTATGTGGGTCCAAAGGTATTTGTAAGCAGAACTAAATGATTCTAAACGACTAAACGAAGAATTTGTTTTCCTGGTGGGAGAGTTGAACATATTTATGGATAAAAGGAGGTTTTTATCTTTCTGAAACTAACATTCAAAATTGAAGTCTTTTTAGGTTGCTTTTAACCCCTTGCCTTATGATTTCTAATGATTTTTTAATGATTTTTAATCATTTTGAACAAGAAACGATTTCTAATGATTGCTCATAGTTTCTGATGATTTCTAATGGTTTCTAATGATTTGTATATCTAAACAAAGTAAATTAAAATTCTTTTGAAAGTTTCAAACTCACAGGTTTAGCAGACCCCCAGCTGTGATACGAATGTGATTCAAAATTATAAGGCAAGGAGTTAAACCAATTAAGATTCGAAGGAATTATCATTAATAATTATGGAAATTATGATCCAGTAAGGTGATGAAATGAAATTCTTATAATGTACAATGTCAATTGAGCAGATGGACTGAACATCTGCATGATTCTACTTAAAACAGTAACTTTGTTACTCTAATAACTCTGAATGTTGATTCGTATGCGATATTTATTCCACCGTATCCGGTTTTAAAATAATAGATGTTTCGAGTGATACGTGTCTAATCGTACGATGTTCCGATTATTCTTTTTCTCTTTTCATGCTTCCATGCGGTATTGTTACCGGTAATCGATGTGAATATTTTTAAATTGTTTGCAACCCACTGGACTGTTATTTTAAATATTTTTCAATTGTCTCGATGGAAACTCAATTAAACAAAATTTAAGATATACGATACTGAAAACTTTACACTGCAATTCTGAAAATTTAATATTACAATAAAAATTCTTTAATACCTAACATTACAATTTTCTCGAGACAATAGAAAAGTATCCTCTTATAAAAAATAAAATTTTTTTATTATTATATTAATTACTCAAGGATTATTTATGTTTGAGGAACATGTGTTACAAGATATCAACAACCGAACAAAGGACAAAATATTAATGCAAAATATGTTCACAAACCAAGAAAGAAATCTGCATATTTTGAAAGAAAATAATAACTGAAATACACATATGATTTGTACAGAATCAGTTTCACAAAGATCTTACAATACTTTTCAAACTAATCAATATATAATAATGTTTTATATTATTTTACATTAATTAACAATAACATTTAACAAACTAATAAAGAATAGCAGAACATCGAATTTTCGATTTTGAAAGCAAACTCTGCTTTCATTTTAGAATTTTAATTTCAGCAAACCTCTAAGTAACTAATTAAGTTATATACAATTGATTAATTGCTATACAGAATATGAGTGACAATTTTTTCAGCAGAATATGTGAATGTTTATGGAACAGAAAACATCAGGAATCGGAAATTAGGAAATTATTCATTAACTTATTAATTTCCAGAGGAAGAAAATCATTCATTATCAAGATACATGGAAATTATTAACCCGGTTATATCGCGACCGACCCAGCAAGAAATGTGTTAATGCAAATAAGTATTTCTAATATTTATGATACTATAAATATTCATTTGTAATATTTATGGTATTAAATATGTACAAGTTTGGGTATTAATGGGTTAATGGAATATATCTTTCGTGGAATTTGGCACCATTCATATTTGAATTCGTGTAATTTAGGGTAAATATGTTTTTATCGGTGCTCAAACACGAAAAAATCGACTAGAGTCAATATTGCACGTTCTGCTAACGTAATGCGACACAGTGGTGACCTCGAGGTAAATTATTACGCGAATCGTTCGTCCTTCCGTTTAGTAAATTTTAAGCAACGACTTACGAAAGTACCATTAGGAGATCCATGTACATTAAGTAAACGTGCAAATTCTCAAACTCTAATTAAAATCAATTATTCTAACTTGTTAGACTGATAATAAATTGAATTTCAGTTATTGTTCAAAGTCAGTGTCAGAGATATTGATATTAATTTAATAAATTTATTATTTAAAAAATTTTTAATTTATAGCTTTGATGAATTTAATTGTTTTATTATTGACGTTTGAAATTTTTCTAATTACGACCTTGCTTTAAAAATATAATTAGAAACTAAAGAGAGGGTTTGGAGTTTGCACGATCATTATCGGTTATCAGAGTCCATTATTACGTGGGAACAATAGATTGTGAAATATGTGCGACAGATTCAAGTACTTGCCCGTATTATCTCGAACATCGAATGAATTAAGAGCTTGTCAACTAGTTTAATAGTAAAATTTCATTCGAGTACCTTGTTAAACACATTTCTGGACCAATCAATAAACAAAGGGGGCCATAATTTCTTCATTCCAATGATCAATTTTTTAACAGAAGAAACAGTGAATTTATTTTAAATTTTTTAAATTTCATTTTTTCAAAATGGTTAGTTTCATTTATAAATATTAATATGACACTCTCAAATTTTGGGGACCAAATACATACTTGTAAAAGTGCAGCAAAAGAAGCCTCTCTATTACAAAATGTATACTATTTATTTTATGAAAATTATCTCATCCTTTTTTACACTGTATTTTATAATAAATTGAGAGCATGAAATTTAAAACGGAATTAATTGTAATATCATCAAATGCTCAAGAAAAAACTTTGAATGATTAAATACGTAAGAGATACCATTTGTATGTAAATAGAAGTTTCATAAAATTCAGTTCAATTTCCGTAATATTTTTCCAATAAAAATATAAAAAGAACTTTCATTTCAAATATCAATATTTAAATATCAAATATTTAAATATCGATACCAGTGATTAAAATCAAATGTTTGCTGAAAGAAGATATCAAATTATACATTCTCTCTATATTAAATGCCATTACATATCAGTAATAATAGTTTCATTAATAACTACAAATTAATAAATGTATTTTATTTCTTATTTTAACTTGCTGATTCTTATGACAATTTGAATTCCAGAGTATAGAGATATTAGGATACTTAATGAAGTTTCTAATCTTGAGTCAATTTCTTTGTTGCAAGTACCCGGCCAAGAATCCTGTCGCACGTATTAATTGGACCTAAAGTAGATGAGTAATACACGTCGTACGTATCTATAGATGACACATTATACTAGATACGAAAGCAAATCGATAATGTAACCTTAGGCACTTACAATCACCACGATGATTCTCGTACTTACATTCTCATTGTTTCACTCATTGAGCCAAACACGAGCGTAATCAAGGTACATAGTAAAGATATCAATCGTTTTAAGCCAAATTGCCTTTGAAGACCGATGCTCTATGACAGGGTTTCTTTGACCCATAACGATGTCATAAGATGTAAAATATATTTAAATATAAACACTGAGATATTGAAATTGAAAGATATGAAATGTAAAATTTTAAACAAGCCAACATACAATGCTGTTCATTTATTATAAATTAGTTGAGCAAAGAACTTTGGAACTTTACTATGTGACTTTGCTCGTGTACTTTCCTACGCTTCAAGTATCTATGTAAATATTCATAATCAACGCAACGTGTTTTCACACGATCGAATCGGAACACGAACGATTTCTCCAACTTCGTCGTATATTTTAATAAAATCCAAAGCTTGACTATTTCTTCGACGGAGAATCTTGCGATTCGTATGGTTCATTAATTTGTACATATCATTGGAATTTCAATAATAAACCTAGAAAAATAAAGGGTTGGGGTTGGTTTCCACTAGTTAGAAAAAATTGAAAATATATTATTTGCGTTATTTAAGAAATTTTCAATTCTTTTTTAAATATCTGTATCACATAACTAAATTAAATATATTTCTAAAATAGAAAAATATCTTTTTGTCCAAGATTAAAAGGAAACAGTACGAGTTTCAGGAACCATCGAACAAAAAATTAAGTGATGTATGGAGAATTTTAAAAACAGTGACTAACAGTCAACGAAGACTTATATATATACATATAATAATATATATATATATGAATGTATGATGTATGTATCTATGAAATATCTCTTATAATCGTACGTACATCGTAGTGAAGAAATTTAATCAATGGGCTAAATAAGTGATAATATATTATTTTTATTCTCAATTGTACAGAAATATCAAATCTCTATGAAATGATGCTTGAATTTCAATTTATATTGATAATTATCATACGGGGCTCATGCTGATAATTTATTTCTTAAATTGAATAAACAAACTGACATAATTATTACATGAAACTTATTATCAAACACTTGAAAAACGAATCCATATTATTTGAAATTATTAATACGCTATGTCATATAGAAAGGATTCGAAATTTTATATTACATATACAACGAAATAGACAGTCCAAACTTTATTACCAGAAACTCATCTTTTGTAAATAATAATCAATAGAATTGAAAAGTATATTACAGCATGAGACCTGTAACGAGCAAAGAGAGATTCAATTACCTCCAATCTGCAGCAACCATAGCTTTAAACAAAGAGACCAAATATTGTAAAGAAGAGTTCATATTCTCTTACATGAGGGTCAGTCTTAAGGAATCCCAAATTAATTAACTTTTGCAAGAAGAGTATAAAAAGAAAAATGTAAAAGGTACGTTTTAACACTTTGACTGCCAGAGTAAACGTGTCTCAGTAATTTTATTTTTAATTTCTGCGTGTATGACACTGGTTGATTATAATCATTAATTTTAGATACAATTCTTGATAAAAACGTAAGTGAATGTATTAAATATTTATTTGTATCATTAAAAGTTATTTGATATTCGTATCTGGATGACACGGCAGTCCACGTGTTAAAACAACCGTATTAAATCTCTGTATATATACATGTACGGTAGATTAGAATTTTGATCATGTTGATCTAACGCAAATCAGTAAATACTGCATCAAACGATCATTTGATCGGCGACGCTTGCACCTAGTTACGCAACTTTTCCATTAAATATTTACAAGTTTGTGATGGAAAAGCGGCGAAGAAAGGTACGACTCAGATCCATATAACTTTATTACAGATTAGAATTGGCCATTGGCGTAGAGTCCACACCCAGTGAAATATTATTGAAAAAAAAAGGAATAGAAAAAAATTCTCAGTTAATAAAAATTAATATTTGGACCGAGATAAATATGAAATCATAGATAAAACATAATAAACCTTCAGACAAAAATCCTATATATTGTAGTTACACCAATGAAAATGATAAATAAGCAGAAAAACCATGAAACGAAATTTTGCGTTGAAAAATATAAATAAAGTTTCTCAGTTTAATTCGTATAGTTGCATGTAAATATATCATGTATGATTGTCTGTTAAGAAACATGAATTGTCTGCGACACAAACATGAATTTTTAATAAAACGGTATGATAAGAAAAATTTTGTTTTTCTCGCTGGATCGGGAGTAAGGGGGAGATGGATAAAGGGAGTGATGCAACTGCACTTGCACTCGCGTATATATACCATTGCACGCGCATGCGCATGGACAACCCTATTACTTTGCGCAAGCGCGTACGCCTTGCATTTACCTGCGCATGAACACGTGCGCAGCAAATATGCACTTATAATTTCAAAATAAAAATCAAGGGAAGTAAAGCAATATAGTACGGTTTATATTTTGAAATCAGCCGCTGGATAGTAAATCTTATAAGCCGGATGTCGGCAAACATTTAATTAATCTCGATATTAATATCTTTAAAATTAGAATTTTGAAAATTTCTCTTCCCCGTCATTTTTCCTAAAGAATCCCGCCGTGCTCGGTACTGCGCATAGAAAAAAGTGTCCTAATTGGAAATTACAAACATTCAAGAACGAAATGAACAGTTCTGTACCAGAAAATACGTAGCTCATATTGATTACTTCGACTAACGATCTATTATTCATGTACCTACACGATCTTACTTCCCATTGTATCGTAGCCTTACCTTGAAAAGCCCAAGGTTGGAGATCTAATGCCACCCGATTGGATTAATTAACGAGCTGTTTCTTTTGTTGTATATTTCATTAACAAACTCAAATTATATTTAATAACAATAATCGAACAGTGCAATCACAACATTTAATTAGAAAAAAATTATTTGAAGAATCAGCTTATATTTATATTTTGCAAAATGAAACAAAAATCTACAGGGAATGAAAATGTAAAAGAAACTGACTAATGCTTACAGAATATTAAAATGATTATTACCATAATTTACATGTATTTACACATAGTTCTTTTGTACAGATTATTCATACAATGATTGGTTAAAACATCAATGACATGCTTTATACGATCATATAAAATCGTACTGTGGAAATAAATACGATTCTCCATTAAATTATACAAATTTTTGTACCAAATCGTCATTTGTACATTAAGGTAGCATGTTAAACATGTAGGACACTTTTGTCGTCGCTTGCTAAAACACGCTATAAAAAATGTGTAAAGATTGGAAATAAACATTTTTCAAAGATAACAATCATTTAAACCTATTATTCCACTGTTTTAATTTTACAATATTCCAACGTTGATTTAGCTTTAAATAAAATATCTTGCAGTTTAAACAAATTTCAAGTCATTGCATTTAAAATAAAAAGTACGAACGTAAGTAAGTTAATCCTAAAATTAGAATTGCTGGCGTTTGCACGTAATTAATGATTATTTAATTCTACGCTTATGTTACGTTAATATAGATCAGACGTGTACAGCAAGTAGCTCAAGGGTCACTGGCGTCCGCGATTGCCCGAGATTTCTGTCTCGGGTACCTCCACGCCGTCAAATGAGATCCCACGCATACTTAATTTCGTATGCACGCCTGATATAAATATATACAATTAACTCTTCGTACATTTCTATGCCATACATGGACTAATGATATTATACGATTAAAATTAATGATGGATATTCAATAATATAAATCAGCACTCATATAATTATTTGTCAAGATAACTTAAATTTAATTCATATAGTTGAATCTTAACTAAATATATAGCTGGATCTTAGATGCTTCGACAGTTTCTAGCCGCTTAATCTATCGGTGAAAAATTGGTGTTTACTGTTCCCTTGTATTCTGACATATATGTACCTCTTTTAGTACATACTAGAGAATTGCACATATATAATTCTACACTTATCTTTTCACAGCCTTCTTGTGAAAATATCGTTTGAAAGAAGTATTATATCATGCATATACGAAATATGCTTCTATAATAATCTTTGAAAAGAAAAAATTTCGTTAATTCGTCAATTCATATAACAGAACTGTTTCATAAATTCCTATATACATTTAAGTGTTAATATGTACAATTTAGATATAAAGTACTGTGCAGTGTAATTTCCTTAAAAGCACTCTCTTACTGTTATATAAGATCTTGAATCACATTTTTTGTAGGAGCAGAATGAACTCCATTTTCTTGGAAATCTTCACAAACACTATCATTATTACTGCCATTGCTTTCATTTACTAACTCTTGACTGAATGTTACATTCTCAAGGTTTATGTCTATTGAGCTTTCTGTTCTGGATACACTGCTAACATCTGTATCGTCTAACCCCAATTCATTTTTCGAATCTATATAAATTGATTCTGAGGAGATCAAGGGTTCAAAGGTAGGCGACATTTCTGAGTCATTTACTTCTTTGGAGTCATTTAATTTTTTCATCAATTCTGCCCAAGGATCTTCCAAAAAGGAGGTCCTATCTATGTAGTTCGATATATCTACCTGTTTACGTGCGTCCTTTTGATAACCCTAAATATAAGAAAACCAACATATTTTGTACTGTTTATACTAGTGACCATAAGAAAACGATAAAATTACCTTTTTTTGACCATAGAATTGTTTACCAGAGTGCTTGTAAGGAGAGTACAAATTATTGAAATTCGACTTTGGGGTTGAATGATAATTGTTCCGGTAATGGTTAAATCCACCACTACCTGAATTACGGTGATTACGACCTCTAGAACCACGCCAATTTCGTTCTGGCAATGGTGAACTGGCGTTCAACGGGATAAAATCATTCCCAGAGTTTTGATTTGGAGAAGTACACTGATAATTATCATTCTTAATATAGTTATAACCTGTCCTATTTTTACGATCGTGTACCTTCCAATTGTAATTCTGCTTCGGTTTGCTGCTACTCGGCATACTTAACGGAGACTTTTTCATTTTTCCAATGTTGATTTACACTAGTCTTGTTTCATACAATCTACAAATATTTACAAATACTTTTTATTAACCAATACACTAAAACGACGCCATACTGTTTTGGAGGTTAGATAGTAGATCGATATCTCGAAATAATGGCGTCCTTATATATCGATTTATCGATAGTTATTAACTCGATATATGAATTTGAATAACAATTGATTTTGTTAAATTAAGTTTATCTTATCTACAATTCTTTTTAAATCTAATTAATTATTTTATAATATAAATTGTACAATTTTATCACACTCTAATGTATAGTGCTTCCATCTGGAATGAAATTATCAACAAAACACCACGGCTACCAACCTTACACACATCTCATTTCAAATTCACCGCGCATTGCAGATGGCGCAAGCACGGACGATGGCGCATGCGTAGTGGCTGTGATGCGTCGCAGAGGAGCGGGCCTGGCAGACGCAGCTAGTGCTTCGTGCAGTGTGGATAGTAGAGGTTTACATCGTGTTGTTGTTCGCGCACGTTCGTCAGTTTGTGTCCGCAATGGACGGCTTGGTACCTGTTGCACGGCCCGGCGCGGACCGGTTCGATTCGTCTTCTAATCGACGTTAGAAAACGTGATTTCCGTTCTGTGGAAGATGAACCGTCGCGATCGTGGCTGTTGACGTTTCTCCTGGTGTGACAGTGCTAGCCGCTGCAACGGCGCAGGATACGTGTTACGACTGAAATAATGGGGATCGTGCAGAGCCGTGCCGGCGAGAGCGATGGCGGTGTGCGCGAGGTGTTCATCGGCGGTGTCAAGGGCGGCGCGCCTCATCAATCCTGTCAAGCCAGTCTCGGCATGGGAAGTTTGGGTGGACCGCACGCAAGGACTGGCAGCGTCCGTAGCGCGCCGAGGCAACCGATGCCTGACGCCGTCGAACTCGAGAGGCGCTTCACCAAAGTGCTGGTGAGTAATATGTATACACTTTTTGCTTATGTCCTAATGCACACATCCGGCATGTAACCCGTGAAGATTTGGAACTGTCAGTATACTGGTACGTATGGGGTTAGGACGCATTCGTAATTCTCAACGACCTAGTGCAGTTGCAGTACGCTCTCATTATATTACCGCGGACAATTTTTCAAGCTTCCAAACTTTCATTTTTAAGTATCATTTTCTTAAACTACGATGGTGGAAGTGCTTGAAAATCCGTGTGAAGGTCAAATCTCTCACGTGGCAATATAACGAGAGTCTACTGTACTATAGGATTCCATGACTCACGCTATGTTCTACGATTGACAATTTTCTATTAATCCTCGGACAATGGATAGTACAGTAGTTGCACGCACGGCGGATACTGGGTTAAACATGACCCAATATTCGGGAATAAATTTTTAGAATATTAGTATATAATAATATCATTATTTCGGGGCGAAGTAGCGTAATAGATTATCACCTTTGAAGGTCCAAGATCGAATCTCACAAATGACACTAGGATTTCACATTATTTTACAATTTTTTGAATATTAGTACATTATTAGTATTGAAAATTCGTATTGAATAAAACACTCATGAATTCACGATTTCAACTCAATGTAACGATGGGTCTTGAATGACCCAGTATCCGTCGACCGATGGTTAATTATGCTATTATGAGGCAGAGAAGGATGTATTGTGGCTGTTCGTTAAAATGCGCCAGTGGCTACGATATTTCAGAGAAATGTGCATCGATGCGCATACAAACGACGTTTACAAAGCTATCTTTTGAGAAGCTTTCAAAGGATCCATTTACGCCGATATGCGTGAACGGCGAGGGTAATAGGATAATAATTGAATCGCGCTGATCACGTTGCTCGTCAACCGTCGATTTAGCTCGCAATAGAAATTTGACGGCAGGATTAACGTGTGGAAGATTACGAAATAATAGAAACTATTGAAAATATACACACTACGTGTGTAATATGCATTTCAGATATGCATCTTGCACTTTCGTATATCTGTTGATTTAGAAACAACATCGTTATCATAGTAACAGATGTAATGTAATTAATAAGTTGATCGGTATCAACACGTATGACCTGTTAATAATACTCCACGATAGTGGTTATATTTAGCTGCTATCAATGGTAAACATAAGGTCTTCCAAGGATTATGAAATTTATTACACAAATTAATTAATATCGTAAAGTAAAATTTCTTTTGATTTCTTTTTTAATCAATCATACTTTAAGTTCTTATTTGATAAAATCATTAATAAACGTGCTGTAATTAAGTTTCAAATCCTGCGAAATGAGATTCAAAATATGTATAATTAGCATATTTCGCCCTTTCCAACTAAGGCTTCTGGATCCGCCCTGTCTGCAATGCAGATGAACCTGGCTGCAAATGAATCACACGGTTTTTATTTATTTCTGAAGTGTGTTTGTTAAGCTGGGTTTCCATGCTCGTGTAATTTGCATAAACTGAAAGAATTAATTACACCTGAACCGGTTGTATGTTAAATTAACAGAAAGTAGAGAAATTAATGAAACAAAATGAATTGGCATCAATTAAGTGCTTTGCGTTTCAACAAATTATCATAAAATCCGGGAAATTCAAAAAATTTTTAGGTTGAATTATTTTACTTAGAGACGTTCGTTAATTTTTTCCACCGGGTCGAAAATGTCAGGAGGTCGAAATACGAGAATTAACACCGAGCGAAAGAGAGACGGAGTATAGAAAGATACGTACGCCTACGTAGAAGCGGCTCTCACCAAATAAGATTCGATTGTGCATCCAAACGAGCATCGCGGCAACTACGAACATATCGTAAACAAAGAGACCCCTTTACGGCTCGCATTAACGTACGATCATTCGATTCGTTATCCTTTTCACTCCACTCTACACGTCCAAAGATATCTTTGTCTTAATGTCCAACCTCCTTAGTCTCGCTTCTTGAAATCAATAATTTCGATAATTCTGGTATCGTGAATGTATCCCATTGTACGTATCCGTCTAACTACCGTCAACCATGCTCTTTGAATTTTAATAATAAGCTTTTATAACGAGCCTGCACACGAAATTGCCCGAGGGCGCCCGGACTGCTCGCGGGCTTTTCACTCGATATCAAACGGTAGGTTCGAGTTTGTGCCCGGAACTTTGCTCGCGGGCTGCCCCGAGCGCCTGTGCCCCATAGCATAGAAAACACAAAGATAGATTAGTATGTTAAATAATTTCATGTAACAGGGTTAATTAATAGAGGCGATAAAATAATTCACGTGAATTAAAGTTATCGTTAGTAGGGTGAGAAACTTGGAGTTAGATTAGATTTTCCATATTCATTATTGTATCATAACAAAATAGTAAATAATTTGATACGGTGCAACAGTTACTTGAACCCGTATTTTTACACACGTCCGACCTAAAGGTGCGGCTAACTGTTGTTGCGTTACACCTGATGCTCGATAACGAAGTATGGTGCATCGTTGTAATAGCTTCCTCGTAAATCATACTGCTGGAAGCGTTTGTAATAAACATTGGACTTACCCGTTGGCTACAATGCTATCGGAGTTTCTATCTTGGAACTAGAGAAATTAATTTGTAATATTAGACCTTTTCAACAAATGAAACCTTAATTATTCGGTTTCGTAACGTATGAAACTATCTTTTAAAAAAAAGATAATACGGATGCACTTCTGTCGATCAGTGCAATGATAAAGATCGAAGGTGTTAAAAACATACTCTGTCGAGCATCAATTTCTTATCTGTAGGGAGAAACAGTTTCACGAATTAACACGTAATCCTGGCTGCTTGGCTAGCCAAGTCATCCAACCGTAAAAACGTTGATTGTTGTGCGGAACGCGTCGATAAAGTTACTAATTAAAGCTAAGTGCTTATCGTCTAGGGGTCTTCAGCGAGTCAACGCTCGTCCTTTTCATTTTTTTTCTGTTGCTCTAATAAAAACTATTAATGAGTTCTCATCGATATTGAATCAATACTATTTTAATTCATATACAGGGTATTGTTGAAATTTGCAATTTATTCAAATTGAAAAAATTTCAATTTTTCCTTTCTGTCTTTGTTTCTTTATTTCATCATATATTCCCGGATTTCTGATAATTTCCAGCCACTTGTGTTTTTCTTACAATTTCTTATAATCGCAATTATCTGGAATATATTATTGATTCAAGTTTATCGGTGTATATTTCAAAAAAATTAACGAAATCGCGTGTTATATACATCATAACTATCTTATCTTACTATTAATACTTAATATTTCCATTGAATTGATACTTTTTTTTTGAATATGTTAAATTACACTGTAACGAATACACGTGTGGAAAAGTTGTAATTCCAAGAATTCGAGCACTGATGAAAATTAATGCAATTATTCTGAAAATAACATTAAAAATGATCGCTTCTTTTAGTATTATTACAGGTACCTCGAGTTACTTTCGACAATGCAGATCTGTCGAGTGCAGCTATGAGGCAGCAAAGTGAAAGGGAAATTAGGTATTACAACGTACAAATTGCCGCAATAACTTTTTTGTTCACGTTTTTTTCGTCGTTCTCTTTCGATCAGAATCGTGTTTCTAATGCTGATGTTGCGAACATCAGGAGCAAGTAACAGACAGAAGACGTTCTAATCAATTATAAAATTATAAAAATTCAACTTGGAGACCGAGCTCGAATCCTGCCGCATTCTTGAAGGGCTGTCGGAACAGAGGCATAGGCTAGCTAGCTTATAGAAGATACGTGTACCTGCTCGCTTGATACCAACAGCACGATCCTCTTCAAGGGTTCCTGCTCCACACGAGAATCTTCAACATTCTCACAATCGTGAAGCAAACGCTCTCGCTGACCGACGCCCACTTCTTTTCCTCTCTTCGTTCATCCTCTCTCACTATTTCGCCGTCTCTTACCATCGGTGACAATACGTCTGGAACGTAGCCAAACCACCGCGATATGGTAAAATGTTCGAATTCAGAATTTCCTCCTTTCCCAGATGGAGATTTTTCAAAAATTCCTAGATTTTTGTTTAGCATCTTCTAATTAGGATAAACTTGAAAAAAATACAGTAGAGCTTAAATTATTCGAGGTGCTTTGATTTTAAAAATTGGATCATTGATGTTCTTCAAATTGCAACGTGAATTTGATATATTGCTGTGCACGCAGCATTTCTTATTTCTTCAGATTTTTCTCTATTGTACGATATCGATCGGGATCGATGATCGATAGAATCATACCGTGATACACGATTGTATAGTACAGCTGCACGGATGCACGCTGAGGAATTGAATACAGAACGCGAAAAATAAAAAAAATGTCGATGCTGATAACACGACCCTCTGGAGCTAAACAATACTGTCCAAGGGCGGAGTTCTGTCTGAAAATATCCACAGGAAAAGATAAAACCGGCGTTTCTATATATAGAGGGGTCTTGGAGCAGTGTTTCTCATGTTGGTGTATCTTTCGTAATAAATTAGGGACTTTCTTGATTAACTCTTAATCAACTACCCTAGAATGGTAAATCAGGAAATTAATTTTCTTTTATATAAGATCCATAAAATAATATTTGGCAGTGGGATTAGAATATATTGAAAAATAAAATTAAAAGAAATGAATTTTTTTAAAATTATTTACTAGTGACATATTTTCGAAACTTCTACTGTATATCAGTTGATGGTGCAATCGAATGAATCACAGTAACTGTAAAACGCTTGGCGAATCTAGGGGAAAAAGCGTTTTGACGATTACATAACCGCATGTAGGAAGATACGAAAGCAACGCAGAAATGCTTTCACTATCGACAGACTGGAAAATGTGTCGACCGTCGGTGGCGGTGTATTTTTAACGCGGATCGCAGGCAGACAGCTTTGTGCAATTTCTGCGCACAGCTGAATTAAAACGGCTGTTTGTGAATATGCAGACGTTTTATGCGTACGCGTACAGTACGGGGCACGGTAGACTTCCCTGGGGAAAATGGCGGTGTAAGGGAAGCAGGAATCATCAAAATTTTAACATTAAATTTAATTTACATACCAAATGATATGACTTTTATATATGGGCCCCGTTTTCTACATTTTCACTGGGGATTTCATTTTCATTTGAGGAAAATCTCATTTCCTTTGGGGATACCTATGGGAAAAGGCGAGGACCATTTTTCCTAGGGAAGCCTGATTTGATCGCGAATGTACGTGACCATAGAAATGTTGAGAACGTCTCGAAACTGGTAATACAACCGTAAAAAGATATAGATTCTAGGTATAAATACACTGTACATCGCGTAGTAAGGTGAATGTTCGTTTAATCTGCTCATAAAAGATCATGTAAATAAATTGCTCGATTATTCCACACTCAAAAGTAACTTTGTTGTAATTGCATCGTAATTGTGTCACCAGTGAGATTTGTAGTTACAAGACGAAAGGGTTAACAATGTTCACCTATCATCTTTGTGAAAGAGGACAAAGAGTTAGTGCAGCGGAGAGCACGAAATGGCCCATGGCCAAATGGCGCGCACGTGCGAATAGAGCTATTTCTGCAGCATAAATAAAGGTTCCTCCACCTTCACGCTGAAACGCGTGCAGTTGCCAGTGGCGCCTAACCGCTGTCGTTTGACCGTGAACTGGCAGTCATTGATCTGCCAAATTGGAAAAAGGGTTATTCGAAGAAAATCCCTGAAATTAGTTGAAGTATTTAAGCGGACCATGGAGAGAGCCGCGATTGATCTAGACATTTGAGTGATTTCTAAATTGGAAAATTATTCTTCGATATTCCAAATTTCTTCTTCCTTTTTTCTAATAATTTATAATAGATTGTTTGAGAATGAAATGCTTTAAAGTGTTAAATATTCGAGTTAAGAAAATTGTTATTACGCTGGCACGAAAGACGATCCTAAAAGACACCTACACGACACGTACCGCGAGAAGTTCAAAGAGCAATTGTTCTTCGTCAAGATTGCAAATGCAGAGCCCTTCTAGCAACGATCGTCTTCCTGCGATTACCATGCACATCTGCTGCCCTGCTGTGTTCTTTATGATAGCTCATATGCGCGTGCAATAACACCTACACGTGTGGACCAGTCCACCCGTTCTCAATAGACCTTTTTTCCCGTGATAAGTATCCTTAGAATCGTAGCCGAGTCATTCATTGAGAATCTAGCCCCTTGAAACAACAATTTCAACAACGTAACTTTAAATATCATATTTTTATATCATACTAAAAAATAAAATAATAATAATAACAATTAGACGATACATGATCATTGTGTTTGCCTGAGAAAAGTATGTGTCTCGAGTATGCAGTCTTACCACATCCGTCTGTTCAATTGTTTCGCCATTAAATCCTATGATTCATCACGCATGATTATGGTGATGATGCCATTCGTTACTCGGACAATTTCATAAATAAATCAGGATTAATTAAGAGCAATAAATTATAATGAGCAAACGTGTGCGACGCTTTAAATATTAAATATTCATGTGCTATCTTGCGGTGGTACTTTTAGCATTTAACGTGCCTGGAGATATTTCGGTGGATAGGTTCGTATCGGACACCCTGTGTATAGGTTTATTCAAGCGTAACGTGGGTGAGGATGTCGGCTCGGTAGTTCGACGGCTGCCACAACAGAGAATCCTAGGTGTGTCACTAACCGGTGCTAGGGACACAATCCCATTGCCACAGTTATTTCACATTTTTATCCTTCACTCTTTTGTGCTCTCCCGTTGCGAAGGGAGGCGATTTTGATCATGCCTGCGAAAGAAATGCCAAGAAAATGGTCCCTAATGTTTGCATAATGTTCTTCATCTTCTATAATTCGAAAAATAATATTTTTATCGTTATCAATGTTAATCTGAAAATGATACACAGGTGATTATAGTAAAATTATAAGATAAATGATTAAATATTCCGAGTGCAAATCGAATCGATTGATGGACCGCGTTGAAAGCAGTGTTTTGCAGGAAAGGGTTGCATCCCTGGTAACGAGGCTGGCTCCATGCAGTCTATGCACCCTTGTTCTACCCTCGCTTCACCCTCGTTCTAGGTACACGCGTTTCCACGTCCCCTAGCTCGTCGCCGTCAGGGGCCATAACCTCCCCTAACCTTCGATTCTCCTTGAAGTTCAGCGATCCCAAATGGTGGAAACCCACCCATTCTACGTCCCTAAAGCTTTCAATATCCCGCAAGTTTCCCTTGCGTTGCGTAACCTTCGCGACGGTTTTCCTGGAGAAAGGAGGGGCACCCAGAGATTTTTATTCGAATGAAACACGATAGCTTCGAATCTAATTGAGATAATTAAAAAAGTTCGAGTAAGCGGTAGATCCTCTTCAGGAGCGTACGGATTAAAATAAGTGCAAGTTCACAGATACGTTAATTCGTCGCCTTTTGTAGCTAGCCGCAGTGACTCGCCGAGTGCTTCTCCGGAGATCACTTAACGCGCTTTAACTCACTAATTATCGCATCTGGCTGGATCATTAGTCTCGTGAAAGTCGACTAGAATCGCTCTTACACTAGTGGAATTAATTCTGGACACTTTTAAATTTTTAATTAAATTTTATATTTAATCATTAATATTTTGTATTCTAATTTTAGGGCGTCGCTTATATAAAAGAAATCAAGAATAAAGAATATTCAATAAAAATAAAGAATATTTTTTATTCAAAGTGTCCAGAATTCTACCAGTTACATCTTACATTATCTATTTTAATGCACTCTTTATTACGTTGTAAATTTGAATTTATTTTGAATATCCTTGGAAAGTTTCCTCGGTGGTTGGTTCGACTCACGCTGCGCTTACGCGCAAAACGAGAGAATTAGATACACATTTGCGAGAGCAAACGTAGAATTTGCTTGGAGAAAATTAAACAAGAACAACGAGAGGAACGATGAAGCAGAGACGGGGCGTGGCAGCGGATAAAAGGAAAAGAAAATGCGTAATCGTGCGTGAGTTCGCGAAAGATGATGTCACTATGCAGTCGGCACGAGTGCACGTGACGTTATCACTTAATTTTAGACGACGCTCTCTCATTCAGCTTTACGAGACTTTCGATGTCCCTCGAAGCCAGTTAAGAACGAGATGGTATAATAACCCCGTATGACCGTCGTTTTAAAACAGACACTGCAAACTTTTATGCACTTTTTATGCACTTTTATTCACACGTTTTGTTATCGCGACGAGTCCACCCATCGTGAAAGATATTTTTGATTAATGGTGAAAATTTTCGTACCTTTTTCTTCGATACATTTGATGCACGTCTGATTTCAAATGCAACGCGATTCTTGAACGAAAATTTATGTAAATTTATTCAGTCTACTGGTTCTACTAGTTACTCAAAACAAACTTATGTAAAATGAAATTTCTCTGTGTTCATGAAAAGTGCATTGCATCGCGTTACGTGGTTCTTAGAAATGCTAGAGGAGGATGGTAATAAATATGTATAATACCTTCCGGTAATAAAATCATAATTATGGAAGCGTAAGAACATGCAACTTGCTCTTGATGTATGGACTTATCTAATGTAATAATTGTTCCGCTATAAAGTACTTGTATCATTCACTTATTAGCATATTTATTAGTCATTTTAATTAGTATAATCATGAAATTTGTTGTGCAATTATTTTATGGAAATGTATAAGAAAATAAGAAAGAAATAAGCATACAAAATTATTTTATTTCTATTCGCTATTCAATATTTTTTATTTAAAATGATATATTTTTCCCTAGCCTTTAGCTAGGTTTCAGCATATTGATTACTTTTTTGGGTGGCTTGTCTATTTTTAAATGATTCATCTCCAATATCGATATCCGAAAATGTATAGTCTGCCGGATAGGATATCAATACTAATCGGATTATTAACGCATGAATATCACTAGTTTCCAGAGAGACAAGGTGTATTAGAAATTTTTTAGGAAACCCTTTGAGCAATCTACGGTGAATTGCTACAGCCTTCAAAGCAACACCGATTATCTCGTCTAACTTGATCATATATCGTTTACCTACACTTTATTACATCAATTTCGTAATTTTCCAATTTCTCAAACAAGCATCGTTTACGTGATACACTTAACTTATTATATTTGAACAAGGCGGTTAATTATATTTAATAATTACGGTGAAATTACATACCTTCCTGAATTGAAAACCGATATTACATGATTGAAATTGTATTTTTTTATTGAATAATTTCTATTTTATGCAGTTTTATATACTGGAAGAATAATTTTAAAGGAACAGTATAAAATTTAGAAAATGAAACTAATATGAAATACGAAATTAAATTAACATTGTGGCTCTCTCCATGGTCCGCCATCCGAGAGTTGAATACTAATGGCCATCGACTACTTTTTGTTATAAAATTTAATGGCCACTAAAATGACCATTTAAAATCCAAACTCTAGTGATTAACCACTGTGACTACCACTAAACTTTGTATCCAATTTCTGTTTGTTACCGCGATACCCGTTCAAACGCAATTACGAAGTAAAAAGCAAGTTCAACAAACCTAATTAAATCCAATATAGTGTGCACGGTCGTACAGTTGTCTTTTCCCCTCTACTATTTCCTTCTATAAATATTGCACAGAAAGAGGGACGAAAATAGATAGGGGATACTGTACGTCTGCGCAATATAGATTTTTCAAAGGAAAGTTCGTTTCCTGTGCGAGACACCTTTGAGAAATCGAATGAACGTTACTTTCTATTCATTTGTTCAATTATATTACCACTTTTTTTTCTATTAATTAGTATATTCGATAATTAATATGTTAAATCTTGCGGAAATCACTGGCGATTGTACTCTGTTGAATTTTTATTAACTTAGGATAATTGATTTAAATCAAGTTACGAGATTTAATGTTATTTAGTGAATAAATTAGTGGCAAATTGGAATCAAGCTAAATATGTAAAATTAGTGCTATGAAAAAAAAAATTAATAGAAAAGTTAGAATTGTTATTATAAATTGGCCATGGGTGAACGAAGTATCTCTATACCATTTTAGGTTCCTGGACAAATGGTTCCTAGAAGTTGGGACATGATTAAGGAAATGTCACTTCCGTAGATTCCGGATGCACGTTTTCACCAAAAATAGAATGTTCCTTTCGTCCTTCGACCATTGGTCCTTCCGGAGTGACGCAGCATTCGAACAGCTTAGAATCATAAACTAGCTATAACAAATTTAATAAGAATTTGCAAAATTCTCTTTTATTTTTAATGCAGGATTTCATTGATAAAATTTTTTCATAGAAAATCAGCAATTTACATTTTATGAAAATTGTCTTTTCAAGTTTTTATACAAAAGATAGTAATGGAAAAAGTGTAGAAATATGTATGCAATAAAATAACGATTTCTTTCCTGAGAAAAGAAATGATCTACTAACAATTAGCTTTCTTCGTAAAGAGGATGCTGGAATAATAGTACAATACAACAGTTAGATCCTCTTTGTTTGCAAATTCTGAAAAGGACGATTCGACACAGAAAATTTCTCCAATTTACTTGGGCGAAATTGGAGAGAAAGATAAAAAGGAAACCAGGAGATTCGATAACTTCTCACACATTCGCGGCCCACTTTTGCAAATGATGGTGTTAATTAAGGAACGTGATCTGTGAAGATACGAAACGTAAATTACTGCCTGTATTTAATGAACCTATATAATTCAATCTTACTATTCCACACAGTGTTAAACTTAAGTAAAATTCATTTACATACAAATTTCACTGAAATGAAATTGCACAAAGTTCTACAAAAAAGAAAGGAAACAATGGATTTTCTAATTTCCTCCACAAAATCATCATTTCACAATAATACTTTCTCTCGCGTCTTACGCGATACGTTCAACTCGGTTGCACCAAACTTCCAATAAAAATATTGTTGACTAGCAACAATAAAGACGCGAATTCATTCTTCCGACATGTAGATATTCGCAGCTTCACGCGGAACGACACCTGACATGTTCTGATATCTGATTCCTCGGATCAGATAAAATTTACCAGGTAGAAAGATCAGAGAAAGTCGCTGGCCAAGCGACAGCGATCCTACAGCTAACAATAATAAATATTAGGACAAATAACGCAACGTTTGCTCGTGTACATTAGCTAACGCGAAACCCAAGTCGCGGATCCGGTTAGGTAATCAATGGAACGTAATTAGCAAACTTTGGACAGGGTAATATTATCTGATGGAAGGGTAAGACGCGTGTTTCCATATTTTTTTCCATCTAAGAAATCAATAAGTTCCTCTGGTATATCACACGAATGAACCTGAAATTTTTTCCCTAGCTCATTAACACTAGATTGCGCATATGGATTTTTGGAACTAAGGAGTGAGAGGGAAAGGAATTAGTATTTTTATACATTTCATAATTAAAAAAAATTATTTAAATAAATCAAATTGACTCACTCCGGCAATCTAGTGTTAAATTCATAAAAGTGATGAATATCTTATTGTTAGAAGCGACTGGAAAATATTAATGGCGCATCGCCCACCCTGTGAAGCTCGTTAACGCGTATGTCGGGGCAAGGAGAAAAACGAGTGGGCAGAAACCAACGAGGATTTCTGTCATTCGGTATATATACTCCATCTGATTATTGATTGTGTTGATGGTGGTGGGTTCCCCCGTGTGCTATGGTGCATCCACGCAAAATCGCCCACGTAGGTGGATCGAACATTTCGGTACATTCTGATGCAACGTAGTCTTCCTGATTCGCTTTTAATACAAACGATTGAATATTCTATTCCTCCATACTTTTCCCGGGCTCCCGAAGAGCGCGCGGGCACTCGATTGCCCTACAAGCAATTTCGTGTGCATACCTTGAAATATCCTCTGACATTGATCGTCAGATAAAATACAATCGGCCAGGAGAACATTGAACCTTCGGAAGAGGCTCTTTCCACGATTCATCGTCTCGTGAATTGCTTTTTGTGTCGACCGCACTGGCGCCGTTTCTATGAAGCTTTTATGGGATATTAAACTGATAGATTGTGGTCTTGTTATGGTACACCATCCTCACCAACTGGAATTTCTTTTTCTTCCATTTACGTATCACTCCGTTTGTATCGTTTCTCGAAGGAAATATTTTCTAACTTTTAATACCTTTGCGATAATTCTTTAAGCATTGATCGACGATAAAATTAAATTCTAAGTAACATAATTATTTACCCTCTTATCTTTTCGATGTACGATAAAACATTGGCAATCTGAGAAATTAAATTTCCCGAAATTTGCTGTTTGATTTAATGCATAGCAATAAAAACGTTGAACAAATTAATGATTCTGATAAGAAAACCATCGTCTGGAGATAAGGCATATTAGTATCACGGTATCGATTCCAATCTTGTATTAGGTAAATTAATAGCTCGACAGGATTCCAGATACGAGCATGAACGATTTACATATGTACACTTGATCGTACATGCTTTTATTATGCGTTTATAGAACCTAATTTTCTTTTTATTTAAAATCTGTTTGAATTGTAAAAATTGTAGGTTTTCGAGCATCGCACGATGCTCGATGCCCTTTCTAATCTCCGTTTCCGGTGACCCTTGGCCTGGAAACACCCGTCTCATTATTCCAGCGCAGCGTTGCGTGTAATACTAGCAACTTAGTCTGCTTGTATATTTCATTTTCTGGTGATCGTTAAATAATTGCCCTTTTACGTGGTTACGTAAAATCGACACAGGATATACGTAGATATTTTACAAGTTAGCTATTGTTTAAAAAATTTTCGATGCGGATACTTGACACTGGCTAGGCGCAAGTTCTTGCATTTCAATCGATCCGCGAGATCGTCTTTGGCTGTATCAGCCGCGGTCGCTCATTGAACCGTGACAAACAGATCGTTTCGCAATCATCGGTGTTCAGAGACAGTCCGGTTCCTCGGCCCGTAATGCGATACGGAGCAAATGTAACCCAAGGATTCGTCGTTTATTGTGCTAGGAATCTGAGCGTCATTTCTGTCCCCAACGACGTAAGAACGTAATTTTCAGGAAAAAAATATGGTAATTTTGTTTCATTGAAATTGGTATAAAAAGGAAATTAATCAAATTGAAATGTTCCAATTGTGGTATTAACACTAGAATTATCGACCTTTGATGCAGACTAATTTTTATGTTGAAAATAATTCAGAAAATTAAATATATAAGGGATGAAACGTAATTTAATCTATACATCCATTCTTCATCTCGACAATAGCCAATATAATTTCAGCAAAAATACCTCGTTGAAATTTATAAATTAAAACTGGTTTGGTAGTTCTAGTGTTAATGAGTTTATTTGTTTCAACTTTAGGGTGATTTGAAATCTGATACTTAAAAAAAAATTTGTCTTCTATTTTTCCTAATTTTCTTTTTAATGTATTTTTTAATACGTCGAATGATAAATGACTTTAGACGGTATCGACAATTTCCAAGGAGGGTAATTTTCGATGTGTCACTCCTTATTATCGATCACTTGACTTTCGGATACCAGGAACATTTTGCTTGAACGACTTGTTTGCTTCTTTAAGTGCACTTCGCTGAGAATTAAGGGGAACGTCACTACGAACAGGAGCTTTTAACTCGACCAGTGCGGAGAATCTGGTAACACTGGTTTTGTTTCAGTCTACTGTCACACCTTTGTATCTCCGTGACGATCACGCGATATCGCGTGTTAAGTCCATGGCGTTTGAACGTTGCGGCACATCAGTAAGATTCTATAAATTGCGTTCAAATGTTTATGAAACAGCATTTTTATTACCAAAATAATAATTAGTAAATATTGAAAAATATACTAATTATTCTTGAAAAAGAAAAGTCTCATTACATAATAACATTATGTACGTAAACCTGTAATTTCTTGCGAAATGTTACATTAAATCATTGGAAAGTTTGTTTTCGAACGTAGAAAATGAAATTTATTATCGTATTTCAAAAAGACAAAAATTAGTTTCTATTAATTGGTAAAAAGAAAAAACAGTGTTCACCATACTGAAACGAAACTGGAGTTGTTCCAAATGATCAGAAACCGTAACAGTGCAAACATCGCCTCGCCTCCGGAAAATTACAGCTTTTCTTTATTCACTGGGAACGCGTAAATAGCTGTTGCAAAAGGAGCACAGTTTTCGTAGAACTTCTATTGCATCGTTGGAAATTGTAATTCATTCTGATCAACGAACGAGAACGTGCGTTTGCTTTCTCTAACGAGGAAAGAACCGTAGGAAAAGTCATCGTTCCGAAACTATAACTAGTCGAATGATATTGTTATCTTAAGATCTATATGACTTGATTTCACCTATTGACCCAGTGACTTTCCTATCCTGAGAAAGTTCATTTCCTTTCTGTACATTTCTTTGAACAAATTCATTTTGTGCAGGATAAATACAATTTTCTGTATTTCCATTTGAACATCTTATCAGTGATATTCAAACGAAGCTTATGAGTCACAAAATATACGTAAACATCATTTTTTAAATTGCGTTGTATTGTTCCTCAGTATTAAAAGTATAAGTTTGTACAAGAAGGTCGTTTACAAATCGCGATTTATGTAATTCTTCGCGTAGTGCGCGTTCATCGTTATCGTACAATTCACCGTTCAAGTAGAAGCACCGTATGCGTAATGTATATGTATCGCGAGTAGTGATGTCATGCACTCGTGGCTTCCGCATCCGCTCTTTGATAATTATTCGTCGACTATGCTCGTCGCTAACCACGACCACCTATACATCGTAACTAAGAATATTATTCTTGACTCAGCTTTCACAACCTTCATTTTTATCACTGACGTGTTCGATCTTTGTTTTCATTCGTATCTTTAGGTGTAGAAATTAATTCGGTGCCTTTAATATTACTCCTTTTTTAACCCTTTCTTAACGTGTCACTCAACGTCTGACACTCGCTGTGCACTGACGGTGACTAGTCACCCGTCCCACTAAACGGTGAACTTCGCATTTATTTTTAACTTTTGGTAGAGTAGAATATTATTACATTGTTATTTCTATAGTTGCTGATTTCTTATTTTTAATTTCTATTTCATTTTATATTACGAGATTATTATTTGGTTATTTTTATTTTTTAATAAAAATAAACAATGTTGAAACGATGAAAATGAAAGCCACTCGATAAAGTCAGCAGCTCTCAGGTACTTGTTCGATTCTTTTACCACGACCTTTGATGACTGCATTACCCTAACGAGGACAGTTCAAACAAGAAGGGATACTATGAGATCACAGCGTTTGCATATTCGACTAATTAGCGGTGTACCATCGACAAAGGGAAATTAATTATTTATTCATTTTGGTAGATTATATAGCTTCGATAATTAATTGCAATATTTTTTGAACGAAAGCTTTAGTTTTCTTTAAAAATTGAAGATAATTTACTTTTATACTCAACTGAAATAGAATCGTAAAAAATGCAGTTTTGTGAGTAAGCGCTTTAATTATTGTAAAATGAAGATAACAAGCAATTCTTATCAGAAAATTATAGTTTTTCAAGGTAGAATAAAATATTTTAATTATTCCTAGTTATATAACGCAAAGTACCTTGTTGACGCAAAGCTATTTATACACATTATTTTACAAATATTTACAACAATTATAAAGACAATTTTCATTGTTCTCATAAGGCAAAGGGAAACAAGTTAATTATTTCCTATAAATTATTCCTGAATCACCGTTGTGTTTTGCAGACTGCTTTTATTTGCCAAGAAACAGAATAAAAAGAAGAGAAAAGAGAGTCATGGTACATGGCTCGGTATCATACACGCTCAGACATTAAAGTGAAACTTGGATCTTTTTGTGTGTTTCAGGCTTCAATGGATTTACCTCCAGACAAGGCAAAACTTTTGAAGCAATACGACAACGAGAAAAAATGGGACATCATATGCGATCAAGTGAGTATGCAGCATCCATTAATAGCAGCTTTGTATAAAATTTAGAAATTAATTTCAAAGCAAAATTTTTTTAATTTATATCGTCGAATGTTCTCTATATACACATGCATAATACCTTGGAAATATGAACGTGTCCGATCGTATAATAATTAAACTGAAAAAGTACAATGAACTCTTGAATGAAAGTACATCGTACGGTACGTGAAATTTTTCATACTGTCATTCATAAATGTTTCTTCGCGAAATTGATACCAGACTGGCATTGTAACGAATCATAAGAATGACGTAATCGGCCTTTAACTTGACGAACTTATTGTTAATCATCTTATTCTGAGATCTTTGCCCGCTTCGTATTCGTTCAATTCCTCGCCGACCAATGAATGCGGGTCCACGACCCGTGCTTTATAAATCGTCCCACGATCCTTCCTCGACTTATTTCGTTTAATCAATCATTTTGTCCGTACGGTACCAAATCTTCCATTTAAAAAGTGATATGCTTATTTATTACGTGGTCAGAATTAAATTTATATGAAAATTAAAAATATGTTGCTATAGGAGTGAGAAGAATATTAACAATAAAAGTATCTTTTAGTATGATAAATTAAAAATATTATTATAATTACCGTGGTCGAAAAAAATATAAATTATATTACATGTATAATTAATTAAACAACGAATAAATTAATTAATACACAAATTTCATAATAATGTTGAGGATAACGATGGTAGCTGAAATAATATTATTAAACGTGAACGTAAGGGGGAATCTTTTGAAAAGCTTCCTGCAGCCAAATGGTTTAGCGTATGCATTAAGTCAGTTCTCTGTTCCGGAATAGCGGAAGAAAAAGTTACAAAAGGGTCCCTGTAAAGAGTTCAGGCAAGGTTTTTGCGGTTTAGGTGGACCACTTGCCTCGTTAAACAGAGAAGAGCCAAGCAGTTAGGGTGGAACTCGTCTCGAGTGGAAATCGCTCCCTTTTCTCATTGTGAGCTAGAAAGAATGGTGGAAAGTATAAAATGGATTTGACGAGTCGTCTGAATTGAGAATACGTGGTTGCTAACAATTCTTTTATTGCAAGGATGAGTCTCGGATATTGATGTAACTAGGTGCCAGGCCCACCCTTCACTTTATCACTTAAAAATTTTAAGATTCTAAAATTTTTGAATTTTAAAATCCCTGATTTTTGAAGTTCCAGAATCCCTAAATTCCTCAGAATTTCAAAATAAAAAATTCCAGAATCCCCAAATTCTCCAGAATTTCAAAATAAAAAATTCCAGAATTCTAAAACTTAGAATTTTAAAATACCCTCAAATTTTAAAAAATGGACCAGTCTCACCCTAAAAAATTCCATTTACTCCATTGATCCTAGGTGAAGCTTTAAATAAATAAATAAGAGATTGAACATGTTAAATAGATACTTTCTGCCGTTCCGTCCACCTCTGAGATGCAGTTGCACCAGAATCTGTTGATGAAATAGGATATTCTTGAGGCGATAGGGTTGCCTGTTGGGGTCATCGATGGCCCGTCCCGATTTTTGAATACGCCTGTAGGGCATGTGGGTAACACGACACGGATGTAATGCAAGCCGTGCTATTATACGATACAAGAAAGCGGGCCGCAAAAAAGTACAGCATCCCTACTTCATCAGAGGAACGTGTACACACGTGGTCAGGACACAGCTTCAAATTGTTTTAAATAATTTCTGAAATTCAACATTTTTTTTTAATGAAGAATTTGTACGTTCTTGTTCGTTAATTATTGAACATCTTAGCAATAAACATTTGGTCTGTAATGAGTACGTTTACCTGGCAACGGTATCAATTAAAAAGACACAATGTTGAATCAACGTTTATAGTAATGACGAGAATGAGAGGTAGCTTTGAAAGGAATTTACCGTTTCGCGTTCCATGTGTGAATTACAGAGGAGTAACGATGATCCTTTGAGAACTGTAAACGCGAGATGAAAGTGTATCCGAAGAATGAACCCACATGCGTGAAATTAGCCAAATTAGTGGCACAGGCACGCATTCACGCAGCCAGACACGCATTTAGGAAAACCGTGGGATATTGTTCTACGGTGTGCTTGTGTAGGAGTTCAGTGGCGTAAGTAGGCAGGGTTTAGGGTAGATCAGATCTCCACAAAATGTGGACCAGTTTCATTATTCTAAGATTCTGATTCTTTTTAAAATTCAAAAATTTCTAAATTTCATAATTCCAGAATCTTAAGATTAAAAAATTCTTTTATTCTAAAATTTTAATATCCTCTCGTAAGATTTTATCTATGCAAAAATTAATATTTTTTATTGTAAAAATTAAATTAGAATTAAACAGTATTAAACGTTTGACACAGTTTGAAGCTAACGATCCATCTCACCCCATACAAAAATCCTAGTTACGCCAATGAGGAAGCTACCATAGTGCCTTGCCCATTAAAACCACCGAGTGTGGAATCGCACACACCCTGATTACAAAGGCGTTCGCTTCAATCCTCGCTGAAGCTCGAAATACGCATCCCTTCAAAGGATCGTACAATTTCATGTATCGTGTACCCTTGAAATACGTTTCTATGAAATTAATTCGAACAGTGGCACAACCATAATTATCTGATAGGAGGTTCAACAAAGTTTTTCCATGACTTACTAGTATCGTCAATACTTAATTAAGGTGATTAAGGGGAGGTTTAAGAGGGCCTGCAACCCCAGGCCCTATTTTCCAGGAGGCTATGTTATAAATCCCTGATTTTATAAATTCCAGAATCCCCAAATTTCCCAGAATTTCAAAATAAAAAATTCAAAAATCCTCAAATTCTTCAGAATTCCAGAATCGTCTTACGAGGGCCCCTAGTCTGCTCTAGTTATAAACCTTCCAATTATATTAATAATATTATTTTTTTTTTTTCAGGAAAGGGTACAAGCAAAAGATCCACCATCACATTACTTAGCAAAATTACGAACGTATCTAGATCCGAAAGCATCACGGAGCCATCGAGTATGTTGAATTTACATTATTTCACGCATATTCCTTATGTGTTCGTATTTTCGTCCCTTTTCTGTTGTAACGCGAATTGGAACAGAATAGCGTATTGTAAGCGGTCCTCTAATTGTTTCAATTGGTACAGTTAACGGGAAAAATACGCTTTTAAATATTATATGCACTCAACCCTTTAAACACGATTCTGAACAAATAAGGTTTCGCTTAAAAGAGACCGAATTATTCGTGTTACAGAAGGGTTGACTGTACTTGTTTGGTTTTTGTACAAGAAAAAGTCCGTTTATTTTCTGTTCGTTTTTCGCGTAAGAAACTTGGAACAACGGATACTAATCATTATACAGACGTATCGTTTTCTCACGTTCTTTCAGAAAAGAAAAATGGTCGGAGAATCGACGTCGACGCAGGTCTTAAGGGATTTGGAGATCTCTTTACGCACGAATCACATTGAGTAAGTTTTCTTATATTGTATTTAAAAAATTTGAAATAATCTATTGTGTAAAATAAATCATGTTTCAGGTGGGTAAGGGAGTTCCTGGACGAAGAAAATCAGGGGCTTGATGCCCTCATAGACTACCTCAGCTTCAGGTTACTCATGATGAGACACGAACAACGTCTCCTGGAATCGCATGCCAATTCTGAAGAGAAATTACAAACTGGTAATTTTGATTAATAACAATATTATTAAAATTGTGTATAAAAATAATTTTGTTAGTTTTAATTTTCAGAACTTTTAAGTATTGATTTTTGAAGTTTTGAAATTCTGAAAGTTGCATTTAATAATTTGAAATCTTTTTTATTGTAGCTGGTCCTGGTGACACTTCACCCTTAAACAACGGCTGTCTCAGGCCACCGATCCACGAGCTCAAGGATAGTCCTGGCGTTAAAAGGAGATCCAGGCACGTGGCACGTCTAAATATGGGCGAAGCGAAGGATGACATTCACGTTTGCATACTGTGCATGCGTGCCATCATGAATAACAAGGTATGAAATCTGTGTATGTAGAAGAATTAGTACAAGGACTACTGGTACTATTAACCCTTTCCATTTAGAAGCTGGTTCAACGTTTCGTTTATAACATCGACTAACTTGATAATTATAAAGATTTCAGGATAAAAATTTCACTCAAACTTTCAGAATTCCCAAATTTCAAAAATTAGAACGTACCCTTATTTAGTTTAATTAATTTTTTACAGTACGGTTTTAACATGGTCATACAACATCGAGAGGCAATTAATTGCATCGCTCTTAGTTTGATGCACAAAAGTTTAAGGTAAAAAACGTGAGAAAAATTAATTTCTATTTCTATGATGTTTAAATTGAGAAAAATACTTTTTTTTTTCCTTTTTCTTTAGAACGAAGGCTCTAGTGCTGGAATTGTTAGCCGCTATCTGTCTGGTGAAGGGTGGACACGAGATTATTCTGTCCGCGTTCGATAACTTCAAGGAAGTGTGCTCGGAAAGGCGAAGATTCACAACGCTGATGGCATACTTCACCCAATACGATAGTTTTCACATAGAATTCATGGTCGCTTGTATGCAGTTCGTGAACATCGTTGTTCACTCGGTCGAGGACATGAATTTCAGAGTACACCTACAGTACGAGTTTACCAAGCTTGGATTAGATGAATATCTCGAGAAACTTAGGCATACCGAGAGCGAAGACCTCCAGGTTAGTGAATCACCGTTCGTATCAAGATGATAGACTTCCATAGAGAAAATGATGGTCTAGAAGAAAATATACCCCATTATTCGCGTATATATTTTTGAATATATACTTGACGCGTTCGTCGTATTTGTCAGGTTTGACGTCTTATGACGTCATCCGTGCTGAAAATATTATCCAGGAGAAGTCTACGTTGCACTCAACTGTACAAACATAAATTAAATCATCACACGTTTTTGTTCTTTTTCCAAGCCAATTCGATCAATTTTAATTGATTTATTTGTTTCTTTCAATATTAATAAATTGAATCTGTCTTGTGTCAAGGAAAACGATAATTTTGAATGCTAATATTGAAAAACATAAAATATGTTACATTTGTTCTTAATTGTACATATACATATGATAACAATACAAGGTGTCAATGGTCTGTATTTGAAAGACCATATGATGCAGTGCATGAAAAGTTTTAAGAATCGTGTTGAATTTGACTTAATGATCCCCTAGGTTCAAATCTCTGCGTATCTGGATAACGTGTTCGACGTAGCTGCCTTGATGGAGGACAGCGAAACCAAGACTGCAGCGTTAGAAAAAGTAGCTGAATTAGAAGATGAACTTGGCCACGTAAGTGTGTCGTGTCGTTCTTTAAATAATTTAAAAAATTTCATTTATACTGACATATAACTTGGTATATTTATTTCACACCTGTTGGGATATTAGGCGCACGATAGAATGGCAGAACTGGAAAGAGAATCCCTGGCTAAGTTAGCCGAACTAGAGACTGAATTGGGCGCGTTGAAAGTAGAATACGCGGAGGCTGTGGAGGCTCGTCGACTGGCCGAAGAGGAACTCACAGCTCTGAAGAGGCAGAAACAGGATTCCGCTCGAAGGCAGAGCGTGCTAGAAAACAAAATCATTGAACTGGAGACTCTTACCGGCACTCTTACTAAAGGTTCCACCGGTACGTTTCTCAACATTCTGATATTTAGGCTTGGACCCTTTACTAACCAGCCAATAGAAGTATCAGGTAAAAATACTGCCTGTTGTAGAAAATTAATGAATAATATTTTCAATATAATTAAATAGCCAATCTTCGAAATGGATCTGCAACTAGTCCAATGAGCAGCTCGGATAATATCACGTCCTCTACAATGAATTCGACTCCGTCGCCGACAATGGCGCAACCTCCTCCACCTGCCCCTGCACCACCTCCGCCACCTCCTCCTCCTTGCCCTCCTCCACCTCCTATGGCGCCTCTTTCGCCAGGGGATCACAAGTTACCACCACCTGCCCCTATACCTCCGCCACCCGCGGGCATGATGCAGGCACCGGACGGAGCGATGACTATTAAACGAAAGGTAAATATCTTTATAATTATTGAGTAAGGAAACCCTACATTGTAGATAATTGTACAAACGTTCTTCGTTCCTCGTTTATAGGTCCAAACGAAATATAAACTTCCAACGTTGAATTGGATTGCCCTGAAGCCGAATCAGGTTCGAGGTACAATCTTCAACGAATTGGACGACGACCGACTGCACAATTACATAGACTTCTCCGATTTCGAAGAGCGGTTTAAGATTGGAATGGGTGGGCACGTTGCCAATGGCACCAATGAAATTGACGGTCTTCAAAGCTTCCCTAGTAAAAGATTCAAAAAACCAGAAAATGTGTCTCTTTTGGAGCACACCAGACTACGAAATATTGGTACAATGTTCAATATGAAATTATGATAATTCTTTGATTTGTATAAAATTATGCGATTATACGTTTGGCTTTATTTCACTTGTAGCTATATCTCGAAGAAAAATGGAAATGCCTGTAGAGAAAGTTATCATGGCCGTGAACGCACTTGATTTGAAGATACTTTCGCTGGAAAATGTGGAGCTACTGCAGCGTATGGTTCCCACGGATCAAGAGGTACTTGTTTCGCTATGAAACTGTTGAGCGGGCATTCATAACAAGTAGTAAAATGAGTATGGGCACTTGAGATTGCCCGCGGACGTAATTACTGGTCCCGCGATAATCGCGCGAGCACTCGACTGCCCAGTGGGCAATTTCGCGTACAAGCCTGCTGAAAATTATGATACTTAATTACAATCTTATTACGTTGCAGATTAAGGCATACAGGGAGTATATTATTGAGAAGAAGAACGTTAACCTTCTGACAGAAGAAGACAAGTTTCTGATGCAGTTGGGTAAAGTCGAAAGAATATCGACCAAGTTGTCTATCATGAATTATATAGGAAACTTTTTCGATAATTTACATCTGATCACTCCGCAAATACACGCTGTAATATCTGCCTCAAGTACGGTTAAAAGTTCGAAGAAATTGAGGGCAGTGTTAGAGATCATTCTTGCCTTTGGGAATTACTTGAACAGCAGTAAACGTGGTCCTGCTTATGGATTCAAACTTCAGAGTTTAGACACATTACTCGATACCAAGTCCACCGATAAGAGGATGTGCCTTTTACATTATATTGTAGCAACCATACGTGTCAAGTTTCCGGAATTGATTAATTTTGAATCCGAGCTTATGTATATTGACAAAGCAGCAACAGGTAAAATTAATAACATTTACTAGAGATTAAGAGATATGAATTATGATATACTAAATAATAAATAATCATTTTTAACAATTCTCCTACCCCTTTTAGCCCTCAGAAATAAAATCAATTTTTTCTTTCATTTATTAATTTCAGTCTCTTTAGAAAATATAACTACAGATGTTCACGAGCTGGAAAAGGGTATGGATCTTGTTAGGAAAGAATTCGAACTTCGTGGTAAAGAGAAACATAACACGGTACTGCGAGATTTCTTGAATAACTCCGAAGAAAAGTTGCGACGTCTAAAATCAGATGCTCGCGCTGCTGGTGAAGCATTCAGGGAATGCGTTGAATTTTTTGGAGAAAGCCCCAGACAGGCCGATGCTAATACATTCTTCTCGCTTCTTGTTAGATTCGCAAGGGCATTTAAGGTAAATTATTGAACAGGCATAGCCATTTGTTGAATTTAATTATTTATTGACTAGTTAATTAAAGATTAATAAACAAACGTCATGGGTAAAATATTTAGTATTTAATAAGTATAATTAATAAAATTAAAAAATATATGTTATTTAGGCTGCGGATCAAGAAAATGAACAGCGTCGCAGATTAGAAGCTGCTGCTGCAGAAGCTTTGAACGCTTCAGAAGATGTAATTAAACGAAATAAAATAAATCAGAAGAAGCAGCAGGTATACTATATTTATTCATTTATTTTTTTCGCTTATTTTGGGAAGAATCAATTATATTTACCTAAGTTATGCACGCTATGCATTTAACAAGCTTGATTTAAAAAATTTATTTCTATGTTTATGAATACAGTACTCGCATCTTGATATTTTTTTTTTGTTATATGCTTATTTATTAAATTTCCATTTATTTTATTGCATTTAGCAGACTCTACTCTTACTCTTCCAATTGTTATTTTATTTCAATTTTGTGTTTACTAAAATATATTAATTTCTTTAATAACTTCAAAACTATGAAAAACATTTTTAGTAAAATTTTAAGTTATTATCATCGGTGTAACTAGAATTTTTTCGAGGATGGATTAGGACAAACTTAAATTTAATTATTTCATATATTTTTAAATTCCCTCTTCCTTTCTTTCTCTCAACATCAATGCTATAAACTCCACATGTGTTTCTTAAAATATTACTTTTAACTTTTTATTCCAAATCAATTTATAAACAAAACATTCAATATGCATGCCCTTGCAACAAAAATACGAATATTAGATCCATTATATAATCCAGTGTGTAAATAAATTAAATAGTATCAAATAGACATTTCCTTATAATTTACAAAAGAAAAAGAAAAAATAATCACCGTGTAATATAAAAATTCTTTAATTTTTTCTTAACGTTTGTACTTACAATATGTGTAATGTCAAACATACATGCTTTATGTACATGCTTATTTCTCAATTATTTTGCATGGCTGATTATTTATTAAAAGCTTGCAAATCTTCACACTTAACATTTCTAAATTATTCATACGAAACAATATAAAAAAAAACATCAACTATCACTAAAATAATTCATGCCAATAATTTTTTCTCATTTTTTTTTTTCTTTTTTTAAATTGTCAATACTAAGGGAGGAAAGACATAAAAATATATATATGTATAATTTGTTGGGAAATAATTATTCTAATTGAAAAAACTGCTCGTGAGAAAATTACAGTAAACTCTCGGTATATCGCCGTCTCTGTATATTGCCGGTTAAGCGAGTTCCCCTTTAAATGAATTTTTGCACACGCCTAATGAGTTTACTGTAATTTTTCAAAGTCTTTGTTTTCGCTGCATGTTGTGAGATAGCATGATATAATTTTGCGGGGATTATCAAATAATTATGATTTCTCGTTATTACAAGAAATGCTCTATTTTCCGTTTCAAGAACAGACAAAGTATCTCACAAACGTCTGTTTTTCTTATTTGTTACATATTTATTTGGATTTAAAGTCACCGAAATTTTGCTGTAACACGAACAAGAGTCTGTTACATCGGCATCTTAATGAACTGGAGCTCAGAACGTAACAATGTAGAAAACAATTCACAACATGTAAGTCTCTCCTCACTCACTTCCTTCTAATGACATATTTTTGGCAAGTGCTATTCGCACATATACACTGCATTTAGACAACACACATGTAGGTTTAGCTTTTTATCCAGGCATTGATTGGATACACTTTAAACCACATTTGAAAACGGTTCTTTCTTATATTTTTATTATAATATTTATTTTCTATACTGCTTTGTAATTATTGCCCAAAAATAGTAATATTTAATAGCAATTTATTTTGTATTATAATAAAGTAAGATTTAAATTAATTTGGCACCCTTAAAATTTGATTTTAATTTCTTCCGCCTCTCAGGGTTTAAAATGCAATTAATAAATGGCACAAAAATTTGAATGATTGAAGATACTATGAATTTTTAAAAATAGAATTTTAATTTGGAAAGGAAAGGTACAGAAAAAAATTACATTCACGTTTTCAAAGAACTGTTTTCTTAATGTGATGGTATATTCACTTGATTCATATCATTAACAAAAAATTAAAAAATGCATCGGCATGTGTTCTAGAGCTTGCATTGATGTTGCCTGAGAGAAGTCCTCTATTATCACTTTCTCATTGGCGTAACTAGGATTTCGGTATGAAGTAGAAGAGGTCCCTTAATTTTACCAACTAATATCAATTAATTTTTCTTTTTCATAATTTCACGTAATAAATTATAGATACATAATTTTTTTTATTAAGATAAGATTTTCTGAGAGGATCTTAGAATTTTAGAATTTAAAAATCTTGCAATTCTGGTATTTTAATTTTTTTGTTTAATTTTGGAATTTTTCTATTTCTGGGATATGGATTCTTTAAATTTTGGAATTGTGGAATTTCACCCTGGGCCCTACCTAGTTACGCCAATGCACTTTCCTATGCTACTGCCAAAAGTCTTATAAGTTAGATGCATATGAATTAACGAAATAGCAATTAAATAGAATATTAAGCCGGACTTATATAACATTAATTATAGGTAACACAAAAATCCATAAATAAAACTATAATCATAAGATACGTATGTACTAATTGAGTGTTTTTATTTCAGAATTTGTTTTTCTTAAAATATTTATCGAATTAAATATTCTCAGTATCAGCAATGATACCTAATGTATAATATTTCTAAAATTAATTTTTGTTATTTAATCACTTACGTTGTACCATTTTATTAACGAACAAATAATTAATAAATATTATATGATTTTCCACAGGATGCTGTGATAAATGAATTGAAAAATAAAACAAGACTGGTCCAGGAGAAGAAACTGTTGCAGCAGGACGAGGTTTACAACGGTGCACTGGAAGACATTCTTCTTGGGCTTAGATCGGAACCTTACCGAAGAGCAGATGCAGTTAGACGTAGTCAGCGCAGACGTATCGATAATCACAGACTTTCTCGCACTGCTGAGGAACTAGAACTCTAAGCCACGCTTCACATTCAATGTGCTTGTCGTTTTAGGAAGAACAATATCTCATTGACAAGAAAACTATAATAATCTGCACAAACAGTTTAGTGCTTATAGTTTTCAACATAAAAGCATGAATGAATCGAGAAATTTAAATTTAATTTTCCTTCTTTTTTATTTTTATTGATTGAACAACGTTGACGTTTATTATTGGAATCTCATTAAAATATATGGTTAAATTTTTGTTAAGTTAGAAAACAGGAGGAAGGATAAATATAGAATGGTAGAATTGTAGATATGACAATTGTAAAAATTTATACGATACACGTGGTATAAAGTTTTGGAAAAGTGTTGCAGGCACGCGAGTCACTTGTACGGTGCTATACATTCATCTACAGGCAAAACACCTTAACGTTGCAGTCATTGGCGTAACTACGATGGATCAGACAACTTAGATTTACTAATAGTATCAAGTGGTTAATATTTTGAAATTCCAGTGTTTTCAAATTCTGATATTTTGAATTTTTAAAGCTTAGGATCCTAAAATCTCAAAAGGTTTGAATGATAGGGAGCAAGGCCCACCGTAGCCCCTACCAAATTGCTCCACTGATTAAACTGATGTCAGTGACATTTTGGATTTCTACAACTTCTTCGATCCATTTTGTTTCTGTTGTACAATTTCGATGCGTCCTCACAGAGAACGTTTCTAAGATATTACTAGAAAAATTCGTAGGGCTATTTTTGCATTGTTTTCCATTAATGAATACTTTTAAGTGATTATATTATGGAAATTGTTTCCATTTAATTATTGTTGATTGTTATATGCGTTTGAAATATTTATCATTTTCAAATTTAATTGATATCTGTTGATCGTTTGTTTGAGAGTTTCTAAGAAGAAAAAAAGGAGAGAATGAAATAGTATAAATAACAATAAGCACATTTATATATGAAGCGAAATTCAAAGTGTACTTTTTGGATATTTGTAAATTTTCTAGCATTTACAGTTTTTTATTGAATCGTAACATTCCATGGATATACGAATCCAGAGCTCTTTATACAATTTTCTAAATAACAGAATAACTATTTTCTGCCGCACAAATTTTACAAAGTATGAAAGTTCCAAATGCTGCAGCATAATTTTCGCAAAGTCTGAAAAATGTCAATTCTTCGCACAGACGACAGTAGTATTCTTAAAGAATCTTATTTTGATACAAATAATATATAAAAGATAGCACAACTTGTTACATTCCGTCAGGACCTCAAGATACGCTCAATATAACAATAAATACGTAATAGCATTTAGTATGATCGTTTCCACTATAACGCATTTATGCATATTTCTGCAGAGACTATATGTGTATAGTAAATAGGGTATTCTACATGCAAATTAAATTTTCTTGAGCATGATTAGTACATATTAATCATTTAATATTAAAACACTAAAAACGAATAAAACAAAATTACTTTAAAAAATGTAAAGGTAGTAATCTAAACGCACAATTTTTAAATTACAAATCAAAATTATAAAATAAAAATAAAAGAAAAGCAAGAAAATAATTAATTAAGCATATAACATCAAATGATAAAATTATGCGTTATAGTTGCAACGGCTGGTCTTTCATATTCTTCATTACTATATAGTCCAAAAAAAAGGAATAGATAATGCGATTCATCTTTCAAAGCAATTTCAAAATTTTTATATATTTGCAACATAGCTAGCATACATTTTCTACAGCATTTTTCTAGGTGATTACATATCCCGAATTTTTTGAAGAAATAATGAAATTATATTTTCAAGTTTGTACGTTTTTTATATGTAAATATTATGGTAATGTACAAAGTATACTGGTAGTTTATAAAGAAATGTAATTAATAATCGTAAACGAATTGCCAGTGTGATGTTTAGATAAGTATAACATCTATGTGCGTAATTAATAATTATTCGTTGGCTAAATTGCGAAATGGGGATATAGTTTCAGACAGTTGCTAAATGAAAGAAACGTATCTTATGTAAAATGTAAATACTGTGCATTTTATTAAATAAGTTATGCAAAATAGACATGTGCTTTACTTTGTATAAAAATCATTCGGAATAAATATAATATTAATGTACTGTATAGACATATACACACGTAGACATATTATTTACTCTCTGATTCGAGTAAGCGTTTAGTTTTGTAATTTTTTAATTTAAATTAGAAACTTTGAAATTTAAATTTGTAAATCGAAATTTAAGTTTTAAAAATTGGAAAGATTTTAATTCTGAATTTTAGTTTTGAAACATTGACGTTTTAATTTTAAAACCATGAAATCTGAATTCTTAAACTTTCATCATGTGCTATACATATTGATCAAACATGCAATCACTTTTATACATTGTTATCCCTTGTTCTTCTGTTACAGGTGTATCTTAAACAATAAATACATTGAATATTATTATTTCGTACTGAAATAACAAAGTCATATAAAAATGATAAAGAGAAAGAAGGGTAAAGGTAACAAATTTGCTCGAATGAATGAAGAAGAACGTGCACGTTACATGCAACATCGTGTTGAATTTGAATTAGAAGCAAAACGGCGTAAACAGCAATTAATAGCTATTTTCACCAAAGTAAGAGACTATATTTCATATAACAAAATATTAATAAATAACTAATATCATATAACTGATTAACAGAATAAGCTAAAACGTGAAGGAGTATTTTTTAAACTGAACGATGCAAAAATCAATGAAAAATGGAGATACATTCTGCGACAAATAAAATGTACAGAATTCTATGAAGATATAAAACATGTTTCTGAAACTTTTGAAAGAGCATTAAAGATAAAAAATGAAACAATATCTTGTCTAGAAAAGGAATTAAAAACAGCTGATGCAGACCACAGAAAGCTCCAAGAGTCTCATATTATGTTAATAAATAATATAATTGGTATTTATAAAAATATTTCTAGAATCTATAATTTAGTCATAATTTTATTTATCTTCGTATGATACAGGAAAATACAAAGAGAAATTAAAAATATTACATGATATGTACAATTTGAATAATATTGAATGTAACAATATCATTGAACTAAATGAATTGAAAAATTATTTGAAAGAAAATTGTAAAGAAATTTATAATATCATACAGAAGAAAATTGTCAGTTTAAATGAAAAACAATCTACAAAGAAAATAAAAAATGCTGTGAACATTCTTAACATAGCATACTTGGTAATAATATTAATATAATATTAGCATAAAAATTGATAGATAGTTAAAATTAATTTATTCAATTGTAGAAGGAAGACTTAACATCAGATCTTTTGAATTCTTCTTTTTTTAAAATTGAAAATCTGTGGGATTATCTTCATAAAATGATAGATGAATATGAGCGAATAACTAAGAGCAAGAAAAAACAATATGAGTATTTAAAAGAACAAGACAATATTGATCAAATGTTAATATTACAATATCCAAAAACATGTTTGCAACTACAGAATGCCATTGAAAATTTGAAATCCAATATAGCGATACTACGTATGAAAAGAGACAGTCACATAGAAATACTTAAAACACAAGCAACAGATATAAATAAAAAATTCAAAGATATTAAACAAAAGATTGTTATAATGCAGATAATTGATTCTTCGAAAAGGAAAAAATTAATTATTACCAGCAATGAAATTTTGAAGGTAAAAGATTTAGATTGTTTTCTACAAAATGAAACTTCTAGTTTCTTATTATATGTATTTTATTCATTATTATCTAGTCAGGATGTTATTTTGAAGAATGAATGAATATCCTTAACAAACACAAAATTTCTTTTTTCATTTACCCCATAATGTTATGCTATGAAGAGTTAGTAATATTTCTTTTGTCTTTGCATTTACAGTATTTACAGCAAATCATGGAAAAAAGTTCTATGGTCCTGGAAATGGTTAAAATCTGTTCTGTATTAGAACCAACATCTTTTAATACAAAAAGGTATTTTACACAGGATGCAATACCAACTGAATTTTTTGACAATAATGTAAGTGTTAAGTATTTTTGGAATTTATATCTGGAATTTCGGAATTCAGAAAATTTTAATTATCCAAATAGTATTTTAAAATACATAAAATATTTCAGATACCTAAATCGTACTACAAAATCAATAAATTTTGGGAACAGTATAATTACATTAAAGTAGATAATATTTTATTAAAAAAGAAAAGTAACAAATTATGTGCAGAGAATGAGAAATTGACACATAAATTACAGGAATACATTATAGCAGTCTCTGATATACCAGTATTGTATCCCATTGTTTCACCTCTGATTTAAATAGGCTAAGTAATAGATGGTCAAGTGCCTCTGCGCCAGCCCCTGCACGGTCCCCATCATCAGATATTCTGTGTTCCCACTATCAATTAATTTGTACTTACATAATCCGGAGATGCGTTCAACATGAAGAGTAAGACATTAGAGGAAAGTGATGATGGGGTACTTTTCTCTTGTACCTTAGCGCAGCTTTTAGCGCAAAATTATCTGCAGGCATTCAGGCGTCTTACGGTCAATTTAGTGTTCATGCTTCATATATTCTAGCGTCTATGTTTAGAAACTGATACATTTTAATAAGTGTATTTACTTATATATACTGATTTGTACGAAAACATATTAACGGTGAATAAAAATTCCACCACCTAATTCTAAATATTTATACGGTCTAGCTCTAGTGCGACCTTTAACAGCATGGAAAAATATTTTCTCTTTTGATACGATATTTTCTGTTTCCAAATAAATATCAAAACAAGCTCTTAATCGCTGAAGTTGTGCAGACAGTGTTGGTGATTTTGTCCACATAACATTTACTTCTCTTTCCATATCTCTCAAAATATCTCCATGAACTGGTAGTGTTGAATTCATGTTTATACTAAAGACTGGGGCTATTTTTGGGTAATCTGCTTTTATGGCTATTTTTGCTATTAATTCATCTAAAAGAAAATTGGGTACAGAAAAAAGTTTTCAGTTTTATTAATCTATCATTATGAATGTGTGATAATTAAAAGATTATTAATTGGTTTTTTGTCAACATAGCGTCGAAAAACCTATTAATAAGCTTCCAGTAGGTAAAGGGTTAATAAGATAATTTTATGATAATTTTGTTACTTACTACTTCCTCTGCGAAGTACAGCTTCATAAAACATATCCAATGAAGATACTAATCCCTGTTGTTCGAGAGCACGATTAATGGAATTAGAATAATTATTCCAGGAGATTGTTGTGAATTTTTGTAAAATTGTACTAAATTTCTGTGGTACATCATTAGTAGTACTATAGGGTGGTAAATTTCCAGATTCTAGTTGTCGAATCTCTGTACACAACTCTAATCTTGCTTTCACACGTCTTTTAATTTCTCTCAGTACGCTTTCGACGTTGTCTTGTGTTAATTCAGAACTTGTAGGCTGTATAATATTATCATTTAGAGTATTTATCAATAAAACTAGTTACGGCAATGGTTACATAGAAAATTTCTTACCACTTGTTCACGTGCATCAGGCGAAATGAAATGCAATCCTGCCATCCGTTGCGCCCATTTATATGGAATTCCTAATCCAAGTGATGCAAACTGTCCTAAGTTATGCCGACCTAATTGATAATTGTTAGCAGGATTTGGACTTTCTAATCCCAAATCTCTTGGATACAATTCACGTAAAATTGATTCTGACACCAACATATCCCTATTATTAAAATAAATTGATTTAAAAGCTCAAATGAAATAAAAAATGCTTTTACAGTGGAATCCGGTTATTATAATTTAAAACCTCTGTTTAATGTTATTAGCCGATTATTATTCTCAAAGATTGCAAGTCCCAAAGCGATCATAATAAATGAATTCCACTGTATTAATAATTATGTACCCGGTATTGGTACTCCCAACTCCTTCAGTTTTCAATTTTGATTCCACGGTCACAACTTTCAAAACCATCATATAAAAGAACTGTAACGTAAGCTTTGTTTCATCTGAAAATAAATCTAATATTTAAAAATATTTCATTTTATTAGGATTAATACTTTTTTTGCGATACTGACTTTTCAGTTTAATAACAATTTTTACGTGCAAAGGATGTCTCTGGACTAGTTTAGTTCTTTTTTCTTCCTGTCTGGCTTCTCTGGACAACCTATGATGTCGCTTTTTATGCACAGGAGTTTCTTCGATAATATTCTCAGAGACATTTTCAGGATCAGAGTCTGATTCTTGCAAACCGTCTTGATTATTTGCACGCTTTGCTTCTTCTTCATCACCTTCCACTTTTACCATTATAGAGTTATCTATGGAGAAAATTTATATTAGAAACATGACTTAGAACGTAACACGTTTTAATAGTATAAAGCAATGATGAGCAGATCAAGTGCCCACTGAAGAGCTCATGAACACCGGTGTGCGCGGTACGTGCTGTAAGAAGTTATGAGACACAGGTACAGAAAATATTGAATTTTAAAATTTAAAATTATAGAAGTTTGGAAATTTAGAAATATAAAAATTTTTAAGTTAAGAAATTAATTATTCATCAGTGCCCGCCTGTACACATCACTTGCACTTCCGGGCACAGTCGCCCATCACTGATGTAAAGTATACCATATGCGTCTCTGTATGCAGATGCTTTTGCATAAAGAACATATAATGGTGAAGGAAGTAACGTTGCTTTGTAATGTTCTTGTCTAATTTTATCCAATGGCAAACCAAGACTTTCTTGTAGCGGCTTACTTGCCTAAAAAAAAATAGCTTAGATTTCAATTTATTACCACTAAATTATAATTACAAGTATAAATAATGACACTTACTTCTAGTATTGAACGAAGCTGTGGTGCAAGATTATCAAGCCTGGTTTGCTTAGAATCTATACTTAACGCTACTGCTTTCTTATTTTCCGTCAATTCATCACATAATGCAGCTAACTGTTTCCTTTGTGTTAATTCCCATTCTAAACGTGCTAATCTCAACTGATGAGGATTGTTTACTGTTATATCCTAAATGTATTATTTTATATTAGAGACATTACTGTTTATAATGCTCTTTTTAGTGTAACTAGGTAAAGGCCAGAGTGGTGCCCCTCCAAAAATGTCTAAGGTTCTATAATTCTGATATACTAATATTTAAAAATTCTCAAATTCCAAGATTTTCTCGTAAAATTTTGCACAATGCAAGATATTAAATACTTGACACTGTTAAAGCTTGGAAACCTAACAGCTGATCCACATTTTAGAGAAGGGGCAGGTCCACCCTGAACTTTACTCATTAGTTACATCAATGAATACTATACAATCATTAAATATTAGTTTCAATCTCCATCATACCCGTCTAGAAATACTTTCAGGTGCTTCTTTATAAAATTCTTCTTCTGAAACCAGTTGTATTAACTCATCTTTAGATCTACACATCAAAGGATGTTCATTAATACATTATAATTATTATATTAAAATTAGAATAAGATATACTTACTTAAATTGTAGACATTTAATAACTTCTTTTTTCAAATGCATCACTTCATATAACAAATTTTGTAAATGTAAATGCCTACTGTCGACACTGCTTTTCGAAGATACGAGAGAATCTCTTGCAAACTTTGTACGAAATTTTTCCATTCTATTTAATTTCTTCAATTCAATAAATGCTAATGACGTTTGAACTTGAAGCTCATGTATTTCATCTTTGGTCTACATAAAACACAATTTCCATTAATAAAAAGCTGATATAATGTTTAAAGAATGCAGTATTAAAAATACAGACACTTGGATCATTGGAGCTTTTCAGCTTTGCTATTTTATTCATCGCTTTACGTATACTGTCACAAGTTGATAAAAAGTTTTCTGAGTCGTTCTCTGGTAAACGTTCCATAGCTTCCTTTTCCTCATAACTTATTATAGCCTAAATAAAAAATATATTTAATTCAATATTTCATAAAAGTTTATTGTAATGCAGTAGAATCTGCTTATTATGATCAATTCAGAACTTGCAATGTTTCAGGGCAATAAACAGCTGATGATATTAAACACAAGATAAAAATGTTCATTATTAAATTTAATTTATTACAAACAATTACAATAATTATAATCCTTATCCACTACAACAATATATTTTGAAAATATAAAGAGTATACTTCGGAGAAAGATCTATTTATGTATTTTCTTTAAATTCTTGTCATGCATTCATGTAATTATGATAACAATAGTCAATTAATAACAGTATCTGTGATTATAATAATGGGATTTTATTGTATTAATTCACCTTATACATATCTCCATCTTTAAGAGATACTCCAGAATTTCCACTGACTGATTTTCTCCTCTTCTTTGAGGTATCAGATTCGCTCTCTTTTCCCATAATTTCTGTTTGTATTACTTAATGCATATATAAAGAAACAATATTTTAGATTTCCACAAAATATTTATACAATTATATAAGTATGTTCTTAAATTTGTTATTAAATATTTGTAAACATCATATCTAACCTTACACCACTGACTACAGATGCAAACACACACCATATATATACATATATATATTCATACACAGCTGACTCTAGTATGAATAGTCTATAGAAACTCTATGGGTCGCACATTTTAGCTAAGGGGTCCCTGACACCCCTTGACAATATCTGGTCGGTATGCAGAGCGCGCCACCGATGCATCGGGGTCCCTGACACCCCGGATGCCATAATGTCGGTAATCAGAGTAATGTTTGGGGTCCCTAATACCCCAAGATGATAACAAGCGCCACCGATGCAACGGGGTCCCTAACAACCCGGATGCCATAATGTCGGTATCCAAACAGCGTCACCGGTGTTTCGGGGTCCTTGATACCCCAGGATGAAATCAGGTCCGTATGAAGAGGGCACAACCAGTATAATTTTTTTTCAGTGTATTTAATTTACTTCATTTCTTTTTTTTGCTTATTAAATAAGCTCATCGAAGGGGAATAACATTTATGATTATATCCCTCTTCTGGGTCTCAGCCGAGGACCCCACTTATTTTACTTTTTCCAGTTATTTATATAATTTTATCCCTCATTATAGGCTAAGGCCATCTCAGTATCCCTTACATCCCTGCATTCCTTCCATCCCAGCATTTCTTAAATAATGGTAGGGGTGAGAAGAATGTAGGGATGAAAAGAATGTAGGGATGAAAAGAATGTAGGGCTGAAGAGAATGTAGGGATGTATAATGTATGTACAGGATGCAGGGATGTAAGGAATGCAGGAATGTTAGAGATGCTGGATGTTAGGATATTTTATGCTGTAGATTTACATGTTTATCACAGATTTTACTGGATAAAACATTAACAAATATACGTATTAACATGAAATAGTTATTTAACATATACATAACAAGCTCACTATATTAGAATATACGTATAACATATACAGATACATATATAAATGTATTCAAGATCGCCAAGGCATGATATATTATATTGATACTTCTAATAAGATTCAATTTAACATCATAGATTCTTATTTCTCTGAAAGCATGAAGTTGTACTACATAAATTGTGAATTTGTACCTTTGTTTTTTTTAAATAATGAAATACTTGTGAAGGCTGAACCTCATTCAATATTACTAGTAATAACTTTTAATATTACAATTATTTATAAATCATTAATTTTTCTTAAGTATTACCAATGCATTATTAAATAATAAAAAAATAGTAGGATAAATTGTTAATTTAAAAGAAATTAACATAATTAACTAAAGTCTATTTAGAAATAATTCCAAACTATTATAAATAAAGTGTAAATAATAAATAAAATTTGAATCAAACTAGAAAGAAAAATGTTTTCAAATGCCTAGAAAATCTGCTAATGAAAATTATAAAAATTTGTCAGTCTTCTTTCAATATGTACCTCATATAGTTTATAAATATAATCCTAAACAAAACTACATACAACAGTACACCTCATTATTTATTTTATATTTAATTAAGATCACATACACGCACACATTTTTTTATGAATTTCAAAACTTAATGTTGTTCAATGAAATGAAAGGAATCATCGTGTCTGAAAACTGTAGACCTGTTTACATACAGTATTTGATTTTTTAAAAATTTGTAAATCTACACTAAAATAAATATATTCACTTACATAAATAGTTTTGTTCTGAATGCAGAACAAAATCTTGTACTTCTTACAAGATTTTACTTTAACATATAAAATATAATAAAATAATATTGTTGGTAATAAATGAGTAATTGATTTCATTATCCTACATATTTTAAAAAGTATCTATCTTTATATCGAACTAAATATGAGTATAACAATACAAAAATCTTAGTAAAAAACAAGAATTGTTTACAAAAAATAAGCTACAATGCATTTATAAATATATAAATGCAAGTCTAATAGTATAATACTTTGTCGATAATATGTGTCATAAACACAGAATACAGTTTACAACCTTCTAAAAAACTGAAAGTCAAAGATATTATAAAATATAAAAAAATTTGCGATATACTTGGCACTTTAAGCCTCGCTCGTATCACAATGGATAAACATGTACATGTATCTGGCATAACTGACATAGGAAGCCCAATGAATGTTAATAATAAATATACAAATAATTATCTTAAACTATTTCGACACAGCCAATGACACATTAGTCGCATATGATCATAGCTCTATATAGAATATAAGTTATATATAAAAAAGTAAATTTTTCAATTTAACATTTACAGAAGCATATATCATATTATAGTTATTTCTCATTTAAAATATATTTTATTACTTGACCTTCTCTTTATTGAAGTAACGCTGATGTTGGAGATGGAGGTAACGATGGTGAATGTGGTTGTCTTGTAGTAAAAGTTTCTATTTCGTTACAGTGAAATTGACATACTGTACTAGATGTACTTAACGTAGATTCTGACCACATTCCTCTTCCCTTAATCTTTCTTCTAGTTCTGTTATTATCAGTATTTGCATCAGGCACATTTCCAGATTCTCTTTTACCAAAATAATTCCGTAACAGATTTAATCTACAATTATTATAATCAAGTTAATTTCTGAAAGATTCTATTTACAACACAGGATTGTACATTGAAATCAAAGTCATTCACCTGGGGTATTGAAACTGAGCAAATTGAGATGACGGACCTATTATTGCTAATACTGGGCATAGAAAAAAGGTAGCGTATATCCAGCTTATACCCATCACAAGTAACAAAAACATACCAATTTGTATATAAGCTAGTACACAGGAAGGTAACATAAGAGCACCAGCAGCACCACTTGTAAGGGAGGCCATTAAAGTTGGACCACCCATTTGTGTGAGAGCTGTTTTAACTCTATCCTCTCGTTCTTTAGAAGCACATGTCCTATAACTTACTACATAATGCAAGCTAAAATCTACAGCCAAACCTAAAAACAATATAAATGTCATTATACAATTAACAAAATATTAAATTATACATATATTGATATGTACCTATAGCTGTAGATACTGCAACACTTTCTAAAACGTTTAGTTTCCAACCAAGAAGAATTAAGCCAGCAATTGTTACTATAATTGCGGCGCCAATTGTTACAATCGCGTATAAACTTATAAGAGGATTGAATGTTACAAAAGCTAATACTATAAGAGCTAGGGTTAACGAAACCCCCATTGCCCAAAGTGTACCTTCGTACAATGTTCGTTGTAATTCATAGAACTCCAATCTACTAACAAACCATCCGCCACGCATCCCAATTGGAGCACTTTTTAATTGATCTTGCATCCAATCTTCAACCTATTAACATTTTTTAATTTTTTTAAATGGATGCTTTATTAATTTTATACTTGTAATTACTATTGTAACATAGCAGAATGTGTACCTGATGAAAAAATTGATCCATACTTGAAAATGAAAGACTATAGTTATATACACTGTCGTATTCGACGACCAAAGCTTTAATTTTTGGCGTTGGCATTGTTACCAAATTCGTTTCATTCGATACTTGTAATTGGGTGAGAACTGGTTCGTTTAAAAATTTTAATCCAGCAGAGACACCATTACGAACCCATAAGTGCGAAGGTGTACGATATAATTCTGCATTAGCTTCGGCCGCACATCGTTGTAAAACGGTAGAATTATATGGAAATCTACTTTTCTCACAACATGGCATATAATTAATACGAGAATCAATAGGATCTTCGCAACGTCTCCGCATCCAATTATTTAACGATTCGATGAAACAATTAGGAAGTAATGGTCCTAAGGTCTCACGGTAGAAAGGTTGAGCTCTTAAATTGTGACAGAATTTTTCAAGCCATAATTGCGACTCTGGATGAGACACATCAAAAGATTCGTCCCACTCTGGTGTACCAATTAAGTCAGGATCGAGATAATTACCATTGTCAATTGGTTTTACACCCCATACAAATCTTAATGGCAATACATCTCCGTTATCAACCTGAAATTGTAAATTTTTTTATTACTTTTTGAAAAATTTTGTCAAACGATTTTTCAAATCTTTTTATACTTACTGATTCGTGCTTTTCAAACCAGAATTTTCGGGAATATATTAAATCATACTTTTCGAACGGATGAGAACTATCAAATAATTGGAAATCAACACTATCTGGCAATTGTAAGCCTGGATATTGAAAAACAATGATGCAACATATTATTGCTACGATACTCAAACTTAGTAGCCAGCACCATCGAAAATTAATAACTGTTTTTGTAAGAGTAGCGTTAAAATTGTTTGTTATTTTATCTTTAAATAATCGTGAAGGTCGGATAATTTTACGAGTTATAAAATGTGCAGGAGATAAAGCGCCTAATCTAAATCGTTCTGACACAATTACACATGCTGGTAGCCAAGTAATCATCAAGAAGAAATTAGCGATAATAGTCATTCCTGAAAATAAACTAAAAGTTTATGTGATTAGTAACATATTATATATGTAGTAAATATTTGTAATTATTTTACTATTGATTCAAATTTATACCTGAAGCAATTGATAGCAGTAACGTTACTAACAATTGATGCGAAAAATGCTACTGCAGTAGTTAGAGACGTAACAAACATAGATGGAACAGCATGTTTCATAGTTTCTTGTACTAATTTAACTAATTCATTGTTTGATATCTTTTGTCCTTTTCCTTTCTCCCAAATTTTACAATATATAAATGCATCATCTGCGCCTATTCCTTAAAATAAATAAAATTATATATTTTTTTATATTTTATTATTATAAATTATATTTTTAATTACTTTATAGATTCTTACCTACTGCAACAATGATTGCTAATAAATTCATGAATGGGAAAAACTTAACATGTAAAACCAAAGTGTACAAAGCATATGAAATGCCAAGACTAAAAATTACTGCAATAATTGTTGTGACAGTTAACAACAATGAACTAGTATATGCCCATATGCAAATTGTTACAAAGGCAAAACCAGTAAGCAACAGAATAGAATCTGATACCAACAATTGATCAAACAATGTACTTTTTAAACCTAATTGCATTCCTTTAACACAAAATTTTCCATAAGATAAGCCACCATTGTTTAATTCTTTATAAAAATCTAAAGTGGCTGAACTTGCAGCTATTGGCAAAAATATCATTGCATATTTCAATGTTGAGTTTAATTGATTCTGAGAGTCTTGTTTCTGTAATAGGAACATCAGAACTTTATATTAGTAAACATTTTATATATTATCTTGTAATAATGTTTTTCATCAATATACTTACATGCTTTAAAACAAAGTCAGTATCTAATAAATAATGCAGTAAATGGTAAACTGCATTATGTGCATAACATTCAGCTGGGACATGCCTTTGACAATTTAAATCTTCTGCACAATTCGATGTTAAATGATGATTTTGATAAAAATAAGAACATCTTTGTAATAGAATTTCTACACGATTCAGATCATTTTCTGTTACTCCTAAGCAGGAACTTCTATTAGATAAAAATGCAACATAATTTGCTGGTGACCAACTTCTGCAACACTTCTCTGCCACATTGTTATGTTCCCCTTGCATTTGACATAAAGATGGAAAGTGAGAATTTAAACGAATCTCTGCATCAATATGGCATTGTGCTAATACACCTTCCATTGACCATAAATTTGTGTTTTTAGAATCTCTACCAATAACCACCCTTGCATAGGCAGAAGATGGTAGATTGCAAAAAAAATTCTCACTGTCAACATAATCTTCATTTTTGTATTCTTTTACTATATCTAATCTATTTTTATTTTTTAATTCCATCAGCTCTTCCCATTTGTCCTTAACTGTGCCTTCATCTATTTTCTGTTTGTTATCAGTTACTTCTTTTAGATATTTCTTCCCTCCTTTCCTTTTATTCTTAGGTTTCTTTCTAACAATACCTTGGCTAATCCAAGTATGATTCTGTATGTTAACTGGGTTCTGTAAATTCTAAAATATCGTTATTATATCAATTGTGAATACAATAATGACAAGATATAACTACAATATTTTAAACAACATATTATATACACAATTAATATAATATACTGACATGTAATCCCTAATAGAAGTACCTGTTGATTTAGTTGCTGTACATAATAATAATATTCTAAAGGATTATCAATCAATTGTCCTCTTGGTTTACTTGCTTCCAATAAATTTTGCCAAGTAATCAGTCGTTGTGCTAACATAGTGCCTCTTGCTTCAAAGCCCTTAACAAAATAAAGAAAATATAAAGTAATAAAGAATATGTACATGTACTTCTTGCATGTTATTTATATTTACTTACTAGTTGCGGATCAGAAAAATCTGGGAACTTTTTGACAGCCAAAGGAACAATCAAGCATGTTGAAGAAAATATGAATATTGCTGTCAAAATGCTATAAGGATAATGAGCTACCACACGAGAAAACCACCACACTTCCATTTTGATAATTATACTTTTTCTTTCAATTTAAATTATATATCATTGGAAGTGCCATAAATTGCTCAGATTATACGTTGTCATAATAGTGTAATAATGTTATTTCTTAAATTTTTTAATTTAAATGATTCACAATATAAATAAAATTTCGTAGTATAATATTGTCAAAAAAAGCTCTTTATACGTGCATCTTGAAGATCACTCTGTACAATACACAATACTAACATTTTTTTAAATAAAGTTTGAAAGGATTTTACGTTTCTTTCTTACTATAATTTCCATGAAACTTACATCGTTTTTTTACATCAATGTTTTGTTTATCATCTTAGAATTGTAGTAATAAATATGAGCGTAAAAGGAACAAAATTAACAGGCACTATTTATGTTAGATTTTTAATGAAATTTTTCAGAAATAAATGTAATTTTATGCAAAATGTTAGAGCATGATTTTCTAATTTACAAAAAGAATATGGACTTCCCACTTTAAAGGGGTGGCACGTGTTTACATCGGTGGTAATAAATGGAATAATCCATGAATCTAAAAATATATGAATAATACACGTACACCGGGAAGTCGGGAAGACTTCGTGTTGCAAGCGTGCATATTTAGTGATCCATTCAGATCCACTCTACTATAGTCGATAAAGTAGATGCACCATGCATAGGTGTGGTAAAACAGGTACGAATGTCATACAGACTTTACAGAATATTATTATAACATTATAATTTGTAACTATTATTAGAATAATTACAATAAGGGAAATAAAAAAATGACTCCATGATTATAAAAGTAAAAATATGTAGATTTTTAGTGTATTACATATATCATACTTACAAAGTTAATCTTAACATATGAATAGTTAATATTACAATTGATATATACAAATATTTTAAATTTGTTAACAATATCAAAATAATCATGGCAAATATTGTTCTCAACATTAATTTAGAAGCAATTATTGCCATTCAAATCTAATAATTTATTAATACTGGCATAAATTCAAATGTCAGCAACTTATCTAATTGCCAGTAGCTTTACATTTACATACCTCCAATATTTTACAATATTGTAATTTATACAATCATGACAATATGACAGAATGTTTGATTTTAATGTTATTGATTTTTACAATTGTCTTTAATTACATGGACAGAACAGAAAAACTTAAAATTATCCTAAAATTGTCAGTTAAGGAACAGACGAGCGAATTTATACTTTTTTTATTAATGCATCTAGTATGAAACTTAAAAGCCAATGTTATAATTTAATGTACTGACTTGTTTAACTCTAATATTCTGCACTTTTACAATTTAAAATTTTTTAATTTTTTCTACATATGTGTTTTTTTTTAACTACCTGTATAAAAGCTTTTGGAAAGTGATCAAATATATTTTTATAAATTTAATTACAAATTTAATGTACAAAAGCATTTAGTACATAAAATGGTGTACATCAGAATCCAGCTTACACAATTCTATTTGACTGGCAAATTGTACATTTAGTGTTTATGTATACATATAAATATTATTCTAATAGTATACATTTAAATTTATTTCCAATGGTGCTTTGGCAAATACGTTCTCATAGCACCATAGAAGTGCAGTTTCATTTTGAAGCATATAATTTTAGCTAATCTTTGTACTACTTTAACCCATTTATACTTCAACTATGAAATGCAATACATTACTCTTGGATAAAAATTCAACAATACTTCTGAATGAATAAAATTTTGCTAAATATAATAAATAAAATTGCTTTTTTTCTGAATCCTCTAATATTAATTTAGGCATTCAGTGCTACACACGAAAATAGTGTAATTCAGTCGTTTATCAAAACGAAGTTAACAATGCTATACAGTATTATTTTCTGGCTGGTAAAATAAGCCAGATGTGAAATCTTTTTATTCTTACAGTTTGTACATTAATCTAATGAATTGAATTTCAAATCTCATGATACAACCAAAATAATTAGTTTTCTATATTGCCTTCATAGAAGGACTCACATTTTTCTAACAAACGTAGAACTGGGTTTATGTTATAAGGAAACAAAGCTTTAGATACTAATCTGTCAATTGCTAAACGAAGTCTTATTAATATTGTCATGGTATCGTCTAATTCTCTTCCACAACATGAGACAAACTCTGTCCAATTTCTTTTAACATATTTCAAGAATCTCAATAAGTATAATAAGAAACAGGTTTCATTACTAACAAGTAAATCTAACAGAACATCTGGATCATGTGATACCGCGTGTATAAATTGTATAAAAGTTAAAGTGGGACTAAGCATATGACCAAGGTCATTCTGTGGAGGTCCTCTGTAAAACAAACCAACTGCTACATCCAAACAGCATACCATGCCTTCGATCAAAAAATCGTCTTGATCATGAAACATCTGCACAACCCATTGCGACAAAGGCATTTCAGGATGGAATGGCATTAATGTTTTAACACATTGGTCGAGCTGCCTTAAAACTTCTCTTATACTCCTCTCGATAACTGCCATATCAGCATCAAGATCTTCTGCTTCTGAACCCAACGAAGAGTCACTGGAATCGCTACGTGTCTCTTTAACTGTCACAGCAACACTTTTTAAAACTAAAAGCACAATTTTTTGTAGAAGGGGTCGATCTCCTTCACCGGAACCTCCTCCAAATCTTCCAGAACCATGCCTGTATGGTAAGGCATCTAATAATCTCCAATCTTTTACCGCACGTACAATTAAGTGTGCAAGAGAACAAGGTTCATCTGGAAGTATATCTTGCAATGCTAAAGTACTTCCATAACAGAGTACTTCGTTAAATAATCCAAGGAGATGTCTCCAAATGACACCAGGAACACTAGCATTTAATAGTACAACCAAATTATCTAGTTGAGAATAGAAAAGTTTGGTATCTATAACAGATAAATTAGCTTTTACAGAAATAATTGACTCCCATAAGTCAAGAAATGTAATGACAACTGACTCGTGCTGAGGTGTATACGAACTAAGAATGGCATCAAATTTTGATACTAGGATGGTCCATTTGGATTCTAATGCTTTGACACACATTGCTTTTACAGGTGTACTATCAAAACTTTCTGCATCTGAAACTGATATTGTGTTACAGTGCGACGGTGTCACCATAGTTTCAGTATCTTCAAGGGGATGCATGCCGCAGTCCTTATGCTCTACAACTCTTTTTACAACATCTAAGGTAAAAAGCATTTGACTCGGAGAATGAGTATTCACCAAAGATTGAGTTAGTTTCTCTAACCATGCTGTTTCAATGTTTTCCTTTGTTACAATAAAAAATGATGCAAGAACTCTGCTAGCAGCAAATGATATAAATTTGTTTGTTGTAGAAGATAGTTCAATTATTTGATCTATAATCCCATGCTCGTTTCGCGCCAGCGCATCACAAACATCTACCACTCTTCTGCACATAACACCTCTAGTGTTTTGTTTAATAGCTAAATCAAATAAAAGCTGTAAAGCACTTATAAATTCTAATGTTTGATCAGGTTCCCATTCTGATAATATCGAAGATCGAAAAGTGCCATCAGCAGATTCCACTGTTGCACTAGTGAACGGTTTACGTAGACTGCTTTCCGGTATGTTACATAAACATTGCGCTAACAAACTATTCTGTAGCTGCTCAATATCTGATAATGTATCTCTTTCAACTTCATTATTCTCAATACGTTGTTTCTTCTTTGCTGGCTCCTCCATTGTGTTATTAGGAGGACAGTAATAACAGTGCCAAAGCACCATTAGTAGCACTATTCTTGATGCTTTCTCCTCATAGTCTATGATGTTTTTCCATCAGGTTATCTTCATAATATATAAAATGCTCCAAGAGACGAAATACCGTGTAAGTTCAAAATGAAATTTAGTCAACATTAGCTTGTCGTATTTATAGAAGCCATAAATATTTCAACTGGAATAATGTACCTGTATTAACATAATAGAGAAAAAAATCAATTAAACATTTTAGAAATTCACGCTTACAGTTTGCATTATAAGTAATGTTTATATAAAAAAAAATTTAGTTATGACAATTGTACATGCTGAATACTATAAAAATATAATAGATGAAAACTTACAGGTATAATTGATTCTTGCTTTTATCGACTTTTTGAAATATTTGTAAATTCCAACACCTTCATAGATACGTGCAAAGAAGTGTGTGTACATACATATATATATATATGTTTACATATTCATTCATACAAAGATGTATGCGTATATTTTTCTTATGCACTTCGATTAATTAATTAATTAATGTACAACATGTTTTTAACAAATTTTGAATCGTATTTATTCTCAGATACACTCAATAAACGGTAACCGTAGAGTTTAATACAGGTTGCACATGTAATACATAAACCGACGCTTGCTGATACGTTAATATACACACAGAAAGATTCTCTATCAATATCGTGACAGACAGTTAAATATGTCAGCGGAATATTTGACAGCACTATTTTAGATTAACACCGTATTTCACTATTTTAACACTGTAAATATATTATTGTTTGTGCTTGAAGAATTTCTTTTGACTAGGAAGTGACAGAGCACTCAACAACTTTGCTCTGTTGCCACGTATACATGCTACCGAGTAAAAATAAGAAATACGGATTTATATCTTTTAGCCGTAGATGTATTTCCATTAAACAATTCATATCTTACGTCAAGTGGTAAAATGTTACGTTGATAGTCAATAAGACACGAATTCTTCGTGTTTATTAGATATTTTTCGGGTGGCATCATGCAGAGCTGCGTAACACAGTAGCTCCTCCTCGTACATTCCACAATGTACTGAGTGTGAATTATTATAATTAGTAGATTAATTGCGTTCAAATAGCGATCGAAGTTTATTAAATATTCATTAAATGTCTTTTCTTTAATTTTTCATAATAAAAGTAATCAAAATCAAAAAGTCGTATAATAAATACAGGAGATGATCGGCAACTCTGCATCGATTGCAGCGCTCCAAAATTTATACAGATCCTTATTTGTCGTATAATTTGTATTTTGATAATTGTGTACATAAATAAATTTGTAAATAATATCTTGTAATTTATTTTTGTAGCAAAAATTATATCATAAACCTATAATCTACATAATAAAGCGTAATTTTATTGAAATCTGATTGATAATATGTATATGTAAGAATTGTATCACTGTATTATCACACAATAGGAACTAAAATCATTTGATTTTCAAATACATGTTATAAAAACAATTACTTATAAATTTACAAGCTAGAATTATGCATTTCATACTTAAATAATAGAAGTTTTTATTTCAATTTGTTTAGGATTCAGAGAATTTGTTTTTAAGAAATTTGTATTGACATCATCGCTTTGCCAACGTTCTACACCAGTATGTTATCACTGTTAAAAATAATCAAATGTATGTACATATAATAAATTGAATTATTTTGCAAATATTTAATAAAAATTCAAGTGATCAAATCGATGAATGGAGAGACTGTTACTGTAAACTCGCTTTGTCATTTTCCACCTTTCATATGGTAGTTAGAACCTATCTATATGCTAAACTGTCATGGGTACTTTCAATGACGTAGGACTGCCATATTTTTTCTATATGGGGCCTGCCAGGGGGTCAACCAAATTGTTGGGGGTTTGGAGGTGGCCATGCAAGATGTTTTGTGATAATCAAATGGTGCGCATAATAAACAATTAAATCAGTATAACAGCGGGGCGCGTCGTTTTGGCAGATATGCCTGAATCATTCGAACAAGCGATCCGGATTGGCAAAGAAAAAGCCTTTCACTCAAAACATCCTTCTTGCATGTGATAGGAATTTTACGTCACAAATTTGATCGGAATGAGAGTGTAGTGCCGCAACGAGGTTATAACTAGAAATTGGGACAATGGGCTTTAACATTTATCTAAGTTCTGTCTAACAGTTATTACATTAAACAAGTACTGTATAGTTTTCCTATGAAATACCAATTACTTCTACGATAGGAGTTGTCTTGGTGATTTTGTTGAATTCGTTGATCGCGAATGCGGTGCCCTACCCCATTGCACTATTTTTGTCTGTACGTTTTATTTACACGTATTTCTCTTGTTGCGTGTTTTCTTCGCCAAATATTTTGGCTATCTTTATAGCAGTTACGTAATTTCCGACGTGTGTAATTCCGGCACCATGGCCGATGATGAATTAAATGAAACTCGATTGTTTTACACCTAGTGGCGTGTGGATCATATATACCACGCAAAGTTAAAGGGAATTGATTTTTGACATTCTTTGCATAAGGGTATAAGAAAAGTTTAATGCGTGCTGGTAATTTGTTAATAACATGGTCAGAAAACGACTGCTACACGGTTGTAAACAATATTAATGTTTAAACAGTGAAAGTGTTTCAATTTAGATATGTCTATTGGAAATTATCTTCTTAAGGTAAATTATCAATTATACAGCTTTATTTATTATATTTTTCCATATTTTTAAATATTTAAGATAATTTTAAAAAGTTTAGTTATTTCACTTATAATTAACATATAACTTTATGCAGTTATGTTATTTTTAATTAAATGTTATTAATGTATAATGATTGAATTGAACATTATAGATTATAATTATAAAGTGAAATTTCTTAATTTCAATTGGATTGTATATGTATGTATGTATGTACATATAGAAAAAGTTATAATGATATAAAATATTTTAGGATTTTCATCACATCATAATGTGGTGGTTTGAAATATTATTAAATAATATTATTAAGGACAACAGAAGTAATATCCAAAGATTTTGGTAAGGGACAACCTTATCAAAAAAGAGACATGTCAGATTCATCGCAGCACCAATATAATCAACCTCCTCCTGATATTATGCCGAAAGGACTTGCGATCAATGGTATGTTACCAAATACATATAAATATTTTTCTACAAGATATAACCAAAATTTAAATAAAAATTATTTTCAATAGGCATAGGAGGCAGGTTACGCCAGTTAGAATCTCTTTTTATCGATGGTCCTGCACAAGGGGAGGGAAGAGTTGGCCATACATTTTCCATTGAGACACTCATTGATATTTTACTTGTCTTATATGATGAATGTTGCAATTCTTCCTTACGGCGTGAGAAGACTGTCTCAGATTTTATTGAATTTGGTATATATTACATATAATACACTGGTTCCTCGCTTTTATACGCAGGTTTTCATTTACGCGGTCAAAACCGGGTCACCATTTCTAGCGTAAAAACAAACCACACGGAAAAAAGTTTTTGCGCAAACCGAGGGACCAGTATACATCTGAGGTTTTCTATCATAATTTAGTTATCAGTCCGATTAATATCATCTGTTATTTTTGTAGTAAAACCTGTGGCTGCTTGCATAAAGAGTTTGCAATTGGCACGTGAAGATTTTGAGATAGTAAAAGTTATTGGCAGAGGTGCATTTGGAGAAGTATGTGTTGTAAGAATGCGCGGTTCGGACAAGGTATTTGCGATGAAAATTTTGAACAAATGGGAAATGCTAAAGCGTGCAGAGACTGCATGCTTTAGAGAAGAACGAGATGTACTGGTGTACGGTGATCGTAGATGGATCACAAATCTTCATTATGCCTTTCAAGATGACAATAATTTGGTACTATTTTTATATATATGTAATAGAAGTTATTATCACTTGTAAGAGTAAAAACATGTTATTTCTTTTGAATTAATCATGTAGTATTTGGTCATGGATTATTACTGTGGTGGAGATTTGTTAACACTATTGAGCAAATTTGAGGATCGCCTTCCTGAAGATATGGCTCGTTTTTACATAGCTGAAATGGTTCTAGCTATTGGGTCCATACATGACTTACGTTATGTACACCGCGATATTAAACCTGATAATGTTTTATTAGACGCAAATGGACACATTAGATTAGCAGATTTTGGATCTTGTTTACGATTGTTTGAAGACGGTACTGTACAAAGTAATGTTGCTGTTGGTACACCAGACTATATTTCACCAGAAATATTAAGGGTAAAATCGTACTTTTATGTTTCGTTATACGTTATATCTATATTTTAATTAATTAATTTTAATCGATATCTCTGTTCTATGAATTATAGGCAATGGAAGATGGACAGGGACAATATGGGCCTGAGTGTGATTGGTGGTCTTTAGGAGTATGTATGTATGAAATGTTGTATGGAGAAACACCTTTTTATGCAGAATCTCTAGTCGAAACTTATGGGAAAATTATGAACCATAAGGTAATAAAATTGTTTCACTTGATGTAATATACATTATCTATATACTAATGAACATTTTGTTCAATTTCAGAATTGCTTTGACTTTCCAACGGATGATATGTATGATGTTTCTGAAGAAGCTAAGGATTTAATGAGAAAACTAATATGTAGCTCAGAATTTAGATTAGGTCAAAATGGAATTGATGATTTTAAGGTATTATCTGATATTTTATTATCTTAACAAAACTTGTAATATTTATAATTAAAAGATAAATTGTGTACATTTTGAACAACGCAGAAACACCCATGGTTTGATGGAGTAAATTGGGAAACTCTTAGAGACAGTACCGCACCTTACATTCCTGAAGTTTCCTCGCCAACTGATACATCAAACTTCGATGTCGATGATACAGATGTTCGCAGTTCTGATGCTGTACCGCCAGCAGCAAATTCTGCGTTCTCTGCGCTTCACTTGCCGTTCGTTGGTTTTAGTTTTACTCAAGGCAGTTGCATATCGGATTTGGGTTGTTTATCTGCTGTTACTCAAAAGGACAAACGTGTACAGATACTCGAGAAAGAGAATGCACAATTAACGCAAACGCTCGAGGATTTAAAGAAACAGCTTAGTTTGAGTCATTCTTCGCCGGGAATATCACCAGATTCCAATAATGCAACAAGAAAACTTCAAGATGAAATAAATACGCTCACTAAACGTAACTGTGAGTTAGAATCACAATTAAAGTCAATGGAAGTTCCACGTGAATTACGCAACTTAGATAACGGTGATATCACAAAATTACGAGAATTAGAAAAATTAGTACGATCGCTTCGATTAGAGAAAGAAGAAGCTGTTAAAGATAAATTGGATGCACAAGAAAAACTTAAACTTCAAGATAAGGAATTAAAAGATGCTTTAACCCAACGTAAACTTGCAATGGCAGAATATACTGAAGTCACAGACAAATTGTCAGAATTAAGACAACAAAAGCAAAAGTTGTCCAGACAGGTTAGAGATAAAGAAGAAGAATTAGAGGTTGTAATGCAAAAGGTTGATAGTTTACGACACGATATTCGTAAGGCTGAGAAATTACGTAGAGAACTCGAAAATCGAGTAGAAGAAGCAATGGCGGAAACAAGTAAAGAAAGAAAATTACGCGAGCGTAGCGAAGAATATTGTAAGCAGATGCAGGAAGAAACGGAAAAAATTAGACAAAGGTCTATGGGAAATGATGTGAGCGCAAATCATGCATTAGCAACGCAGGAAATTAATAGATTAAAAGCAGAAGTCGAAAAACTCGAAGTTCAATACAATGAAAACTTGAATCAACAGCAAAGTAGGTTCAACCTTGAGATTCGCAGCCTTCAGGAACAATTACACGAAACTGAAACAAGAAGGGATTTATTGGAAAGGGAAGTTCAATTAACGAAAGAAAAATTAGATGCTGCAAGATTGGAAAACATTACCGATAGCGAGGAGACTATCAATGAATTAAGTAGACGTCATGAAAGAGAAAAAATTATGCTAGTCGAAGAGAACAAAAAACTTATGTTAGAACTTAGTACTCTTACCGATAGTGTTAATAGAATACAAGGTGAAAGACGTCAATTAGAAGAAGAATATGAAGAGTTAAGAAATAAAAAAGAAGCTATTGCACAGTGGGAAGCTCAGATTACGGAAATTATTCAATGGGTATCTGATGAGAAAGATGCCAGGGGGTATTTGCAGGTTTGTTTTTCTTTTTTTTTTTTTAATTTATGTAAAGTTTTGAGCAGTAGCAGCTTTTATAATTATGTCATTCATTAATTTCAGGCACTTGCTACAAAAATGACGGAAGAATTGGAGTTTTTAAAACACTCTGGAGGTGTAGGAGGTGTAGGAAGTGGTTCCACAATGGCGGATAAAAACTGGAGAAATCGTAGATCACAGAAACTTGATAAAATGGAACTTTTGAATTTACAAAGTTCTTTGCAAAGCGAAATTCAAGCTAAGCAGGCAATATCTGAAGAGCTTACCAAGACACGTTCAGATTTAATTGCTGCTCAAAAGTAATTATCATAAACATGAATCGTGTATAAAATTCTAATTCTACGAGTAAATATTTTTCTATTTATGTGTTTACAGAGAGTTGAGAGATTTTAGACAGCGGTTCGATACGCTTACACACGAGATAAAACGCAAAGAAATGCAAATAAAAGAGTTGCAAGCAAGACTTGACACAGGCGATGGCTGTAAGTACATTTCAATTGACAATGTTACCAAACAAAATTTCATAAAAGTTAAATTATTGCGTTTTTCGAAAAATTTTGTATCGACCATGATTATACAAACTGCTGCGGTTTATACTATGTATGTAATTTATAAACGTTTTGATTTATCTCGCGCAGTATTTAAGCGATAAATATATATTTATCTAGTCACTATTTTTTTGCAATAATAATGTTCTTTATAAATGTAAATTATTTTTTGTAACAATTATTTTTATGATTATATATTATATTTGAGGATATTTAATAAAACTAGTTCAGAACAGTTTAAATGTTATTGCAAAAAATATTCATATATAAATCTATACGTAGATATGTTATGTTACGATTTTCTCGGTAAACAAATTTGCATGTTATAGTAAAAAATCAGTAGATTGAAGAACGTGTGAAGTTTGTATCAGGAATCATAAATGTCTTTCAAATTTCTTTAGATATAAGATTTTAAGATACAGTATACACTTCCCAATATTATCAGTTAATATTTAATATTTAAACAGTGCAATTTTTTTATGATCTTTGAATGATTTGTATGATTCTTTATACATGCATATTTATGCAAATATTGACAGTTATGTATTATGTTAGTTTTTTTATATTATTGCTGAAATGAGAATTACCACTTATAGTGATAACTTTAGTTTAACAATTCCTTTGATTTTAATGAAAAAAAAAATGTAGTGCTTTTAAAAAGTATGAGTACCATCTAGTTATTTATTACCAATTGCAAACTATGCAAGTAGACACTGCATTTCAACTAATGGATTTATTTGGAACTGGTATGAGTCGGTGTGTGAATAATTTTTTTTATTATTTTTTTTTATTATTCGATTTCTTTGTTTTTGTATATACAAATATTTAGATTTATTGTACTGTTACAATATAGATAAAAATATACAAATGCAACACATAATACATAAACTTCATAATTAAGCATATAAGTTTTTTTAGTAATATATGAAAAGAAATGATGTATTTTTAATGGTATCACACTCATTACGTGCAATATATATGTGTATATATATATAAGTTATTTTACATGTATTCAATCGTTATTTGGATGAAACATAAGGCACTTAAATTATGGAATGTAACGTTCTCTGAGATTATTAAGTCTCAAAATTTAATGTGACATTCTTTTGTTCACTGTACATGTTTATATTCTGGAACATTTCTATCATTGTAATTCATATTTGAAATAGAAACAACATTGTACGTACAATGTAAGATATTTATAACTACTTGTTACCAATAATAGAGATCGTTGCTATTGGGATATTTATCCAGCATAGTAATTCGGTTGTCCGGTACGGTATGCGATTCTGATTTCTAGACTACAAAGTGCCTCTGTTTATTGGCGTAACGAGCTGTGTCTGGGGCCTCTTGTTGCTCATCTTCAAACTGTATTTGTGACAGCTGTCCTATCCAGCAAAACGTCAAGCAAATCTCCAAACATCGTTAGCACCAAACCCCAACGCATCATCGTACATCAGCCGTCATCACCCCTACCAGTAATGCGTGCTCCCCGCGTCACGACATGTCGCTTATTAACTAGATTTGTTCCCGTCAACACATTCATCAGTCAGAATGCCGTCGCCATCGTATCGCCACCCGGTAAATGAAGTGGCAGCCAAAAAAAAAAACGCGATTTTGATTGACTAGTCAGCTGGGTTGCTAATTATTACAACACAGTGTTATGTTTTCTTAATTAATGATACAATAAGAAAACAGTAGAATAATATGAAATATCTTTAAAAAAGCATTAAATTTTTATCAAGTTTTAGATCTTATCTAAAACATAGCTCTGTGTTGATTTTAATGTAAATTACTATCAGAATCAATTATGTGTTTCTTTGTATGTTAAAAAATAATCGTTCCCCAAGTAAGGCTAGTGTTAGTAGTTCTTCATCGTTTTTAGGTGATGGTTGTTGTTTGTTAATCTTTCTTAGTAGCTGATAATTACTCAAATTTGTAATTACATAAATTAACAGGTATGTTGTGTCTGAATGTTTTCGCCTTTAGATTGTTTGGTATGCTTGCTATTTCTGCTGGTGAACGACCGAGTATCAACCCTTTATTTATTATTTTCTTTTCTTTTTTTTTTCACAATAACGATTACTACCTTAACAGAATTTGTGTGGTGCAAATTGCAGTGGAGTGATTACATTAAAAATATTTAAGAAAGACTGTTATGAAATTTGCAATGATTTAAACGTACACATTCGTAGAAAGAAAGCATAATTTTTCACTTTCACATTTTTCACTTTGTATCTTAATAGATTATGGATAAAAGTATTATGAGTATTTCTTTTCTTTTCTTTTTTTTTTTTTCATTAATTTTAACAGCGCCAAAAGTAATTTCAATTTTCTATATATTTAAACAAACATTATCTCATTACATTATGTTGGTTTTCTAATACCCTCTTTCTGTATTTCAGTTCTAGAACGTCCTACATCTCAAATGTCATATTTGGAACATTTTTTGAAAGAAACTGCAAGCAGTACACGTCACGGAAGCGCAGATAGCGTCGAAGCTGATATTGAAGATAATCGGGCACCAAGTATTTCCAGTAGTAAAAGCAATTTATCTGAATTAAGTATTGTAAGGATTAATTTTATACAATTAACATCAGTTTATATAAACTTGCAATATTTATTAAATTATAATATTTATAGGATCCAACGTCACCGTTGTCCCATGAGCTATTGAATAAATCATCCGCATCTCACGGGCAAGCCAGTCTTCAACCAAAACCAAAATCTCATCAGTTCTTAGTAAGAACATTTTCAGCGCCTACGAAGTGCAATCATTGTACTTCGTTGATGGTGGGCTTAACGAGGCAAGGAGTAGTATGCGAAGTTTGTGGTTTTGCATGTCACATGCCTTGTTGCGATAAGGTCCCACCTATGTGTCCTGTGCCACATGATCAAAGTAAATATTATTTCATTTATTATTAATGTTTTAGTATTAATTACTTTAGCTAAGTAATGAATCATTTTTTTACAGCAAAACGACCATTGGGTATTGATCCAACACGGGGAATAGGTACAGCTTATGAAGGGTATGTTAAAGTGCCAAAAATGGGAGGAGTAAAAAAGGGTTGGGTTCGTCAATTTGTGGTTGTCTGTGACTTCAAATTATTTCTTTACGACATTTCACCAGATCGTAATGCATTACCATCTGTGTATGTATCTCAAGTCCTAGACATGCGGGATGAAGAATTTAGCGTTAGTTCTGTTCGTGATTCGGATGTCATACACGCTACAAAAAAAGACATTCCTTGCATTTTTAGGGTAATTCTCGGAATTAATATCATTGTTATAGTTTCATTATCGTAGTTACTTCATCATTAATATTTCTTCTTTTTCATTTATTTAGATAACAACATCTTTACTAGAACCACCTGGCTTAAAGAATCACACGTTAATGCTTGCAGACACTGAAAGTGAGAAAACAAAATGGGTAGTTGCTTTGAGTGAACTACATAGAATACTAAAGAAAAATAATCTTCCTAATACAACGGTAAAATTGAATAACTGTGGATATGTTCTGGAAAAATATTATAATTTACAATTATACTGTTCATTTTTTTCAACACAGATTTTTAGAGCAAAAGAATTGTTAGATAATACATTGGCGCTTATTAAAAATGTGATGTCAGGAGCAATTATTGATCCGGATCGTCTAGTCATTGGTACAGAAGAAGGTCTCTTCTGTTTAGATTTAGATCGTAGTGGTACGTTACGTTTTATATATTCAGAGAATAATACAAGAAATTAAACATTATTGTAATTAACTGATATTACGCTTTCAGAGATTGCAAGGGTCGGAGAAGGAAAGAAAATATACTTACTGGAATATGTAACGGAAGAACAATTAATTGTAGTTTTAAGTGGAAAACAACGTCATGTGCGGCTGGTTCCAGTACGTGCATTGGATGGAGACGAAGTCGAATGGATTAAAGTTGCAGAGACTAAAGGATGCATTACTTTAACGACAGGAGTAGTACGCCGTAGTCCGTTAACTTATTGTTTGTGCGTTGCCATCAAAAAGCAGGTAGAAAATTTCTCTTCCTATATTTAAAAATTAATGTAATTACCATCTGTTGTTTTTAATATCGAATGTTTCTTTTTTAACTTAGAATGCATCGCAAGTGATTATCTATGAAATAACGCGTACCAAAACACGTCATAAACGTATACGTGAATTAATGTTATCATGTCACGCACAAACTTTGCAAATTCTCTCTGAAGGTCGATTCTGTGTTGGTTATCCTTCCGGCTTTTCTATCTACAGCATTTTAGGAGACCATCACCCTATTTGTGTGTATAAACCTTATTAAATGAATAATTGATTTAACGTATGGACAACCATATTCATTTTTCTTTTTTATATAATTTAGCATTGGTCCATTCTGAGAATACGCTCTTAGGTTTTCTCACGTACAGCGCTGTGGATGCTTTACGTTGTATTGAATTACCGCGTGGTGAATTCTTATTAGTCTTCCATACATTGGCAGTTTATGTCGATAGCCAAGGCAGAAAAAGCAGAGATCGTGAAATTATGTACCCTGCTGTTCCTACAGCAGTTAGTAAGTATCCTTCTAAGTATACATTAAAATTAAGTCTGGAATGTAATGTAACTTTGATTTTCAGGTTATTGTGAAGGTTACTTATTAGTTTATAGTGAAACTCACATTGACGTGTTTGACTGTACAACTGGAGACTGGTTACAAACGCTTAATGTTAAACGAGCACGACCATTAAATACTTCAGGCTCTCTAACATCTTGCATTATCAACGACATGCCACATGTTATTTTTCTGAGCAATTTACATCAACGTTAGTACATTTTACAGATTATATTAATTATAATCATTGTAACATTATAAAATGTATTCTGTTTAACACCATAGGAGAACTACTGAATTTAACTCCACTAGATGCGAGCGGTAGACAAATGACAAGACCACGAAGAAGGTTTTCATTGCGAGAAGGAAACAGAGCTGCTCGTCCTACTGACAGACGCTCAAAAATGATATCTGCTCCGACGAATTTCAATCATATCAGTCATATGGGTCCAGGTAATGGAATACAGGTAAGTTATTTAGATTTTATTAATTTTCACTGATATATTATATATATATATATATATATATACATGTTTTATAATTGGTTTTAGATTCAACGGCTGCTAGATTTACCTACTACTGTTGAAACAGCTGATCAACAGCATAGTGGTCATCATAGTGGCTCTCACCTTCATAGCAGTCAGCAAAGAGTAACAAATTTAATACATCTTTGTGGGTAATTTTAATATAATAGTTTTCCTAATATTATATTAATCGTTTATAGTTGTATGGTCCAGCACTTCAAACGCCAAGTAAACCAGCGCCATTGCCGCCGAGGCATCCTCCTTCTGATACTCGACGTCTTAGTTCTCATATATCTAGAAATTCAGGTTATTCACCACATAATGGTATACACTTAATTATGTTATTTTTTTTTTTTTTTTACAAAATCTTACATTCAATATTTTATGCAAATCATTTTTTTTTGGTCTTGCTTTTTCTGTAGGTTCAACGTCTTCGCGTAGAGGACCGGCGCCTCAAAGACCAACTGCTACTCCACCTTCGTTACCACGTACTCCTGTAGACCAAGTTGACTCGGAATCTGTGCACCTACGATCGCATACTCCACTTTCTGTTGGTAGCATTCCATCTTTACACGACAAGGTATCTGTTGTTTTTTTTTAATTTTTTTTTTTTTTTTTTTTTTATTATATAAATGTTAATCAAACGTGAAAAGTGATGATAAGAAAATATCCTCGTAATGAACGTATAAAACTTAATTTATATAGGAACACACCTCTGGTGGAAGTCCTAGACATTCAATAGCTTCAAACAACAGTTCAAATCCATCGACGCCACCAAGTCCCGCTCACGATCATGGTTCATCTTCATACGATTCATAAAAATTTATTTAACGCTTCTCATAATATTAGTAAGTTACTGTAATTATGTGCACCACCTAATTAGTAGGGTTACAGTATCTATGATATTGTCTTTTACACACAATAATATTTATGTTTGATTTTTCAACTGGAAAGTTATCAGTTTCTTTTTTTGTTCTTTCTTTTAATTTTGTGCAATATATTCTCTTGATATTGTACAATATGTTAACCATATTAGAAACATAACAAACGAGAATGATATTCGTATATGCAATTGAATTGAAAGGTTGCACATCATAAATAGTTAGTTCGATACAAAGATCTAATAAATACGTAAAGACCAGTGCTGACACGACATTGCAATAACTTTCTGGTTTTAAAGGATTTATACATAATAAGTTATATAATTAACAAGGCAATTTATAGTTAATGTAACGATAAATTATTGTAAATAATGTGTTTGGAAATCATTGAGTCAGCTTAACGATGCCATATATTATCGAAGCGGGTGTCGTTTTTCTATTTTTGAGTTTTTAATGCAGACCATGCATAATTTTAACTTTTGATCGTCATGACTAAATGTTTTTAAGTTAATCAAATCGAAATCTCAGTCAAATTATCTAGCAATAAAAGGATTAACCTAATTAATCTATCAATACCTACTTTTCAATGTAGGTATATAAAACAAAATAGTTTCAAGTAAAACGTATACTTAATCATTCGTAACGGCATAAACAAATTCAAAGGAAGTGAATCGATCTGATGCCTTATGACTAAACCATTTTTATTGCGTCATAATGCAGTAAGGTACACCATATTATTCAGCGTGTGAATAGTAGGAATAATCGTGCAATGTACTGGAAACTCCCGCTGATAATAAGTAGTTATTAAGCAAAATGGCTTATATACTTTTATGCAACGTATAAGTACTATATTTTCGACAAGAAAGGAACAATGTTAAATATTGATTTATCCTTACTGCAACGAAACCTGTTTTTTCGTTTTAAAAATGTGCCGTTTTGTTTATTTTATCACTAAAGTGACAAGATTCATTTTTAAAAAGCGTATATGTATTAAAAACCTAATGATCGAATATATTTATAAGTGCAATGCATAATGACTGAGAATAATATCGAAAATGGAACTAAGGCGATAAAGTATCATACTTTTTTTCTTCAAAAATGAAATTTTAAGTTTGTATTAACATATTTGTATAACAGCTTCAAGACACGTTGTGTACTATAACGTTTTTAATACTTTTATATTAATACATTTAAAAATTAACAAATGCAAGAAATTATAAATTGTTTTGAAATTACAGACAAAACATAATATCACATAATAGTTAATCAGTTACATTCACTTTTTTAATAGATATAAGATTAGAACAAAACAAGTGAAATTACGATAAAAATGAAAACATGATAACAAGTTTTATATGTTTTAATGTATAGAATATATACATTTTCCATGTACATTTATATAAATTTACTAATTATACTAGAAGAAAAGAAAAAGAGTTGGTAGAACAAAATAACTGTCTCAGGATTCTATGCCAGTAGTTAAAGTATAAAATTACATTTAATGGTTAAGAATCCCGAGGTGCTTGATAATTATACAGGAAATTAATGAAGATTGGAGACATATCTTTATCTTCAATAATTTAAATAATGTCATACAGTATAACAAGAAGCCAATTACTACAATATTGATCCAATCCTTCAGTACACGAAAACGAAGTGCATGTAAAGAATAATTTTGAATATAATATTGCATTTAAACTTTCATATATTTGTAATGAATTTTAATGGAAAAGAAAAAAAGTTTAAAAAAATCTCAAGACGTTTATGGAATATTGCAACGGTAAAATATTGATATGCTACATTCCTTGGAATTCTTTTTTATTTTCATAAAACAATGTCGAATATACATAAACAAACGAAATTCCAACTCTTTGAAAGATCCATCGTTAATAGACGTCAAAGTTTACCTAAGACAATTCTAATGTGCGTATAATGCCAAAAAAAAAGAAACAAAAACATTGAAATATCTCCATCACATTTGTGTAATAACGACCTGAACATATATATTATAAATAAAATATATATCAACTACAATAGGTTTGACATTCTTATATTTAAAAAATATTTAAAAAAAGACCGTTAATAGAAGAAAAGTGTTAAAGTTATCGAACGAAGAATGTATTAGCACAGGTATTGGTGTCCGTACCGGAATAAAATAAAGTTTAAAAAACAAATTCTAGAGTTATTCTAGAAATGTAATCGAGATATGTTTATAAATTATATAGTAATGTACGTATTATTGTACTTACCAACGGAATTCACTAATTTGTCGTCTCATCTGCCATTGTTACTTAAGGGTTCTAAAATCAAAGATACATGTGTTTACATTTCTGTTGCCTTCTATTCGAATCGAGTCTATCTATAAATGGATAGAACATACGAAGAAATAGTCACTTTGTATAGTATTGATTTTCTATTCTGTAAATAATTCAATTTCTAAATGAGCTCGCAGTTTCGAATTTGATTTTAGACCCTTTAAATCTATTTCCTTCTCTTTTTCTTTTGGTGTGCACATACGACGGTGGAAGTTTACATATGTCTTCTAATAACATGTAAAAACCACGCTATTAATTATAATTTTCTTTTTATGTATAATCAAAATATACGACTGGCATTCTGCACCAGAATAGAAGAATATGTATGCATATATAGATTGTACGATTCAATAGTTTACTTTTTTACGAATTGTTAGAATACTTTCTGTAACAATTAATAATGATTTATGTATCCCATTGGTTTAATACCAGTGCATGTAATGACCTGACTATTAATCCCTTTTTTTAGCAATTTAGTTTAGTGTATTCTATATTATGAAACTTATTTATAAACTAATATGTGCATTATTTACGATATTTATTAAAAGCAATTGCAAGCAACTACTCGTATTTTGAATAATGTATTTTTGTTGTAAATTATAGAATGAACGTGGTATTATGGAGAAAGAAAACCAAATTTTTATGTTTATAAGATTTCCTCGTAAATATCTTTTATAATATTTATAATTTCTGTCTTATATTTTGTTTGGTAAAATCGTCCTGGAAAAATATATATATATACTTCTTTTAAAATTCATTATCCCTTAAAAAAATAATTTATTGTCTTGAGTAAAGGAAGTGTATTAATAAATTGAAAGGCTTGTGCGTACATTTCTTGATTTTATATGTAAGTATAACATGCTTATTAATTACAAATATTTTGTACTAATGATTAAAGTTTAAATAAATTATGTTAAACAATTTAAATGGAAAACTATTAAATTTTGTGTATACAGTACACTTAAGTTTATAGATATTACAATTAAGAAGACCAAAGGATACTTATTTGAATGTTTATTATTTAAAAAAAAGAAACGACAGTAAGAAGAAAAACCTTACTGAAACAAAAAACTAAATATCATTATAAAAAAGATTACTTCGATAATTATACAAGCTTTTGTACTTATATTGTATATTGTGCTTTGTATATTTCGTTATTTTATTATGCTATACTGATCTAAATATCACGAAAGTAATTCATTTTATAACATTGTATCAATATAAGTGTCAGTGAGAAATACAAAACATGCTTTGATCTATAAGATACTAGTAATGACTACTTATTTTTTATGCCATTTTTGCAAATATAATGATAAGAAATTTTGTTCAGTGTACTATATAACATATCATGTACTTAACATTTTTAATGTTACAATTTTTTTTATATGTAAGACAAAATATTTTAGATAAAATATTGTAATTATCATATATATCTTAAATTTAGCTACAACTCATTCAATGAAGAATGGTTACGTGTTAATATTAAATATAACATACATATGATTGGTAACATCAATCTGAATTGTATGTAACACAACTTCTTAATAGTATTCCTAAAGACTGAATTAATAAAAATCAAATTGGCACTATAATTTTTACTCGAGTTTTGCGTTATATTATACAAATATAAAACAATCAATATCATTTCTTTTCACGTATTTATATCATATTCAAATTGCTTTGTCAGTTTTCTTTAATATGTAACATTATAAATTTAATGTCAATAACAATTTTAGCAATCTCACTAATTCACTCATTGGTTTACAGCTTGAAAAGAACTTCGGAAATAATAATATTCTTGCAATTAATTTTGTATCGTGCAAAATTAAGAATACTCTCATAGAAGTCAATATACCTATTGTACAAGATCATTGATTTGGATTAGCTTAATTATAAAATTATAAATATGTTTTTTTTTTATAAAACTATTTCGACAGAACATATTTTCATTAAACCATACATAAAAAATAAGTTATATATAACTTGGTTATTTATTACGTATGAATGTCAATATTAAATTCATTCCTCGTTTGAATTTCCTAACAATATTAATGGCAGCTGTACAAAGAGGTGTCGCATGTATATGTAATGATAATATTCTATTGTAATCAAAAGTACTAGATTACTGAATATTTAGAAACGCATCACAGAATATTTCTAAAGTAATGATTAAATGAATAATGTATAATTAATATCTATAAATTTGCAAAAGTAATGTGAAATAAAAGGTATTGCATGTATAAAACCTTAGTTACGAAGAACTTCTTGAAAAAAGAAAAGAATACCAATAACTAAATACGTCCCAGTCTCTTTACAGTTCTGATTTATACATAATTATCTATCAATTGTATATCTATTAAATTTCAACCATATAATACAACAAAGAACACACGCGACGTTGTAAGTGCCGTCCAATGTTTAGGAGACGACATGTTGCAAGAAAGGCATTCCTTTTCTATTACTAATCACCAGTGGAATTCAGAGTACAATATCAAATTTGTACCTCGTTTCGACGGTTTTGTTTCTTGGATTCCGCGATCCTGGCGATAAATTTACTGTCATGATAAACTTCCCTCGTGTGTTGCATAAATTTTCTAAAAGGTGTAACTCCTACTGCATTTTAGATTTCTCCCTTTTGCAAAATTAGCTAAGCGACAAGGAGGTATCAGAAGACGTACTTTCAGAAGGCGTACTTTCATGGCTGACTTGGCTTAAAGAATGTTGAAGTGCATCGGGTGTTAGCCATTCCTTCGGTAGGCAACGTTGAAGAAATGGTACACAAGAACTAAAATATGCGAGACGGTTTACCCAACCAGGTATTTCTTGGCCACATAAAATCTGTAATTTAAAATAAAAATATTTCGTTGACACTAAGTAACAAAACTAAGTACTGTATTATAACTTTGTATACATACAAGTGTAAGTTGGCTACTAAAGTGATTACAATTCTTATTCATTAAATGGTAACGGTCACCTCTAAAGTCTTTCCCTAATTCGGTAACAATCCTAGTTACATCTTCCTCTGTAAAGTCTGTATATCCAATGTGTACTGATTGCCTATAATGAAGAATCAATTTATTCTTAAATGAATAATTTTTTTATATCCATATTAGTAAACTTACCTATATCTAAATTGCTCTCCTAATTCCTCTGCAACTCTTGGTGTAATTTCAAAAATTCCAGAAATTGGTTTAGAATGGCCTCCATATGCATATTCTATTAACATATTTACATTTGTTGAATTAAGATCACAATTCTTTTTTTTGGTAATAGATAAAAATGTATTATATATATTGTATATGTACCTGTTCCATAGATTTCAACACCTGAATGAAAGACACCTAATCCAATTGGTGTTGTATATTCATTTATCCAATACTAAAAACAGAAAAATTTAATATACTGAAAAGTATATATTGATAAGAATTAAGAAAACCCTTCATTTTACCATATCATAGACATTAAGAATTATTGGCTCACGAGCCATTTTTGGTATTAATTCTTCACTGTCCTGTGGATAACCCAGACAACTGGGAAAGGACAAATTGCAGCTAAGACCTGACGAAAACATCATAGAGATACTTGTACTCGAACAGATGAGCAGTACTACTTATGTTCCAATGCACCTAATAAGCAAATATATAAGCTATATACTGGATCTACACTAAGCAAATAGCCATAAATTACTACACAACAGAAATCTTAATATTAAATAACATCTGACATTTTAAAACCACTTATATGGCTATATAAACCAAATAAAATTACAATAAAATGCATCAGTTGATATGTTAAAATATCACTTATTAATTATCAGTAACTATTTACATGCTTGTGATGTAAAATTATATTATAATGTACAAAATGCATAACATTTTTCTAATAGCACTAAAATAACTTATAAAACTGTAGTAACAAAGTAATAATAATTATTTAAGTTCTTACAAATATTAAACAATAATAAATGTTAAGGTTAAAACATAAACAGATATTACTATGAATTAATTGTATGATTTATAACTATTTTGATAATGCTAGCAAATTACATATAAGACGTGAAACATTTAGGTTTATTGTAAAAAGTTTATTAGTGACAAATCTGAATAGGAAATGAACAAATTTCAGACTACAAGGAAGAGGTATGAATCATCAGAACAAAGCCTTTGTTATATGACGTATTAAAATGAATTATGTTACCTAAAAAAAAAATTGAGATTTCACTATCACTTCATTTCTTTATAGTTCTTTATAAACAAATAAAGAACACATCAAACTTCAAATTTTCTTCACAGATTTGTTTGTCATGTTAAACAATACACAGAAGCATGATACGATTTCGAGTACGTATATTCTTTATGATGCAAAAGTTAAAACTCTTCGAGTTTATAATTTTTGAAATGATTTTTAAATTTGTTTATATGAAACATTTAATAACATAGATTTATGAAAATTACTCGGAAATTGTATTAATTAGGAAGTCTATTTCTTGCCTGAAGTATACTAAACAAACAATAAAATACTTTTAAGATTTGACATATTGTAAATATTTATCATATATTTTTAGTTATAAATTCAATTAATTTTATATACATAAGGACATCAATATGAAGAATTTTTAAATAAAATTTATAGAAATTCTTTTTATATTTATATAACTAAAAAAACAAATGCCCACAAATGCCATTTGTCTAGTAATATCGAATTTCAATTTCTCTAGGCAAGTATCGAATGTTGAATAATTATAATTTTAATTTGTAATTCTATATATTTACATATGTATTTCAATAACTAAGTACGCATAAAATATTTATGAAATACTGTTTTATTTTGTTATAAATCTATAAAATATGCGTTGTTTAGGATGGGTTTAATGTGTTTTAAATAATAAAAAAGAATCTTAGTAAGGGGCATAAAATAATGAAAAACCGTATTATTTATATTATTACAGTAAATGTCTTCTATTTGTTTATAAGTTTCACTGTAATGAAAAACTAAGAATTTATTTTTCCTGAGTAAATTTTCTATATTCAATAGGAGAATTTTATAAAAAATGTATTTAAACGTATTGTCTTTTTTATTGCTTTTAAGGCATCAAAATCTTACGATATTTATACTATTTTCAATATTTTAAAACTATTTACAGATGCATCATTTTCATATGAACTAATGAATTTACTAGAATAATTCTACGCATATTTATTTACAATGGTATAATATAAATGTACATACATACCAATTTCAAATGAGAAAGTTCTTAATTGATCTTGCAGTTTTCAATTGAAACAAATATGTTACTTTTTTGAATTTTTGTTATTATAATAATAAATAAATAAATAAGACTTTATACATTAAATAGTAATTATTTTGTTTCAAAACAATTTTGATTTTGGTTTTCTTTTCTCTGAAAGTAATTAAAAACCTTCTCTTAATAAAATTTTTATATTCTTAACTATGTACAGTTTGATAAGATGCATTTAATCTAATTTTTTCATTAATTCACATCAAGATAGATCATTTATCTCAAAATGTACATTTAATAATTAAATGACTTTTCTATTATGTTTGAATATCACATCTACTACATAAATCATCTTTCATAATTACAAATCTATGAAATCAAACATTAATATACTAAATATACATTTTATATGTGCATTCTTCATATTAATTTCTAACACATCTTCTCCATCCAAATATTTTTCATAACTGCATTTTACAATTATGACAGTAGATGCCAAATTTTTCTGTGTAAATAAAATAGTATTAAAATTCAAGTTTAAATTTTAATAGACTGGTCTTACTCGATCGTATTTTTTACATACTGAATTTTGAATCATTCAACAGTTTTAGTCAAAATATACTGTTCACTTGTGTATAATAGTTTTGCAACATGTCTTGAAATATTATGTAAAATATAAAATATAAATTCTAATGAGTACAAGAAAAAATAAGACATCGCGCGTTATGTAATGAGAATATTCGACAATATTAATTTAAAAAAAAATTCGTTAAATGTTAAGATACAAATATCTTGTTACATATTAATTTTTTTCTTATAAAAATCGCATACTTTACATATATGTGTAGTAAAAAAATCTTAGTTATAAAGCTTATTATGTATACATTGTATTGCAAATGATAAAGATTCTAAAATGTATATATATATATATATATATGTATAAAGTATATGAGGTACATTTAAAAAAAATCTGATAGTTACTAAATACAAATCTAACTACGTTCTTAACAATAAGTGTTTGTACCTACACAAATGTACAATGGACCTGCATAAATATATGAATAGTGACAGAAACTATGTCCAGAATATTAGCAATATAGGTATGTTTTGTAGTATTCAATAGTTGTGTGAACTCAAATATTCGCACTTACTATACACGTATGTATATACTTTAAAGTAATATACTAAAAATATAACTGCTTCATATTAATCAAGTACAACAGTACAAAATATTTATATATACCAAATACATCAATTTAACTAGTTTAAACGAAACAATTATGCAATTTGATGAAACAAATATAAAAATACAAAACTTGATGGTTGGTAAAGCATATATAAATAACTAAACAGTTCGAATAATGCAAATCATATGTTCTAAATTATTAATGATGAATAGTTTGAACAAAAATTTGTGACACTCCATTAAACACTTCTGTAATTGTTTCAAATTTAATAATGTATGAATTTATAATCCTAGTATTAAAAAATGACTATGTATCATAGTCTTCATCAAGAGTGGCAGTATGAGCAAAATTTGATGTTGGCTGATTATTTGCATTTACACCAGGTGTATTTGTACTTAAATTCATAGGATTAACTTCTGTATAAAAGTTAGGTTGACTAATTTGAAATGATGCAGGCACAGATATTTGAAATTCTGGAACTTGTTGAACAGACGCGTCTTTAATTGTTTCATTAACACCACCTGAATTGTGTATTCCTGTTCCTCCATTGTCTTTTGAATTTTTACTTTCTAAATTTACTTCAGTACTGAATCCCATTTGTTGTTTCTGGGTTCTATAAAAATATGAAGATATATTTATGATTATAAAATGAAAAATAATATATTAGATTACTTACCTTACTTCAGAATGTCGTAATACAGGTGCACAAACAGATGTATTTGACAGATTTGTATTTATTGGAGCAGGTGTCAATGGTGGTGTAGGCACTTCTTCATCAGGTCCTGATACATCTGGTAATGATTTTACTAAATCTTTTAAAAAATCAAAACGACTTTCAGACAAAATACACTGTTTCCTATAAATAAATATAACTTAATAATTGTCAATAAATATGAGTTTCTATAGTTGAATCAATTTCTTTTAAAGGATTATACTCACATATGAGATGGACTTAGAGTCTTAGCATTTTTGGCACTTGTAATCTCCATAGTTTTTGTAAGCAGTGAATGTACAAATAGTTCTAATGTTCTAGGTATACAAATAGTTAAGGAATCGTCATTACAAAACAAGATCATTAATCATTTAAGTGTTAAGATACTAAATGACTTATTTATTTCTTACTCATAATTTTAAAAGGATATAAATTATGATCGGTACTGCTTGTGCAACTTTCCCAACTTCTTCGTCAGTTTGCATAATTTTTTTAATTCGGCCCTATGTATAAAAAAATAGGTTAGACGTACATGTTTCAAGATTTTATTTGCACTTACATTTACGAGATTTCATATTTTTTTACGGCTTAAGAATCACTGTATATTAATTACTACACTGCTTTTATTAAAATAACAATCATAGTTTATGTAAAACATAAATATTTCTATGGAAAATCTTTCCAAGCTACACATAATATTTTGATACTCACCGCTGGGAAACGTGCATTATATTTTTTCTTTTTACTTGGCATTGTCATAAAACTATAAGTACTTGAAACCGCGTAAGTTACTTATAAATAAAAAAAGAATAAAACTTCGCAAAAAACGCGTTTATGTTGTATTTGTAATACCAGATGAGGTGTTCCCAAACTTGACAGACATCTGTGATCTGTATTTTCAATAATTTGTGAAGTATTTTATGTTCGTAAATGTAACGGTTATCACACACATATATAATATATATACGTATATAAATAAAATGTGTTCTAAAATATATATCAAAAACATGTATTATTAGAATTACTTTTATTTTATATTGGCATGTGATACACTACTGATAATTTTTTATCTTTCATATTATTTACCGATCTTTATTAACAAGAGCAAATAGTTTATTGACATTATTCATATAAAATGAAACTTTTAATAATGATCGAAGATATCTTTTTATTATAACTTCACTTTTACAAGATATCATAACTTTAGGAACGACCACAGAACGACAAATGTATAGTTACAAGTTTGAATCATCGGCGCTTTCCGAGAACTCGCGGCTGAAACCATTGTTTATGAATCTTTGCAATGACTTATTTTATAACATAACTTGACTATTTTTAAAGAAGTGTAGGCAATGTTTGTACGAATAAAAACAATAAACACTTTTATATATATAAAATTTTAATAAATAAAATTATTAGAACGTTATAAGAATCTCTAACCTCTAAACTATATCAAATATAATTATTTAAATTTGTTTATAATGGCGAATACAGATAATGATAGAATTGTTGTATTAATTGATATGGATTGTTTCTTCTGTCAAGTTGAAACAAAACTTCAACCAGCATATGCTGGAAAACCACTTGCTGTTGTACAGTATAATCAGTGGCAGTTAGGAGGGTAAGATTTAAACCAATATAAGTTACAACTACATAAGTAAACTATTAATATATTAACTCTGTGTAATTAGAATAATTGCTGTTAATTATGAGGCAAGAGAATATGGTGTTACTAGACACATGAGAGGTGAAGAAGCCAAACAAAAATGTTCGGATCTTATTTTAGCTTCTGTACCATGTCTTCGTGGAAAAGCAGATACATCTAGGTACATAAAAAAAGTAAGAAAATCTTTTTATGTACATATGTATAATTTTTCAATTTTATGAATATTTATTTAGATATAGAAGTGCTGGACGTGAGGTTGTTGATGTCATAAAGAAACATTGCAATATAATAGAAAAAGCTAGCGTGGATGAAGCATACTTAGATATTACTGACATTGTTGTTAAAAAAATGTCTACAAGCTCTATTTCTCAAGAGTGTTTAACAATACAGCTTTGTAATACATTTGTAGTGGGATATTCAGAAATTGGAAATAATGATGAAGGTAAAGCAAATTATCTTAATGTTTTGCTACTATTAGTAAATTTGAGTATATGATGTTATATATGATATTAGAAGAAAGACGTAAAGGACTAAATAGTTGGCTTACAAATATTTTTGAAGAATTTGAAGATGTACAAGCTCAGAAACTTGCATTAGCTGGAATGATAGTTGAAGAATTAAGAAATGACATATTTAAAGAAACAGGATTCAAATGTTCTGCTGGTATTTCATTCAATAAGGTAAAGTGAAATATTACTGTTTTCTAAAACTGATGTTATCATTTAAATAATTTATGTATTTTTAGATATTAGCTAAATTAGCATGTGGACTGCACAAACCTAATAGACAGACAATTTTACCTTTGAATGCAGTGTCAAAACTTTATTCAACATTACCTATAAAAAAAGTTAGAAATCTTGGTGGAAAGTTTGGAGATGTTGTTATTGAATCTCTTAATTGTAATGTTATGGGTGACTTATTGCAGTATTCATTGCAATATTTACAAAAACGTTTTGATGACAAAACGGGGTATGCCTTCTATGTTATAACATTCATAAATAAAATATTTCAAATAATAATATATTTTTTTCAAATAACATTCATTGCTTTTTGCTTTTTCATTGTTTTTTCCGTTATATAGATTATGGTTATTTAATATTGCTCGGGGTATAGATAACGAGCCTGTCACTACACGACTTGTATCAAAGTCAATTGGAGCATGCAAAACGTTTCCAGGCAAACTGGCTATTACTTCATTAGACGTGGTAAATTACCTGCTGAAATTTATCTAAACAAAATTGGTTGAAATATATACATATGTTTTATTTGCAGTTAAAACATTGGGCTAGTGAGCTGTCAGCAGAGGTTTGTGAACGTTTGGAACAAGATCTTCAGGAAAATGAACGACGTGCAACGTTACTTACAATATGCTATCACTATTATCAAAAGAAAAGTACTGTATCTCAATCACGTTCGTGCGGTTTAAATTCGTATAAACCAGAAAAAATGGCAATTCGCTGTGTAGAAATTATATCTAAATCAACGCAATGTCCAATAGCATATTTAGGAATTTCAGCTGGAAAATTTATACCTGCTAAAGACAACGAAAATCTTAGGAACTTTTTTAAATTAAGTAAGACAAAACATACCCAGGACATAAATAATCAAACAGAAAATGTAAAACTAAAATGTGTTGAGACAGAAGATAGTATTACTAAAATAGCAAATAATTTGCAACCAAATAAATGCATTAGCACTTTTAAAATTAATGAAATAAATAACGCATCACATAGTAAAGTTAAAAATATACAGAATTCTCAAAATAGTTTAAAATTAAATAAACAAATTTGTAATGAGAAAACAGATAGTTCACCTACTTCTAGTAAATTAAATAATTTAATTATGTCATTAAACGAGCGAAGTAAGAAATTGAATAATTATAATTTTAACAATTCGTTAGATCAAAATGATTTCAAAGAATCATTTTTTATGAATATTTTTAATTCAGAAAAAACCAAATTGAAAGATACAGACGCACGTGGCATTGAAATGATTGAAATTAATGAAGATACGAATATTAATTTCGAATATGAAAATTTAAATGAAAATAATGTACAAAAAAGTGAGAATAATCATAAGAACGCTTCAGACAGTAGTACTGAAGAACATAATGAATCTACAAGTAGTAAGGATGAAAAAAAGCAACCATCCTCAAACATAAATATAAATAACAATATAAATCATGGGCAAGGTACCATCAAACTAAAAGATATATTTCCTGATTTGAATAACATTGACCTTAGTGTACTTGCGTTATTACCTTTAGATTTACAAGAAGAAGCAAAATTTTATATAAAATCACAAAATAAGAAGGATAATACGAAAGAAATTATAGTAAGAAATACAAAGGGAAAAAATAGATCTAAGACAAATGATTCAAAAGCAAAGAAATTTGGTGATATTTATAGTTTTCTCGTCAGAAAAGAATCTCCTAATTTTATTGAAGTGCCTTCTAAACAGTGTGCACAGTGTTGTCGAATGATACCTTTATTAAAGTATCAGGAGCATTGCGATTTTCATGTGGCTGAAAATCTGCAAAAGGAACTAAACAATTCTGTATCACAAACCGTAAATATAAAAAGAAAAGGCAACATATCTGACATAAGTACGAATTCCATAAAACGTCGATCGAGTGAAGGTACTTGAGAAAACTTGTAATATCTAAAAATGTGTTTTAAATAAATTCTTATATTTTGTAGATAAATTTTTAAATTATAATAACGAAATAAATAACACAATGGTTAAAGTTACTTATTTAAATAAAGTACATAATATCTGCAAATTATATATACGCGTAATTAATATTTAAAAGTCGATTTGTACTTAAACAGTCCACTTTTGCAAATTCAAACTTCATAGTTTCTTTGTACAGTTTCATTGAATTTTGAAACGTGATAATCGTTTCTTTTATTGCTTCATTAGATGATTTAAGTATATGCAATGCTATAATACAACGAATAAAGTTAGAAAATTTGTAAATAGCAATTGAGAATATTATGAATTGATACCTTGTTGTTTATCAGTATCTTCTTTATCAATAGCTTCTACTAATTTATGAATGAGGTTCAATAATCCTAATTGTTTCTGTGATAAAAATTTTGATGATGATATTTTTCCGAATTTTCTTTCATATTTTTTTATGTATGCATTTAATTTAAAAATCGGCCCCTTTTCCGATTTACCATGACATTCGACTTTTTTATAACACATTTTTGAGGTCGTTATCGCTTTAATTTGTATTTTATATTGCGTAAAACTGTGAAGTGGGAGAAATACTTCTTTTGTTTTTATATAGGCATATAAATAAATAAAATTTGTATTATTATATCAAATGTAATTTCGAATACACAAAACGGATAAATACATTAATAATATAAGGAAATATTTATTTATACAAAAATAAAAATTTATATACATTTTGGTACTTGTCTTTTTAAATATTTGGAATCAGTTAAATGTAAAGTAATCAGATAGCATTATATCCCTTCTTCCACACTGTATCTTTAAGGTATGCACCTATCATAGGATTATTGAGCAATGTTTCTACAATATTCTTAAATCCTAACTGGCTGGCTAATACATATTTACATTCCACGTCTGACAATTCAGAAATTAATATTTTCATATTGTCTGTCATATCATGAGTAATGCTTTTTTCCAATCTATATCTATAATTGATTGAAATTAATTTAGAGATTATAATAATAGAGAACGATTTTTTTAAAAATAAATAGTCATCATACCTTCGAGCACAATCTTGTACAAGAGCAGGAGTTAATTTGTTCACGACTATGTAATCTTTTAAATATTTTGTTTCCCCGTTTAGTATACAGTGACTGTAAATTTGATTAGCCCAATCTACATTATGATTATAGGCATGTATGACAATAAGAGCTTGAGAAAAATTACAAGTGTGACATAACACTTTGTCTATATCTTCAGACTTTAAGTTAAGTATAGAGATTACTTGTTGATTATAAGCCACTGAATTAAGTAATGATAGTTGAAGAGCAACTAGTTGTTCCTGATCAGAACACTGACCCGCAAAATTTAATTTATTAGCCTATATAAACACATAATATAAATAGATATTAAGAATACATTTTTGTTAATATAATAAACGACTTACTTGTAAATAGTATTGTGTTGCATGAGTATAATTAGTTACTGCTAATTGCAGTTGTTTCTGAACATTCTCGGTTTTGGTCAATCTTATTTCATGTTGAGCAATACTTGGTAGTTTTCCCTGATCCTTTGTTGCATCTAATATTAATGATTTAATTACATCTTTTGCTTCATTTTCCCACATTAGTGCAATTTCGTAATATAGTCGAAAATGTAATGCTACCAAAGTAAAAAGATCCTTATTTTCAGGACATTGACGTTTCAAGAATTCCAAAAGTGCCGTTTTTAGACCAGTTGGCTATAATGAATTACTGATTTTATATGCTATATATAAATTATTATACAAACAGTAAACGGTAAAACATACTTTATCCAATCCCTTTCCAAGCAGGAATTCAAACTGATCGTTTTCTTTTAATATTTGAAATATGTAATTCATTTCTGTGAAACGACCAACACCTGTTACAAGATGCACCTAAAATCATGTTATACAATTATTATATATTATTTTACGATAATAATTTTATTCTTTATTTTTATCATATGAGGCTATACCAATAATGCCCAATATTTCAGATTTTGTAAAACATTTGCAAGATTTTGACATTTACGTAGTACTGATGCTATCCCTTCCATATTACAAGAAGTTGTAAAACAGTCATGAGCTCGTATTAATAATTCTACAATAGTCCTTAGAGTTGACTCTGAAAAATAAAGGAAGATTGTGAGACAAATTTAAATACCACATGAATGCAATGGTAATTATGCTTATTATAATACCTTTTCTTACTTCACTATGAAAATATCCAAGTAATTTATTTGCAGTTTTTAAAAGCTGCCAACCAAGAAGGGAAACATCACTGCATAATTCCATAATTATTCGAAAATTTGTATTCAAAGAGTATCCCCACAAACTAATGTTATCCTCATATCCACCTGTAAGAATCAGAAACTTATAATAGTCACATATAAGTTTGCAGCATGTTCAATAACTACATACCTTCTACACCATGACTAATGCTTACAGTGATATTCTCAGCTAAAAATATTGCAACAGTATCGCTGCTTATTTTGTATGCAGAAATGATATCACTGATAACCTCAGACTTATCTTCAATATCACTTTCTGTAATTTCTTGTAGAAATTGTATCGGATTATTCAACATTAACAGTAATTGGTAACTTTTTCCTAGCTGCATTGCTAGCTTATAACATAATACAATTTTAAGACATGTATTTACTCCATGTTCTAAAGCTTCAAGTGATTTTTGTAAAATTAATAAACATTCCATTTGTACTTTATGAATGTTTTCATCTTTTATTTTATTTATTTCACTGGTATTGGCTGAAGTAGTTACTGTATAAAAACTTTTGTTTACTAATATGTTATAGTCATTTAATAATTTATTATAGAAAAAATATAAAAATAATAGTTACGTGAAGAAGATGAAGACAGTCTTTGCAAACGATTTCTCAAAGCATATTTTTGTTGCTTACTTTTATTTATGTCTTTCAACAAATATTTTTGTTCAACAGTTAACTCATCTGGTGAAATTTCACCTTCTGCCAAACTCAAACATAGCATCAGAATTTGTAAATCCTGCAAGTAGTAGAATATTTAATACATATAGTCAATAGAAATGTTTGTTACATAAAAATTAACGATGCTTACTTTATGTTTATAATTAAAAATAGTACTTATTCTTAGTGCAGTATCTAATTTTCCCAAATCAATTAATTTATTAATTAACTCTTTGGCTGAATTTTTTTCATGTGAATTATTTAGAGTGCAACTAAATTTCAACTTATTTAATCCTGATAATAATTCTGTTTTCAGTTTATTGAAAGTACGAGACTCATTATCTAATTGTATATTTTCAGGTCCAGCTAATATACATGATTTCCACATCGCTACTTCTAAAGCATCAATATTTTGTTGCTCTGTTTCAACATTCTTTAATTTTTCGAAAGCGAGTCTTAATATTTCGTATCTGTTAAAAAATTTATATCAATTATTCATTTTAATTGAATTAAAATACAAATTTCTGTTCATAAAAAGGATATACGTACCTCTCCTTATGAGAAGCAACTTTCTCGGCATGTTCTATAAAAAACTCCGCTGATTTTTCACACGAAACATTATACTTTTCAAAATTTCGCGCACACTCATTCCAAAATTTATCGTCAATGCTATCATTTTTTTGCGTGTAATATTTAAATTTACTTCGATACTGTAAATATAATCAATGCATTATTATGAAACAGAAAACAAATGATTATAAAGGACACATATTGAGATAATACCTGAGCTAAAATTATATCAGAGGAATTTAATCCTGCCGCATTTGATAATTCTAATGCACTATTGTAATTTTCAGTTTTTAACAAATCATTAATACATCTTTGGATTTCTGCATTAAAATTATGCACATCGTTCGATACGGTGAATACCGTAAAATTTAGAGTAACGTTAGTTGTTTGAAGAATTTTTATAACATGTAGAAGACATTGCAAATTTGGACTGTAAACTGTAAAATATATAATAATTGTTGTAAGATTGATATTATTGTCTACAATAAATAAATGGTAATAACAAATCTTTTAGTACCTGGAAGATCTGCATAAAAATTACATTTGATTAATATCTCGAGAAATTTTGTTTGTAAATGTGTACTTCTAAGACCGTAAGCGAGTGTTGTAATAACACAGTTAATTGCAACGCTCGCGACCCAATGCAAATTATTTAAATAGGTAGTATCAGAACAATCCCAATCCATAGCTTTCTGAGAAATGTGTAATTATTACATTACTTTATCTAGACATAGACACATATAAACACGTTAATAATGCTTAAAACGTACATTGCATTTTAAATTTGAACACTGGGTTTTAAAATCCAGTATGTGCTGGCACTCTTCAAAGTTACCATAATCTATACATTGCACAAGGAATTCGAAGAATGAGTTGAAAGGACTCTCCTATAATTGAATAATTTCAATGAAATTACTAATACAAAATTTCTTGTTATTAACATAAATAAAATATACTTACAGGCATAAAAATTTTATATCCTTTATTAATGGTACTGATATATCCGCATGTTGTCATTTTAATTAATAAATTAAATACTTGATTTGCAGACCATACTTGTTGTTCTAAACATTCTTTGTAATTAGAGAGAATATCTTCATCTGCAGTAGATATTACCATCCACGAATAACAATATGCAGCTGTTGATGATGGCTAAAATGAATTTTAATGATATAAGTAGAACAAAGTTCTCTACAAAAAGGCATATGTATTAACATAAGATATACCTCATAACAAGTTGCTAAAACTGTGAGAAAAGGTCGTAATGTTAGTCGAGAAGCATTTATTAAAGCACCCGGTGGATCTGGACTGTGATGACATTTCAAAATAATCAACCATAAATCGTCATCTGGAGAACAAATATTATCATATATAGGATATTCACATGAACTATGTGAATCAGAAGTGTTTGCAGAATCTGCTGATGCTGTAGACTCAGAAATAGAAGATCCCTATAATTAAAAATATATTTATTTTATAGGTAGATGTTATTATATTTTATTAAATATGTTATGCACATATTACTTTGACTGCTTACACTTTGTTTAACTCCAATTTTGTAATACAATGATTGCCTAACATCTCGTGATTTCATTTTCTGTTCATTACAAACAGTTGGCTGACATTTTGTAAGATGTGTATTGCTTAAACAAGTTAACAAATGCTCTCTTAAAATTGTATCTTCGAAACATTTAGCAGTTTCTAATACCTAAAACCAACATAGTATATGGTCTTTTTTTCAATAAAATTTAAACTAATTAGAAGTAAAGTTATTACCTGGTTTAACGGGTAAGTAAAAACGTCACAAACTAAAGTAAATTCGAACCAATAATTTTGGTTTGCTAAAAATTTTAACAAGCTGACTGGCAAAGGAAAATTATGCACTCTTGCGAATCGTACAATAATGTCCCATATTTTTAATATACTTATAAATTGTTGACTATCTTCAATTATATTTTCAGTAAAATTCTTTTTAAAACTGTCTTCAAAATGTGACATAACAATTTTCAAGTCATCTTCGTCTTTGTATACTATGTTTTCTAATAAATTTCCTGTGGATTAAATAATATACTAAACAATATTTATAATTTTCATACTTGGCAAATGTTTGATGTAAAAAATTACCAATAGAAATATTCAGTTCTTTTTGTATGTAATTTGCTGCTGTTATATGGAGTCTTAAATTTTCTGAGTCAACACCTAACATTTCAATAAATGAGACACAAGTGCATAATATTTCTGATTTGTCTAAATTTTGCAATGCAAAAAGGTGTGCATACAGAGCAGCTTTGTATTTCCTGAAATCAGTATGTTAAATTCATAATGTTTTTTCAATATAAATATAACATAATTCTCTTTACCTTCTAGAAGATATATTTCCAATTAATTTTCCTTGGGAGTATTTTAAACTAAATATAGCCATGTTAGGGCGAGCTTCTTTCAAATAATATTCATATGTTAATGCTTCTGTATATCCATATTTGTTAACAAGGGCATTGTTTGAAAAGTGAGGCATTGATTCATCATCAAAACGCCATTTAAATAGACGCTTTACATTTAAATTTTTATAACCATCCAATAAATCATACATTGTGGTTTCCTTTCTTGGTTCAATCTCCACAAAACGGTTAAGAATTGGCACGTGCTTCAGTGTATTCTGAAGGACTTCATATGAAATACTATAAGCGCCTAATTTTAAATCATTTTTACTCATAAATATATCTCTTAAAATACTTCTTTTTATTTCTGAATTTTCATTTTCGTTTATTATGCTTTCTTTAGACAAGTATGAAAATATTAATACTAAAACTATGAAATAATTTTGCTTTAAATATTCATCTACATTATCAGAAAGATAATAAATTGTCTTAAAAATTCCTTCTATCAACACATCTTGACAATCTCCTTGTCCTTCACACATTTTTGTTAATGTATCATATAATTCTCCAAGTTTAACTTTATCTTCTTGAGTATTTGTTTCATTTAAACAGTGTGCAAGACACAATTCCTTATCAACATTTCGCATAAATTCATTTCTATCAATGTTGCATGATTTCTGGGATAATATTGTGTTAAATTCTGATAGTGTCATTGCATTACCAAAAATACGAGATAACGTCAGTTTTATATCTTGCTGTTCTTTTTCCAAAAATATTCCATACCTAATGAATTTAGAAATCAAATCGATAAATTTTTATATAAATATGTATAGATATTTTAGTATTTTACAGACAAAGACATACCTACACAATTGATTTTTAGTTAGATCCTTCACAAGAGGGCTAGCATTTGAAGAATCAATCATCTCAATCATTTCTGAGGTAATATTTAAAGAAATGAACAAAGATTTATATTCTTCACCAACTGCATTTGATTCTTCTACTGCATTACCACCATAATAATTATCAATCCAAAACTTTATCATCTCAATTTTATTATTTGACAACAAATAATCCCATAGTACATTATTAGTTATATTTGTAGAAAGAATATCTTCAGGCATAGAAAAATATAATTCAGTGGATAATGTTTGTTTTATAATTTCAGGCAATTTTATAATTTTTTTTATAGATAAGGAAGAGCTTAAATTATGTTCAATCCTGGAAAAATTATGCTTTTTAGTTTTCTATTCTGTTTAAGTCAACAAAATATAGTTATGGAGAAACTTACATATATTTCTGTTCAAATTGCATAATACTTTTTATAATATTCCACGAGTTTAAATACTCAATTTGAAAGTGTTCAACATTTATTAGGTATTCTGCTAAGTAATCTCTTAACATAAAATCTTTGCAGTTTATACAGATATCAAATATATATTCGACTGGATTTTTTTTCTATAAAAAAAAAGTATTAAATACAAACAATAACAGATCATATATAATAATGCAAATTTAATATACCATATTATTTAAAATATGAGAAGCCCTGTAAATTTGATGTTTATTCAAAAGTTCTATAATCCAAGTTTCTACTTCTTTATTGAAATAATGTTGAGCATCTTCGATAGAACAATTTCGTCTGCATGCTAAATATTTATGAGCAAGATTAATATGTGTGCCTTTTGCAGATGCTTCTCTGACAACCTCTCTATCTCCTAATATGCGCCAGCCAGACCAAATGGCAGCAGCTTCTCCAGTTAAGCATTCAACTGGAATACCTCCCACTGTTGTTTTCTCTGCCATTTTACTAATATCTTTTTTTACAATATACTACAATGTTTTGCTAAAAATATACATTCAATTATAAAATAATAAGTTACATAGCCAATAATGTTATTTACTGTACTGGTACGTTTTTATCAATGTATTGTATTTTTCACGAGAAAGTAGTATCATTTCGCGCAGCCCGACTGAGCTCATTGTCAGAAAGTTCTCCCACCATGATTTACTTCCCATTGCATCCGCCAAATACACGGTGGACAAAATATACTAATATAGGAAGGGCTTATTATAGGACAGAGGTAGTGAATCATAATTCACAAGTTTATGATCACCGGATATACTTTCTGATAGCTGTAAGGCGCTTGCGTGTTACCTTGGTAGCAGAGCGTGGCAGAACCAATCAGAGCCAACATGCACAAACAAAACCAAAATTCGTTCATCCGATAGTAAGTACTATTCTCTCGTGTAAAATAGTATTGGATTTAAATAACTATATGCAATTCTAGTTTGATGATTGAACATATCTTACCTGATATTTTACCACCTGCATCACGTACTTATCTGATTGTAGATGTAACCACATGTAACATTTACATAGATATATCTATATAGCAAAAACTTTAAATTAGAAAGAGAACCATTTCTTTAATAGTTTGATGATATTTTTTTTAAACATATAGTTATCAATTATTTGTAAATAATTCACAAAACATTTTTTTTTTATTATTTGTACTTTTTATATATTTCTTTCCATTAATCAGAAATAAAACAAATGTATTAATACAATAAAGCATTAGGTAAAACAATCCATTAGAAGATGAAATATCACTTTACGTTTTATCAGAAATGTTCACTTAATGTTTTTAAATGAAATAAATAACAACTAAAAATATATTGATGGGTCAATGTAGTACACTGTCTTCTATCCTACAATATCAAAATAAACAGACATTAAACATACAAGTCTGATTAAAACTGCATTGCATTCTATTATTAACAATAAAAATCTTTTCTGAAATCACTCCCTTAAACATTTTACATATTATTATCAGTTTATAAATAATTTTTATCAAAATCTATCGCACATAAATAAGACCGAGAATATTCGCATCTGTATTTTTTGTGTAAGGACTTTAAACTTGTTAAATTGATCAAGAATATAATTAATATTTACATACTATTCCTGTCATTATAAACTTATACATAAATAATTCTATATTAAATAACTGTATAATATACAAGTTAATACAATGTTGTAGTAGAAGCAGAGAACTAATCTAATTAATATAAAAATGTTAATATTATGCAAGAAAGAGATTCGTTAAATTATGTACTTTATTGTATCAAATTGTATCGAACTAAAAGACTAGCAATAAGAAAACAAACATTATGTCACATTATTTATTTGAATTATTAAAAACTCATTTCAATATCTATTATTTCTTCACTATTTATCTATTATGCTGCAACATATTACTTTTTAGGAAATTTAAAAATCAAATAAATATTATTGTAAAGTTAGTGACTGTAAAATTATTTGTATTTGTAACTCATACTTTCAAATTTTTATGTATTTAACTTTTCTAAATTTATAACAGTTTATGACATGAAATACTTTAAGTATAGCTTATAACATTTGCATAAAATGACAAGAAAAATGATGATAACCATTAAGAATACCTTAAAATAGCTATGACTAAAATGTTTCTCATTTATACAAATCGAATTATTCACAAGATTTCATAATTTTTTTTTTTTTAAACAATGTGACAATTATTTGAATGACATTAAAACTAATTTTCTGCAAGTAACAAAATTGGTACAACATTTTGTCAATAATTATAAAGAAATTTATATTTAATTTACACAATAATAGAAAATTCTGTAAACTCTGAAATAATCTAAAAAGAAAGTTGCAACGAGATTAATATCGAATCATTTAAATATATAACGTCATCCTCGCTCTGTTCTCAAAATAAATAATTTCATCAGTTTATCGTGATGATTAAACAGATAATCAACAACCACAGTACGAATAGCTATGATTGTTTATGCTAAATATTGATTTAGTATCCATAACTAAACGCTCGGGCTAGATTGCATAGGAAATCCTAGGATGGTTATAAATGCTGCCATCGTGTTGATATAGGACTACTTGAAGATTCGATAGCCCTTGATATGGATTCATACAGTCCATGCCCCAACCACAATTGATTCAACTGTCTGTATCTGTCATGACACAATCTTAATGGATTTCCTCTTCGTAAACCTTGATCCGTTTCTCCGTATTCATCGAGATAAGGCGGGCAAGCAAAAAAGCCACGATTTGGAATTCTTAAGAAGAGAATTTCACATTCTCGTATTCGTAGAAACAATCCTACACCAGCGCCGCATTTACTTGCATGATATGTACACGCACCAACCATTGCATTGTTTAATTCAAATTGGCAACAATAACTTTGAGAACATAACATTTCTCCGCAAACGAGACACAGAGTCGGAGTCTTAGAATCTTCACGAACGCTATTGGGACATGTGAACGAAGATATCATATTTATCAGTTCACTATAATCCTCTGGAAGCTCCACTAATTTGTTAACTTTCAAAGATTTTTTTATTATCGTTACTGTTCTAGTACCAGACGAATGCATCTGAACAGTGGGATGACTTTTCCAAATATCGATCAGCTTTATGATAATATTTAAATTTGGCTTTACTAATTCATCACATGTTGTGGGTAATCCTAAATATGCACAGATATTCTCATACGTAGCTCCATATACTTTAGTTAATTCCTCGGGTGCTGGAACATCAGTTATATAATGAAAGTAAAGTGCACAACATCTAAGAAACGGTAAACAAGCTTCTTTTACTTGTTTCCACATAGTAACAGCTGTTTGAGTGCCAACATTAATGTTTAAAGCTTGAGCCATTATTAGAATGGATTCTGAGTACGTATTTTCAGATTCATCTTCATCGTCTATATCCATTTCCTTGTTAAACTCTAATGTTAATAATATTTGCACTATATGAGATATAAATACAAGCTGCAAGGCATAAAATTCACATACTCCACCGGTGATTATCGATGGTGGCATATCAAATTTTGTACTAAATAGGCTTGGCAGTGAATTAATTAAAGGAATAAGCACCCCAAATGGATCCCAATCTAAAATACTTGCTCCATCGTCTGGATTCTTTAATAATAACGTTAAAAGAGAAAGAGCGTGTCGTCCAATAGTATCTTTATCTGCCCATGTCAAATTTGTACTAGCACCATTTACACATGTAGATCCTAAAACAGCTGAAATTCTAGCAAGTCCTTCTAAGTTGTCCCTTTGTCTAGATGACAAAGCACCGAATAAAGGTTTATCCATATCCTGTAGAAGAGATTCTATAGCATGAATACTATATGCTGTTGATTTCCATGCCAATAATGGTACTCTAGAGTCACCTTCATGAGGCTCAGCGCCAAATTGTTTTGCGTATGTTGCTTGTGCAAAAAAATGAATTGTAGATATTAAATTTTCAGATAGAGTTACACCCGACTGTCCATAAGCTGATTCAAAAATTGTTGCTACATTTCCAAGTTCGTGACGAATAGCTTTTGTAGGACATAAAAGTGATCCATCGTCTAGAGAACCTAATGGTTTAGTATTCACACAAATCGGGCATACAAAATCGTTGTTCTCCTTACTAGATTGCGCTTTGTACAATTTTCCACTTGGATTGCATTCTGTGATTTTTAAAGCTTCCAACCATGTACCAAAGTCAAGTTCAGGTTGATTCTGAGGAGTTGGTTGTAACGTTCCTAAGGCTGGTAAGAGAGGTAATACAGTATTACTAAGACATTCGCAAAGTGGACAGAGATATTCATGTTTCTCGACATCAAAACCTGCAGGTTGTCGTAAACGAAATGGTCTTCTATTCTCTTTAGCAAGAACGTTATTAAAATATTCTTGCCAACAATGAACGTGCATTACGTGACCACAGGTACTAGTATGCGGTGATGCTCCTAATTTTGAAGAAAGATATAACGGGTTTGATTCATCGGTATTCATCAGTGTAGCTCTATTTTGACAAAGTACTGTAGATTGCTGAACAAATGCAGCTAATACCATTGCTGGTCCAGTCGCTGTTACAGCTTGATTTTCTTGACACAAAATACAAGTTTTATAAGTTTCTTCTTCAGACATTCTTGCTGGTTGTCCAATACCAACAGCAACAGGTGTTTTTTGAGAACATTCGCTTAAATTAATATTAGAATCTCGGTCATTAGATTTATTCACATCTAAAGAAGCTTCTTCAAAAAGTTCAGCATTCTCTTTCATAAAATGTTTCTGCATAGCAGCCATTTGTGCCATTATTCTTGCACGCTTTTCTGCTGCCATTTTGGTTCTCCATTCTTTATCACTTTCAACGTTTTCAGTTGTAGATTCTGTGCAGAGTGCAGCAGCTGTGGTAACTTCCATTGATGTATAACCAGCGACTTCCCTGTATTTTGTTAACACCCAAGTTAATAAATCTTTGTACGCCTCTACGCGTGGACTGTTAGATAAATCTTCCAACAATTTGCAAATGTTCCATTTAGCGGCTCTTGCCGTAAAAGCAAAGAAGGGGTAGTAACCAGATTCTTGTTCTTGTAAAGCATATCCGATAAGATGTAAAATTTTATGTATCTGAGATTCTGAGAATCTGCGAGGTCTACAATTAAGTGCTCTCTCTAATACAATTTTCATTATATGTAATATGACATCACATTGTAATAAATTAGTAACTAAACTAAATACCTCTGTCAATTTAGGTAACTTAGGAGGTGGGCAACACTCCAATTCTCCTAATGCTTTCCTTCGTTTTCTTTGTGTCTCTTCAGAGTTACTTACCTCTTCTTTTGTGTAATGATAAAAGAATACATTATATTCTGAATATAAATGAGGTTTTAATTCATACACTCCTTTTGCTCCTGATGCTCCTGAAGGTTTTTTGAAATCTGCAACATCATGTATTACTTTTTCCATTTCAGTTTCCCAATGTGTATCGTCCGACAATGTTTTAGTAAGCTCAGAGTGAGAAAGAGGTTTAATACATAATTGTTGAATTATTTCTTTTTTCAAGATATCATCAGGAGTAACCTGTCCAACTCCAAGTACGTATCTCTCTCCAATTATTGTAATAAGTAATCCTAAAAATTCTTCAACTAAAGTTTGTCTAATACTCTCATCTTCAAGATATTTCACAGCATTGACATCAAAATCTGGACTAGCCCACTGTAGAAGATTAAATTTGTTTAAAACGTGAATTAAAAATTCATTGCTTTCTATCAAAGATGCTCCAGCTTGAAGTAAAATAATATCTTTATCCAGCATTTCAGAACGGCACTTAACATTATGATAGAAATATAACTGATTTAATAAAGAATATCCATTCCTTTTCCACATACCGCTATGTACTTGTGCAATCATTACTTGAGTAGCTAGTACAGGTTCAATAATTTGCTCCAATGTAGGTTTTGTATGATTTATAAATTCTGCACATTGAAAATGTAAATCATGTTTCTCAAGGTATGGAAAAAGACCAGCTAAAAATCTGGAAAGTGGTAGATGTATAGATACTGGTTCAGAAGATACATCGTACTGAAGACATGTTGCACTGTGATCTGCTAACTCTCGCACTTGAGGGGGTCCGATCTCGTGTCCTGGTTGTTCATATAATCTTCTTAGAACCAGTCTAAAAGCCTTTATCAAAACAATTTGATCTGAACCACACCACTGTAGTGCCAAACTAATAACTGGAGATAATCTAATGTGTAAATTGAATGCAGATTCCCATTCAGGTTCGTATTCCATATGCTGACCAACTTGTCTCACTACAGCATCCATACATTGCATACTGCTAAGCAACGTGAGTAAAAGTGAAAGTCCTTGTAAAAAACTTTTTCTTAATTCATCCGTCCAAACATCTGGTTTGTAACTCAGTAAATATCGTAGATCCTGAAGCATGTATAGAGCTCTTTTAAAAGTAGTATTAGGAGTATCTCTTTCAAATTCTAATTTTCCTGCTGCATTACATTTACGTGAACTTTCCGAAATAAATGTATTTAACAAGATGAACAATACGTCGTGATGGGCAATTAAATGATGCGCCAATGTTGGAACTGTAAATAATTGTACAGAGAAAGAAACAATAGAGAATGAATGATCGTGATCATCTCTGATGTAATCTTTCATAACAGAACCATAATTATAAGTAAACACAATTGCAAAAGCTTTCTTGCTTTCATATTCCATAAGCATTCCCGACATTAATAATCTATGCCAAGCGGTTCTTGCGGATTTCCATAATTGTGAATCTCTCATAAGTATGCCTTCGACGATAGAAATAACTGGTAATTTCGTATTGAGTGCAACGTTACTAAAAAGCACTCTGAATCCCTCGCAAGGACTTATAAATTGTTGTAACCAATGCAAAAGCTTCATAGCAAATATTTGATGAGCAATTACATGAACATGAACTACGAGTACTTTTAACGCTCGATTATTATGTCTTGAAGTAAATTTTTCAATATCATTTTTTAAATCCTTACAACGTTGAAAATCTGAGCATTCAACAACAGCTCTACCATCTCTATCGACGCTTGTTACAAATTCTAATGCGTCTCTTTGGGAGCAATTCATAACACGTGTTAGGGTAGCAATTACTTGATCGAACGTATGAGTTTCATCGTTAAAAAGAACTGTACAATAATGATCCGAAGTCGATGGCAGTGACAAAGGATTATCATCCGTTTCTTTAACACATAAATCAGCAGGTAATCCTGGTGTATGTTCTAAAGACAATATTTCATAGCAGTACCTTAATACTGCTTCAAAAGCTACTACTGCTCTTTCTGCTATATCTCCAGGTAATTTATTTCCACGAGCTTCTTTAGCCTGAATTCCAGCTAAATGTATATTACAAAATGGTTCTTTTTTCCAAGCTTCTATATCTCCACAATCGCAACATCCACCACCGCAAGAAGTGCCCATTCTATACTTATGATTACGATGAGCTGATTGCTTGAAACAATCCACGCACAAGACACATGTTGAATCCACGCCGCATTCTCTGCAGCTGTATGTAGCTTCTCCCATTTTGAATACTTTACCACATATCACATTATCCGTTTGACTTATCTGTTTTAGTACTACCTGCGGATCTCCGTTACAAATAAATTCTTCTAAGGTATTATAAAGTACTTTTTGTGCCTTCTCCTCATCAAAATTCCAGTCTAAGCAATTACTATCCGGTTCTGGACTATATATTTTTGGAACCCAAATTCTCCAGTGTTCCTTAAAATGATTACACGATAACACTCCTTTATTCATTTTTTCTATCCATGTATTCACACACGGATTACTAAAATTTGGAAGATCAGATGAAACTGCTGGCGATGACTCCATATCTTCAATATTTTGATGTTCGTTATTCATTATGATAAGTTAAATTGCCAAAATAATGTGTACTGAAATCATAAATATTATAAATCAAAGTTTGTTTCATTAAAAACTTTAACATTTTACAACTTTAATGTAAAAAAATTTACTTATTTTTATAAAATTAATATAAAACAATAAATAGTAAGGTAAACTTTTATTTATCTCTAATCAAAAAATCTTTACAATATCAATTATTTAAAATATTATTATTATTTTTCTATATCAGAGTTGCATAATTTCTAGTTCAGAAGCAATATCATTTCTTCTGAATTATCTATTATGGGGCTCATAATATCTGAAACACCACAGTATTATGTTCTTTCTATTTTTTCTTTTTGTCTTCTGCTGTTACACAGATAAACAAAAAGCTATCAAATCAATCGGAGCCCCACAATTAGGGATAACTTAAAAGGCGCATTGCTCACAAATAAGAAGTTATGCAGTTCTGTTCTACATGCTTTATTCTAACAAAATCAAAGAAATTTTTATGTATTTCTGTTAACATTTATATTTAAATATTAACAATATTTGACGATACATAAAACATTAACTGAATTTTATTTTAGTAACACATATATCTAATAAGTATTGTAATACTAACCACAATAATACACAGGATCAACACACTTCTTAATATAATGTACCAACAAAAGGCAGATGCATCATATTATACATTTTACATTGTTATTCGATCCAATATCTCAACTTTAGGTACATCAAAATCATTCATAAAATCCTATAAAATGAAATAATCTAATCCATACAAATTACGTGGTTTGGTTTAGTTTTGCACAATGCTTTCATTTTTATTCAATCATGATCTGAAAGTGATAGGTTACCAGGGGCTTATAGACACAGTATATACATGACTTATTACTGCTTTCTTTTTTGCTTGTATTAGAAAACGTTAGTAATTGCGTCTAATTTCTAATACCAATTTATCAAATGTTATACTTAAGTTACTTGAGAAATTGGAACTCTCTTAATTTTATAAAACGTAAAATTAATAGCTATGTCATAACATTTCATATATTTTGTAGAAAACAAAAATTTCGATCTGATATACTATTTCATAAACATAAGCAGTCTTTTCACTAAACCGAACTATTTTTAACTTTTCCTGAAGACGATACTTACTGTTATGACGATCAGGCCAAGGTTAATAAAAGATATTGAAAGTTCTTTGTTATACAAAATCTGTAGAAGACTTTTTCAATTACGTATACAATAATGCTTTGAAATTGTCGTTTTTTAATAATCACACGTTTCCGTCAAAACTCGTATACTCAACAATGGTAATTAACCAAGTTTTGACATCTCAAAACGAAATGATAAGCAATACTTTCACACAGCTGCTTGAACAATGCACAAAATGGCTTATGAAGTTTTACAATCCTAAATTACACGTATAATAGATACGCTTTCACTTTAATATTTACTTTTGATTACAGCGCCACTAAATATTTTTGAATATTATAAATTTATATTAAATAAAACTGAATATATGTACGAGAATTTATTTAAAATTAAGTAAATATAACTTTTGTTTATGTTTATATACAGTTCTTAAATATTTTATAAAAATAAATTTCATTTGTTACATTTATACCATGGAGTTAGGAATATAAGAATACATAGAGCATATTTTTGTGAAACGAAACCGCTGCATACATATTATACATAAATACAGATACAGTACCGAGCAAAAAGTAAGCTTCCTCTGTATAAATTATTTAATAGGGACCTAGTTTTAACCAGGTATTGTTTACTCGAACATTCGAACTGAGTTTATGAAAATGTTAATGTTAATAAAAGTGTGACAAATAAATAAAGTGATAAATAAGTAATAAAACAGGTAGGTAAACTAAAAAAAACATGTAAATAATGGTAGTGGTGTTAAGCAGCATCATATTATAAACTACTCAAATCATTGTTATTATAAACTATGGTTATAAAGTAAGTTATACACAAACTGTTCATTGAATTGATCTTTACTAATGTATTTATATTATATGTAAGTATTATGTGTTTATAGAAAAACAAGCATGGCTTTACGTACGTACGGTGATAAACCTATAAGTTTTCAAGTGGAAGAAAATGGAGAATATTATTGTATTGGATCCGAAGTGGGCAATTATTTACGCCTATTTCGAGGATCATTGTATAAACGTTATCCTGGAATGTTTAGAAGATCTATTACAAATGATGAACGTAAAAAGCTAGTAGAACTTGGACTAAGTCAACATGTACTTGCATCTAGCGTATCACTCTTAAGGGCTAGTGAAGTAGAAGATATTATTGAAGGCAATGATGATAAATACAAAGCTGTATCAGTGCATTCAACAGAACCTCCAGCTCCTAGAGAAGGGAAATCAAAGAAGTCAATGCCTTGGGTACCTAGCTTACCAAATAGTTCACATTTAGATGCAGTTCCACAAGCTACACCAATTAATCGCAACAGAGTACATAATAAAAAAGTCAGAACGTTTCCTTTATGGTAAATGTTAACAGATGAAATTAAATATTTACTTTAAGATAAAAATCAGTGCTAAAGTAACAATTATTACATATATCTACAATTATTTTTTAGTTTTGATGATACAGATCCATCAGCAAATTTAGAAAATGCAGCACAACAGGAAATGTTAGTTCCAATTCGTTTAGATATGGAAATTGAAGGGCAAAAATTACGAGATACTTTCACATGGAATAAAAATGGTATGTTCATTCATCTAATGTAATTATATACATAGTATATACATGTAGTTTACATTAGAATATGCTTACTTTGAAACATATATAATAAAGTAGTTCTCTTTTATTTCAGAAAGTCTTATAACACCAGAACAGTTTGCTGAAGTATTATGTGATGATCTAGATTTAAATCCATTAACTTTTGTACCAGCTATTGCACAAGCTATAAGACAACAAATTGAAGCTTTTCCACAAGAAACTATTTTAGAAGATCAATGTGATCAACGAGTTATAATTAAATTAAACATACATGTAGGAAATACTTCCTTGGTAGATCAAGTGGAATGGGATATGTCTGAAAAAGAAAATAATCCTGAAAAGTTTGCAATGAAGCTTTGTGCTGAATTAGGACTTGGTGGAGAGTTTGTTACTGCTATTGCTTATAGGTAAATGTAAACAATTAATCTTCATGTATTTTGAAAATATTTCAACAAAAATAATTAAATTATATATATTTAACAATTAAATTTATTTTTAGTGTTCGTGGACAATTATCATGGCACCAAAGAACTTACGCATTTTCTGAAGCCCCTTTACCTACAGTAGAAGTACCTTTTAGACCACCTTCAGAAGCTGATCAGTGGGCACCATTTTTAGAAACATTAACAGATGCAGAAATGGAAAAGAAAATACGCGATCAAGATCGAAATACAAGGTAAAGTTTCTATATTATATCAGTATTTGCATAAATTTTATATAAATGTCAATTAAATTCAGTTAATTATAAAGTTATTATTATATTGTTCGGTTTTGTTTCAGACGTATGAGGCGTTTAGCAAATACTACACCTGGATGGTAAAATGTGTAAATTGCATTGGTAAATTATATTGATAACAGTAGCAAAATATGGCATCTATTACGTGGATGTGTTTAAAAGATATTCACTTTGACCATTTTTAGATTTTTTAAAATTATGAATATAATAATAGCTTTTTTGTTAAGATTTAAGCAGAAAATAAAGTGTACTTTAATACATATTTAACAAATCAGTATCAAAATTTTACCTATGATAAAATACTATCACTTATTATTTTATAATCATTTTCTATTTTTATGTACTCACTCACACATTATACATTCAATTACATAACATCACAAATAAAAAGGTTTCTGATAGTATATTTTATTTTAACTGTTTATGAAATATAATTCACGTGATCGTGTAACGAAATATTTCCAGTAATGATAAGAAATTTGTAATATGATTCCATTCGTGTTTAGTAAGTAGCTAATCTAATAAGAAACAAATCTAAATTAATTCGTATTTCTTTGAATTTATAAAATAAATTATGATATGCAGTATTTGAGTAAATAGATGATTAAGCATAAATTTTTATTTTTATTTTATTTTACCATGCCATTCTATTATATGTTTAATTACAAAAAATTTATTTAACACTTGGTAATTTAATACTTGTTAAAAAGTAACGAAATTGTAAACAAATGTTTGAAAACTATTTAAAATTTCACAGTAGTTCTTATAACTGTAATTAAATAAAACAATCAATACCAAAATGAAATTTACAATAATCGGGTACAATGCAAACAAACGTTGTTAGATAAACAAATTTAATTATTCATATTTTATCTTGTGTAGAATTTATCAAATATACATTGCTATTAAATTGATAAAGGAAAATATATTATTGATGCGCGAAATTTTGATCATGCCACCCATCGTCAACCCTTTGATTATTTTTATACGTCTAATATCAAGTTACATTTTACAATTCTCAACCGAAAAAAGTAAGTGTGAGTAAAAGAAATTTTTGAGGAAGGGGAACTTGCTTCGCGCATCGGAACGTTCAGATATTAATCGACTCCAGTCTAGATTCAGCGTTTAACGCCTTAAGACTACCGACAGACAGAAACGAATTTAAAAGATGGATATTTGTTCTTTGATGCGCAAATCGTCGCAACAATCAAGTACAATTTCGACATTCCGTAATAATCCTTTTCCTTCTAGACCGTGGCTTATTGATAATGGAGCTGCAGCGGCTGCCGGTAGTAGTCTTGGTGTTAAAGGAATAATAGCTGGTATATACTTTTTTCTTTGTAACATTTATTAAAATTAGTATTACATTTATTATATATGCTCAGTGTTCTGTGGCTACTATTAAAATAAACCGATAGAGTGCAGATACCTTAACTAAGAGTGACAAAGAAGTATAAACAATGTAAAAGCATTAGAAAGGAAAGAGAGAAAAAGTGATAAACTTGAGTCAGCACATTCAACGTATGATAGTATCAAAGGTTGAAGTGTGTTTAACCTTGAAAACGCGAGTTCAAAATGTTTTTTTTTTTCTCATTTGTGAATGAAATCGTTTACCAATTTTTTATTTGAACATATAATAACTTTTATTAATGTTGTTTTAATTAAACAATATAAAAATTTCATAATAAAGTAATAATATGAATTTATGTCTTAGGTGGTATTACTGGAGGAATAGAAATATGTATTACATATCCAACTGAATATGTGAAAACGCAACTACAACTTGATGGAAAAGCTGGAGCTGGTAAAGAATATTCGGGAATATGGGACTGTGTAACAAAAACAGTAAAAAATAGAGGATTTTTTGGCCTGTACAGGGGCCTTTCGGTGTTACTTTATGGTTCAATACCAAAATCAGCTGTACGTTTTGGATCCTTTGAAACAATAAAGGGTGTATTAGTGGATGAAAATGGAAATCTTAGTACACAAAGAAGTTTCTTAGCAGGATTATGTGCTGGCGCATCTGAAGCTATTTTTGCTGTTACTCCTATGGAAACTATTAAAGTCAAATTTATTAATGACCAACGGTCAGTTAATCCAAAATACAAAGGATTCTTTCATGGAGTAAGATTGATTACCAAAGAATATGGTAAGTAGAATATTGATAATTTTTTAAATGAAACACATTATATGTATATAAAATAGTTTGCAAATATAAATTAATTGAATATTTATGTTTTAATTTGAGTATAGTGATACAATAGGAATTAGAAATTTAATTATGCAGTTGTTTGCCTTGAACTATGAACCTAATCAATTTCATGCAAACAGTCTACTCATATTTCAAGGGTTCTCAGTTTACACATGCCAGAATGTAATAATAAGCATCTTACTTCTGTATCATTTAATCAAACTTTATTATAAATTTGTTTAAAGATCTTGGTGTATAATATTGATTAAATTATGTAAAATTATAGGCTACTTATAGCTATTTAAATTTATAATTTTTTATTTAGGAATTAGAGGTGTATATCAAGGTTTAACGCCTACTATCATTAAACAAGGATCAAATCAAGCAATCAGATTTTGTGTTATGGAAACATTAAAGGATTGGTACAGAGGTGGAGACAAAAATGTACATATACCAAAATTGGTTGTGGGTGCATTTGGTGCATGTGCTGGGGCATTATCAGTGTTTGGAAATACTCCAATTGATGTTATAAAGACTCGAATGCAGGTATGAGCTTTATCTACCTTTCATCTTCTATAAAATTATCATTTTCTGTTTAAGCATAAATTATTAAATTTAAATCCATGTTTTTAGGGCTTAGAAGCCTCAAAGTACAAAAATAGTGTAGACTGTATGATTCAAATATGGAAGAATGAGGGCCCAAGTGCATTTTATAAAGGAACCATTCCAAGATTAAGTAGAGTATGTTTAGATGTTGGAATAACATTTATGATTTATGATTCCTTTATGGAAATATTTAATCGAGTCTGGCCTTAAAAATTAATTTTATAATTATATTATTTAAAAATATCCATGCCAATGTAGCTTTCATAATTTAATAGTTGCATTTGTATATTATATTTGTAATGATGTGTTTCTAAAACTATATCTCATTTTAAATGTGCTATTATAATAGAAATTTTAATATAAACTAAAGAACATAGAATTAGTATCAATATTGAAAGCTACAGTTGCATAGAGCACAAATTCCATTATACATATATTTTTTTATGTACATTTTTATTTAACATAAAATTTATGCACAAGTGGAAAATACTAATGTGAATTCAATTCACAACCAATTCAATTGTGCCTAGAAATATTATTTTTGCTGATTATGCATCAGTTATCATTAATATTGTTTAAAATATTATTGAATACTTAACATTCCTATACATTCGAATCTTCGAATAAATGTTTATATGAAAATGATTTGTACGTGATATGCATAAATCTTGTATATATAAATGTATATCATCTATTCTGAACATAATGTACAGTTTTGGTACAAAATAAAAACTATTTATTACCTGAGCGAAGGAAAATAAATTTGTATTATTTTTTTTACGATTACAGTGCATTACTAGGTAACATTAAAGGCCATAAAGCATTATTTACTGACATAAGTTACATATAATGTACACATTTCGATAAACATGATAATCTTCGCTCAGATACTATTCTTTATCTTTCATCAAGTATAAAAAATTAATTACAATGGCTGTGACATTCAAATAGAAATTGACATGTAAAAGTTCTGCATACAAAATTTTGTAATTTTGTAATAAATTCAGATATCTATTTTATTACTAAAACTACTGAAAACTATTGTTCAAAACAATTTGTATTATTTATACATCAAAATATATAATTTTATAGTGCTGTTTTTAAATATGTTTACGAAAAAACCCTATTAAAATCTATAATGCTATTTTCATTTAAATATCTTTATTAAAAAATAATTTACATTTTTATATACATATATTCAAAAGTAAAACAATTAAGACAGGGTCCTTGCTACCTGTTATAACTTTATAAACAATGTACTAGGATTAATTCTAATTAAACAAATTTTGTATTATTGTTTACAGCACCTTATATTGTTTTGTTTTGATATTGATAAAATATATTTGTGTTACATGACATTCAGTATGTATTATTGAAATGACATATTTATAAAAAAACTTATAAAGTAAACTTAATATGTTTATTTAAAATATGCATGCTTTTATTTCTGTGCGTGTACTTATATACATACATACATAGGCACACGTACACCATATGCGGAGTGTAGATTTCATAAGCTATACATGTAAGGCCCAATCTGCAAGGAGTACAGAAGTAGGCAGTGCCGGCCCCACTCTGGGTTCAAGGGGGGACTCGGGGTCGCATTCCAAGATGGCTGTGTCTGAGGAATGCAGTGGGTGCCCTCCTAAGACGCCTTCCTCCCTCCTTTTTTTTATTAAACTATTTCACCTATCCTAACGAATACTTTGATTACTAGGCGAAGTAATTATGTCAATGTGTATCCAATGAGTGTCGTTTAAGTTCAAAAACAATACCCTGTGAAGAATAAATGTAAATGAGGAAAAGGAAGGTGATACGGGAAGTCCTAGAAAGGCCCTATACTGTAAAATGTACGGTCTTATCTAATGAAGCTTCCTCGCCACAGATAATGCTTATGCAGGAGGATGCTACTTGCTCGTCTTAAGCAATGTCTCATAGGGATATCTCTGAGGTAACAAGAACTTTTGAAATATACCCTGCTGAATATTATTATTATACCTCAAATTGTTTAATTATACGTACTTTCGCATATTTTTTTTTAGGTCTTACAAATCTCAATATTTATAACTTTAATATTAAATTTGTCACATATAATGATAAATTATATCATATAACTATAAATAAAAATCACTGCAGTAATAATATTCAATAAAAATAGTTCTGTCAAAAAATATAAAGTAGATTTTGTATATACTGTATATACAAGCTATACATAATACAAAACATTATTTTATTTTAAACATTTAAGGTGGAGCCCGAAGGTACGTCGGCCTTGGCTGCTGGATCGAGATCTCTATTCTTAGAGACTGTACGTCGTAGCAATGCGGCATGTCAGAATGGTGATTATGCTCTTGCTGCAACTTTATATACGGAAGCTCTTGCTTTGGATCCACTCAGCCATGTGCTATATTCGAACAGGTCAGCAGCTAGGCTTAAAATGGGTTTATTTGCACTTGCACTTCAAGATGCTGTCAGAGCCACAGAACTTAGTCCTCAGTGGCCAAAGGTACATTTATTCACTTATACAAATAATTTATTAAATAATCAATTAAACGTATTATATTAATAGGCATATTATCGCCAAGGAGTAGCATTGCAATGTTTGGGGAGACATGGAGAGGCTTTAGTGGCCTTTAGTACAGGTCTGGCCCATGATCCTTCAAATTGCCAGCTGTTATCTGGTCTGGTAGAAGCATCTTTAAAATCACCATTACGTGCAACATTAGAACCAACATTTCAACAACTACGTGCAATGAAACTTGATGAATCTCCTTTTGTTGTTATTTCTGTTGTTGGTCAAGAACTACTTGGAGCAGGACAGTATAAAGCAGCAGCAGGTGTATTAGAAGCTGCACTCACTATTGGTTCTTGTAGCTTAAAATTGAGAGGTTCTGTATTCTCAGCTCTTTCTAGTGCATATTGGGCATTAAATTCGTTGGATAAAGCTATCAATTACATGCAACAAGATTTAGGTAAATATTACCAAAATAAAAAGAACAAGTATACATTAATAGAATATGGTTTTAAACTTCGAGTATAAATATTTACAGGTGTTGCACGATCATTAGGAGATACACAAGGTGAATGTAGAGCTCATGGAAATTTGGGTTCTGCATACTTTAGTAAGGGCAGTTTTAAAGAAGCTTTAACAGCACACAGGTATCAGTTGGTTTTAGCTATGAAGTGCAAAGACACTCAGGCTGCAGCATCCGCTTTAACTAGCCTGGGTCACGTTTATACAGCTATTGGTGATTTACCAAACGCACTTGCATCTCATAAGCAATGTGTGCAGTTAGTAAAACAAATGGGAGATCGACTTCAAGAAGCACGAGAAATAGGTAATGTGGGAGCAGTTTATTTGGCAATGGGAGAATTTGAAAGTGCTGTTGACTGTCATACACAGCATTTGAGAATTGCGAGACGTTTAGGAGATCGCGTAGAAGAAGCAAGAGCATTTAGTAACTTGGGTTCGTCTCATCACTATCGAAGAAATTTTGGTCAGGCAATGGCATATCATGAAAATGTTCTAAGAATAGCACAAGAACTTGGTGATAGAGCAATAGAAATGAGAGCTTATGCTGGATTGGGTCATGCTGCAAGATGTGCAGGTAAAACAATAATAAGAAAGTTGTAAAGAAAAAATTAATTTACTTATGTATTTTTATTTAGGTGATCTTGCACAAGCCAAATTGTGGCATCAGAGACAACTTGATGTTGCTTTAGCTACAAAAGATAAAGTAGCTGAGGGACGAGCGTGTAGTAATTTAGGAATTGTTTATCAATTACTTGGAGAACATGAAGCTGCACTTAAGTTGCATCAGGCTCACTTAGGAATTGCTAGATCATTAGGAGATAAAGCTGGAATGGGTAGAGCATATGGAAACATTGGGAATGCGTATAATGCATTAGGATATTATGAACAAGCTATTAAATATCATAAACAGGAATTAACAATAAGCAAAGAGGTAAGTTTAGAATATGAAATCAAAAAGTTTAATAACACACTTGTATTACAAGATTGTAAATTGTTTTTTCTTCATGTAGGTTAATGATCGAAGCTCAGAAGCTAGTACTCATGGAAATTTAGCAGTGGCATATCAAGCTGTACAAGGACATGAAGCAGCATTAAGACATTATAGAGCTCATTTAGCTATAGCACGCGAGTTAAAAGATACAGCTGGTGAAGCGTGTGCTTTACTTAATCTTGCCAATTGCTTGTCATCTCGTGGTAGATTTGAAGAAGCGGTTCCATATTATGAAAATTATCTTATGCTATCGCAGGAACTACATGATGTAGAAGGAGAAGCGAAAGCGTGTCACTTCTTAGGCTATGCACATTATTGTTTAGGTAATCATCGTGAAGCTGTTAGATATTATGATCAAGATTTGGCATTGGCTAAGGATTTACAGGATAAATCTGGAATGGGAAGAGCTTATTGTAATTTGGGATTAGCACATTTAGCTTTGGAAAATTTAGATACAGCATTAGAGTGCCAAAAGTATTATTTAGGTAAGAAACTATTATGTTTAAAAGAGGGTAATGTAAAAATTCCAAGATATTGTACATTTTAATACTTTCTCTTTTGTATGTAGCTATTGCACATATGACTAAACACTTAGCTGGAAAATTTCGAGCTTTGGGAAATATTGGTGATTGTCTTTTACGTCTGGGTGAAGCTGAAGAAGCCATAAAAATGCATCAACGTCAGTTAAATTTAGCCCGACAAGCAGGTGATCGTAGTTTGGAAGCTGCTGCTTATGGAGCTTTAGGTATTGCACACCGGACAATAAAAAGTCTTGATAAGGCATTAGGATTTCATACTCAAGAATTAACTTTAAGACAAGAAGCTGGAGATCTACGTGGTGAGTGTAGAGCTCACGGGAATTTAGGCGCCGTACACATGGCATTAGGTCAATACACTCATGCAGTAAAATGTTATCAAGAACAACTTGAAAGAGCAAAAGAATTAGCGGATTCAGGAGTTGAAGCACAAGCGTTAGGTAAAATTTTTGTTTCGTTATGATACAAAGTTTGATTTTATAAATATAATATTCATTGTTTTTTTCCTCCTGAAACAGGAAACTTAGGAATAGCTAGACTTAATATGGCACATTATGAAGATGCAATTGGATACTTTGAACAACAATTAGCAACTTTAGAACCATTGATGATGGGTACAGCTTTATTGAACAAAGCTAGAGCACTTGGGAATTTAGGAGACTGTTACGAAGCTTTGGGAGATCCAGAAGAAGCTATCAAATGTCATGAACAACAATTGGCAGCTGCTACAAAATTGAAAAGTATAAGAGAACAAGAAAGAGCGTATCGAGGTTTAGGTCGAGCTCGAGAAGCAACTGGTAATCTACAAGAAGCTTTAGTTTGTTTTGAAAAAAGATTAGTGGCTGCGCATGAAGTTGATAGCCCAGAATCAAGAGGTGCAGCATACGGAGATTTAGGTAGAAATTAATATATTAATATTTAAACGCGCATCAATTTCTTTTTATATCTTATGAATTCGCCAATATTAATTTTATAGGTAGAGTGCATGCTGCGTTAGGTAATCACGAACAGGCTGTTAGTTGCTTATCGCATCAACTTGCTCTTGCCAGGGGACTCGGAGATAAAGCTGCTGAAGCAGAGGCTGCTAGTGGATTAGGAGCTGTTCATTTATTAATGGATGATCCAAATTCTGCGTTACGCCATCATCAGTTGGAACTTTCAATTGCTGAAGCTTTAGATGCAGCTGGATTACAAGCTAGGGCATGTGCAAATTTAGGTGTAACTCAGGAAGCATTGGGACAATTCGAGGAAGCTATAAGATTACAAGAACAATCGTTGAGTCTTGCAGCAGCAGCTGGAGATCAACCTGCAAGAGCAGCTGCGTTTTCTAGTTTGGGACGTCTTCATCATCTGTGCGGTGATTTGTCACGGGCTTTGAGTTATTTACAATCTGGATTGTCATTGTCCGAGGGATTAGGAAGAAGAGAGGAAGCAGCCAGATTGAGGCACAGGCTTGGTCTTGTTCATTGGGAAGCTGGCGAAGCAGCGATTGCTGTAGAACATTTAGAAAAAGCGGCAAATTTATTAGAATCATTAGATGGAACTTCCTCGAATCTTATTTGTGGACAACCAAATAAGTCTGATTTATTATCAGAAACTTACAGAATGTTACAAAAAGTATTAATTAGTTTAAATAGAGCTGAAGAAGCTTTAAATTGGGCGGAAAGATCGAGACGTTGTAAAAGTAACTGTTTGGATGATGCTGCACACTACTCGGAAATTATTGATAGACAACGTGGAGTTATTCTATATTATAGGTAATTTAAATTTATTAATGAATTAAATATACGTAACAATTCAAAATAACACATTTAAAATAATATTTTAGTGAAGTCGGATGTGAGTTACATGCTTGGTGTTTAGCTCCTGGTCGAGGGCTATTACGATTTCATTCTACTACTTTAGACGATGGCATAGGATTGGAAAAACGAGTTTTGCAAGCACGAGAAGCTCTTTTAGAAGAAACAAGTGAATTCATTGAAGAAACAAAAATCCCATCAAGAGGACATCATCTTAATGCTAGTTCATATAGTTTAAGCAGTCTGTTCAGTGTAGGATCAGTTAGTTCGCGAGCAGGGAGTGCTCGATGGGGACGAGGAACAAAAGGACCTACGTGGCAATCACCGTTACCGATTCAAGTACTTTATGATTTACTTTTAGCACCATTTGAAGATCTTTTGCCACCAGCAAGGAAGGAGTTAATTATGGTAGTAGAGAAGTCGTTGTATTTGGCACCGCTTCCGGCTTTACAATCAAATCCTGGAGAAGATTATTTGTGCGAAAGATTTTCCTTATTAGTTGTACCATCTCTCGCAGCTTTAAGAAAACGGTTAAAAACTCCTATTCCAGAAGGCGGCGCAACTGTTGCTGCATTAGTTGCAGGAAATCCTATACTTCCTGAAGAGATTAGAGAAGAGTATGGATGGTCTGAAAGTATGGCTTCTACTGAAACAGAATCTGAAATTGTTGCTGAATTATTAGAGGCCCGTGCTTTAACTGGTAAATATCACAAGTTCGTCCTTTTATAAAATAAAGTATCGATTAATTAATTTATTTTTTTACTGTCATCAATAGGGGCAGAAGCAACTAGATCGGCTGTTTTAAGATCTTTACCTGATGCAGAATGCGTACACCTGACAGTACCTGTTTTTTGGAATTCTGCTAGTTTAGCATTAACTGCTGATCCATGCGAAGACTCCTCTGTAAGACCGGAATATCTGATAAATCATTCAGATATTTTAAAATTAAGAATAGCTGCTCGTTTAGTTGTCATATCTAGCGGCCACGGTTGGAATAGTACAGAAAATACCACTGCCACGTCAGATGGTGTGCAAAATTTAGCCAAAGCTTTATTAAATGCCGGTGTGCAATGTGTACTTATAGGAATGTGGGCTGTTCCACCAACGGCTGGTAGTATATTATTACGAGCATTTTATAGTGCTATGTTACAAGGTGCCAGAGCATCTAGAGCATTAGCAGAAGCTATGCAAACAGTTCAACATACAAGGCACTTTGCGCATCCTGCAAATTGGGCTGGTTGGTTACTCATTGGAGGGGATGCACGATTATCAAACAAAGTATATACACAGTTAAAACAATTTATATTTCAAGTATATAGATATGGTTGAGTGGTTCATAAATTATTATTTATTCAGGTTGCTTTGATGGGACAAGCACTTGCTGAATTACTGCGTGGTGGTCCAGAACAAAGTCGCGATGCTTTACGCGTGACACTTCACTTGGTAGAAAAATCATTGCAACGAATACATCGGGGACAAAAGAATGCTATGTATACAACCCAACGTAGTATCGAAAATAAAGTGGGAGCAGCAACTGGATGGCGAGAACTTTTAATGTCAGTAGGATTTAGGTTTGAACCAGCTGGAAATGGGATACCGTCTTCTGTATTTTTCCCCCAAAGTGATCCAGAGGAAAGATTAACAAGATGTAGCGCAAGTTTGCAAGCATTGCTAGGATTGGGACCTGCATCGTTACATGCACTTGCTAGATTATTACAGGTAAACCTATTTACTATATGATATAAAAAGTAAGAATTTACTAAACTATAGATAATTATATGCTACATAGGCACCAGAAGCAGCAGAAGATGTGATTGCAGCGATGAGAAGAGCTACTTGTGCGACAGAAGGTCAAGAAGTAACATTACCAGTACAAGTGTGGAGAGCATCAGGGTCCCATGAACTATTTGCAAGTTTAGGTTTTGATCTCATGGAAGTTGGTCAATCAGAAGTTACTTTAAGAACGGGAAAACAAGCATCGCGAAGAGCTGTCCAATTTGCTCTTCAAGCTCTTCTAGCTTTATTTGGTAAGCCCATTTATTAACTATATAAATTTGTAGGTAAAGTGACATGTACTTAATTCGTAAAAATGTTATTAGACACGCAAGAAGCACCTAAAAGTCTAACTTTAGACTCGAGTAGTTCCATGGAAAGCCTAGCTTCTGTTGCCCATATAGAAAAGAATGTCATAGAGCGACCTCGACTAGGAGGCGCATTTGCAAATTATGTTCGACATCGAGGTGAACCAGATGGAAAAACTATGGAACCGCCAAATGTTCCAATTCCTACATCACGACAAGCATGTCAAAATGGAGGAGGTATAAATAAGTTAAATTTAATTTTTAACGAGTATTAAACATAAAAAGCTTGAAAAATATGTATGTTTTCTAGGTGAATCGGATGTTGCTTTCACTCCCAGTCCCCCGGTAGCACTTAATTTGAATCATCAAACGCGTATTAGAAATCTTTACCCTGATCAAACTATAAGACCAGGTTCTAGTTCGAGTAGTTCAGTAACAGATTGGGATAATGGACATGCAACTGTTTTAAGGCGACAACCATTGCCACCATTACCAGCCACTGTATTAGAAAGATTAAGTGTTAGAACAGAAATTGGATCTAATTCCCCCAGGAAACCTCGTCATCCTACAGCAACCGAGGATATTTGTGCTCAAACGGATTCTACGCAATCTGCAGAAACACATAATCAGAATTTAAGAAACGTAGCCACGTCACTTACAAGCCTAACACGTGAATTAACACCTACAATTTCAGAGGTATATCATGAGCGAAACTTAGGATTAGGATTGGCACCGTCTTTATCAAAATTATTAGGAGAAGTAAGTTCTGTTCCTGAAAACGAAGAAAATCAATCGACGCGAACAAGTCATGATCAAACTCAAAATTGGATACAAAACGAATCGGAATTATGTCGAAGAGACGAAGCTGATGGTAGATCCATTGCTGAATCGCAATGCAGTGCCACCAGTTCTAACAAAATACATAGAAAAGCACCCCCTCCTCCAGTATAGATTATTTATATATTATTTATAAGCATTATATAATACTTTAAATAAAAATAATAGCACTAGGTACCAAAGACTGGAAGATATTTTATTGGAAACAAATTTTTCTATGTTTTGTGATCAGATCTGGGAATATTTAACGGTAATACTTATTTTTTAGTGATATAATTATACACTTCTATTTAATTCTTTCATAACAATGATTTTCCAACATAAATATTAGTAAATGCTATTTTTATTTAAATTAATGATGAAATTTAATATCAGTTAAAGGTATGTTATTTACAATGATATTAAATGTTGTTTCTACATTCGTTGACGCAAAAATGTATTATATGGAACATTACCAGTGAATTGAAATTGTGTATTTTAAAATTGATGACACCTTTTGAAATTATATTACTTCACTATTTTGTATCTCTTCCTTCTTTATACATATATTGTCACATTTCTTCATGTATTGTATTTTTATATTTATATTTTTATGTACATATATATCTAATTATATCATTAAAAAGAACAATAACAGTGTATTTATTTTTTTACTACATAAATAAAAAATATATTTATAGTAATAAAATCAGTCAAAACATTAGAACAATTTTAAGTGTCCAGTTACTTCATCTATCAATGGGGCTGGTCCTGGACCAACTGCGCACACTGTTTTGCTTCCTGGTTCTATTTGTGTGCGTCCAGCATCTTGTATTGTATTTGCTAAAAGTCCAACAGCCCTAGCTTGCTTTGCTACTTCTTTTAGTGCCTCTTCACTGTCCACCTAAACATTTTATCAAGTAAATTATTGAATGTAACATTTTAAATTGTAATTTTATTACACTATATCAATAACAAACTGATATACTTTGACAGTAATTTTAGCTTGCCCACATTCTTCCCAAGCTTGAAGGATTTTGGGATACTTTTTGGCTGCTTTATAAGCTGCAACAGCGGCATGAGCACATTGTGCTGCTACTTTTCCTTTACCCATCTTTAAGTCAGTTCTAATTACTAAAATAAGCTTGTAATTATCATATTCATCTGTGTACACCTGTTGAGAAAAAAATGTAATATTATCTTTATTATACTGTATTAGTTATAAATAAATGCAAGTATAAGAATTTTAGTTGTTCTTACTATGTTATCTGAAGATTTATTAGAATCATTAAAAGCCTTTAAATCTCGCAATGTTGTTATTTTATATAAACAATAACCTAGTACTGCTGCAATAACAAAACCGACTGTTGCATCTGAAAAACTGTCAAAACTTTCTAAAAGTATTTCAGACACAGTCATTTTATGAGAACTCATAATTTTCTCGTGCAAAATACTATTGATACAGAGGAAAACTTTGAAGCAACCTGCCGCTGCCCAACGCTGCCTTGCGCTGCCTGCCGCTAGCTATTCGGTTTCATTCGTCAATGGTCGGTACTTTCATAACATTGGCGTAGGAAAATCCGACTATTCATTCAGATATAAATGAGATGATTTATATCTTTATAAGAGCATTCAATGAAACGTGAAAATATTAAATTGATTTTATAAGAAATTTTTATTCGTATACACGTTTGATTTTATTCGTATAGAATGTTTTAAAATTCGATCATAGTTTTAAATAATATGCTGTACATACTGACGAATATTGCACTCACAGCAATTATGCAATAATTTCAATATGAACACACTATAAAGTTACATCGAAGAGTAACATCTATAGAAACATATATGTTTTTAGTTTTAGGATATTCTCAGTGACCCAAGCAGAAGACAAACAAAAAAAAGTAAAATTAAATGAGAATTATAACGCGTCCGTCTCTTCGTTTGTATATCTGTGGCGCGTTTTGGTTCATACGCGGTTCAACAAACACCCAATGTGGCGCTTGAACTTGGAAGGTTATGGATTGAAGCTTCGGGGTGTGGCATCATATTGCGATTTATAAAATAAATGGAATATTGTATTCCTATATAATGACGAACAAACTTGTTTTCTGAATGCGACGAGGCCAAGAAATCCTATTTCAACGGTGTACGTGGTGTCTTAAAAATTTCAACCACTGCCTGGAAATTTGTACATCAAACAAAACAAAAATTGCTTTAATATATTCTAGACGATATTGCACTTTTAACCGTACATTTTATGATCTGATTAATGCTTAAATGAAATAATATACATTTAAACATGTCTATGATATTTTTCAATTAATTTGCATATTGACACGTATTTATGTGTAACATTGGCACAAGGTAGTTGATTGTTACTTGATAGGATACGGTCCATGAAATCACGTGTATTAAAGTCTACGTGGGATGTTGGGCGCTATCACCCCCACGAGCTCCCACGAGTATACCGAAATGTCTCGATTAGCCGACTACTTTGTTGTGGTCGGCTACGACCACGAAAAAGAGAGTAAGTTTTCACCTATTATCCAATACTTACTCTTTAAAAACATATTAATGTTGTTGATACGTATTTACAAATAATTCATATTAAAAAACGTTTGTTAAAGAATCTATATGTAGATTAAAATTTGCGTATAATATTTAATTGTCTATGTAAAAAAGCTGTTTATTATAATAAAATGTTTTTATTCAGATTTTTTAATTGAGATATTAACTCTTATTATTTGTCATTCATCATACATGTAATATTGTATCTTATTATAGGAGGTGGTATAAGTAATGGAATCATTTTACAAAGATTCCCTGAGAAAGATTGGCCAGATACACCATTTATAGAAGGAATAGAATGGGTAAGATGTGGCTGTTAAATTTCTAATTTTTTCATCTAATTATATATTATTTTATAGTTTTGTCAACCACAAGGATGGGCCTTATCAACAGAAAGACAAGAGCCAAGGTTTTTTGTATCCATTTTAACTGACATCGATGCAAACCGTCATTACTGTGCATGCATGTGTTTTAATGAAACTATATCTATTGTGCCAAGTAAGCCTGTAGATGAAGAAGAAGATCCTGTAGATGGTGATAGTCGTTCTTTGGTCAGAACAATGCCAACAATTACACATCACAGCATCATGTATGCACCTAAATGTCTGGTGCTGGTTTCCAGACTTGATTACATTGAAACATTTAGAGTATGTAAAATACTATCAATGTTAATGGTACAGTTTTATTTTTGGATGCAACAATAAGATGTTAATATTATTGCTTTAGAATTGCCTTGGTATTATATACACAGTGTACGTAGAAAATCTTGGTATACCATTAGAAACTTTGGTAGGAAACATATTAGGTTGTATACAAGTACCACCTGCTGGTGGACCACAAGTAAGGTTTAGCATTGGTGCAGGTGACCGTCAAGCACTTCAACCTCCAATCAGTCCTTCTCTTCCAATTACTCATAGTAGCGTAAACCTTTTATTTCAACAATTAGGTAAGGATATTATAAATACACATGTTCATTTTGTAATCTTTTCAATTAATGTAAACTTGTTTTACAGGTATTCGTAATGTATTAGTATTATTTTGTGCTGTCATGACAGAACACAAGATACTCTTTCATTCTGCAAGTTACTCACGATTAACCGAAGGATGTCGCGCTCTTACTGCACTAATGTATCCATTTAGATATACGCATGTTTACATTCCTCTCTTACCAGCAGCTTTAGTGGAAGTACTCAGTACACCTACTCCATTTATTATGGGTGTACACAGTTCACTAAAATATGAAGTTGCAGAACTTGTAAGATATTCAATATAGTTCTTATAATTTTATATGTCAGTGATTTTTAATAAATATCATATTTTTTTTTTTATAGATGGATGTAATTGTTGCTGATTTAGATGGAGGGTCTATAATGGTTCCAGATGGAGTTTCACTTCCACTCCTTCCTGAACCACTTCTTTCGCAAACACAAGATGCATTGTCTTTAGTATTGCAACCAGAATTAACTTGTGCAGATTATGCCTTTCCACCGCTTGCAACACGAGCCCCACATTCACCTATGTTAGACAAGGAGTTAAGAGCAGTTTTTATGCGAACCTTTGCTCAATTGTTGCAAGGGTACAGAAGTTGTCTGACATTAATAAGAATTCATCCAAAACCTGTTATAACATTTCATAAGGTTGTTATATGTTACTGATGTTATTTATATGATTGCAGATAAATTAGTAATACAGATATGATACTTTTTATTTCTAGGCAGCATTCTTAGGAGAACGTGGTTTAACGGATTGTGATTTTACAACTAGAGTGTTGGATTGCATGTTTTTTACTTCATTTATTGCAGAAAGGGGACCACCTTGGAGGCCTTGCGACGTATGGGATGAATTATACAATAACTTGAGCGATCAATTAAAACAAGAAGCACAAGATAATAGTAAGTAATAATAATATAGTATACAGTAATAAAATATTGAGAAATTTTACAGGCTTTTTGTAACAGCCGGTATAAAACATTATTGATGTCCCGTATATTATTGTTAGGACTCATTTTAACGCATATTCAAGAATTAGCACAACAATTATATACAAACGAAAATCCAAATCCTCAACCATACGTACAAAAAATTTTGAAACCACCTGAAGGAGCATTTGCCAGAATACACCAGCCACTTTTACCACGCATTAATTCAGAACAAGTTCAAGCGATTATAGACGAAGGTCTTGCAAAAAATAATCTTAAAGTCAGGTTCGTATTACAGACACATTTTACAAATTTTTACCCATATTTTATATCTGCCTTTTTTGTATACAGATTATCATCATTAAGACCATCACAACCTCGCATTGTACCAATGGGTCCACACATTTCATTTGTCCATGACACTAGACATTTGGTTAGCAATTCTGCACGTAGACTCGAAGTTCTACGTAATTGTATAAATTGTATATTTGAAAATAAGATATCCGATGCTCGTAAAACTTTCCCGGCTGTCTTAAGAGCTTTGAAAAGCAAAGCTGCTCGTTTAGCACTTTGCATGGAATTGTCGCAGCACGTTGTTGGAAACAAGGCTATGTTAGAACATCAACAATTTGATCTAGTTGTACGATTAATGAATTGTGCGTTGCAAGATGATTCGTCTATGGACGAACATGGTGTTGCTGCTGCGCTTCTTCCTCTTGCAACTGCATTTTGCAGAAAACTTTGCACAGGAGTAATACAGTTTGCTTATACTTGTATTCAAGAACATCCCGTGTGGCAAAATCAACAATTTTGGGAAGATGCTTTCTATTTGGACGTTCAGAAGGACATTAAACGATTATATCTTCCTGGTGAGAATTCTCCACCACGGCTCATAAACGATGGTATTCTAAGTCCTATCAGCCCACGCGACGGTAAAGAATTTCCATTTCGTGATCGATACTCGATTTATCAAATTCAAGAACCATCGGCCCTTGAAATAGCTGCTGAACAAATGAGGATTTGGCCGACTATTGACGCTGAAAAACAAAAGGAACTCATAGCAAGCGAAGAGAGTACTATGTATAGCCAAGCAATTCATTATGCGAATAGAATGGTTTACTTATTGGTCCCGTTGGATATAGGAGCAAAGACTCACCGTCAGGATAATGTTTATGATGACGAAAGAGCAAGTAATAGTATTACAAATAGTGTAGCAAGCGACAGTGGCGATGCAGAGTCTGGATTTGAAGAAACTGATCCCGGAGAAACTGGTAGCGCGGTTATTCGGATGGTTTCAAGATTTGTAGACCGTGTTTGTACCGAAGGGGGTGTAAGTGCTGAACATGTTAGATGTTTACATCAAATGGTTCCTGGCGTTGTTCATATGCACATCGAAACCCTCGAGGCTGTACATAGAGAAAGTAAGAGATTACCCCCGATACAGAAACCGAAAATTTTAACACCCAACATGTTGCCCGGTGAAGAAGTTATTATGGATGGTTTACGCGTTTATCTTCTACCGGATGGAAGAGAAGAAAGTTCTGCAGGATTGCCAAAGATACCACCGCTCTTGCCAGCCGAAGGGGCTATTTTTCTTACTAATTACAGAATCGTATTTAAAGGAATCCCTTGTGATCCATTTGCTTGCGAACAGTTAGTGGTTCGAGCTTTCCCTGTAACGTCATTAACTAAAGAAAAGCGTGTAGCTGTACAACATTTAGCACATTTAGATCAGTGTTTACAGGAAGGATTACAATTACGTTCTTGTACTTTTCAATTAATAAAATTAGCTTTCGATGAAGAAGTTACACCTGAAAATATTGAAACTTTACGAAAATTAGTTCATAAAGCTCGCTATCCACCGCATATTTTCCATCATTTCGCTTTCAATGGTCAGGTGCTGGTTACTCAGACTGCGCACCATAAAGGAAAAGAAAAGAATGCCACTCTTAAGTAAGTTATCTTTTATTTGAATATTTTTCTATTCATCTGTGTTTATTATAAAATTATTCTTTATTTTTAGGGGATTCGCAAAGAAAACACTCTTGAAAACTGCACGTAAGGCAGGTTTTAAGCCAAAACAGTCATCTAAAAGACAAAAGTACGTCTTGCCAAATATGAATATCATTACTAATAATAAATACATGACATCACCTGGTCGAATGAGTTTACCAGTAACAGATAACAATGACTTGAGTCACGATGATGATCTCAGTGGTAAGTTAATTGAATAAATTGTTTTTCCATTTTAAGTGTATTTAAGTGACATCTTTGCAGTAGATGATTTTGAGATTCCTGGTATTGTAACTCAACCACCGACTGATGCAAAAACGTTAGAACGATTATCAGAACGTAGTTACGTTAGAGATTGGTATCGACTGGGATTATATTCAAATGGACCGCACAATAATCGTAGAAACGAACCATTTCGATTGTCGTCTGTGAATTGTGCCTACATGATTTGTAGAAGTTATCCCGCGCTACTTATAGTTCCTTCGTCAGTATCAGATGAAAGTATTCGTAGATTTTGTCGGCTTTATAGACATAATAGAATACCTATCGTCACATGGAGACATCCAAGAACGAAAGCACTTTTAATTAGAGGAGCAGGTTATCATGGAAAGGGTGTTATGGGGATGCTAAAAGCTCATCCAGCATCTGCTGGTAACTTAAAAAGTAATAATTATTTTTATATTCTTATTTTTCGTTTTTAATATATTAAATTATTTATTTTATTCGTAGCAACATCTTCGGAAACGACATCTTCTCTAGAACAAGAAAAGTATATTATGGCTCTTGTAGCTGCAACTCCGTTATCCGCAATAAGGCAAGGTTCTGCATGGGGAATGTCTGACAGTTCTCTCAGTATTGATTCTTTATTGTTAGCGGCTGAAGATCGTAATGCGACGCCTGAACAGTCGCGGCGAAATCCATTTAATAAAGCGATTGGAACATTGAGGTACATAGGTTTTGATTTTATAATATTTCACATTCTACAGAATATGTAAGAGAATTTAATTAAATATATTACACATTTTTTTATAGTTCATCAGGAGGTAAGGGCCCAAAGAACTTTGGTCGCTGGGGTTCGTTAAAAGATAAAAGACATAATTCTCAAGCTTCTTTAACTTCAGTTCACCAACGTGGAACTGTGAGACATTCTACAGATTCGGATAGCGGTACTGAATGTGTTCATACATTTCAACGTGCCGCATTATACATCCTGGGTGAAAAAGCACATATGAAAGTAAGATGACTAATTTTTACATTATTCTAAATATATAATCAATGTTATAATTTCTTTTTTAATGGAAAAGGGTGTTAAAGCGGAATCTGCACCGAAAACAGATTTCATTCCAGTGGAATATTATGATGTAAGACATACCAAAGCTGCATTTAAAAAACTTATGCGAGCCTGTGTTCCTAGCTCTCCGAATGTAGAGCCTGACCAAAGTTTTTATAAGTATGTCTAATTCATCTAAACGAATGTCATTTTATTTATTATAAAATTTTCTCACAGATAACATTCATCATTCTAGATTAATCGAAAGTTCAGAATGGTTACAGCAGCTTCAGAATTTAATGCAATTAGCTGGAGCTGTTATAGACTTAATGGACGTACAAGGATCATCGGTGGCTGTTTGTTTAGAGGAGGGTTGGGATACTACAGCAACAGTATGTTCTGTTGCTCAAGTATGTCTTGATCCTCAGTACAGAACTATTGAAGGTTTTCGAATTTTGATCGAAAAAGAATGGCTTGGATTTGGTCATAGATTTGGACACCGTAGTAATCTTGCAGCGAACTCACAAACTACAAACTTTACTCCTACCTTTCTTCAGTTCCTAGATATAGTACATCAAATTCAAAAGCAATTCCCATTAGCGTTTGAATTTAACGAATATTACTTAAAATTTTTGGCATATCATTCGGTTTCTTGCCGTTTCCGTACGTTTTTATTAGACTGTGAGTTTGATAGAGTAGAATGTGGCATTACTGCCGTAGAAGACAAAAGAGGATCACTGACAAGCCATCACAAAGGTGTCGACACAGGTAGCGATGATGAAACAATTTACCCTGGAGGTAGATTAGCAGGAACTAATCAAGGATGTAACCTTGGTCAAAGCATATTTGATTATATCGAGAAACAACATGCAAGGTGTCCCTTGTTCTATAATTTCATGTACACGCCTAATACTGAAAATACGGTATTAAGGCCTGTTTCACATTTATCAAGTCTCGATATTTGGCAATACTATTTAGAAGAAGAATTGGCTCACGGGCCTGCATATGACTTAGAAGTATTGCAACAAGACTCACAACAAGAGGAGGAAGCAGAAGCTGCTGATGGTGTGGTGAAAAGTAATCGCAAAGTGGTTACACAAGGGTATGACTGTGACTACATTCATTTAACTTACTTTATTGACACTTTTTTATTTACATTATTTTGTATGATAGGTATGACGGTGTGAGTTCAATGGTACCCGATCAATTTTCCCATCTTCTGGAAGAGATTCATAAATTGGAAACTGAATTGGGTCATTTGCCACAAAAGTGGAAAGTACTTTGGGATAAACTTGAATTGCCAAATACAGATTCACTTGCTGTTAGTATATAGTATATATCAAGTTTTTTAAAATACAATTTTATTCACAACTTAACATTTATTTTTTATATAGCGACATGCTTCATTCAGTACTGCATTGGTTAGATATCATGGTCGATTGATTCATAAACGTTCAACATTAGAATTACTTTTGAGAGGTAAACTCGCTGGTGGTAATACTTCTGGAAATGATGGTTCCGTTTATGCACATCCTCATAGGTATTTTTCATAGTTAAGTTTCTTATAATGAATTAATAAATAAATATTCATAAATCTATTGATATTATTCTAGGTTCGAGAGATTAGATTCAGCAACGCCGACTCATTGCGATGCCTGCTCTGGTGTATTATGGGGTCCTGTAAAAGCCGGTTTGCGTTGTGTTGATTGTGGCCATGTATGTCACGATAAGTGTGCTGATGCAGTACCAAAAAATTGTACAAAATATAAGGCAGTAACTGATAATTTACAAACTCACACGCTTACACGAAGCGGCGGTGACAATGGAAGTGTAAATTCAAGTATGGATATTATGTTATATATTAATATAATTTTTGGTTTATAAATTGCAGTCACTTATTAGTACCATGAATTTTTATCGTTTAATACAGGTGTCGCTACAATACAAACTTCTTCGCAACAATATTATGAACAATTCTCTAGTAATGTTGCTGAAAATAGAACACATGAAGGCTATCTTTATAAACGAGGTGCTCTACTTAAAGGTTGGAAACAAAGATGGTTTGTGTTAGATTCTATAAAACATCAATTAAGATATTATGATGCAATGGAAGATTCTCATTGTAAAGGATATATTGGTGCGTAAGAAGTTATTAAAAATCATATAAGTGTATAAAAAATCTATAAATATTCATCAATGTTCTCTGTGTTACAGATTTAGCCGAAGTAGTATCTGTAACTCCAGCTCAACCAATGCCAGGGCCACCAAAGAAAACAGATGATAAATCGTTCTTTGATGTAAATATAAAATCATTTTATATTTTTTATTTATTGAAAAAGTGTTTCATATTATATTAATGATTATATTTACAGCTTCGTACAAACAGACGAACATATAATTTTTGTGCTGGTGATGCAGCAACTGCACAAGAATGGATTGAAAAAGTTCAAGCGTGCTTACAATAGCTTGATTATAACTCTAATTTAAATTATGCAAGTGACTGATAGATTAAAACAGATTTTAATTTTGTTACATACTATTGTATAGTTTACTAGTAGTACGTATTATAGACTGCAGTAACATTGCTTTAAATATTTAAAATCCAACAATTGTTGGATTGAAAACAGTATCATAAATTGAATGTGATGTACTCATATCTTTGACGTAGCATTATTATATAAATGTATATTGTAATTGTATAATTACATACGTTAAATTTGAGTTATTTCAGCTGGAAGATGAAAGATCAGAAGATACTCAATTAAACGTTAAAAGTTTTTTATTTTTTGTATTATGTTTTTAATTTTAAATGCATACAAATAGAGCGTAAACTATATTAAAATGTTAAATGAAATCATCTATTCTGAAAATTACTACGATATTATTGTTAGTATAATTACAATTATAACCGGATAAGTAGCTACTTTGCTTGTTACAAAGAATGAACGAACATGAACGGATACGAAAAGTCATGTTCTTTTGAAATCTCATGTAATATTTGTTTAATAACTGCTACGCTTATCAGTAAAACTAAAATTGAAAAACTCTTGTATACTATTAATTTTTAGTTGTAATTGCTTTTACATTTGTAATATTTGCTTGCGAAATGCATTATCATTTTCTTACGTTTGTTATGTACATTGCACTTCAATTTTTTTAGCAAATCATTTTTTTAACTTAATGAAAAGTTACAACTCAAATGAAAGCCGCAAAAGTTACATACTATCACAGTTTATTTAATACTTTGTTAATATCGTTGTAAAAATTAAGTAAATATTTAAAAATAAAGATTGAAATTTTTTTAATAACTATTTATACATTTACATTTGTTTAAATAAGTGCATTTATCTTTCAATTGTTTTAATAATTTTTTATGAAAAGAAAATTTCATTTTGGTTTCTCCCGCCATTTTTACAAGCAAGTGGAGACTAGGGAATTTATGTGACCGTGAGCATTTTAGGCACTACCACAGCGCTAGTGCACCCTAGGAATAAGGTTTGTTTCTAAAGGTTTTTAATACATACAAGCTTATCTCATTTCTATATATTTCTAGATCTATGATATAAGGGGTGGTCCAGTTTGCGGTTGGAGGGCGTTTTGCGTTAAGATCTGTCAATGTACTGTCAATTGATCGTTTTTTAAACTTTCTAACTGTTTACAACAGCCAAAATATCGCAAAGTAAAATATTGTTAAGTAAAACTTTTAGTAGATTGTTGTAGTTAGTATAAATATCAACAGTTAAGATACGATAGTTATACGACATGAACATGTAAAATGTTCTCCTGCATTAATACTTTTAATTATCATACTTATTCCGCTATGTTTTAGATATTTTAATATTATTTTATTTTTTAGAGTATAAAACGTACTTTTATTTATTATTCAAGTTTGAAGAATTCCTTAATGTTTCATATTTTCATTGGTGTTAGTAGAACGATACTATATATTCTGAACATTGATCCATTCACGATTTGCTATATATAACGAAATCTTATTCAATTTTACTACACGGGATACTAGTACACTCGTAATATGTAATTATATTTTGCAGGGTGTGAATTAAAATACTTACATTAGGCTTTAATAAAATACAAAATTCAAAATGACAGATTCAAAATATTTCACCACTACAAAGAAAGGAGAAATATTTGAACTTAAATCTGAATTAAATAATGACAAAAAGGAAAAGAAGAAGGAAGCTGTAAAAAAAGTGAGTTGATTTATTAATAAATATCAGTTATTACATGTTTTATGTAAAATATATTAATAAGGCATGTAATAATTTATTTTTAATGCCGAGACATTCCTATTTCATCAGTAAACAATCAGTATAGTTTTATATAGCAAACATCTGATTTTAAAAGGTAATGATTTTTCTTACCAAAGGTAAGCTATATAAATCATCAATTCTATGATTTTCTCAATCTGATATATTCTGTTTTGTTTATTATTAATATTTATTGTACAGCAGTATTAGTATTTATAAGAATTTACATTTTCTAAATACCAAATCAATAAATCTATTTCATGCTGCTCAAAAGCTGGATAAATGAAAACGCATAATAAAATTTGTTAAAAGCAACAAATTTTAATACTATCATTACTTATTTATTATGTTTTTTAAATTATTTGAATGCATAATTTACAATCATTACATTAACATAATTTACTTAAATGATAATTTACTTTAATTGTAACTATTTTTCTTTATCTATAGTTATTATTATAAAAGAGATTAATTATTAATTGGTTGCTTAAATGTAATATTAATTATGCGTAGGTAATTGCTTCCATGACTGTGGGCAAAGATGTATCTGCACTTTTCCCTGATGTTGTCAACTGTATGCAGACAGACAATTTAGAGCTTAAAAAATTGGTGTATTTGTATCTGATGAATTATGCCAAGAGTCAACCAGATATGGCCATCATGGCTGTCAACACATTCGTTAAGGTAATGTAGCTTAGTAACTCAATAAAAATTTATATACTTTATTAATGCACTTTTATCCTTTATATACTTTAATAACACTTGGATGATGTTGAGAGTTTCTGTCTGCAAAGAGGCAAGCTGGAAAAAGAAACTTTGTGCTAGTTTCCTTATGTTTCACATTTTCTTTTTCTTTTCAAATAAATTTAATGTTAATTTTACAGCCTGCCTCACACTATGTACAGACCGTGCTTTGCAAATTATATCAGTTTGCACAGAGCTGTCTGCATTATGGGACGGAATGTATTTTCTTTCTCTTATTGAATTGCTTATTTTTTAAAGGGCACGAGACTGGAATTTGGCTGTGTATAATGTATCACTTATTCTTCTGTGTTTTATATTATACATTATATCAATCATTTTTATTCATTTGGATTATGTCCACCAAATTCCAGTGTTTCTTTTTAGTTAAGCATTACAAATAGGAATGAAATTATGACAGTTATAAGATTTTGCAAAATTATTCAAAAAATCACATCAAGAAGCCCAATAACATATGTGTTAATTTTTTTTTAATATTAATGCACTAATACTTTATGCTGTTTTCTAAAGTGAGCATGGAACTTTTTCTATAAATCATAAAAATATTGTTTACATTTAAATAGTTTGTAGAAGGATGTATAATAATAACACAGCTATAATTTTATAATAATTATATAATTGGTCTTAAAAAAAAAACGAATTGTTTAAAACAGCTATGGTGATAAAATCAAACGAAATCTATACTTTACTCATGATGTTTAATATATAAACAGCATGAACGTACTAATTACCTTAATATCCATTTTATATGTATGACTTCATCATAAATTGTTGCGTGTATGAAGTGCATATAAATTTCCACTATTTGCACGTAAAGTGTTTTATTCCTTTCAAAACCTTTCGTGTTAATTAATAAATGTAATAAGTGTTAAAAATTTATGACACAGTTATCGTACATAACTTTGATGTACACTTTGTAAATGTTTGATTAAGTATCATGTAACATATACTTACGTGCATGGCACCTAACTAATTGTGTTAATTCTAATTTCATTTTAATCTATAAATTATCATTTTAATGAAAGCTATAAATAGCAAAATTGTAAGATGAATATCTCGTGCTCTTTAAAAAATGATCAGTTCTGCATCATATTATTTTAAATGGTTGATAAGTATAATATTTAACAATTAATCAAAATGGTGACGGTGACCAATTTGACCTTTTTCGTTCTGACACGCAAAAGGAGCTAGCGACATCTCCGATGACAAAGGTACCATACCATTTTCTACTTCGTTAAAATTCATGGGTTGAAATAGATAGCCACTACTGTGACTAGACTTGAATCCCTGGCTTGCCCGATTTTTGCGCAGGATTGCGAGGACCCAAATCCGCTGATTCGAGCATTAGCAGTTCGCACAATGGGTTGTATACGCGTGGACAAGATTACTGAATACCTCTGTGAACCATTACGAAAATGTCTGAAGGATGAGGATCCATATGTTCGTAAGACGGCAGCTGTTTGCGTGGCCAAGCTTTATGATATTAATGCAGCATTAGTCGAGGACCAAGGGTTTTTAGATCAGTTGAAAGACCTTTTATCAGACAGTAATCCTATGGTAAATATTTCAAGCTTATTCATCATTTAAATATTTATACAATATTTATTATTTATTTCTTCATTCAACATTTGTATTTAGGTTGTTGCAAATGCAGTAGCTGCTTTGTCTGAAATTAATGAAGCAAGTCCAAGCGGACAGCCTTTAGTTGAAATGAATGCGCAAACCATTAACAAATTATTAACTGCTCTCAATGAATGTACAGAGTGGGGTCAAGTTTTCATTTTAGATTCATTGGCGAATTATTCGCCTAAAGACGACCGTGAAGCACAGAGTATCTGTGAACGTATCACTCCACGTTTAGCTCATGCTAACGCTGCTGTTGTTCTATCTGCTGTTAAGGTTGTACATCAAGCAGAAATCAATGGCTATAAATAATTAAGTCGATTTTTTAAAAATATTTTCTTTCTACGTCTCTCATACGTAGGTACTGATGAAATTAATGGAAATGTTGCAATCAGAATCCGATTTTGTTGGCACATTAACAAAGAAATTAGCACCACCGCTTGTAACATTACTCAGCTCTGAGCCCGAAGTACAGTACGTAGCATTGCGAAATATAAATCTAATTGTTCAAAAACGCCCAGATATTTTAAAACACGAGATGAAAGTATTTTTCGTTAAGTACAACGATCCAATTTATGTGAAACTCGAGAAATTGGACATTATGATTCGTTTGGCATCTCAAGCTAACATTGCTCAGGTTTTGTCTGAATTAAAAGAATATGCTACAGAAGTTGATGTAGATTTTGTACGGAAAGCTGTGAGAGCTATTGGTCGTTGTGCCATCAAAGTTGAACCTTCAGCCGAACGCTGTGTTTCAACCCTTCTAGACCTTATACAAACAAAGGTATTGTAAAATAAGAATAAAAATTTAATTATTTATATAAACAACATATACATATATATATATTTATTTATTTTATTAGGTTAATTACGTTGTTCAAGAAGCAATCGTGGTTATAAAAGACATTTTTCGAAAATATCCAAATAAATACGAAAGTATTATTTCAACCCTTTGCGAAAATTTGGATACACTCGATGAACCTGAAGCACGTGCGTCAATGATATGGATTATTGGAGAATATGCTGAACGTATCGACAATGCAGATGAACTTCTTGAAAGTTTCTTAGAGGGATTCCACGATGAAAATACTCAAGTCCAGTTACAGTTACTTACGGCAATTGTTAAACTATTCCTTAAACGACCTACAGATACTCAAGAATTAGTTCAACAAGTGCTTAGTTTAGCGACTCAAGATTCCGATAATCCTGATTTAAGAGACAGAGGATTTATTTACTGGCGATTACTTAGTACTGATCCAGCAGCTGCTAAAGAAGTTGTACTTGCTGAGAAACCTCTTATTTCAGAAGAAACAGACTTGTTAGAACCAACATTGTTAGATGAATTGATATGTCATATTTCAAGTTTGGCATCGGTATATCATAAACCACCTACCGCTTTCGTTGAAGGTAGAGCAGCGGGTGCTAGAAAATCATTGCCTGCCAGAAGTAATTCGAACGAGGATTCAGCTCAACATGCAGCACAACCTCATGCTCAAGTTATTCCTGCTCAAGATTCATTGATAGGCGATCTTCTTAGTATGGATATTGGTAAACGATTTTACCCCATTTTCATTGTGGCAGTAAACGTGTTAATATTTTCATTATTCGTTATATTGATTGTTTAGGAGGTCCAGCTATGGTTACTCCAGCGCCAACTCCTCAGGCAGGATTAGGTTTGGATTTACTAGGGGGTGTTTTGGACGGAGTTTTGGGAGGAACTGATACTGGAAGTAATGCACCTGTTGTGTCGCAAAGTACTACTGGACTTCTTGGTGATATATTTGGTTTTAATCAAGGACCTACCGCTTATATACCACCGAAGGTTAATTGGTTACCTGCCGAAAAAGGTAAAGGATTTGATATATGGGGAACATTTTCACGCAAGTAAGTAATATTATTATATAGATGTAGTTGGTGAAAAAGGTATAAAGATCTTTATAATAATATAATAATTATTTTATAATAGAAATGGACAGATTAGCATGGATATGACATTTACAAATAAAGCGATGCAACCTATGGGAGGTTTTGCTATACAATTAAATAAGAATAGTTTTGGTTTAACACCAGCTGCTCCATTACAAGTACCAACTCCATTGAATCCTGGTGCTAGTGTAGAAGCTAATGTAATCTTATCTACTGCTGGCGCAGTACAACGCATGGAACCTTTAAATAATCTTCAAGTTGCAATAAAAAATAATATTGATGTGTTTTATTTTGCTTGTATTGTTCCCATGAATGTATACTTTGCTGAAGATGGGCAATTAGATAAGAGAGTATTCCTTAGTACATGGAAAGAAATACCTGCTCAAAACGAGGTTTGCCATTTTTGTTTCAGATTATCATTAATATACCTAATAATATTTCAAGTAATAGAATTATTAAAATAAACGTTTCAGGTACAGTATACGTTAAAAGGAGTATTATTGACTGCAGATCAAGTTGTACAAAAAATGCAGCAAAATAATGTATTCACAATTGCTAAAAGAAACGTAGAAGGACAAGATATGTTGTATCAATCTCTTAAATTAACAAATGGCGTTTGGGTATTAAATGAATTAAAAATTCAACCTGGAAATCCTGATGTCACGGTAAGTTCAAAAATTAAATTCGATGAGAATCAAATATCGTCAATTGATTTAATTTTCAATATATCTCAATTACAGTTATCTCTGAAGTCACGTTCTGTGGAAGTTGCACCTGGTATATTCCAAGCTTACAACGCAATTCTACATTCTTAAATAATTATTCAACATTGGAATTGTGTAATATTATATTTTATGACCATGATCTATTTGTTTACATAAGTTATTTATGTACTCTGCATATAACTTATCTAATCAAAAATTACTGCAAACATTTGTTTATATTTTGTTATGAACTTATGGTAAATTTAATATACTGTTAAATTGATCATGAAGTGGATGTAAATCAAAATAAAGATATACTAAGGATCTATTTGTATGTACATTTAATATTTACAGAAATCAGACGTATATTTTAACTTGATAATCTACAAGGATTGAAAATAAATGTTTTAAAATAACATCTTTCAATAAGATATAATAAATACGAATAACCTATACAATAATTCTTTTTATTTATTTAATATAAAGAGAAATGGATACATTATGTTGTTTTAATCATTGTTACATTAACATTGAACCTTTCTTCTAAAGGAGCAACCTTCTGTCAACCGAGCTTTACCACCAGTGGATGTACACAATATCGTACGGCAACCATCGCACTCTACTGATCTCTGTGCATGCGAGAAAATTGTTTTAATTGCATAACATCCTGGGCATTTGACATCCATAAAGTAACTGTTCGGCTTCTGTACAAGCCTTTTTAACTTATGCTTCCTCTTTTCTTCTGCTGGACTTGGGTGAAGTAGATCTTTAGCAAGAGGCATTCTGCACCAAAACATCCATAAAACAATATATAAATAAATTATATATTTTAATCATTTTTATCTGTTTAAAACAAAACAGGTAGCTCGATGTAAAACACTTCTGTAATAAGTGCTTTTCATTTAAGGATTAATATTTTGAAAGAATCCAAGTAAATATATTCAATAATTATACACAATTAGATATAAATTTGCTATTTATGTTTTTGTCAATCACAAGAAACTTAATTAAGAAAGAAGACACTGCCGTGTTAAAAGCTTACGTTATATCAGGCAACAGATGACAAGTTCTAGAGTACATTACGTATAAACGCGCAATACAAAAATTTCTATGCTTACAGTAAGTCTTATGTTTAATGTAACGTACTTTATACGTAACATCAGGGAATTAAGAGAATATGTCAATAGTTGTATACATAATACTTTATATACTTTCAAAGAATTTCTATCATGCACTCTGAGCGTACTACTTGAAGCAGTATAATTAGGTACTGATATAACAAAATTTAGGGATAATTGATTATTTTTTTCATTGTACACGTAAAGCACAATACTGAATATTTTATTGTGTGCATTTACTTACGTGATTATGCTCGTATTTTACTTTAAATTCAATGATTAGACTGTTCGCCACGTGTTTTAGCAACAACGTTATACACTGAAAAGGACAAGATCGGTCTGTTTTTATACCAATAAAATCCCTAATCGTGATTCATTGTAACCAACTGATTCAAGTTCTTACTTTTCCCTAGTAAAGATCCTTTGAAAGTTACTAAAAATGATATATCCCTAGAAAATCATGTTGTTTTTTCCCTAACGATTATTCCGGAATGTGGTAACAAGAGGGTGAGAATAATATAAACTTTAGGCGTGTCGGCGTCTGTTTTATAATGTTTTAAAGAAAATTGCATTAGATGAACATTTTTGTTACAATATTCTTAAATGATAGAAATCTAATGTATTAAAAAATGTACTTCCTATCTTAAAATGTTGAAGGTACAAACGATTTCATACATGGAAAATGTCCGCAAGATTCTGTGAGCCTGATGCACCATTTTATAACTTTATAGTTTCAATTTTCCGATTAATACATTACGTATAAATGTATACACATGTGCGTGGTGTTTAGTTATCAGTGGAAGAAGGTATGTTCTTATGGGGTAACAGGAGGAAGGTAGCCTTTGTCGGGGAATGGAGACGGAGAGCGTAAAATCGGGGGCTAGCGAGCATAGCCATAGCCATCATAGCAGAACTTCTCAAAAACATCATCGTACTCACAGTTCTAAATCTCATCACAGACAACACTCGCACAGAAGTACCAGGTATTTTAATGCCATAGGAAACTATATAATTTAATTAATATTGTTTTGTAAGAAATCTCTGTTAACATGAATATTTTTTCAAAGGACCAATCGCAGTCAGAAGAAAGAGAGACACAATTTAGACTCCACTGAAATGGCACCTTTTCAAACAACTGTTAATGTTAGAGGTGATAGCGTTGATAATTTAGGTCAAGAAGTTATAGAAGTTCAAATTCTACCTCAGGATGAAAACTGGGGTGAAAATACTACAGCGGTTACTGGAAACACATCTGATAGATCTGAATCAACTGAAGATGTTAGTCATTGGCCAAGTGACAATGAGGGATCCTTTGGTTCCTGTAATCGATTTATGGGGCCTATCGTAGCAATGATACTTGGGCTGAGTGCTTTTCTCAGTCCAATAACTATGGTTATACTGCCTAAACTTGGATTTTTTCCTGACTCTACAACTGTTCTAACAATGCAACAAAAACTACAGTTACTGTCGTGTAATGCTGAATGCAAAGGCCAGTTGTTAGGTTTAGCTTTCAAGTTGGTGCTATTAGGTATTGGAAGCTGGGCTGTGTTTTTACGTTCAAGAAATGCTACCATGCCGCGTATATTCTTATTCAGAGCAGGTGTATTGCTTCTCACCACATTATGTATTTGTACTTATTGGCTATTCTATGTTGTTCAGGTATATATTTTTTTAATATTTTGAAATTTTATCTTAATATACGCATAATTACATATAATTTGTTATTTATAGGTTACAGAGAGTGCTAAGACAGCTGCTAATGGTGAAATAACAGAGTACAAAAATTTAGTAAATTATGCTGGCACTCTTGCAGATACTCTACTCTTTATTCATTATGTTGCTATATTATTAATTGAAATTCGCCATCAGCAACCTATGTTTTATCTTAAAGTACGTATAATTATTCTTTTCATATTTCCACATCTATTATCAATATATTAACATTAATATTAATATTTAAGGTTGTAAGGTCGCCAGATGGCGAATCACGATCTTACGCAATTGGACAATTATCAATACAGCGAGCAGCGGTTTGGGTATTAGAAAGATATTACACGGAATTTCCCATTTATAATCCATATTTAGAAAGATTGCCAGTATCAAAATCTGGTAGAAAACAATCAAGCTTCAAATTTTATGAAGTTGACGGAGGGGTAACTGGTGGTGTTCAATCGCGAGGAGGTAGCGGTGATAGAGCAGTAATAACGACTCAAACTCGTCGTAGAGATTCTAGCCACAATGAACGATTTTACGAAGAACATGATTATGAACGTAGAGTAAGAAAACGCAGAGCAAGACTAATCACTGCCGCTGAAGAAGCATTTGCACATATTAAACGTTTGCACTCAGAAGTTGAGTCGACTCCAAATTCAGGTCCTATGGATCCTATGGAAGCTGCACAAGCAGTGTTTCCATCTATGGCAAGAGCACTGCAGAAATACTTGAGGGTTACTCGACAACAACCACGTCATTCTGTTGAGTCCATTTTAACTAGACTTGCGCGATGTTTGGCTCAAGATGCAGCACCGCGCGCATTTTTGGAACCTTTCTTCGTAACCAGTCCTGTTTTATCAAATGAGAAAGAGAGGCAGAAACGATCGCATCATTGGGCTTTAGTCTGCGAGGGAGAATTACCTTCGCGACCGCTTGCTAATGGCTGCGAATTTCAATTAAGACAAGGTGAAGTAGCGCTTCTATGTACAGTATACCACTTACCCCATTTTCACCTCACCGAACAACTCGCACATCCTAAATCTAACAAATTTTTATTAAGACTAAATTCCGAAACGTCGGTCTAACAGCCTAAAACAGATAGCTCAGTTTTTGTATTTTTTCCAAGGAGTGGGAGAGATAATTTACAGCCTGATATTTGTATTCTTAACGAATACAAAAGTTACTAAATATCAATAACTTTTTTATTGTATATATCTGAAAAAAAGAATAACGTAATAGTGTATCTATATTGTGAATTATAGCAAAAAATGATACTGAAGCATGCAGAATATAATACTCATAAAAGTGATAAAGGTTTTCTAAAGTATATTTTGTAATGGAGAAAGTTTCGTACATGACAACATAGTTTCCAATGTAGTGAACTCACTTTAATGAAATTATTTAATTTCTCCTTACTTATAACATAAATAAGAAAATTCATTTCCGGTATTTTATTTCAGTAGTTAGTATATTGTTTTAAACAAAGATAAGTAAAACAAAGACTATTATACACAAGATTGCTTAAGGAACAAATATTTCCTACCGATTTTTAAGAATGTAAAGTATTAAGCGTTATCGTTTTAATTAAAGATTCCATGTTAGTATCTCATTTACTACTTAACTGATACACATATATTTTTATCTTGTATTTTTCATTCATTTAATCTCATAGCAATAATTTTGCTAGCAACAGTAACAAACGAAAAATAATAAAAATTAAACATTTTAAATAAGAAAATAATACATTTTTATAACATATTTATATGGCAGACTGTTTAATTTATATACTACATGCAATTATTGATTTAAATTCATAAATTAATTTTTTGACCGATCAAGCATTAAAAGTATACTTACAAATTTTTGTTTTAATATTTTAGTATTCGGCTCTGTACTTAAAACAATTAAATATTAATTTATTTATATTTATAACTGAAAAAGTATACATCTTTATATGCATTTATACAATATTGTATGTATTTATAATACTTTATGTTATACATTTAAAATACTATATGTTTTGGTATTACTTAATGTACCTATTTCTACTATGTTAATTTTTAATTTTATATTAAATTTTTGTATTGTTTTAAAACATTTCATATTCCAAAAGGCTGATAATTTTGTATTGCATTTAATTGCACATGCTATTGAAACATATATACAGTATCGAGCAAAGTAGGCTTCGATAGTAATTAATTTTGACGATATTAGTATTAAAAGTGATTTAGAAACAAAATAATATTATGAATGCATAATGTTGCAATTGCGTTTTTTTTTGTACTTCTATTCGATATTTAAATTTTCGTACTTGAAAAGGATTGAGTGTAAATTTATACATATATGCCTAAAAAATGTTTAACATATCACCGTTTAAATAACCCAAAATGTATATCACTTGCCTCTACTCATAAATTGTATTATTTAATACTGTAGTAATTTAAGAATGTTGTGTCAAGGACATACAAAAATATTTCGAATTTTACAATTTTGTAAGTATGCAATATTATTATGGGTAGTCTTATCCATGAACTTTTTTTATTTATGTGTGAGTGTGATGAATGTATCAATTGACAATGGAGTATAAATTTGCTGTATAGTACGTATTAATTTTTTAATACACATTTTGACATTGTGTATTACATTTTTATTCTGTTCTATGTGAAATATAATATATTAGAAATGTAATTTGGTAAGACAGCTATATTTTGTAAAAAAAATAAACCCAAGCACGCACAAGATAGAATTCTATTGTCGCAAAAATGCTACAGAAAAATAAACAAATAAACTTATTACTTCAAATTTTACTTATAAGTCTCAAATTGTTCTATGAAAAAATATTTCAATGCAAGACATATATTTATAGTAATATGTGAAAAATAAAAAATTAAAATGTTTATTTCCTATATCGGGTTTGTAATATGTATTCTTTTAAATTTTATTCAAAATAAAATAGTTCAAGTTTTAAGATTATTAAATTCCATGATACAGTTGCTATATAAAACATGAATTCAATATTAATTTATTTATTGTATTATTCGTTTTACAAAAGATCATCGTTCTCTCTGCGACGAATTTTTGTTCATTTTGCGCTTCGTCTGCGCAAACGCGTTGTGACACCGAATAGTGCTTCAAAATGCACGGCATACGTAACAAAATCGATTTTAAATAGGGACATTTCTTTGTGTAGAATAAAGTCTAGTGAATCTTGGTGAATCTTTGATACGCACGAAGAAGAAAAAAGAAAGTAATACAAAGCACCTAATATGGCTAGCGATAAAAAATCAGGGAAATCTTCAAAAGGCACGAAGTCCAATGCAGAAATATTATCCGAATTTCAAATGCTTCGTAATGAGCAAAGGACAATGGCTAATAAATTGTCAGAAATGGAAATGGAATTAAACGAACACAAGTATGTTTCCTAACCTATATCACTATAAAAAAATTTATTCATAACTCTTATATCATTTAAAATATTATAAATAAAGAAATTTTGTGTAATAAAGTTATAATTAAATTTTTATTAAAAATGTATCTATAAATGTTTATTTACAGTTTTTTTATTTAATGTTTTAGAATTGTAATCGATACATTAAAAAATATAGATCCTAAAAGGAAATGCTACAGAATGACAGGAGGTGTTTTGTGTGAACGTACTGTAGAAGATGTAATGCCTGCATTGGTTACGAATAAAGAACAGGTTAGATTTATTTTATATTTATTTACTAAAATAAAGTTACATTCATTCATTTTAAACACTTACTTTATACTTACTTCCAACTCAAGAGTAAAATATGTCTTGTTGTTTATAGCTAACTAAAGTAATAGATGCTTTAAATGATCAACTAATGAAAAAAGGAGTTGAGATAAATGAATTTAAAGAAAAACATAATATCAAAATCAGAGGGCAACAGGATATACAAAGACAAGACGAAGATAAAGACTCTAAAGAAGCAAAAAGAAGTGCAGTTGTTGTTAATTCACTATTAAGCAATTATGCATAAAATCAAAGTTTCTTGTTTATAATTCATATTACATTTATATTTGAATTATACATTGGTACTTATTTATTAAATTTTCTGTAAAAACATTATAGTTAAAATTTACCAAAATTCAATTTTTTATTTGCTGCATATTTTTTATAAAATAAAAAAATACTCGTTGATTTTTGTTTAAAGGATAAATGCTAAACATTTTTTATAACCATTTTTGTTGCATTTTCATTATAGAAACACTGTGGATAATTTGTATACCATAATAAATTTTACAATAGAAAAGTATAAGTGGGTAACTGATAACCATTAAGAATTTAGTATATGATTTATAATAAGTAACTTTAAAAGTAATTCTATATACATTTAAAAGGATTTTCGTATTTAATAATGAAATTACATGAACTATAAAAGTTTTTTATTACCGAGTAGATATCTATATAGTGTAATGCACAATTAGTATTTATGAACTTTTTATGAATATATCACAGTAAAAGTGTAAACTCAGTAAATGTTCATGGTTTGCACTTCTGTATTGCATTGAACAAGAATGTTTCCAGCTTTCTCAATTTGTATTAAACAAATATTTTTTTCCAATTATAGTCGGAGTATGATAAAATAAAATATTTAAATGTTTATACAAAGTAATTTTATTTTGTGAAATTAGTATCACACAATTTCACAAAGTATTATACTGTATGTAAAAAATAGAAGCACATACTGTGCGTTTATGAGAAGGGGCGAGGGTTCCATTGGCTGAATTGAATAGAACCCATCCCTTTCTAATAAAACTGTAGAAAATATGATTCATGCAGTTTCGTTATTTATCGAAACGGTCACAAGTTCTCTTCTTGCTTCAGAATAACCCCGCGTGTCTTCTCATAAACATACAGTATTGCTTTTGTAATTACAATTTTCATTAATATATAAACATGGCAATTATGTTTAGTCTTTTTTTTAAAACGTTTGTAGGTACAATTTCATGTCCGAAAAACTAATTTCTTATTATTAAGAAGAGAAAACTATGTTAATAAAAAAGTATATAAAATAATTTTGAATAAACCTTCATAAATTATTTATGAATACAAATTTACTATATATAGTAATTACTATATGAAGACAGTATATAATCATTAAATGCAACATGTGTAAATATAAAGACATTATTATATTTATCATACAAATGTTAATGTTCACGATTCCACCTCCATACGGTAGCATCGTCGCAAACACATAACAATACCGAACCATCTCTACTTAAACTAGTTTGACGTATAGGGGCAGTACATCGAGGATGCTGAAGTGAGTAACACCGTGCTTGTCCAGGTTCATCAACCTCTAAGTCCCACACGTATGTCCTACCCACTTGATTTCCTAGAGCTATCGTACGCTGCCAAAAGTCCATTGAAAATCGTATAAACCATATATCACATTCTTTAAATTCAAATCTATGTAAAACAGTGGCGCTTGTTTCTCCACTACGCAATTGAGTATCTTCGAGACGTCCTGGTTTCCAACATACAATGCAATTTTCACAGGACTTGCTTAAAATAAAATCACCGTACCATTTGACGCAATCAACATAATTACGATGAACATCCCGTGTAGTAAAGTCCGGAAAATGTTGAAGTATAGAATCAAATGGTCTTCCATTACGACTTGGATTGCAATAATAGGATTGTTTTATTGCTTCTTGCATATCTGGCTTATCCAATGACCACAGTTTCAAAGCGTGATCCATACCACATGAAATAATACGTTCTCCTTTCATATCAAAATCGGCGCTTAAGACTTCATCTCTATGACCTTCAACGCCACCAAATATTGCTATGCATACATCAGTTTTTATATTCCATAATCTAAGAGCATGGTCTTTTGATGCTGAAAGTAATATATTTGCATCCTTGGGATGAATTTTTAATTCATTTATTGCATGACCATGTCCAATATAGTGCTTGATACAAGTCATGGTTACAGGGCTGATCACTCTTATAACACCACGTGATCCAGCCACCGCTAATAATGGTTTACCAGAATCATCGTAAGTCCAAGTACAAGTATAAAAATTTTCTTCAGGATCAGGATCTGCGTAACACTGGCGTAATCTGATATTACCTCCTTCCGGACATTCATAAATACTTACTCGGTTGCTTCCCACAGAAGCAAATATTAACGGTTCGCCTTCTTTCAAATGATGATTAAACTGTACTCCAAATAATGGTTGTCCATGATCTTCCTTAACGCTACAGCAGTATTTGTAAAGGGGTTTATCCATACATGGTTTATATTTTGTTGTTTTACTTCTGCGTCTTCCTTTTCTTCTATAACGGGCACTACGTGTAGGTGTATCGCTACGATGAGTACCAGCTGTTGAATTACTGCCAATACTACATTCAGTCTCATCGCTATCATTTTCGCTGTCTTCTTGGCTAGAAGCATATGCTTGACTCTTGCTAGTTGTTCTTTTCATTTTAGTATCAAAGGTACAATTATGTTTCTTGAATTAATGTATTACTAATGCACTAGTAGGAATTCCATTTGTCATACCAAGTACACTTTCTGCTATATTTAATATTCTATTACCTAACTGAACACAACCTTGTGGCTTCTAGAAAAACAAACATTAATTTAATATAATATGATACGTATAGAATTAATCTAAAAAATGGAAAATATAGTATATATAAACTTACATAAACATTAGCACATAACAGTTTAATATTATACTTTTCTTGTATTTTTGTTGATATATGGAAAGTCAATCCCATACAATTTGAGATTCCTTTACAGCTTACTAGGCAGGCTGCTCCAGAAAGTATATACTGTTGGTCTATAAGACTTATGTTTGTTTCTACCTTAAATAATAATATCTTTTATATAAATACACTTGATAGCCAGGATCAAACTTATTAAAAATAAACCCAACACTTACTTCTGATACAGATTGAGCTATTTTCCAATCAAAACTCAAAATAATAAAATCTATTCCAAGATTAGAATGTGATTGTAAAACTTGATTAATAAGTTCACATTGATGTACTGAAATATGCCAATTTCTTTCTTTTGCGCATTGATGCAATCCATCAGCAATCTTTTGGCATAATTCTGCTGCTCCGACAACCTACATTAATATATAATATTATTACTATTATTTCACATTAACAAATTTTTCATTTATCTTTTCAAAATCAACATAACCTTCACAAAACATTTATACGATAAACACATAAAATAATTAAGCTTTCGTAATTATTTTGGTAAAATATACAAACATAAAGATATTATAAATACATACAAATTTAAATAAAAATAAATATAAAAATAAAATACACTTTAACATAACTGAAGATAAAGTAAAATATATACTTTAATTTTATACCTATTAGGATAGTAACATCTTATTTAAGACAATTTGTATTTAAAATAATTCAATAGAATGAAAACAAATTAAACCTACCAAAAAAGAAACTAAACAATCACTTTGGCGTGTACCACAATAAGTAAGAATGTTCGCCATGTTTGATTTGCGATAAATGCATCATAAACCTGAACTTAGGTACGTAAAGACAAAGCATATTCTTTATTCTTTCGGTGGGAAGCATTGCGGATACACCATATGTAGGTACACCCAGTGACTACAGATAGTCACTGACTGCTATCTATAGTCACTGCTTCATGACAGTAGCTACAGATCCATGTATGTAGATCCAACAAAACTGGATATGCTTTTGGAGAATCCCCAATAACCCAGGCGTATTCCCAACTGGTATTTTAAATACACATTTAGTTCCGATTTTTACCGCCAGACGGCACCGATTCGAAATTCTATCTTTAGTTGAAACTTTTGCCGCGAAAAGGCCAAAATATATGCCAAATTTAGTTCCGATTTTTACCACCAAGGGGCGCAATGCAGGGATGCCTGGGTTGCTAAGATGAAAAGAAAGCAAACCTGTAAGGGGTACAGAAATGTACGGAATGCAGAGATGTAAGGGATGCGGAGATGTAAAAGATTCACGGATATAAGGAATACTGGGATGTAAAAGAATTCAATTATTTTATTAATTTCTCGATCTTGTGTTAATTCTGACTGATTTAAAAAAGGAATAGATTCAATGACTAAATAAAGTTGATTGTATCAATTCCAGACAGGGTTGCATGGTAATAAAGAAACGAATGAGGAATTTCAGTTATTGAATAAAAATGAAAGCAAACAGACGTTTATTTTACAGAGCGATAATTAGTATTATGTAGTCCTAAATAAAAGTTTTAAATGATGAAAGCTTATATACAATATTCATACCGTTCGATCAAATGTCCCTTCATTACCTTTTTAAGGCTCACGCACTGCGGAACAAAAAGTGCTCTAATTTTATTATTTACATGAATTTCGAGCTAATATTTTAGAAGCATATTTTCTACCCGAGGGATTAAATATTTTGCAGTACGAAACATGTTAAATAAACGATGATATTTTATTTTATCATTAAGTTGTGGTGACGGAAGAAAAATGAGGATTCTCAGTGAAATATAGGGAAACTTAATTAAAGGACATTATTATCATTAAATAAAGTAATAATGAAATGCACTGCACACTACACTGTACATTTATAATATACTGTATCATTCTTTCTCTTGGCCATTCCCCATTCTCAAAAGGGCACAGTTGCCCATCACTGACATCGCAGATATTGGGGGCCAACTGTATAACCAACATTTAGGTCTATTTGACAAAGATTATTGCCGATGCTTGTTTTAGCAGTTGCAACTTTGTTTCTTAACAAGTTTAATTATCATAAATTTCAATTAAATTAATAGTAAATCTTCAAGTAATTATTTGTTAAAAGGACCGAACCACACGTTTAGACAGTTCGACAGTTTCACTTATTATGCTTCGATAATAATGTGAATTTTTGATATTTATACAATTTGTAGTACTCGTTAAACTACACAAGCTTTTTTTTCTTTTGTTTTATTGCTCTCGCTCGTAATTAAGAGGATTAAACACCGAAACGATAGTTGTCAGTGATTACAATTTGGATTCTTTGTTTTTCCTCCTTTGATATCTATTTTTCAATTTACGATTCGATAAACAAGTTTATGATTTATAAATAACTGAAATTTTTTATAACGTTAAATTAATGAGCCGAAGACGATTTTTATTATAATACATGAAGTATCACGTTCTCTTTGTAGTAAGGATACGTTGAAGATAATGATACAATTATAAAGAAAACGAGTACTTAAAGAATAATACGCTGAAAAATATGTTCTGAAATTCGATCGAGCATAATTGTACTTAATTTTAATCACCATTAAACAATTTCATTTTAAGCGTTCACTTTTCAAGTGAAATTCGCTCGGAGTTATTTGAAATCTCAATTCCTAATCAATTTAATTTAACTACGTCTTTTATTAACAATAATAATTCATTTGAGATTTATCTACACTTTTCATTTTATTTATCGATAATAACGTTCAATTCAAATCTCGTTCATCATATCGCATTTTTTATTCCTTAGTTTATATAAATTTTTAATTATCTAGTTTTTGGTAACATAGTATTGAATTGAAAGTGCTAAAGTGTTACCGCGAATTAATCTTCGAATTTCTCCGTCAATGTTTTTGAGCAATACCTATCCTTTACCCTTCCTAATAAAAACAAATATTTTCAATTATTCCTTTATCACATTGCAACTTTGCATATCAGAAATGTCGATCAATTAATAATCGTTCCCTTTCTGATTACACCAATATTCTCCAACACAAATCTTAATTAAATCCCTCTGTTCTCGACGATTCTTTAATTCTATCAACAGCCTGGATCAGCGCTCGTCATCGAAAACGATTGATCGTCAAACGATCTCCTAAAAATACACCATCACGATCAGTGTATCCATTCCATTCATACCCTTACACGATGTCCTTAAAAAAACATTCCGCGATCAGAATCGTAAAGTTTGTGTCTTCTTTCGGTAACGTCTTGTCGCATTTTTCATTATCCCCTTCCGGTAACGTCAGCTTCTTTTCATCGAGCTCGTTGAGGAAGTCGCGATCGGGTGCTCCTTGAATGTTTAAATGTACTCGGCGAACATGATCCAATAGGTGACGTTCAGAACAGCGAATAGGAAGGGGAAAAAGACCCGTGAAACTCGATCGATGTTCAGGGCACGCATTCGCGCCCTTTGGGCAGGTGTAGGCCCTGGCGGTGGTCCGGTTGATTTCTGCGATCGACCGGATAACAACATTGCGTTCTCCTGCGTGAGAACGATCACAACTTGAACCGCCGGTGTGCAGACAACGCTTCCGTGCCTCGAAACTTACAGAGAGACGAATGCGTGCTCGATAATGGGATCTTTCAATTCTTCAAATCTAACTTAGAGAGGGTGGACCCTCTCTAAGGGTAGCTCTCTCATATTTTCCGAGGCACAGAAGCTGTCTGGTACAGTCGGATTTTCATCCAGGCGTTACCTTAGTGGCAATGTCGAAGATTTTGTCGAGCTTTGCGGTATCCGTGCCACTGGAGGATGGCGGCGCAGGAGGAGGCGCCGGCTTTGCCGCCGGTGGATCCGAATCGCCGAGGACGATATTTACCAGGCAATACTCCATCAACGCCATGAACACGAACACCGTGCAAACGGACATGAACGCATCGACGGCCTTTAGATACGACACGGGTGGTAGTGACGCTTGACTCTTCGCGTGTTGGGTCGAAAGAGTGAGGAGGGATGTTACGCCAAGTGTTACCCTCGCTGGCGCTGCTTCCGGTTTTATCCAAAAGGACACCCACTGTGCAGAGTATGAGGCAATTCAAAGACAGTGCAAATTAAAAGAAATTTAAGTATATTTTATTTGCCTTTCCGTCTATAAAAAACTAATATCTCATAAACTTATGAAACAATAATGATTTTTTATTCAAAAACTCACCGACATAATGACGATTAAGCAAGTGGGAACGTAAGTATGAAACAGGTAGTAGCCAAGTCTACGCTTTAAGACGAACACTACCTCGAGGCAAGTGAAGTTACCTAAACAGTAAAGAAATTTCTATTAATCTTTCTTCGACGAACACGGATACCCACGAAACATCGACGTTACTGTATTCTAATGAACATTGCTCGGTTCGGTGTGACATCATTTTCTACTTTTATTCGTACGCCTCTTCTCTTTCAACAGTCTCGAATTGAACGTTAATTAGGGAAGAGTAAAAAGATCGTTTTGTTTCGCGAGCACAAAGCTTCGTGAACACGAAACGTTCGCTTACCGGTCGAATAGACCTGGGTGCAATCGGCTGTGTAATTCTTAACCAGTTGCAACTGCGGCAGCTCGATGTTCTCGTCGACGACGAGTGGCACGTCAGGATCCCACTGGAAGATCATTTCATCCGTCGTGTGCGACACTGTTGACCGAGTTGTTTTGTCCTTGTGAAATCGTACCGGTATTCACCGTGTATAAAACTAAAAAGGCCGTACTCTACGACTCGGTTCCCGAATATTCAAGTAAATTCACATCGCTGCTCGATTTACCGTCTAATCGTTTGGAACGCTTTTCATTCAAAGCATTGGACACCTTCGGAAGCTCTATCGCGCTCGCAGCAGAACGATCGTGCTTTAACCTCGTTCGTAGGATAGAAATTCGGAAAAAAGGAATTGGTACACGAACGGAAAGAGACTCTTAATATGATACCGCGAGGAATGGTAATTAGCGATCAGAAAATAAAAAGAAAATAGTATATTAAGGTATTTCTTGAAGAAAATAAGTAATCTCTATTTAGAATTTTGAAATCAGTTTAAGAGAAATACAATTCTACTCACGGCTTTCCATCTGTAGCTTACATTCCTGTGTATCGTGAGGGTAGATAAGGAAATTCATGGCACAAGAGAGTTTCAATGTCAATCTGAAACATAATGACAGAATATTTCCTCTTGTATAAGGATTTAATAACGAAATGATTCATTCGTGTTACATCAAATGTGCAAGGTGATGATTTCTAAAGAATTGAAGAATATACTTACTTGACCATGTATAAAATAGTCTTGTCTTTGTACAGCCACAAATAGTGATTCGGTATAGTCATCGTTTGAAAAGTCACTGACTTCGCGTTCTTGAAGAAGGAATCTGGTCGCCACATATTCTTCAACCAGTCTACCTCCAGCAATCTTAAATTTTAATGAAATCGATGCACATTTTCAACTTACTAATTTTTGCAATATTATATGTATATCTTCTACTATAACTGAAAAATAGATACTGTCACACCTATATTCGGATGTCATGTTTTCTGGTAATCGCAGCCTGTTATCTTTCCAAGTTTGAGCGAAGAATATGTCAGCAGCGTAGGTCTAGAAACACGAAAAACCATGATCTATACTTCAACATTTCAACCTTTTGCGGACGGTTGTCTGCGGACAGCAGTCCAAGCGTCACTCGAGCGTCAGAGTATCCCTTCCGCAAAGGGTTAACGCTATTTATTTCATGTTAAATTGTTTTTTTAAACCCTTTTGGAATAGATAGTTTGCCGAGGTCGTTATTAAATCGATTTACTTTGAAACAATATCTGAATCGGATGTAAGAAATTGAAGTAATAACAAATAATACCATTGAATTCTCGTCTATCGAGTCAAGTCCCATGACGGTTACGTGGAAGTAAACGACGGTCGCTTGTCCATCTTTCTTAGGCGGTCGCATTTTATCATAGAGCTTAGGATCTTCCGGTAAGAGATCGAAGAACTCCAAACTCCGCCTGCAATTTCGATTCACAGTTTTGGTAAATGTAGAAACACTTCGTCAAACCATAAGAAACTTTCACAGAAAGTTAAATAAATACGAGAACGAAACATGTTTAAGAACCATTTAATGACAAAATCTTAGATAAAATTAGTATTCAAATAATACTTTTTTAAGGAGACATTTTATCGTATTTTCACTGTTAATTATCCTCAGGAATGAAAAACACAATTACACAGGGTTTAATTGTTTTTCAGTACGACATATATAGGAGACAGGAGTGAAATTAACAAAAGCTCATTGTCAGGAAACTTTCCGACGTCCACTCACATCCATTTCATCACATCTTATCAGCTTTTGGTTATACACATAACAAATTCATACACGATGTTCACTATTTTCACACGTAGGATTTAATTTCGTCGAACTTGACACACTGCACTGCAGAAGTTTCACTGTGATCCACTCTTTCGACTTCTTCGCGGTGATTTCATCGAGTCTTCTATCCATGGTCGATTCGAAACCGTTCTGTATTAAAAAGTTTCATTCTACTATGAAATAATATCATTTAAGATTCCTTAAAATGTTAAACGCGAACGATTGTTAAACCTGTAATAAAAGAACTATTATATTTATAAAATATCATTGTTCAGAGGTATGTTAAAGAAATAATTCTTACAATTTTATACAAATTTCTACCCACTTAACTATTTTTACATATTTACGTTTCACGAATCTAATAATATTGGACAGGAGTAAAGAATACATCCATTTCGTGTTCTCTAAAACTGCCATTTTGTAGCGTCAGAACGCAAGAAGAACCTCTTCTCCCAGCGATAACTACGTTTTCATAATGCAACATTACATGAGATTCCCATGGAAGTGGACCACGAGTCCAAGTAGAAAAACTGCTGGTATAGGACTAAAAACCTTAAGATAAGAACTATTAGAATAAGAGTCGAAGTGAAAAAGAAATGGCGATTGAAGAAGAGGAAGATAGAAGTCCAGAAAGAGGAACCGATGATTGAATATTCCAATGGAATAGTAATATAAATTCCATGACAAGAAACCATATTTACAAACAAAATTACAAACCCAAGAAGAAACTGTTGGTGTTACCTTATAAAAGAACTATAACTACTGACTCGCAATCGTAATAGAAGAATACTAAAAAATCCAGATCTCCATTGAAAATAGATAGAAATCCAAGGAGAGAAACTGCTGGTGATGTTCCAAAAGGAAAGGGCTACAACTCGAGGGAAAAGTATCGGTGGCGCGTTAAAATGGCGGCGCTAATAGTAGGAAGATTCTTACTGAGCATCCGCGGTGCGTCCGAGCAGGAGAAGAAGTACGACCGAGGAAAGAATTGCGGAAACCATGCCGCCTCCATGTGCCTCGTCCATCGACATCTTTCGTCGACGTCTCCTCAGCGCATCTTCTTCGTACCAGAAGCGGAAGGAATCAAGAGTCGGTGAGAAGTAACAAAGGTGAGCGCGTGTAACCAGTGCGTGGAACGGAAATGAGCGGAAGAGATAAAGAAAAGAAAGAAAAAAAAAAGATTCTTCGAAGGAAACCGAGCTCTATCTTTCTCTCCCTCTCTGTTCGTTGTCCAATCCCTTCGCCTTTTGCTGATCGTTAATCCCCGAATCGCGAGGACGTGCAACCGTCGACTGACTTCTTGAAACGACTTTGTCGAAGCTGCAGAATCCTCATCGTCGGCTATAGAGATGCAACGGTGGAGGTGGATACTCGTTGGTAGCGGTAGTGGTGGCGATGGAGGTGGTGGACCAGCAACGGCACTAGCACCGATATGCACCTCGTCGCCACCCCGCTTCTTCCTCTTAACTCGATACCGAGGGAAGAAGAAAAGAAAGAAGGGGTAACTCGCGCTCGTGACGTGCTACACGATGACAGGTTAGAAAGGGTCGAGAGTATCGCGGAGGACCGAGGAGGAAAGAAGTGGTGGTAATCCCTGTAGGTTCGTGGCGTTCCGATGTTTCCACGACACGAATCTACCTCAATGCGGCATATGCCCAATGTGCCATCGTCAACGGACGTAATCGCGCGACACGAACACCTTGTCAAACGCGCTAATTGCGACGATGAATGCTAAGGGGATAAATAACGTAAGGCTGGATGGAGGCCGCGCGGATCATGATCGGGTGCACCCTCGCGATCTTGCTTTTCATATCCTCGGATCAATCGGTATGTGCGGATATCGCGTTCAACAAATCGAGTGTCAATTTATTTCTCTACAATACTTCTTATACGATAATAAGATGAAATAAAATACAATAAAGTTGTATTTTAGATTTAGATTTAGATTCGCAAAAATTTCAGTCAAACACTAATTTCTTCTTATCGCTAGAGATTCATTAGCAGAACTGTGAGCTATAAAAACGTGTTTATTCGTTACAATCCTCGACGGAGTTGCGCCTAACGAGCAGTGAAGAACAGAATACATGTATCAAGGTAGCTGTTCTAAGTTTCTTTGATGTACCCGCAACTTAAAATACCAAGAAGTAATACTACCACTACCGTAAGTCTTCTAACAAGATCTCTTCAACCCGGCTATAAGAAACATAATAGTAAAACTTGAAAGAGGGAGTTTAATGTATAATTAATGGAAAGTGCCATTACTCGAGGAACACTTTATTTACATTTATTATAAATTCATCCAGAAACAACGATGGCAATATTATATTCATATATTCGCTCAACAAAAATGACGGTGGCCCAAGTCCGAATTGATCTTGGGGGTCTCGCGCGGAGAAACTAAGAAACTCTCGAAGCGAAGAAGCTTCATTTTCTCATGATTCTTTTTTAAAAATATTCATGGTACAATTACACAGCACCTTACAGAGCTCGATTTTGTAATTCAACTTTTAAAACATTATAAAACTCTCTGCACGTCGATTGTTATACTTCTAAATTCTCGTTACTCTTCGAATTAAGTCCGAAAACCTTGAATTACTTTTCGGTGTTTCACTCTTACTCTACCAATGATGCTAGTGTCGTTCCTATTGACCCCTTAATATCAAAGACGGTACAGTAATGAAACATCGGAGCACGAAAACATAGAGGGAAGCAAAGAAGAAGATAGCAAGGTAAAGAGGAAGAACGTCACCGATGTCGAGGGGGCAGAGAGCAGAAGAATCGAGGAGGAAGAGAAAAGGATCCTGCAGTCTCTCCTCCCGTTCTCTCGCCACCCTTCTTGAGGGTGACTCTTAGAGACGTTAACTACCGTGCTATTTGAAGACATCGTCGTCGACCGACGGGACACACCGCTCGATATATCGATCCTCGAAAATTGTGCCGCGAATAGAATGCTACGTGTTCGCGGCGTTCGTGCATCTTCAAGTGGCCGCTCTTCGAGAGGGTATACATCCATATATGTACATATACGTGCGTGAGCGCGCGCCACCACATTTCTGATCACTTCGCCGTTAAATACATGTACCTACATACTTACACGAGGAACGGAAGTACGTGTAACGATGTGGATGAAAAGAATGTCTAGAAGAGACAGGTAAGGAACTGCTTTTCAACATCCCGCCAAGGAGATATGTTCCTGTAACGATGTCGCTATTAATGATTAATTATCATCCGGGTTACATGTAACACTGCATTTTTTATAAACTGCATTAGGCGTTTTAGGTTTACCGTTAGGGGATAATGGAGTAATGGCCCAAACTAAGAAATTACGGATGCTCCTTGTCTCTTCTGTACAAAGGGCAGAGGAATAGTCACACAGGACCATCCGGAGTTTCTTAAGTTCCTCCGCATAAGGCACCTAAGATCAATTCGGACTTGGGCCATTAAGAAAGTTCCTCATCCATTCTTCGCCTCCTACTTTTTGACCACTATTTATTTACTTACACCTTGACCTCGTGACATTAACTTGAAAATATACAAATTCCTTTCCTTTTCACTGATTCTAAGTCGTAGTATCGACCAGTCGGTTTGAAAAGCGCGTTTCCACAATGCCTTGCTAATTGTTGAGTGCTGGATGTAATATGGCAACGCATATGCATAGACATTGTCTGCTAAGGATTCGAAAGGAAGATCGTTAAGAAAAACTGAAATTCTAAGTATATCTGTTGAATATTTTTTCAATTACCATCACTAACCAATAGTATAACTGCAAAGGCAAAGTATCATTTTCTTTAAACTTTAATAGTAGGAGGAAAAAGATCTGATTATGAATATTTCGATGCATCTTGTGACGCCATTTTTCGTAGTACCGACGTCGATATCGGGGCTGGCTGCTGTTAGAAAGGAAAGAGCCGAGAAATGGATTGCTGAAGGAGTCGTTCGAGTGGTTCGCGGCATTCTACTATTCCCACTGGTGTTGCAGGCCCAATGACCTGATTGTAGAAGTAAAAAGAAGCTGCTCTCGATGGTTCGTTACCACGAGTTTCGACAGGGGGGGATGTCTGCGGTATTTTCAGAAGCGTCAAGTACCCCTATCGCCTCACTTTTAGTACAATTCATTTTCTCTACTTGTCCAACAGGGATTTATCTGTATTGGTTGCTCGTTATTTCGAACGAGCAATTTCAGTTTCAAGAGAAGTTTTTTTTTTTTCTTCAGTCGGCTGTTAATCCTTCTTCTTCGAGAACCGAACGATCTATATGTCAACGTCTCTTCTTTGATGATAACGAGTAATTTGTTAATAACAGAGATTCTAGGGATTTGATTCTTTTTTTGTGCTTTCCATTTCTTTTCTTTCGCGCTGTGTTAAGGTCCCTCGATAACAAAAAGAGATTACTGGGACAAGACCAGCGTATTATCGAATTTAATGATCTATATTTGACTCACTCGAAGAAGAGCGCGGGAAGGAACGTTTAAAAAATCGAACTCGTCTCAAGTGGTCAGAGTGTTGTCAGCTTCTCTTCGATTACCAGCTACGAAGCATTTACGTCAAAGACTGTATGACGTCACTGAACGAGACCTGGAATATCCAGATTTTTGTCGTTTCGAACCCCCCAGATATTTTGTAGAAACCCATACAGAAATAAAACGAAATCCAAGTCGTGCAGATATTTCAGACACATTAACATGTGAGGTCGCATAAAATTAATCTTTTCTAGTGGAAATATGAATATTGACCATCAATTAAAAAGACCCGAAGGTACTTCATTTGTTAATTAAAACGCAGTTGATACTTCAGTTGAGCATAATTAAAAGAAAGAAGTACGATCGTGAAAACAGAATGACTTGCATAGAGGATCAATACGCCAAATTGGTAACACGATGTACTTAACTCGTTAAGTAGCAAACTATTTATAGACGAAAACACGTTTGATATGTCTGAAAAATCTTGGCAATCTGGGCACAGATGAATTACAATTTCATTTGAAACCCGTCACGAATAATATGTACTTCTAAAATCGTTTGACGAATTGGTCAGATTGACCGATACACTCCTGGCAGAGTGAGAAACTAAATTAGGAAAACGATGATCCTGCGGGTAAAAGCAGGGTAGAAGACGACGATACACGTGTCGCGATGATGTTTTTGCGAACGTCAGCTGAGGTACTCTTGGTCGAGGCATGTTGAGAAGTACGGCCGGGTGGAGGGACACGGTTCAGGCTTAGCTTACCGTGGAGAAGCGTTTCGAGGTAGTTGGAGACGATGCACGATAAGCACGCCCGTTCCTCTTTCTTCTGACCTCACGCCGTTTCTATCCCTGGTGCAGCCTAACCGAGCCAAAAAGCCCTCCCTCTCCAAGCGACCGCCTGCCTATTATTTTCGACCGATTGCCAATTGTCGTGCAACTGCCGACGTAGCTGCTCCCGTTGGGTGATTCCGGTTTGCCGCATCCAGGAAACAGGAATCCTGGAACATCTTCGGGATTGTTTCATTCGATCCTGCAATTTTACTGGTTCGAATGCTTCCTTTTCTTGTATCTTATTCTCTTGCTACTTGACATTATTATTTGGTTGATGTTGCATGTGGAATAGATTTGATCCTTTCCCGGATAGTCCAGTGATTCTCAAACTGTGCTCCCCTGGAGGGTTCTGAAATTGTTCAATACCTTTACTGAAATTATGCATCTTACTTATTATTACTGACATAGAAACACCCTTGTTTGAACGTTCTAAAACATTCTAATTTGGCCGAACACATGCAACTTCAAATAAGGACATTTTTGAAGACTGGAACGTGACAGACAGGTGCATCATCCGGGTGTTGGTAAGAAAATCCAAAGACTCAAATACGAGTTATATCACCTGTTGCGTGAATGAGCAAGTTTGACGTTTTACGAGTATAACTCGTCGACCCAGTTTGCGTCTAGCACCGATGCGATACAAATCAATCTATTTAAAAAAAATCACCTTCCATAATGATTTCATAAAAATAATATTAACGATATATTTATATATTATTGCAATGGTTAACAATCGACAGGAATATCATTTCAAATAGCTTTTTATTACATATAAAAATAAAAATTATTTTAGTTTCATATTTATATATTATTATATATTATTATATATTATTATTAGTTAACTTCACTTTTTTTTTATTTCTAATGTTATTGATTGTCTGTCTAAATTATACTTATCCATTAAATATTCTATCATTACATTGTCACGCGACTCGCTCGCGTTTGAATTATTCTTAACGGGTTTCACAGACTGTTTCATAACAGCCTTTTTATCCGTAACTTTTTCGATTTCAATGCTTGGTTTATTATCAGAATTTAATTTCTGTTGGTATTTGGTGTCAGCAACAACGGTTTCAGGGGAGTCTCTCCTTGGAATGAGATCGCTTCTTTCGCCTACTTTTATTTTAGTAATTTTCAAAACCTTAATTCTTTTTCTGTTAGGACTTTTGATAGAATTTTTTCGTTTTACTGATTGTTTTATGATCTTGCGTGGAGAGGAACCTAGTTCTGGTGACGTCGCATCTTTCCTTACGTTATTATTATCCACTAAAGAATGCGACGTGCATGTACACGTGTGTACTGTGCCTTCCTGACTAGTTTTATCGTTATATTGCACGATCTGTTTATTATTGTCTTTTATTTTTAATTCCTCACAGTTAGTTTCTTTAATTGGCAAGTCTTCACTTGTCTCATAACTGAGAATTAGAAAGCATTTATAACTTAAGTTTTTATTTATAAAACAAAAATATTTTTATCCATGAATACTTACCTGTTGTATTTTATTCCCTCCCTACCTTCAGAAAATACGAGAAATTTAGCGGTTCTTACTTCTACTATCTCTTCATCCTTACAGACATCACAATTTCTTTTGCAAGGGGGTATTACACGCCCAAAATATTGACTAATAACCACGTGACGGCATCTAAAGAGAATTAGTCTCAAGATTTAATGTACATACATACAAGGGCTTCATTAATATAAATTTCGTACTTTACTAAAAGGCAATAGGATATTAATTTTTCGTATTCTTTTAATCTTTGTTTTATATGCTCTGGATCGTTCATTACATCGTGATTTTCGATAGCCATTTTCACCGATAAATATTCCTTCACGCTAAAATATATTCTGCAATGCGACAAATTATTATCCGAACGGCTTTGCATTGATTCTCTATAATACTTGGAAATATTTTCAGGTACTGTCCAATACACTGTGCATCTAATTGATTTCTTATAAATGAATCCATAACTGTAGGTTGTAGTAATAACATAAGCATCACCGGATATCCACTTATTCTCGATATTACGCTGCTTGCCACGAGTCAACTCTAAAATAAATAACAGATTTTATTTTTTTATCTAACAGCCTTGGTTCAAATTATAATATGCTCACTATGGTGGTACGCAAGCGTGGATATGCCAGAAGCATTTAACTTATTCTTTAATAATTCTGCAGTTGCTACCTCCCTACAATAGATAATGGCACAACCTTTTTGCAGAACCTAAGTGCAATTAATATATATATAAATACTTGTTATCTAATTGCACTGGAAAAACAAAGCTGATTTACCTTCTGAATACTTGTTCCTAAAAACCCTAGTGATTCCACGATAAAGTTTTTAAGATGCTCAAATGGATCAGGAAGAATATCTAAAAACCATATATCATAGACTACATTGATTTTTTGAGCTGCTAATAAAAATATCTTTGGGTTTCTTAGCGTCAATTGTTCACAAATGTCTTTGATTACCTAACAAAACATTTTAATATCCTATGATATAAATTTAAAAACAAGCAATAAAAAAATACTAATCAATTTTTTTATTACCTCATTGGTAACTGTTGTAGTTACTACAACTTTTGGAATGCCATCATATATTTTACGAACTGCATTTATTCTTGTATAATTAGAAGTATATTCGTATCCAAATTTACTTAAATAATGTGCTTCATTAAACACAATGTAAGATAATTTCTTTTGTCTTTTTAATTCAAATACAAGCTTCTGTTAAAATATTTGTTAATCAATTAGTGTACAAATGATAAAAAGTAATATAACAAACAAATGTTTACCTGAAAATATGCTAGTAGAGCTATATCTGGAGTAACATACAATAATGATATAGTAGGGGAACCTGATATTAAATTCTTTAAAATACTTTGTCTTTTACTTGGGTGTAAAGTTTGATGTAACAAACACGCATTGATCTGCTTACTTCTTAAAAATTCTACTTCTTTCTAAAAAGAATAAAATAAAAAATTCCTGAATGATGTAATTTGAAAAATGACTAAAAATTTTACCTTCATGAAAGATAATTTTGGTGAATGAATAATAGCAACTTTGCCTTGTACAATGGCTGGTAATTGAAAACAAAGAGATCTACCTAAGCCAGGAGGCATAGATATGCATACAGATTGTCCACCTACAATTTTTATAAATTGTTACACAAAATTTTAATTAAAATGAAAAAAATATTAACCTTCAACAATAGCAACAGTAGCATCTTTTTGAACGGTATTTAGAAAGTTATCATAACTAAATACCCACTGCAAAACTTTTACTAAACTTGTTTCATCATATTTCATTGTTACATATTTTATTAAACTAATAAAAGCATTTGTCAAGAACTTAAAAGTTAACAGGAATTACTGCTCAACTTCGCATTGATTTTAGGGGCTTCATGCGAGAAAACTGAGAAGCAAAACTGGACATGTCCTCATTTTCAAGGAGTCTTCCATTTGTGCCCTGAAAACGAGCGCCATCTGCTCATCCTAGTATAAAGGGTTGCAGAGATGTAAGGGATGCAGGGATGCAAGGAACGCAAGAATGTAAGGTATAGAGGGATGTAGGAGATACAGGGCCATAAGGGATGTAGAGCTGCAACATTTAATTATGAAGGTAGATTTAGGAAAATAATAGGGAGACAAGGAAATAGAGTGAATAAGATAGCCCACAGTTGTTTGACAGATATTTGTTTGTAAAATGTTAAAAAATGGCACTATTTCATGTTAGACAATTCGATAATTATTTAGTTATCGAATTATTAAATAATTCGAAATTATTTAGCTAGTTCTCTGAAATGAAATTTGTAAACGATAATCTATCGATGATCAAACGAGAAGTCAATACTCTACCGATGTAGGGATGACGCGTTCGAGATCAGCCCGTTGCCTCGAGATTTCGAGGTCGATCACGTCCTCGTCCCAGAAACCCGGGGATGAGGATGCACTCTCCGTTTATCCCGCGGAAAATGGCATACTCGGCTACTTGAATTAATTATTTTGTTGCGTCAAACGTTTCACATTTTTTTAACACACTGGCTGTAATTGAATAAATGATAGAAAATGATTTTTGTAAATGGCAGAAATTTACAACACAGGTCATGCCCTACTCTCCTTCTCCAAAAAAAAAAAAATGCGTACACGTGACGATAATGTTAAAAAAGATGAGAATTTATTTTAAAAAACAACTTCCGACACTATCTAACGATATGCAAATCGTTAGTATCCAAATCTTCAGCGCCTAATAAACAGATAAACAATCGATAAACGCCAAAATTTTCAGTGGGTTCGTTCAATAAAAAAAAAAGATAGACAAGTTCCAAAGTGCAAAAATTCCGAAGTTGCACGATAATAGACAACGAATCACAGAAGGTTTGAACAAAACTCAATATGAGAATGCCTGTAAGATTATCTTAAAACCTGCATACAAGATAATCCGGTTGTTCGATTCGTTTGTCAACGGTAAGTTTATGTTATCTGGATTAATACACCACATACGTTCGTAGTAAACTAATTAATCACGATCATCGTATAACTTGCTAATGTGCATTGCGTATCGGAGCTTGCGAACTCGCTTAATCCCTAGAAAAATGAAAGTTTAGAAAGTAAAAGGTATAAAAATATATGCATACGCCGCTTTACCGTCCTTCGTATCCTGTACCCCGTGGAGAACCCCGGAAAACTTCGGATTTTTCACACACGCACACATACAGATACAACCGCGCGTTCACACCTACTCAAACAAACATCGAAAGTACACTGAAACAATGATAAAAAGAGAATATGAATTTGAAATCCCACAAACCCACGTGTTTTCACTTTTGATTGAAGTTTTCATTGTTTTATGTTCCCTCTCCACGTAGCACTGGCCACGAGAACGATGCAACTTCCGGTTATCTGTTTCGATGGGGTCTACCTTTGTACTTTTGAGTTTTCGATAGTTTTGTAAATTGAGCTTGTAAAATGATTTAATAGGAAATAGTAAATCAATTATTTGGGAAAAATGTGCTTCCCATGTGACTAATTATCTTTAACCCTTTACACACTGATTCTGTTAGCATTCATATGATTCCTATGTGGATATTTAACATTTTTTTTATTTTTTCTTAAATTCATTGATACCGGTACACTAAATCAGTGGAAAATATATTAAATATAAAACTGCAAGATTTTGGCACTGTGTTCTGGTACATGTTCGACGAAGGGTTAATATTTTATTGCAAAATTTACATACTTAAACTTACATATATCAATATTTTGATTTAAAATACATTTGTACTAGTACTCCTAATTTTGATTCAATATTTTAGTAAACTAAGGTAAAACGTAATATTTAAATTGTTGAACGTATCAGTACTAGCATGGTAATAGAGATTCATTAATGCCAACAGAATGTTCTAACGATAAATGAAATGTAAAATGAAAATTTAATGTGTCACTAAATTATCCTAAATAAGAAAAGTAAATAATTTGTCCACTGAAACAGATAATCCGTAGCCAATCGTGATAAAACACGATATAAATTCTACCCAACAAACAGCACCACTTATATTTTACAATTCTCAGGTAATAAAGTCTACGCGACTACGACGCATTCGAATAAAAAACTTTTTTTGCTTAATTCACCTCTGCGAGTGCTGCTTCTTCGAAACACGCGTCCTCGAAATGGACGATTCGACGTTAATACAAACGTTAACGTAAACCGATAGAACAATAAGCAATCGTTCGTTGCTCCAGCAAGAATGAGAAATAAGAACGTTACGAGCAGAAGCAGCACTCGAAGAAGTACTCGTGGCTTGTTACTTCGTGCTACTTTGCTTCTTCGAGTCCGGAAGACGCAGATCGCAAGCACGATTCCTGAATTTGCTCTACTTTCGTCTGTACAACTATGAAAAAAGCAACACCAGAGAAGAACTGATGATTTTTTTTGTTGGTTTTGTCCTTTTTTTTTTTTTAAATTCATTCAACTATGACTCTACACTGTGTACAGTCGGTAGGAACGATATAACGTTAAATCTGTGGTGTCCTATGCAAAATTTAAAATTCTAAAAAATTACATAATTATAAAAATGTTGAAATTTTCATGCGGTTCTGTGATCGCATGGTTTTGGTACAAATTGATGACACGGCACTCTCAAATTATAGCACTATATCATTTACACCGACTACACATTTTGCACCCTTTCACCCTTATTTCGTGCAACAGTTTGTGCGATCGCGTGTTCGAACCCGATTTCATGGTCCCTTCGTGATCAAGAAAATTGATGTGTTTCCAGGAACCAAAAAAGTATATCCAGAAGAAAGGATCTTGAAAGGACCGAGGAAAATCGGCACGCAGAGAAAGACACCCGCATTTTTCGCATCTTTTCTCACAAAGTAACTCGATCATCGCTCGTATAAACTGATTTCATCCGTACAAATGTATGTGACTATGCTCTGCTTTTTTTTCATTTCCTTCTTTTTGTACAAAATCTTAAGATTTCTTCTTTAATATATGGAAATTGGTCATCGAGTAACACGAGAAGCAATCATTAAATCCTTTCTGATAATGAAATACTCAATTTTGATTCAAGATACCTTAGCAAATAGAATATAAAATAAAACAAAAAGAAAAATATATTGAATATAAATACCAATTATAATAAGACACTACTGTACTTGGATATTATGAATAATTAAAGACTTAACTTTATACTATTGAAAAATAAAAAAATTTTAATATAAAGGGTTGTATGAATGCATCTCGTATACCAGCATTAAACTAAAACATTCACGGAACAATCGCGTCGTAATGTCTTCCCATTTCGTGTTTACAAAAGGCTAAATAGGATAATAGAAAAATGAAGAAAATTGCATAATGCATCGATTAAAAGATAAGCTTCGTATTAAAACAGCAAGTTCAGCTAAATATAGTAGTAACACTCGAATCTCACGCACTGCTTACACTTAAAGAGTATAAAATGCAATTGTTTACATTGGAAGTAGAATATCTTATATTCATCACTCGGTGGTTACCAAAAAGCTACTTTACGTAATATACGAAGATACGATTAAAAACGATCGATTATCATGCGTTAATTATCATTAAAGAAATAAACAAAAGTAAAATTCAGCGATCTTATATCGAGTTTAGTATACTAGTACAGTGTATCATTTGAGAAAGAACAAAGAGGATCAATCGTCACATCTAAGCCACTGATTTCATGGAATCATGAAAGACTGTAATTCCCCAAAGTATTTCGTGCCAGTATCGCTTGCAGTGGCACTGAGATTGCGAGATTTTCATTTACCTGAGACAGCGCAGCCATTTTGGAAACAACCCTGCGCATCTCAAATAATCTCAAATGGATCCATTGCTATCACCAGGAAAGACCATCATATTTTCAGCACCATAAGAAGGCGTTGGTGAGCTTCTCGCATCGAGAGAGGCTCTACTCGCAGAGCTAAAGCTACTTGAACTCAGATCTTCGTAACTGGCAACAGATTGGCTGCCTCCTGAAACAAATTTGTTAAAACGCATCGTTAGAATGAAACTTTAAATGGATTTCATTTAACAAACACCACAGCGAAAAGATTAAATTACATTCACAAGAATATATGATTTTTATTTTTGTATTTTTATTTCTATCGTATCTTCTTTGATCTCCTTATAAATCTGATAATGTTGGATTACTTCAGCCCATAAATAAATATTCTATGTGTCGTGTGCAATTTATATACATATATGAATTTTACAGAACATTCCGAGCATTCGCAAATTCGTAAATCGCAAAGTGGAAAGTAGCGTTGACATTCATGCTGGTATTATAATTTTTCATTTCTCTTCATCACGTTCCTACCGTTTGAACGATTAACAAAATCATCGATTCTTTGAAATTAATTTGGGACGTTAATCATCGTTAGGTGTATTCAATTAAAATTACCTGGAGAGAATAAATGAGTGAATGATCACTAAAAAATATTTTTCTTTAAATAATAGATTTTGTGCAAATTATAATTCTATCTTAGCTCGTTATTAACGTTCCAAATTTACAGAAAAATTTTATAGATTTACAAGTTTATATATCTCGAAACACAGGATCGTAATACAAGAACCAGAGTCATATGAATGATCACTATATGCTCTTCAACTAAAAGGTGATCAAATAAGTACATCATGAAAGCTGCTTAAAATATTATTCCGACACGTTTGAAATTTCGAGTTACTATTTAACATTGAATGAACTAATAGTACCATTTGTTTGATTGGCAGTAACGTATCGTTTGTTATCTTCATCGTGAAATTGGATAATTGATAGCACGTAAAACAAACACGATACATCGTATACACATACATTGAAATACAGATACATTTCGCAATTCGTCGTGATACAATGAACTAATTTATTAACACTTTCACTGCTGCACAATTCGATGACGTTTTTACAATGTCCGATCACGTTATATCTCGTGATTCACATCAGCAACTGTGAATGTGTTAATGTCACTATCAATCCCCTGCCTTACGATCTCTTTTGCAACTAAGTTTGTAACTAAATTTTGATATTAATAAAGAAAAGGATGACAAAGCAAAAGATGTTCTATAGATATTGTAAGACAAGAGAGTTCGATCTTACGAATTATCGTTAATTAACAATAAATATTTTACACAGAAATGTACAAAATACAGAACTTCAAGGCTGTCTATAATCCACGCGACTCTCGAAATACGATTCCTCTGGTGAAGGAATGACAAAGAAGAGGGATGAAAGGGTGAGGTAGAGAAGAAACACCAAAGAAAAATTTCTTGTACTTTTTCAGGTAAAGATAATCGATAATTATCGTACGATATCATTAAAAAATTCAGTGAAAAAAAATACAACCATAGCAAAGTGGTTCGACTTCAGAGGTTCTTTATTTTGAAAATAATTATTCTCTCGCTAAGAGCATTGTTCATTTTACATTCAATATAGAAGAGTCACGGGTTTACAGATGAATTGTACCTACATTGTTAGGTAGCAGGTTCTGTAGAGATAGGTTGTCAGGTAATTTTGATTCTAACAAAATCGTTGCAATAGAAAAGAAAAATATTCTGGCTCGCAAGAAAACGCCAAGCATTGAAATCTCTCTTTTTCAACAGCAATGAATGCCCTCGGTGACACTGAGTTTGCTACGTCGAGGAAATCGTGCTTTTTTGTGACAATTGTTTAACACGAAATTACTACCCTCGTTAGAAGAGAAAGTATATTCATTACACGTGATTAATTGCTTAAACGTTAAACCTCGTAAGTTTGTGACTCGATGTAACAAATATTGCGATTAATGCAACTTATGATTATTTAAATTATTAAATTAAGTTTTGATTAACAAACAAGTTCATTTGATGGCGATTATGGTATTTATAATATGCGTGTTGCAGGATAAAATGTACTACTCGTCTAATTAATAAATAAGACATGAGAAACGTGAAGACGAGCAACATGTTTTTTATAATACAAATATTCAAGTACTTACTAAAATTGACTATATTCTTTCATGTATAATAAATTTAAATACAACTAAAAAATTATTTCTAAACACTTTTAGTGTTTCAGGAAACAGCATAATACATGATTTTATATCTGAGTAAGCATCTTTCCTTAGAAATAAAATATAAAACATACTAGATTACAAACATCGGCAATTGTTATTTTGTTCAAGAATTTGTTAAAATCTAATGTTTTGTTAATTACGAACTATTTTTTTGTTTCGTTTAATACCAACAAACATTATCCAACAATCTATGCTTGCAACTTAAAGTTATTACAACAATCATTGCACGATCAATAAACAAAAAAGAAAATAACAAAAAATGAATTAAGAGGCAGTAAATAATAATACAGTAACGATAAAATATAATACGATTAAATTAAATCCAAAAATATAAACACTTGTAGCAACGATTTCGATGTTAATGATAATTCCTAAAATTTAACTCCACGAGTCAATTTCGAAACTAACATCGAACGATATCATTCACAACTTTGATTTATAAAATTCTGCGCTTTAAAACTCCTGCATACACTCGTTAGACAACGACAATAAATAAATAAATTTCTCGAGTTGAACAAAATTCAAAAATTATATTATAGAGAGATAGCATAGAAGGTGTCATAATCCTAGTTATGCACCTGTATAACAATGAATTAACAATTTAGGTCATGTAAGGTTAAATCTAAGTGCATCTTATTGCAACTGAATACCATTTTTCGTAACTACTTTGCAAAATACTTGTTGAGTATTCACGTGTTTTCTCTTTTTTTCTTTTTTTATTCCCTTTTCTATGCTTTTCCTTTTTAGCCATCACCTGTTACTCATTAGCACAACAAATATCTGTCGTTAAAAATTACCATTGAAAGCACTGCACCTAGGAAGCTCTACGATACTGTGACAATTCTCTTTCGATAAAAGTCTTTAAAAATAAACACGATTAAACACGTTTCTCTCGGCGTAGCAATGATACAGCGTATCACGAACATAATCACAGCACTTACGAGGACTAAAGCGACGTTAAAAGCTTTGTACTAAATCTCTCGGCTAAATCCTCGACAAAAGACCTTCTTCTCGTTTGATCAAGAAGATCTGGTCGTTCTCCATTTGTACTAGTAATGAACTCTAATGAGTTAGAGATATACGAGTAGGCTGAAAATTATAGTACAAATTAGAAATGAAGTTAGTCTACATGAAAAAAGACTGTCTACCCAAGTGCATAGATGATTTTAATAAGCTGACTGAAAGTAAAAGGGAATAGTTGATTTCTTTTTTATTTGAACTATATTCCAATCAATTATCAAATTTGATTCTTTTGGAAAACAAAATTATTAAAATAGCAAATCGATTTAAAAAATGTTCCCTTTCTATATATTAAAAGCTTCAGACAAAAAAAAGATTGCGTTTCCGAGTGTACTATAATTTTCTACCTACTCTGTACATGTGTATGTATATGTATATTATATTTGTATCTATACCAGGCATGGACACTTTGCTTGAATTTGCTCCCGGGCAATCTCGAGTACTCGTGACCGTACTACTTGCCCATGCCTAAGTTACACGAACGAACAAACGATTTGCTCTTCGATAACACGGTCTGCTATTAATTCCTTGCCTTATGATTTCTTTGAACGATCAAGTACGCTAAAATCGGCTGTTCATGGCTTAAAATTAGTTATTTAGAATAGAATTAGCTGTTCGCTATAAACTAGAAGTAACTGTTCACTTCACTGTATAAAATTAACTATTCGCTGAATATAGTACGTTATCCATTCGATAGAATTAGCCTTTCACTGAATGGCGAAGCAAATGAAAATAAACGATGAATTATAATAAAAATTAAATAAAAATTTCACTATTCAACGCGTAAAATGTACATTGTCATATTGTTCCCAAAATCTGTAACGCGAGTGAGGCTCGTTGCGATAAGACAAGGGTTGAACACGATCATTTATATAGAGAGATGAAAATTCAATTAAACGAAGTCGAAGGTCTTCATCGAAGCTGATCCCTTTTTACTTTCTAACTTTTTTCTTAACTGGCTCGTTTTCCGAAAAGTCTCCTCTGCGTAGAATTATTTAAATAAAAGATAGAAATGATTAATTTGAAAAATTGCTTTGAAAACACACGAAATTTGATCAATTCTAAGAGCATCGACGTAAGGACCATGAATAATTTCAAAAATTTCCATTGTGGAACACTAAGCGCCACGAGAATCTAATACACAGCCGTAATTTCGACTAATAGTAAGGGACTTGATCCAATGATTTAAAGTTAACTTGTTGCACTATCAAAACACAAAATAAATTGAAAAAAAAAACTTGATGAACGAGGCACGAGAATACATATACAGGTGTACCTCGACAGTAAATTAAAAAATGATCTAGCACGCTGAAACAAGATCCCGTGTTAACGCAAAGTATACAAAGAGAATCTTGTTCCTTTTTTTTTTCTCTTTTAAGTTCTTGCTAATATACAATGCAAGAACGTTATATGTTACACAACAAACGTTCAATATGCATCACGAATTTACACGATCAAAGGTCTTACGATAAATATACCTATGGTGAATTTTCACCTGTTTCACATGATTTTCATGACAATTCAACTGAAATCCTTTGGATTTAAAATAATTTCCCTTGAGACAACATTTCGATTATTTTTCTAACTCTACACACATTGTGTGTGCATATACAAGGTGTTAAAAAATACCCTGAAGACCTCTACACCGCTGGATAGATCGCGAAAAATCGAAGTGAAAAGTTCTGTAGCATTTTTCACTTCGATTTTTCGTGATCTATCCAGCGGTGTAGAGGTCTTCAGGGTATTTTTTAACACCCTGTAGAGTCCGCGAAATACAATTTCAGTTTAATACATGTACACTAATCCTTTTCAATCGTATTCATTATTACCACGAATGAATTCATTTCGTTACAAGAGAAAAGTGTACGAAACCTACTGCTAATTGCTTCTCGATCGACTGGACGATAGAGAACGAGTTTGAATACACATTTAACCAGCTCTTGCCGAAAGCTTAAACCAAAATCATAAAATGCCCGAGGAAATGGCTAAGAAATTTTCATTCGTTTGACACGGTGCGGTTGAAAAGCTATCAGAATTCTTCAAATGAATTGCTTGTGATCCATTAATTCGTACGGCTTTCACGGAAAGCATGCCCCGATGACGTACGAAACGGTAAATTACATTGAAATCATCGATGAACGTTCAATAATATTTTCAGAAACCCTATTTCAATTTTGTCATATGGCCAATTTTGTATTCTAAAATTTCGCGTCTCAAAGAATTATTCGTGAAACAAATATATTTTCTAGAAACGTTATCGATGATTACGATGTAAGCCTGAATTAGACAGTTTGTAAGTACGTCACAGGTGTCTTTGTGCAACTGAAACATGTAATCGCTATCGTGGCCACGTATGATAGTACAAACGAAAGGTACATAGTCACAGTGAAAAAGTGTCTAACCAATTACCGATAAACCAGGCATGCACATCAAGTTGCCCATGCGGACGCCCGTGCTTTTTCGCGGGCATCGTAACAATGATCGATCGTAATAAAGCTAAAACCACACTTTTCGTATGCACCACACGGATTAGATTGATTCGACGACATAAGACGGTCGAAACAGAAATATATCGCTATGAAACTATTCGAAACACAGACGGTGTTTTTTGTTTCTTTGTCCTTATATCTGTTAAATATACATATATGATATAGAAGTTTCAAAAGTTTCTACGTGTCTCTATTTTACTTCCTACATTTTTTCTCTTTTCTGTCCTTTTTTCTTCTTTAATTCGTTTTCTACATTCCACTGGAATGCAATAGGACGTACATGGTACAGTACAGCCTTGCCCTTTAATATCATCTTAGAAAACTATATCGAGCGTCTTACATGATATTCCTACTTTTTATATGTAGTATTCTTACATTTATTCGTGCTGATATCTTTTTCAGCTCACGATATGAGAATACATTAATTAACACTTAATCGACGGGTCCGATTAACTAAAGCGCTAGACACTTTTCACTCAACAGAAAGAATAAATTTAGATTTACACGAAAGTCTGAAAGGAATACCGGATACCACCAATATTGCTCTCCCGCTCCTATGTTAGCTTCATCTCTTTCTAGACGCCTCTAGTTTAGGCGACGGCCACTAGGTGTCTTTTGGGCCTTTGTTTCTCGCTAGTGGTCGACAGGGAATCATTCAACTTGCGATATAAGAATTATGAAAATTAGCATCTCGGACGTCTAAAATTTTAGTGACCGGTCGTTCAAGCGCTGAATCAATGCATTCTCTCTAATCGGTATTTCAACAATATTCAGCCTATGCGGAAATTATTTTAGAAAATATTCTCAAAAATATGAAATCTGTTGCTGTTGCCGAATTAAAACGCCCGTTAAAAATGATATCGTTTCTAAGATGATTTAATGAGACGAGAACTGGACAAAGTTCTCGACTCCGTACTTCTGCTAATCGGCTCCTGTCATTTGCATCAGGAATATGTAAAGGGCAAGACTGGCCTTAGGTACATCCATGCAATCCTCTACTCATCTGCGTTTTTTTTTCTTCGACCTGTTGCCCTTCTTAGACGTGGCGCAGACGGAGGACGAGCCACTCGTCGCGCTTCTCTCCACGGTTTCACTCTTCGAGTAATCACCCTCGGCATTCGTGAACACAACGTTCGCGTTCATCTCGTCCGAGGAGCTCGAACGCTCTGGTACGATCTCCTGCTCAGAGTCGCTTTTCTTCTCCGTATCTCGTTCAGGTTCCGAGGAATCTTCCTTCAAGAATATAGGATCGGCGTAATTCTTATTCTCGTTCAGAGCTTCCACGACGATTTCGCTCAAAGTCTCAAACTTCGAAGGCTTTTCTTTCTCATCCAAGAAAGGCGGATTAACCGATCTAAGCTTCGAAGTGTTTGCGCTTTCCTTCTCTTCCAAGGGAACTCGATCAACCGATGAATGTTTCGAAGACTTCGCGTTTTCTTTCTCTTTTAAGGAACCTCGATCCACCGAGCTCGAGGCCTTCGAAGGTTCCTCGGAGGGTACAGCGGCTAAATTTTCATAGTTCTTCTCCGAAGATTTAAATTTCTGATTGGAGTCGATCTCCGAAGAATCTGAAGGATCTACCTTCCTACGAGCCTTTTCTTCAGAACTTCGCAGTTGCGAAGTTGATTCCGAACCTTTCTTCTTCACGATCGAGCTCCAAGAGCCTGGTTGAGCAGAAGACTCCTTCACATTCGTCTCTGCTAACTCTTTTAATTGATCGATCATCAAGGAGGATTTAGACGAGGACTCGACGCGTTTACGAGAAGTTTTCTTTTCCTCAATGGTCGGTTCCTCTGCAACTGGATCGACGTCGATGTCCTTACCTTCGTGCTCGGTACTCTTCTTCTTTACAATAGAACTCCAAGAAACGTCCGTCTGCACTACAGGCTCTTCGAAATCTAACTCTGTTACAGCCTCACGAAGCTTCTCGATCACCTGCGAGTTCGTCCTCGACAGAGACTCGTGCACCTTTCTCTTGATAGAGTCAATCTTCTCCAAAATAGGAGTACGTTTCACCGTCTCTACCGTTTCCATTGCATCTCCGGTTTTGACAGGTTTATCCTCCTCTGATCGCATTTCCGACTCCGCAACTGGAGAACCGCTTTTCTTCTTCACAACGGCGCTCCAAGAAACTTCGGGAATTTGTTCCTGACTCGATTCCCTTACAGTTTCTTCAACAGCCTTCGAGGACTCGACTGGTACCTCCGCGGTACTCTGTACGGTGCTTTCAACATACGGCTTTCTGTTTTTTCGAGATTTCCTCGAGCGAGTTCCAAATTCGGGTCCAGGTAGAACCTGGCATTCTGGAGCAGGTGTTAACTCGGTGAAGATCTCCATCTCGGCCTTCTGCATCGCGTCGATATCGATGATCTCGATTCCAGCTTGAGATCGTTTTGGAACATTCGAAGGTGAAGTTTTAGCGGATCGAGTCTTCGTTGTTCTCAGAGGGCTCGTACTTTCAAACGTATCTTTCAGGGTAACGCATTCTTCAGGGTCCTCCTTCTTCTCTGCGCCTTTGTTCTTCCAGCTTTCGACTGGCTTGAAAATCACCGTCACATCAGCCGCTGAGGTATCGCTCTCTATTACCACGATATCCTTCGTCTTCTTTGAACTCTTAGATTTCGATAATTGCTCGTCTTGCGGTTTCTTCTTTTCGGGAACATCCCTATCCTCGTCGAAACACACGTCGGAATGCTGAATGTGCTCCATGTCGTCGTCAGATGACACTCGTTTACTTTTGGTTGTAGCCGAGTCAGAATCGCTGGCTTCTTTCAAATCCTCCTTGCATGTTTTACTAACAGCCTCGATCAGCTCGGATGAATGAATATACTCCAAGTCGTCGTCGGATATGGTGTTCTTGCTGTTCTTTCTCTGCAGAAAGGGCGAAGAACCCGTGCAACTGATATCCGTGTACTTGGTGATGTCGATGCACTCGGATTGAGGCAATTCGGAAGTGTGGATATGCTCGATGTCTTCGTCGGATTGAATCAAAGTACTGTCCTTGCCGCAACTAGAGGTTTCCACTATGTGATACTCACTGGAGCTGAATTCATCAGTTGAATCTGATGGTGGTGATTTGTATTTATCTACCTCTTTAATCGTTACATCAACGTTGATCACTGATTTAGGATCATCGTTACTATCACCCTCTTCTCTTATACGTCCCAGCTCCATAATCGGTTCCACTCGGTTTCCTGAAAGCTTACTTTCTATATTGGATTCCACTTTTGGTTCCTTGCAATCTTGGCTCGTGGAAGACTTCAATTTCCCTTTGGACTTTCCTCCAGTCTCTTTCACCGATTCTTTATCGACTGTTTCCTTATCATAACTTTTTCTCTTAGAGCTAGAATTATTTTTAGATTCCACGCAAGTTGTATCCTCGATCACGATACTGTCCTCGTGTTCCTTGAGGACGTACTTTTTAACCGATGTTCTGGTCTCGGCCTTAGATCCATCTCCTCCTGACCTCTTCACAAGCTTCTCCGACTCGTAAAGCTTCTTGCTTTCCGCTTTAGAATGGGTCGAAACGCTTCTTTTCCCGTGAGCCAGTTTATTTTCCATCAACACGACACTGTCATCGTCGCAGTTCATCACGTACTGTGCCTCGGACATGCTCTTCTCGTGTGCACCTCTGCCTGCTCTCTTATCGAATCTCTTACACCAAACAGCCTGTTTAACCTGGGTCATAGGGCTACTGGGTATCTCACCCTGTTCGACGCAGAGACTCAAACTTGTAGGCACGTCGTGAAAGGCTTCCTCTTTCTCGAAGTCGATGCCTCCTGGTTCCCCGATGGCCGCGATCTCGACACAGAGAGCCTTCCTCTCTTTAACCTCGCGAATATTCTCGTCGGGTACACTGTCTATCGCAGGCTCGCTAGCTGAACGCATTTCAGCGCAGATCTCGGTCAGGTCGCGCAGAGTTTGACTCTCTGGCTCGAGATCGCCGAGAGATGCCGGACCCTCTTCGGCACACACGCTCCTAGGTGGCTCCGGCACGTAGCTCTCCTCCACGGAGTCAAACTCCTGACTGGAGTTTATGTCCTCCTCGTCGGCTGACACGGTAATCACGGTGCCCAAAGGGTTGACGACTTTAGTTACCGGTTGACCCACCCTCTCAAATACCGATCGCCTCCCTAGTAACAGAAAAAGCCGTTGGCAGGTATCAATATCGAGTCAAGTGTCTCTCCCTCGCTTTGTGATCTCTATCAGATTTCTGTGTCTCTCATTTGAACTTGTGTTTATGTGTCAGTGGTTAACAGTGTCTTTTGAATACTACATCTTTCGTTCATGTACTTTCAACGCAGTATAGATATTGTCGAAAATATATGAAGAAAATAGTGTGTGAGAGAACATGAGATCAAGTAACGTTTTGGTCGAGTTTTCACACTGCACACCACAAAAACGCAAACTTTGTGTGTCACAATCATCTCGAAATAAAACAAGGTGTATCTTGTTTTTTTTGAACCATATGGTGAAATGTATATGCTCGTTGAAATTTCGAGCGAGAGGAAGAAATTCTTATGGGATTAGTGGGCTGTATGCAGCCTTTCAATTGTTTATCTCGACGTAAAGGATAGACGTTGAGATAATGTATCTGCTGTTAGTGATTAGATGTAATACATCATTAAGGGGAGGGTGGGAACGGAGATACCTGCCTCTGGCCAGTTCTGTATCCACACAAACTTACAATCTAACAATCATCCATCATTAAATGCAGAAAGCAGAAGCATCGTATCTCTCTCTCTCTCTCTCTCATTCTCTCGCTTTCTCTCTTTTTTTGGATACGTGCTCACAATCATAAGTTTGATCAAATAAATGACGAATTAATTTTAATTTCCATTTCAAAGAATTCAGTAATTATAGACTTTTAATTCAAGCTGTAGAAAATGTTTTCGCTGTTGTTGCCGATTCTCGCAACGTATGAGAATGATGTTAAAGTATCGACAAGTGGGATATGCCGGGATTAGATTCTTCTACTTCAAAGCAAAGCGTCACACGTCTCGCGTAATCACTTACCTGGTGCACGATGAGGCGCGATAGATGTTTCTAGCATAGCCTCTGCCAAATCTTCTCTCAACTGATTCTCACCACCTCCGACCCCGGTATTTTCACTATCTAACGAATCGCCATACGCTTCCACGAATCTTGGAGATTGCTCGTAACTACCTAAAAAAAATATTAAAAAGAAAATATCACGTGAATGAGCATGCCGTAAATAATAGTTAAGTGTACAATGGTCGCAGTTCATTTTAACTTACTTCCTGATCCATCGATAACCACAGGTACCAATGATCGAGACGCAGCATGCGGCATGTTAACCGGATTCGATCTTGCTGGTCGAGAACCACCAGTTATTCCTATTTCGACTGCCTCCGCTTCAACCAAATTCACGGGAGCTCTGCCATTAATACAAACTTTTATTGATATAAACTTTAATTGAATAACGTATACACCGCGAACCGTAATTCGTGGTATAAGTGAGGTTAACGAGATTCTACCCTTAAGCTATAGAACATGTCTAACATCATTTTCACCACAAATTACAGTCCACGATATATATTAAACATTTACAGAAACTAACCCGCTGGTTGCATTGTAAGTTTTAAAGACAAACTGAGGACCCATCCAAAGTCGCCTATGCGGACCAGCGTGTGTTACAATTTCTACCTGACTTAACCAACGATCCTCTGCTAAATCGCCGTCTTGAACGTCTTTTGGTATAGTATTGACACTCAACAAAGCGCTAGAGAGTGACAAAGGTGGCACAATTTCTAAGGAGTTTGGAGATCTTAAAAGAGGCCATTGGCCTTTAGCTTCAACTTCTAATTCTATCATCGTATCGTCACACACTTTTTCCTTTGGTACACCTAAGATGTATATTATTAATTGATCAGTATCAACGCGAATGTTAATATCAAATTTTTGACTACATTTGATTTACCTGCAGCTGGTTTTGGTTCTAAATCGTATTGTATCAGGTTTCCGTGGCACGCCATGATAAACAAGGAATCAACTGCTCTTTTCATAACTTTCGCAGTAGATTCTCTTTGCGCATACATCCAAGCACGTGGTGGTGCAAAACAAGCACATATTTTTAATGGTAACGTTCCACTATCGTCTGAGTGTAATCGTTGTCTTTGCTGCGGCCTACTATATTATACAAAATATAAATATTTAATTAATAATGTTTGTACAAGCAATAAAACTTAACAATGGATAATAATTACCTCTGTTGAACTTGACTATTTACGTGGTTCAACGAAGAAGGTTGCCGTATCTGTGCCAAAGGATGTAAAATGGTCGGATGAGGATACGGGGGTAGTCTTGGATTAGAATAGGGGTACACTGATAAAGGTAATTCTGTATGAGACACAGGGGAATGAGATCTGGTGCCATCGTCCATTAAACCAGCGCTTCTATGAAATCTTGAAAGTCTATTTACAACATGAGGTGTGGAATGAGTTCGTATTCCTACCGGTCCTCCGTATGGTGC